>NC_139720.1:95432424-96032424 GCF_964211835.1 Anser anser
CCGTCCCCCCCGCGGCGCAGTCCCACGGGCACGGCGCCTCAAAAGCGAGTGCGAGCAAAAACGAGTTGTCAGGAGTGGGATTCGAACCCACGCCTCCAGGGGAGACTGCGACCTGAACGCAGCGCCTTAGACCGCTCGGCCATCCTGACGGCTGAACGCAGCTCGCGGCCCGCCCGCCTCGGCTCTGCGGGGCCCGTCCAACGCGGGGCTGCCCCGCGCTGCCTGCAGCCTTCAGGCAGCGCTGCGGGACCCTTCTCCCTTCTTCACGAGGGGGGTGCCGGGAGGAACCACACCAAGGAGCTGTAGGGCCAGAGCAGGAGGCTTATGAAACTACTGCTGTAGGACAGCAGCCAAGTGCCAGCTCCACGTGTGAATGCTATTGTCACCCCATTTTACCATCCCTCTCCAAGGTGCAGCATACTGCTGAGTACTTACAGGAGGCAGCACCGCAGCCTTGCTAACTCCCTACTCCGTGATCCTTTTGTTAACTCTGAGCAGATGGCAAGCTGCGCTGTTCTGCTTTACTTCTACTGAGCCTGCAGAAAAAGATTTCAGGAGTAAAGTAAGATACAATGGGAGACAGCTTTTTGACAGAGGGGTGGAAAAAGAACCCCTATCATTTTTTCCTCTTAATATTAGAAGTGTTAGTGCATTCAGCTTTTTTTTCCTGTAAAGAAACAAGGCCCTAGTAGTTTTGTGTTGCAGCCCGATGTAAATATCTGGTTACATGTCATCTAGCATTATTATTTCCAGATTGGTTGACTGGTTTGCACTGAGCAAACCTAAGGTCAGTTTCCTTCCCTCACCACATAATAAAATTCCTTTAAAACTTTACAAGCCAGAAACTTACTCTTCATTCATTTCTCTTAGCTGCATTCACTTGCCATTTCAGAGAACAGTAAGTAATGGTATTTGCTAGACATTCAGCTTCAGAACTTCCCTCAACTAAGCTGAATGTCAAGTAGACTCACTTCATATCTCATTGGGCTATTTAGGTTTCCCAAGAGACGCTGAAGCCCTAGAAACTTCATATGAATAGAAAAATGCATTCATCCCAATGGTAATATTAACAGTTATGCTGCATTCAGACTACAATTAAATTCAGCCAAAGGAAGATGCCCAAAATGAAGGGATGTACATGAAATTGATTTCTAAATTGATTTCTAATTGATTCCTAAATTCTGTTTAGGAATATACCTTAACAAGGGAAACCTGCTAAGCTGTCACTCCAAGGAAAGGGATAGGAGCTCATATCAGAGTACACATGAACGCCAAAGAAGAAATGATAACCCACGCTTTACTCATGTAAACTTCCAAACCAAAATAATTTTGGAAAATTAGTCCATGGCCTCCTGCTTCATTGCAATGAATAGATCATATGGTATGTTTTCCTGAAAATCAGCAGAGCAAAGCAAACAAGAATTGTGCCACAAAGCACGATTATGGTTAAAGTGCCCAAGTCTCATAGCCTTCTCAGAACTGCTCAAGGCACCACAGCTGAATTTACGGGGGCAGACAGCCAGACACACACAGAAACAAATGACTGTTTTCGTGCCCATGAGCCCCTCTGTCTGTGCAATAAGTTGGAATAATCCCCCACTTCCACAACAAATCAAGGCAGGTAAAAGAAATGACTGACACAGCGTTATCATAGAAGAACAGTGTCCTGGTGGAATAACAGCAACCAAAGGTCGGCAAATAGAGCCCTCCTTCACTTGAGGGGATAACAAATACTATCATCTTAGTCCATGGCAAGTGACCATAAACATGAACCAAAGTCATCAGCACTTCAACATTTCATGCTTTACCACTTAGCATTACAAATAACCTCTTCAAAGAGAACTTACAGCAACTGTGCTAAATCCCAGAGAAATTGTGTAATTGATAGAAAACCAGAATACACAGTGGATATGGTTAAGGGCAAAGAAGGGGGAGGTGGAAGCAGGGAATTTTCACTACTAATAAACAGTATTTGCCTAGAAACTTCACTCACCATCATGTCTTGCTTCTGATAGGAGAAAATGCAAACTGTTAATCAAGGATTTGCAACTCTACTCTTGCAACTCTACTATTAAAAAAAAACAAAAAACACAAAACTTCAACCAAAAAGCATGGGAGCATCTTTTAAGAAAGACTATGTTGAAATATTTGCACTGAGGAAACCTTACGCTATTTAACCATTGGAGGAAAAATAATCAGAAATTCAGGTTCCTCTCTGTTTTATAAAGAACATAGCAGAGATTTGCTTCTCTGCTTGAAGAGGTATTTTAAGCAGGGTAACGAAACTGCATCTTCACTTGGATATAAAGTTCTCCTGAGAAGCAAAAAAAAAAAAAATCCTATACATCCTTCTTTTCCTTTTTACTGACCAGTTTCTATCATCTTCTCTTGTGCTCAAAAAAATTTTCCTGCTTCCTTCCTGCCAACCCAACTTTCCAGCCTCTGATCATGCCTACCTCACACTTGTCTCTCGTTCCTGTTTCCCTTACATTTGTTTATCCTGTCCTGAGGAGGAAAGAAAGGTTTCTAACTAAAAAAAACATACATAGGAACACAAGAAACAAGCAAATATCTGTTTTTAATATTTACTCAAAAGTGGTTTAAACAATAGCTTAATTTATAACTTTATTAGCTTTTGGATACACAATCTATTTTGTTTTGTATTAAACTAATAGCTAATGTTGGTAACCTTTTTGTCCTGAACAGTTACAAAACTGCAAAATGTATTATTTATTTAAAATAAATGACCACCTTGAAACAGCAGCCCTTTGCTGAAGTTTGCTCAATTATCTGTAGGTACAAAATCACTTCCATTTCTATTGCGGAGGATATTTAGATGCCAAAGAGAGTTTTGAGGTCAGCCAGGGTGAGCTTCGAGGTTTCCCCTTTGCCTGACAGCACCTGCTGGGCAAGCCCCTTCTTCCTGGTCTGGAGTTGCACAATCTTTTCTTCTACTGTTCCTTCACAGACAAACCTGGAAATACAAAGCCTTATCACCTCAACTACTAGGAAGAAGTCACAGTTTATATAACACTGACAGTTCTCCAAGTAAATTTCCAACGGTTTGCCTCACTTAAATATTAACAGCCTGTTATGTGACTGACAAAATGTACCTGTCCAAGGAAAATAACCATTCTCACATACAGAGATTATCACGTTTCAAATAAAAGTCTAATGAACTTTAGGCCTCAACTTTGGCTATCTAAAGCAACAGTAATTTCATGGTAAATTCCTGTAACGACTGTCTGATAACAGATTGCACCTATTATACTAGAAGTACTGTACACAAATTGCTATCTTGGATTTCAGGTACTTTCAATTTGTGGATTTAGAGTAACTAAGCTAGCTCTTTAGTATTTAAGATTACAGATGCTTTTCCTAAAAGCCAACCTTGCCACTTGCTACAAATAGCCTATATTTTTACATTACTTCTGTTAGAAAGGTCCAGGCTTGGGGAGCATGGTGGCTACCTCTAGAATGACAATGAAAAAAAAGTCAGTAAGCACTCAAAAGTGCTTATTCCCGTGAGATCCCCCACCATTCTACAATGCTCAGTTATCCCACCCCTGGGCAGCTCCAAATTGCTACGCTTCATTCTCCAAGACAGATCTACTCAGAGAAGGTAGGGAAAAAGATGTGAATACTCCTAAGCAAAAGAGATGTAAGACCATTTCTGCCCCAAGCTTTTTTTTTTTAATTATTTATTATATAAACCACTATAACCACTAAGACCAAGAAGTTTGACATTTAATAGCCAGACGAAACATGCCTCTTCCTATATCGGCACTCAACCCACAATCCCACTATTAGATGTTGTGCCTAGCCTCAGGTAGGGCAACAAGCCCCAGACGAAGGTCATTTTACAAACTGACGTGAGACAAGACAGTACATGAGCAGCTGTGGCTTCATTTACTACTAAGGGAAGTCCTGACCTGTGTATCACAACATCCTTCTGCTGCCCCACTCGGTAAATGCGGTCACATGCCTGGTCCTCGAGAGCAGGATTCCTACAAGAGAAGAAACAGCTCATGTAAACTCCTAGGCTATGTTCAGGAACAACTGAAATATCAATGCCTTTGTGCTAATCCCATCTGCCTGCCTCCAGGACATCCTGTTTTCTTCCTCTGTAGAACTACAAACTACCTCAGGTTTACTAGCTTGATCACCAATATTCACCCCAACCGTATTTCCTTTGCCCAGAGTAGTAGTCACTAAAAACACCACACAAAATCAGCTATCTAAATTAGACTACTGATCCATATAGACTTGTATGTCTGACCAATAGTTAACACTGCCAGAAAGTTGAGTAGCTGGTGAGGAAAGAGGAGAGTGAAGCAGGAAGGCAGTTACAGAGAATAACTTCCATATTGTAGAAATATCTCCTTAATGCTGCTACTGAAGTGTCCAGTTTGTGTACTGAAGGACATTACTTTGCTTTGGAGGTTCCCATATGCAACCAGGAACTGAAAAAGAAAAAAACCCATGCAGTTCTGGCTGATGAGACAGCGTAAGTATCGGGAGTTTATATGCACTATTTTCATAGCCCTGTAAAACCCCAAGGTACACTAGCTATGCCTGATTACTGACAATTTTCAACACAATCTATTTGTTTCAAGACAAATTCCCTGTAGGCATTATTGTACTTTTTTTTTTTAATCAGTGCATGAAATTAAGCCAGGGACTGCTAAGTCCCCCTTGAACTGACAAGAGTATTTTGGAAGAAGGTTATAGTGAAAACACTTTTCTACAAGTAATCATTAGCCCTTACTCTCCGCTAAACACTCAACTTCCTACTCAGTTACATCAGAAGTCACAGTACACATGGTGAGGAAGAAAGTAGCACACCCTACATACTTCTTCAGAGACAGAAATTTTATTTCTCTTTACCAATGCATGTCAAGGAGAAAGAGGTGGTTTCCTCCTGTCAAGTTCAAGCCAACGCCTCCAGCCAGCAACGAGACCAACATTACCTTCAAAGGACAAAAACAGAGTTAATTTAAGGAGCCTGTCTTATGTCACGTTAATTTGAATTAAAGATCAGACCAAAGGATCTGTTTATCATATTTATATGTGTATTTTTATTACATGTTTGGAAGTTTGCCAGATGTTGCTTGAGGAGACACAGATGCCTGGACAATGAAGTTACGGTTCTAAGAGAGGCTAGCCTACCCTCCCACATGTATTATCCAGAAACATTTTTACAGGCTAGAGGAAGGACTGGAAAGTTCATTCTCTCTCCATGCCCCACTTAAATGACCAGGTGCTCTGATGACATCCTCTTGCCAACAATGGCACCAAGTAGCACCAGCTGTGAATTAAGAATCACAGTTTCTTAAACACAGTCAATTGGACTGAAATGGCCTGCCACTTATTTACCTTTGATGTCACATAACCTAGTACTAGAGAAAGATGAGTAGCCAGAAAGGGATTATGGCAGAAGATTCTTGTTCGGCAGGAAAAAAAGCTTATCAGTTAAGGACAGCTACATTTGCAATATACATTTACTGCTCAATTTCATAGTATGTTAAAATGCTCATCTTCTTTAAGGACTCAGCTATTCATATAGCTTACAGAAATCTTCCTTCATTTAAATTCAAAGGTAGAAAGATAAAAAGATCTGTTTTGTGGATAGCAGCTTGTTTAAGATATCCAGAGAAGAAAATAAGCTAATGTACAACATACTCCCCCTTTCAGTCACAGATCCATCCTCAAAGAAGACAGCCTGTCCTGCCTAGATCACAAGGATGTCAGTGTTCAAATGAAGGTGTACCATTATGAACAATGAATTTGGATTCAAACTTCAGTCATTTGGCAAGTTTCCTTCCCTTGGCCAAAGTTCCAGACTAGAAACTATTTTCAAGAAGAGCCAAAACACTGTAGTTCATCAGTATTTAAAAAAAAAAAAAAAGTACTCAAAGGTAGAAGAAATTTCTATGAGGTCACTTTATTTGGAAAGTATGACCTATGTCCCATCCTAATCCCAATCTTTCTATCCTTATATAAGGGTGAGAAATGCTTTTGTTAATTTGTCTTCATTCACAGATTCAACTGCCATCCTCTCTTCTCAAAAAGATTACAGCCTGGCCAAAGATACCTGATGTGCTGAAAAACAGCAAGAAAACCTTAGAGGTTCCTTGGCAAGCAGGGGAACTAAAGAAAGAGTTGCACTCCAATTGCACTTCCAATGCAGTGACGTGAGTTGGAAACAACCAACCTGTTCTGAGTGGAGCTAATTGGCCTCATACCTTACACATTACTCTCTGTAGCAAAAACATCTTTTGAAAAACACAGAAGATTTGGACAACCCTTGTACCAACTTTGAAGCCAGATGATCTCAGTACAGAACACTTAACATCAAAAAGAGCTTGTCACAGCTGCTCCTGGTCATTGTAAGATATACATCTGTTTTTACAGCTACCCCCCTTTCCCTGCTGATCTTGACATCTAGATATCCAAGTGAAAGTTGTTCCCGTAAATCAAATCACAAAGTCAGCTATCACAATTGCTAGTAACTGTTTCGCTGCCTCGATTCCATACCTGAGGCCCCTTGGGATTGTTATTGAACTCTTCTACCACATCCATTCTCTGTTTAGGATTGACAGAGCCATCCAGGATTGCATACTTCAGCCCTAATTGCTGGAGATGCACAGCCACAACTTTCAACATGCTCGTCCACTGAGACACAACAACACTGGAGACAGAACAGGGAGGTTAGAACAAGCTCTGTGTGAATTTTAACAGTTTGGTTACTGCTGTGTCTCACCCAAGAGGAGACAATGACACACGCCCCCTTCCCCATTGCAAAATGGACACAGGAATTCCTTCTCAATTCAGAAATAGACTCATCTCTTGGTCTAGTGATACAACCTTCTGTTGAAAGGCTAATAACCTACAACCTTGAGACAAGGTAAGTCTGTCACGTTTGCCACTATTTTTGGATTTTGTGTTGCCACCCATCAATTTCAAGTTGCATTGTTTTCCACAAAATGAATCAGCAGGAACACCAAACTTGGATTTCCTGAAGTCTCACATTCCTCACATCTTTCAATAAGCAGTTTGGAAGGTAGTTAACTTGTTCAGTAACTTTTTGTTAGGTAACCAAATTAACGTTGGTGTTCCCAATCTTATGGTAGGGATGCTTTTTGGAAGAGATTTTACTCTTCCTGCCCAACAATGGCACAGGCGTAACTACTTTCCAGCCACACACCTTTAAGTGCCTTCTACACTGTTTAACAAAAACAAGCAGAAACAGCTGCAACAGTGCATGCAGTCTGGCATGAAGCAAAAGGAATACAAAGAGAACTTAAACAAGTGAGAACTGCAGGCTTTCAGCAACACCTAATTCCTTAATCAATGTGTTCCAACCACTACTTTATTCTACATTTTTTTCTGGAGGCGGGGGAGCAGCAGGTCAGCATTGAGGACCAACGTTGCTCAGCATGACCAAGTCCTTCCAAATTCTGGTTTTGGTGAGTCCTCCTGGGCCTCAAAGCCTGAAATTCCTCACATACTCCCCTATATTTATGTTAATCTACTTCTCAACCTACCCTCTTACTTGTTCTTAGATTTTTCTCACAATCAGCTTTTAAGTACTGCAGTACTGTCACCATGTCACTGTTCTGGAATTTTGTATTCAGTTGTTTTGAACTGTTTCTAACACTGTCAAAAGACATACTTCTCTCAATTACTACGGCTAAATAAAAGTGCATGTATGCTAACCTTTTCTGAGATTCCGAGTGACTCCGAATAGTTTTCAGTTCAGCCAAGAGGTGTGCTATCTGCAAGAAAAAAAGTCAGTCTGCTTGCTATCATAACCCAGCTCATGCTTGGCTATTCTTCACTGAAACAGAAAGTGATAAACAGAAAGTGATCAAAGTAACTCTTCAACTAAAACTTTTGTGCTCAGACTTTCAAGATACTTTAACAGCTGTTACTAAGAAATCAAGTCATACAATCATGTTTTACAGAGTACAATCTTTCCATGAGAAGCCAAGTTACTTCTACTTCTCCAGCTGCTGACATCCCATTTTCTTTAGCTTTTCACAAACACTACACTCTCACACACATGACTTTCTGAACTTCTGTGGAACAAGTCAGTGTTCAAGATTTCCGGTTGGACTAGATGATTTTGGAGGTCTTTTCCAACCTTAATGATTCTATGATTTTCACTGACGTTATGTCAGCACAGTCAGGTTCTCACAGCTTTATAAGCACCCATCAAACTTCTGATTCCACCTAAACTGCCAACTTAGCCCAATCTTCAACTGGCATGGCGTGACATTTCATTAACAATTTAAAAGGAAAAGTGCTGAAATCAAGCTTCTCAAGGGAGGTCAGAAAACCAAAATACCTTAGTGCTCTCCCTGGTGATTTCAAAGAGATCTGTTTTAAAAGCCGTGCCATTGAGGTAAACTGTTGACTTGGAATCAGGATTCTGGAGCTCAGACAGGGTCAAAGCACTAAGCTGCTCCTCAATGGAGAGGGAAAGGCCTTCACTGGTCAAATTAGCTTGGTCCAGAGCCTGCAGGAAAGAAAGCAATATAATAAGGGATTACAGCTAAGCCTGAGACCAAATTCAGTACTGATCTAGGGTCTCTGCTATGTCTGCTGAGGTCAGTAGGTTTGAAAGAAGATATGCTAGGCAATATGAAGACAGAACCATTAATAAACACTACTTGGTCAAGACCAGCAGTCCCTTTATCCCCATACTCTGGCTCAGACAGCAGCTTTGTAGGGAAAGCCTACATCCATTTTCTGTTATATGGTCTCCTCAGAATCACCTAGTTGCATTCAACATTTGTAGGATTTAAAGATGTTTAATTTGTAGGATTAAACCCCTGCTTGCTTCCTTAGTATCTGGACTTATTCTACAGCTGCTTTATATGATAAAGAAACAAACTCCCAAGCGATTAGTCTACTTGATGCAAGGCAACTTCAGTCAAAGCACTTACAGAGCTCAAGCACACACAAGCCACTGAACTAGGCTGTACTTGTGGACTTGTGCACTTTTCAAGACAAGATTAAGATCAAGACTTTTCCTCTTTTTTTTTTTTTTTTTAGTATTTGCCATTAAAATTCTATTTATGTATTATTTGATCTGAAATAAAGCTGTTTCCAGAGCTTCCCACACAGGTCACTCTGGGGAACCCTTCAGTAGGGTGTATGCCCATCTACAAACCTTTTGGGCTATAAAATGCCTCAGTTCACACACCCCTAGATAAGTGATCCAGCAGTGTTAAAAAGTCCATTAACTTATACAAACACTTAAATTACCCCCTCCATACCACAACTACTACAATGCAATGTAATTACCACTTTCAGTAAGGAGAGATGGCAACAGCACTGACGGAGCCTCAACAGCATGGACAAGACATGGACAGTACTTGAAACTTGGAAGGCACTCTGTGAACTTGCTAGGAATTCCTTTTGACTGCCCCCAAAGTCTTGTGCAACTGCCAAGGAAAGGAGAACATCAAGAGCTCTTGGAGGCATTTCCAAGCACTGCCCAGCCACCCCCAGCAAGAGTTTCATCAATAAAAAAAGAACCAACAGGCAAGCTAATACTTGATTTAACACAGGAACCCATCAGACCCCACTTTCAAAAAAACCAAACACCACCAACAAATCAAAGTATCATATACCTTATGCTAACACTGACACCTCTTCTCTGAGCAATTACACCTCTGCTTCAGAAGGGGACCCAGGGAGGTTAAGAGATTTTCCCAGAACCACAGAAGTGGGAACCTACCTTTCGAATGCTGATTCAGTCTGTCTTCAGTCACTACGTACCATTATGAACAAACTTTGATCATCGTTTTGGCATCCCTTGAACCAACCATAGCTTCCTTTACTACCCACAGCAAACTGACCAACTGGCAGACTCAGATCCCTCAAAACTTAAACAGGAGCTCCCAAAACGTTAAGCAGAAGCAAGTTTCACAGGTATAACTTCAACACTTCAAACCCAAAATCACTGTGGCAGAATTCTTCCTAACATCAAGGAAACAGCAAAACATTTGCCAAACAATTTCTAATTCTTGACCCCACATGGCCAGGTCTGGTCCTCCTCCTTAACTGAGTCACTTAAGAGTCACTTCTGCAAATGTTTTCACGGTAGGGTATGCGCAAACCTTTCTCAAATGGGTTACCCCCAGCATACTCTCTGCCCTCATGTTTCTGCTCTTGTCTCTTTAGGTAGGACTGCAGCGTTGACCTGAAAAAAAAGGCAAATACTGGGATTTACAGCAAGAAACAAGGCAAGAGGAACTTGAACTTAACAAGCAAGCTGATGATGCATTAAGGTAAGGAAAGTTTCATTAATCATTTAGTATGTTTCTCTTACTCCGTTAAACTACGTTCCTCAAGTCACACTGAGTTCTGTTCAGTAAGATCAAAGGAAAGCTCCATTTTGGAAAACATAAGGGAAGTAAGTCTGATCATCATAATACCCCAAGTATAATAGAAGCCAGGGACCAGAAAAGCTGTGGATGCCCCATCCCTAGAAGTGGTCAAGGCCAGGCTGGATGGGGCTTTAGGCACCCTGGGCTGGTGGGAGGTGTCCCTGCCCATAGCAGGGGGTTGGAACTAGGTGTTTTTTGAGGTCCCTTCCAACCCAAATCATTCCACGATTCTATGTTTGATAAACAGTCAGAAAGGAAAAAAGAAAACCCTTTGTTCAAAAGGTCTTCTCACCTAAACCAGCTTTACCTTTCTAATTTTTCACGAAACAGAAACAAAATACCTCATCTCTTCTCATATTCATACCTGGATCTTGCAAAGAGCACATTGTACACAGACTGTTCATCTGCTGAAAGTTTTAACCGATGCAACTGCATACTACGCTGTGGCAGAGATACCTGAAGGAAAAATACACAGTATCAGTTGTATTTAGTGCAAAAATCTTACATGGCATCACAAACACCAGTGTTCAATACAATATTTAATATTGTTTTCAAAGTCTTTAACAAAAAATCATCTATGATCAAAATTGTTCATACAAATGTAATTATGACGTGACATAGATATCCACAGGCATTTACTCCTCCTCAACAGGCTGCAGTAGACTGGAAAGCCCATCCATTAACAAACTCATGCATGTAAAGGACTAACTGGCTACTGCAAGGAAAACGATGGGATGATTGTCTAGTTCTTACCAAGGGCTTTCCAGCTGAATCCAGCTGGTCTTTAGTTCTCCGTAATAGCAGGGTCCTCGTTAAGAGGCTTAGCCTATCTCCTCCCTTCTTAGTGTTGTTATCTACCTGGTATTTCCACACCTTGTATTCATCAAAGGGAGAGCAACGTAGAAACCTACAACAGGAGGCAAGGAAACATCATACCAAGGAAAGAGAAGTTCTTTGCTTTCTCCTGAGTGACCAGAACCAAATTCTTTGCTTTTCAAAACAAACCATCCTCAATTCAGCTAGGAGTAGTAAAACACTTCCAAGTTTAATGACAGCTAAACTTTTGCTCAAAAGTCTTACCATAACTAGCACAGTTAAAGCAATTTTCTGGTTCTGTATCCATCACTACTACTAAGCTCATTAGGTCTCAAGCATCACTATCAAATAAAGGCCATCAAGAAGCACAGGCACTTGCCAAAAAGCATATTCGTATTTCAAAATCTCGTACCTCTTATTTGAAAATTAATTTCAACTATACAAAAATTAATTTCAAATGCAAGTTTTCTCTGATTCTCCAATACCCTTCATTATCTTTTCCCCTCAGCATTGAGAGTTTAATCTGTTTATCATTTTTTTAGAGAAGTTAGTTTTCCACTCTTTCCTTAAAAGCCCCAAGAGCGTAACACTCTCTTTAATAAGACCCTTCCAGGCAGCCCTAGTAGGAACAAAGCTTACTGCACAGAACTTCTGTTCATTAAAGTAAGTTTTGTAGTTATTCATCTTGGTAACACAGGAGATCTAAAGTAATTTTCCCTTTGTCCTACGTAAAAGTAGAATAGCTGCGAACAAGAGCAAAACAAACATGGTCAGGTTTGTTTACTGCCTCAGCCACAGCCTTTGCAGTCCAGTGCCTGTAGTGGTAATACAGCTCGATCCACAATCCCTTGTATCATTGAGACTGCTCGAACTTAAAAACAACTTCAGCACTTTGTCATTGAAGAATCACTGGGATAGGAAGCCCATCCATGTGCCTCACATGCCATCACCTCACCTCAGAAGAGAGTACATGTCCAATAAGTTGTTCTGTATTGGTGTCCCAGTGACAGCCCATCTGGCACCAGCTCTCAGCTTGCACACAGCTATGGAGGTTTGAACCTTTGGATTTTTAATATTGTGAGCTTCATCCAATATGACTCGAGCCCAATCTACCCTGAGCAGGGGGGAACAGGGAGATGACCCACTCTGTAAGAAAAAGCAGACTATTTATAACCCAGAGCAATTACCTCGCCAGGCTCTCTGAAGAGCCACATGCAAATATTTTTTCCAGAAAGAAGCCTTCTCCTTTCACTGGTCAGCAGTAATCTGAGCTCTTACTGTAACAGAAGAGATACTTCCAAAAAATCCTCTCTCCAAAGCTTCTAAGCCAAAGAATATATTTGCCAGCTCATGATGCCAATTTCTAGTCTTTTGCCATTTTTCTTTCTTTTAATATTTTATCTCCTCTTCCTTCCCAAGAGGCATTCCGTATCAGTAACATTTTGCTAGGCTGTGACAAAGAAACATATAATTATTCTACTGGGGCATATCCTGTACTTGTAAATACAGGATCTCTCTACAGCTTTATAGGTGCCACCTTTAGGTTTCAGGATTTCAGAGGACTGTCTGCTTTAAGAACTACATCTGGATCTGCACACAGAGGTAGGAGGCAAAAATACCCAGCAAGGGACTTTTCTACACCATGTAACCAAGTTCAATCAGCATTCAGCAATCATCTGACTGTTTTCACAGCCTAGCAAGTACACTGCTGTTCCTTCAAAAATACAGCATGCAAGATGCCTCAGGGTCAGTTCAAAGTGACTCAGAGTGTGACAGATTTCTGACAGTTTAAAGGGACGTGAGTGCTTCAAGCAGCAAACACCAAACAGTGTTCCTCCATGGTCTTGCCTCAAAGGAGGGTACAAGATTCATCACTGCACTCTTAAAAATACATTTAAATACATTTCAACTATATTCCACGTAGCGCATTCTGTATTCCTACTGAAATGATTTCTTGTATTTCTCTGTTTTCTTTCTGCACTTCGTAACACTTTCTCTCATCACTTTGTTTTTATTGTGCAACCTCAATACGGTACTTATGGAAAAAATTTCTTCAGCCTACTGCTCACTGTAGCATAAGGTGCTCCTTCAAACAATAATGGCTCGTACCAACTCTGAACAAAAAGGTTAAAGCAATCCTTTATCAACAACACAGCTTCTCACCCCCACATCATGGTCCTCAGCAGGGACTTCCCCCTCCTCTTTGCTTGTGGGAACCTCCTTGGAGAGAAGGCTGTAAGTTGTGACAACAACATCATATTCAGAGAGCCTGCATAATGGAAAAGAACTAATCAGGAGCAAGAACAAATCAGGAATTCAAAGCAGACAAGACGCACGCTCAAGGTTTAAGAGTTACATAGTTCTACAAGAGCTAAATGCAGAGTTTTACAGAAAACTGAACTTCATAGCAAGTCAAGCAGGAAGGACAGATTGTCCCCATTTTATGCATACTGAAAGTAGATGCAGTAAGCTCAAGAAGATGGTTAAAAGTCAGTGGTACACAATGCACACCACATGAGGTAAACACTACTCAGAATGCAGCACCTAGAAAAACTGCTCAGCATGGCCTGAAGAGGTGTAGAAAGCTTTTGGATCTACACATCTAGCTGATAAATATAACCACAAAGCATGAGCATGGAAGAAATTGCCACTGAATCTCTGCAAGCAAGAGATGGGTTTCAGAAGATGTATGCTGTGTTACCAGGAGCAGCAATAGCCTGCAGCAGAACCACGTGGCATTTGTACAGGTCAGAAAGGTTTTATACATCCTGAGAGCAGACACCAGCCTGACATTCTATATCCTCTCCATTTCCATCTTCATGTTCTTCCAACATTCTACAGCCACTGACTTTCAACTCTCGATGTACAGTCTCTTGCTAAGTAGTGTTTTACTTTTCTTGGTCATGTTTACAGTTTAGCACTTACACCTCTGCATGTTTATCTCGATTTGGCCCATGGTACAAATAGACCCTCAGTTTTCCATAGCCCACATGTCTGTCAATCTCTTTCTTCCAGTGATGGATCAAGGATGCAGGACAAATGATTAAAGTGCTGTGTGCAGGGATAACAGTGGAATCTGGAGGAAAATATTGCAGGCAGATTTTAGTGTTTTCACATTAGACTACAAAAATGAAATTTTGGGTAGTTACTACACGAAAATTTTCCTGTGAGCAGTATGTGAAGCAGCTATCTCCACTACGCACTCCTGGGGACTGTTAGTTTTGGGAGGAAAACAAAAAAACTCTGCTTAGGGACTAAAGTGTCACTTGATATCCACTCAGAGTTACGCTATAGATCTGAGCAAGTCATTTGGATAAACTGGAAGATTAAAAGACAGGAACTAACTTGAATCTTTTCTGAGAATACAATGCCAAATAAATGCTTCTTTTTTGTTGTTCTAGAAAATTGAAATGTCACCATTTTGAGCCATGTTTAAACAGTAACAACAAAACAAGAACCAAGCACATCGTCAATCAACTTGGCAAAACAGGAAAAAGCAGACCAAACATGAGGATGGAGACAGTAACAGGTTGTTGTTTCAACTATCTTTCTTAAAAAAACTCTAGCTCCTGTATCCATAGACAAGAAAAACAACCTTGTGAGGGGATAACAAAAATAAATAAATCACAGGGAGGAGAGGAATAATCAGTCTAAGTCCTTATGCTAAGAAAGCTATGCAAGCATTCAACTTTTTTTCAAAACAGCATATGCAGTTTTTACCTGATTCAGGAAAACAGCCAATGAAAAATGCCCACACTACAGAAAGTAACAAGTTGTAAAATCCTACACACCCAGTGGAAGAACAAATACCACTGATCAAGAGAAAGGCTTTGCAAGGGAGTGCAGTAAACATTAATTCCAATGGAATTTTCCTACAGAAGGGAAGTAAAAATGGATAGAGATTGTTGAGGAGTCATTAACCTCTATAACCTGTACCCACAATGCTTTAAGTATTTAAAACGGCACCACATCATAATGTATGTATTGTATGACAGAAACAACTCTGTACCATTTTTGGATAGCCACATTTCTAGCTTGTTGTTTCTTTTCTCTGTCTTCAGCTGCTTCTGGGCCAGAATCAGAGCAATCATCGTTAGAGTCTTCCCCAAGCCCATGTCATCAGCTGGAAGAGAGACACAGAAGTTATGATGACCTGCAGAAACAAGCCTGCCTACGCTGAAGTAGCTATCGCAACAGAAAATGCCCTGGACAATTGTGAAATCAAAAATATACATCAGGGTACCATTTAGTAAGGAGTTAACAGCTATAGTCAGTCAAAAGGCAAAGAAAAGCAAGCCCCTCGGCATGCCTACAAAATAGCTAGTTTTTGGCCTCAGAATAAACTATCTACCAAGCTTTTGCTGCCACCTATCTGCCCCCCAAAATGTACTTTCCCATTCTGTTGCTTACCCAGAATTCCTCCACACGGCCTCTGACTCTCCCTCCAGAGCAGCCATGCCAGGGCTTGTTTCTGGTGCAGCAACAACGGAACCTGAGAGAGTGAGAGGTGGATTTGAAGGAAACATATTGCAAAGTTCAGACACTTCTGCTTTCTGTACCAAATTGCACAGCTGAACTGTCCTACTACAATCCTACTAAAAGAAGTTTGCCTACTTTTCCCACTTGGACAGCGACACCCAATATAATCAGGAGATCAGCAGTACCATAGATCAGTCTGGGCAATGTTTTAGTCACAACACCATCCCAGACTCTCACAGCACTCTGAGGGCAAGTGAAGGCAGCTTTTTCAGGTGGAAAATCCACACAACACTGCCATGCTCACAACAGGCATCACTGTCAAGCAGTGGGATTGAAAAGACTTCCTCTTTTCTCACAAAGTTTAAAAGCCCTACAGACTCTGAAGAGGCAGTAAGGGTGACTACATACCACCACTATACAATGTTTGACGACTTTCCCCAGCACTGAAAAAGTCCCAAGTGCATCTGACAAGCGATGCAACATACACACATCAATGCAACATCTTGTAGTGGCACGTGCCTTGTGCAAAACCTCAGCTACAGATTCTGCACCACTGGACAGATCAAGAGCTGCTCTCTGGCAGATCAGAACTGACTACCATGGAGTCCATTGGGTTCCATGAACTTGATCATCTGCAAATACTTTTAAAACACTTTTTTATAGCTCACTGGGAGACCTATCAGAGAAAGGAACAATAGCAAGGTTCTCAGATAATCTGTTTCTCAACAGAAACCTGCCTCTGCTCTGCCCATCATATAGAAATGTTGGTGAATTAATTGCTTTGTCTTTGCAAAACAACTTCATTCAAGCACTAAATATTTAAAAGACACCATGGCAAGAGGTATTAACATTGCTATTTTCTATCTACAGCAACTTCATGGATGGGAAGTAATTAGACTTTCTCCCAACAGGTGTAAACTGTCAACCAATTTAAAGCATGAACGTTAAGGATGCGCTAGGGTATCACTCTGATGTTGCGCTTCATGATGAAGGTGACAAGACACCTCCGAAGTTCAGCAATGCAACATTCTCCATCCTTGCCAACTCACCTTCAATCCAGGGGGATCTTCAGCTACCGTCTGCTCTGTTGGACAGGATTCTAGAGATTTGTGAAGATGATTAATAGCATCACTTGTGGCACTGTGTACGGCCCTGAGTCGGTCTTCTGTCATTCTTCCGCCATACAGATTCTGTACACCAGAGTTCACTGAAAAGATACAGTATTATGTGTGTGATGTTTACAAAGCCACCTCCCCCAAGGAGATGTAGCATCTCAGAGACTGATCTCAGTGGCTACAGATGCCCAGGGGGCAGTATGCAGCTCAAAATAACAAAAAAGGTTTAGTACTGTCACATATCCACAAGCTGCAGGTTTCTGTCAGACCTAGTCTTCCCCAACGTTTTTTTAATGAACAGGCTTTCTGTACTTACTTCCAAAACCGTGGCTGCAATATTCACTGGAGCCCAAAGCAACAGCAGCAGAAGGGTGACTGTGCAAGCCTGAAGAGGTCCCAGCTTTATGATCCCTGAGAGGCAGCGGTGTTATCAGCTTTGTACCACCTGGTCTGCCAAACGGGTTAGGCAAAGGTTCCTCACAACAGCCACCGCTCGCACCATCCTCCCCTTAAGAAGAAAGGAATTCAGGGTGAAAAGGTTGCACAGTGGACCTTAGAGCCTTGCATTACAGCCCAAAGAAGGGCTTTCATTTAGCCCGATGGTCTGCTTGAGAAGGATGGTCTGCTTGAAAAGGTTGCGTGGTCACAGTGATTTAACAGATGGGTGTTACCACATTGGCTGAGCCACCACAGCTGTTAACATGCACACAGTTAGCCTGCTCCTACTTGGCAGGCAATGCAGTTGAGCACAGGCCTCAATGTATAGCTTATACCAACACGGTAAACTCTGCAACTGTGACTAGATTAACACATACACAAGGAAAGTTGTGCACACCATTTCCAGTGTCCCACTGTTCCTGCTAAAGACATCTTTCTTGACAATTATTTGGTCAGAAAAAATGATCAAAACATCATGCAAGAACAAATGGGCCAAGAACTCTGAGCTGTTCCCTCCCTCCTGCAAAAGTCTTTCTTGCTTAAAACCAGATCTGGAATAAGGCATCAGGACTGCTTGCTGTGTGGTGGCCCACGAGGGGCTGTTTTCTTGCTAAAGACCTTCAGTTTCCAGAGCTGTCAAACTAGACCCTTTCATCAACACAACTGATACTATGATCACAGAGCAACTCTGCTGTTAAGGTGATGGTGCAGGCAGCTCAACACAACGCCTCTCTGCCCCAACCAATTGATACTAGTTAACAGAATTCAGAAATCACATTACAGGAATGGCGCACTGGAAGTTGCTTATCTTGTACATGCTAACTTATGCGCTCAGACAGAGCAGCCAAAAGAGACCTTCTGCATAAGCAGCACGGTTCCATACTGCAACAAAGTGGAATTTAACCCTTCACTGGCAAGTTCTCAGAGGAACGCCTGCCTCAGTCATGCAGCCAAAACTGGGAAAAGAAGTAGTCCTGATGATGGGAGGAGCCTCTTGGGAAGTCACCACCCTTCAGAGGAAGTGCTTGAGTTGCGCCATTCATTTTCCTTTCCTTCTTTCACAATTAACACATTTTTTAATCTTCAATGAATCTCAACAGACAAACTTTATACAAGTCACAAACCATATATAAAGGTATGCTATTTTTCCCACAGTATTAAAAACTATAGAGAAACAAAACATTTTGCAAAGTTCTGGTTAAAAAAAAAAAAAGCCTTACCTTTTTCAGCAGTATCTGTTGTTGAAATGTTAAGAGCACTCAGAGCAGCTTCCAAATCCTGCACTTGCTTTAATAACCGTTGCCCTTTATCTGGCAGTACTTGGATGTTCACTGTAGCCAATGTATTCTGCAAAACAACAACAACAGAAACCAAAAGCTGAATGTGCTTTACCAAGCTTTCTGCCAAGAGGAGAACAATCAAGGAGTCAAGAGTTTAAAAACACTAATCTTATACCCCAGTAATTCATATTTTGATACAGTTCTACAATCTCCAAAAACTTTTAAGTACTGTTTAATGCAATTAAATAGTCTTTTAGCAGAAAATAAATTAATCATTAGTATACTTTAGAAAAGATAAAAAGGATGCAGGCTCCCTCCCACCGTTTTATGAAACGGGATGATCAGGTAGTCAAGAGATTCAGACAATCTTAACATCTCTCAAAGCACCTGAAGTCCAAACTACTTGCACGTTTCTATACAGACAGCTTGTTTATTTAATCTTAGTGTGAGCTTTTGTGGCTAGATCACTCTTTATATGCAAGCTCATGAGAAATAAATAGTCACATTACTTAAAAAGGTTAAGCTTGTTGCACAGTTTTACGTCTTCCACAAATTAAGTACAAGGCAGACACATAAATCATCTCATACATGGGTTAAAACAACTAGCATGTGCCTACACTTAATTCCCTCCCTTTGTCCCACCCTTCCAAATACTCCAAGTATTTCAGCAGTTCTGTTGTCAGGAAATACTCTGATTGCTGTCACGAGTGAGGGAAGTCACTCTGAACACAGAATGAAACAAAACAAAACAAAAAGGAATAATAGGTGCAATGAGTCACCTTCTTCTGCCTCAGCTGGACTTCAAGATGGTTGCGAAGAGCCTTAGGGTCCTGGTTTCCTTCCACGTGAAGCGATGCTGCAGCTCCTGGCAAAGATGTCTCCTGCATACTCTTGCCTGATGCTCCTGCAAGAACCTCTCTTGGTTGCAAAGCCTCAACTGATTTCTCAGGTTCATTTTTACCTGATGAGGAATAAACAAGTACTACTTCATGACTGGCAGGAACTTCATCAGCAGGCTGTTCCAGCCCTGGCCTGATTTGTGTCTTAGATGCTGCTGCTGCATCTCCTCCTTGCTTCAGGAGAGCATGTTGTGCTGCTACTTGTGGTACTATTGAGGAAATTGCATTTTCTTTAGACAGTGGTTTCATCTCTCCATTCTTCCCAATGTATTCTTTCTCTGTGTTTTTTTTATCCCCACAGCTTTTTAAACTTTCCTCTCTGAGCTGTTCTTTCTCTGGAAGCTTGGTACTTGTACTTTGCTTTCCAAGACTTACTGGCAAGAGTTCTGATCTCCCACTTGGCTCTTTCTCCACATATTCAGGTGATTTCTTGGATTCCCTACCACTTCCTCCATGGTTCACTTCATCCTGATAAGTATTTTTCCCTTTCCAAGCCTCAGAAAGAGTAAGTTTAGATTCAGACACTGTGCTTTCCTTAAGTTCTGGATCACTACTATTTCCCTTGGATTGTTTCTTCTCAGTTTTCAGCCCTTCTAGATGTTCTCTCTCTGTGGAGGAATCAGAGGTTGACTTCTTTTCTTCATGCGACACCACCACACTATCCTTCTCCACGTCGACTCCTTTTCCTTTACTTTCCTCTCCATTGCCTTGCTTACTTTGTTTCCAGACTGACTGTTCACAATTCTTGTCTATCACTTTGAATGGATTTCTTTGGCCACTGGGATTGAAGAGAGGTACTTTCTTGGGCTGTGATTCTAAGTTTCTGGACACTTTGGTAGCTTTTGGATCCTGCAATATACACAAGCGCTAACATTAATTATTAAAACCTGCTAACTATACACACAACACAATCATCTTAAGCAACACTTCGTTCTCCATGAACATCATCTTTCCTATCATTTTAACAGGAATAGGATAAACACTTTCCAAGGAAAACAAAACTGCTCTTTTTCCTCCTGCATTTGCCATTCCCATGTTTTTTGGGAATCAAGTTCCAACATCACCATTCTTAAGATTATGACTGGAAATCCAACCCAAGGGTGTTTTTTTGTTTGTTTTTCCCCAGACTGGATAACAGTGATTACTTCACACAATTTAGGAGTATGAAGTCACATTTGGAAGACAACAATCCAATATGCTTTTCAGCTAGAAAATACAAACTCTCCCACTACATAATCTCAGAGGTGACTATAATAGACAGAATGAAGTCATGTTGAAATAACCTGATACTGTAATATAACTGAAACATTCATACCTGCCATGGGACACTTCCACACCATTTCTTCCCATTCAACTTACTGTTAACGCACCGGTAAAACAGCCTACAAAAGAATAAAGCAAGATTTAAACCAAAAGAGACAATAAAGGAACTCTAATCATTCTTTAAAAATTAGCTTGCACTGAAAACATCACAAAGATGACCACTTGATCTGCTCTTTACATTCAGACTTCTGCACAGCAAAAAATCATGAACATTGATTTTCTTATAATAAGCTTTGTTTTGTAATAAGCTATTTTTGTAATAAGCATTCTCTGGATTAAGATTCTTAGGGCTTGGGGCTTTGTTTTTGTTTCAAATCTTGAAATGAAAGCTGAAGGTGTAGTGGTAAAAAATTGCTGAGATAAAAGCAATATGTTCAGAGCCTCCAAAATCCCACGATTTTTAGGCACAAGAAAATAGCTACTCTTTACACTACACAGGCCACTTAATCTTTAAATCATCCAAGGAACAGACTTTGGAGAACTTTTTAAAATCTGCAGTCAGTAATCTGAATTACAGTAATCTGAATTACAACTGCTGAACTTGATGCGATCATCATGAAACTTTGATGAACCCAACAACAGAGCTATATTCAATTCTTTTAAAAAGAAACATTAACTGATCACTCAGACTTGTACCACTGAATATCACCACTAATAAAAATAACAAACATTTAGAAACATACCAAGTAAAGGCCTTAAGGCTGGACAAAGTTTTTCAGTTCTGCAGGTCAGCCATCACCGCACAATTCCAAATGTTCAAATCTATACAACAAACCTTGGTTTCCAATTTGTGGAACTTACTGGTATTCATCTCTGTCCTGCTGCTGAACCAGGGCTTGCAGTTCCACCATGTATCCCTCATGGATCAAGCAGAAAGAAGCAGGAATACTAAAAAGAGGAAAGGAAAAGGGGAAGAAAAAAGAACACGAGCCAACAAAGGAAGAGCAACAGTGGAAATAATTATTTGGAACAAAATACTTGGAGAGTCTACTCAAAGACAATTTGGCAAAGAATACAGAAGTTTAGAACTGCTGACATAGCACATTTTCCTAAAGCCAGTCATCCAGTGTTAATGCTTCCTCACTTAGTTTTCAGAATGTAAGGAAAAGGACAATACTTTTATACAGGAACTATCAACAAACTCCTGTCTTGGAGGTATCCTCCGGCTGCTAGAATTCTCTGCATTGCCTCAAATCAGAAACTTGCCAAACTCTAGCAGCCAGAATCTGAAATGTAATCTAAAAATCTGCAACAGACTAGTTTTTAGGCTGTTTTCTCTACTGACGACAGAAAAGTCTACAAACTCAAGAATCCTGGGGCAGCTGGGGATACTACATGATAATCTGATTCTTCTGTATGTTCTTTGTCCTAACATCTATTTATGCACAGATGAAAAACCTTAATTAGCACTTATCTAAAAGCAGATCTATGCAAAGAGATCTATAAACAAGACGGTTGATAAAATTAGAAGAGAAACTAATTCTCTAACTACGTGATCTGGTTTTGATGAGATGCTCTTTTCCACAAGGCACGCTTCTCTCTGTAGAAGAGAGAGGGAGGTCAGACAAGCGTTGTTATGGGAGCCCTGCCTATCTTTCACAGTGCCTGTTGCAACGCTGTACTCAGCCCGCTGACAGGACTCATAGGGACTACTGTGCGCGACCACTACGCGTCCCTGCCCGTTCCACCGCCACAAGCGACCCCCAACCCACCCCCCCTACCCACGAGGCCCTGCACCTACGGCGCCGGGACGACGAAGCCGCAGGCGGCCGGGCCCCGCGCCCCGCACACGTAGAAGCTCTTCCCCTTGTTGGGGCCGTCGCGGACGCCGGTCTTCAGGAAGCAGAGGGAGCCTGCGGGGCGGGACGGGAGCGGCCACGGTCAGCGGGTGAGGGGCCGGAGCCCCTCCCAACGGCCCCCCCCGGACCCCAACCGCCCCCCAACCGCCGCTCACCGTGCTCCGCGCACTCAACCGCCTCCATGGCCGCGCGCCGCCGCCGCACAAAGCGGCCAATGCCGGGGAGCCCCCTCGGAGGGCCCGCCCAGGGAGGGGCGCTCCGGCTGCTCCCCGCCTCCCTCACACGGCGCCGTTGCTCTGTGGGGAAGGGGAGGCCGGGGCTGGCGGCGGCTACCAGGTCTTCCACCGAGTTCAAAACGCTTTTAAAACAGTAACATCTTAAAAGAGTTTCAAGTTAACAGCAGTCTACACAAAGATCTTGGTCCATGAGAAACCGGATTTTTTTTTTCCCTTTTGTATTTAAGATGGCGAATACAATTTTACAGAGTGTGTGCATTTCTGTAACTGCTGCTTTTGCTAATGACAAGTAGAAAAAATTACTCCAGTAATAACAATTACGGAGAGGTTATGATTTGATTAGCAAAAATATTAACATTTATGCTAAATACTGGATTAGTGAAATGAACGCTGAGAGCCCAAGTCAGGCATGGCACAAGCTGTTGCAGCTCCACTGACCTGCCTGAAGGCTGAGTTTGGCCCAGTGCCTCTGTGAAAAACGTGCTTTCTACACAACACTAGCGATGATTTTGTGCTTTCACGAGTGCCTTGGAAATTTTTGCTCCTCAATACACTCCATTATGGCCTAGCACCAACTTTACTCCACAACTATCCATTGAGACTCACACATGCCTCTTCTGCGCCTTTTCTGTGTTCACCCACACCTTTCCTCAACTTGTTTCAAAGCAGGAATGTGATATAAATGGGATGCAGATAAAATACTGCAAGCCCTCTGAAGGAAGTGCATACCTTAAGTAGTGCTGACTACTCTGAACAACTGTGACTGTAACATTAACGAGAGCAATAATGACCACAGTGCAGGGCATTTCCTGGCAAATACTGGGATTTGGGTTTTGAACAAGCGCCCTGAAGTGCCAATTAATCTAACACACTAAAAGTTTTAAAAAATAAATTAAAAAATACAGGAGCGAGGAGCTGGGATCAATAGTTTGCTTATTAGCACATTAACTCCCTGTACAACCCAAAGCAGGCTCAATTCACTACGCATTTCATCTTGCATTATGCTAAGAGCCATCTTACTGGCGCTTAAGTGTTCTTGCTTTAAGAGCCTGTTCTTAATCAGCAAACCATGTACTGAATTTTAAGCATGCAGTTAAATCTTACATGGGAATGTAATGGATTCGGACTAGTTCAAAGTCGAGCTGCTTTGTCCACAGATAGACATAAGCTTGTGCTGAAATATATTTCTCAGTTGGGAACACAGACAAACAGGATGTCTAAATACAGTATTGGACTGAGGCTCTGCCTCAAAGACAGTTTGTTTCTGTGCCTTTGAGCAAGTTGCGCACAGCCATAACTTAACAACCATACACACGATTTTTGCCCAGATGTAAACATCCTGCCCCCGATTTCCAAAGAATCTGCTGCAAAAACTCAAACCAATTTTAAGGAGAAAACACTTGAAAGGAGGGACAGGGAGAACAGAGAGCGAAAATAAATGCAACTCACTGGTCCTTAGATCTGTCTGCTGCTGACCCGAGAAATCATTCTACTAATTTGTTTCTCCTTTACACCTTTGAAAGAAGCGTTAAGGCAGGGCTATAACCCCCACAAAGGAGGAAAGGGGCTAGCCCAAGAAGGCACAGAAAGTTTCCTTAGGCTGGGCGTTTTCCTAAGATCCACCTCATCTCTCTTTTCATAAAAAGTTTTTCTACCTTTGCAGCTGGTTTCATTTCCAATTTAACACATTGCTGCATTTCCCTTTGGCAAGTAGGGCTGAACAGCCCTCTCACACAGGTCTAAACAAGGTCATGTCTGTACAGTGCTTGGAACATGCAAAGTGCAATGTAAGTGCTAAATGTTCTTATTCTACAGATTAATGAATTAAAACTCCAAGAAATATATGCACTGAGGTAATTATTGCTTAAATACTATACCCCTCCATGACTAAAAAATAATTCATGGAACTTCCTTCTATGCAAAAGATGGATCCTGAATATATAATTAAAGTGGTAATACCTTATTTATATCCTGTCTTCCTGCAGCTGTAGAGCATGCCCTTTTAGTAAAAGCAAAACCAGGGAACTGAACTGAAGTTCTTAAAGAACTAAGAAGTCTGCATTGACAGTTTCCCCAAATATCTGTGCTATTTCCAGCACTGGTCTGCTTCTACCCATTACATCTGGAGAAGCTGGTGTCTCGTAAAGCAGAAGCAATGTACAATTCGGTTTCATATCTAGCATTCTGACAAACAGCCAGAAATATCTCCTAGCAAGGGTAAGAAGGGCCATGATGTGCATGAGCTATTGGTAAAACTCAATTTTTGTCCCTTAGTGAAGTCCATGCTCCATCATTTGGAAGTCTGTGACAGTAAGACTGTATGTAGTATCTCAAGTATGAGCTCCTATCAGAACACGCCAGGTATCAAGTATAAACTGATGATCCTGGTGGCCAGAAAAGTATCACTACAATTGTTATTTAAATACTGCACATACTTGTCCTTTTTCATTCCTCTATCAGCTTTGGCCAAAAATGGACACGAGATTTGATGGACTAATGATTTGGCTGATGAAACCAAACCCTGCATTCCTATGCCTTGTGAGACAGATTTAAGACATGGCACAAAAGAGTCAATAGCACCCTAAACAGTACGCAAACACTGCCGCAAAATATGCTGATGCAAGTACCGGAATTCAACTGGCTTTGAAGTGTTGAAAAAACACTGAAAACATCCCAACAAGGTATCCTGTTTCCGTTAAAACAGTAATAGACAGAGTAGGTCCCGCTTAGTGGTTTTGTTCCATTTTTTTTTCCCCTCTAGTTCTCCTGTCAAATATTCCCTTCATCGATGCTCTGCAGTTGAAGTCTTTGGCTAGCATGGGGCCTGATACCACGCCGTGTGTTCATGCTGCTTCCTGGCAGAGTCCGCACAGGGAACAGAGCTCCTGGTAAAGCACCTTCCCCAAACAAGCTCATTTTCACATCAGCTTCAATAGCCCTGGCTAAACTGGATGCATAACTGTCCAGAGATTTATGGACTTCAGCTTTTACGTGAAGAACAGAATTCTTTGCAGCTTCTGAAAGAAAAAAAAACAACAAACAAACAATCAGCAGTATATCAGAACATTAGCAGTCAAACAGCATGGCTGTGCAAACGCTTGAATACTGATCCTTTTGAAAAGTTAGGACCATGCCTTTTGTAAAGTAATGACCCTACACAGCACATCTACCAAGGATTACCAGGATTCCCAAATCATTCTACAATTACAAAGCTCCAGAGTGACCACAGGTCAAGCAGAAAAAGACGACCTCCAATTCAAATGAAAACGAATGAGATCTGATGAAGCAAAATACATACATATGTTTAACGTTATATGTTAACCATACGCTATGTTTAATGTAATTAATTGTATGTTGAATGATTTTCTCAGTTTATGCACACAGGGGTTTATTGGTCTGAATTTATACCCAACTCAAGTTGACAGCCCAGTTTCTACCTACTATATAGACTACAGGATTAGGGACAATGAGATTTGCCTGGCATCAGCCAAGAATTCATTCAGAAGATGGGACCAGAACTCTCACTCTCAATTTGTACTTCCGCTGCTGTAAACTGGACTTAAAACCTTCCAGGCATTCCCACTGCATTTGGAATAAGATCTCACACTTCACTGACATCAGTAGTGGAGCATAAGAACAATTTTATAACATGTTTTAAACCTGACAAACAACAGATTTTGTGTTTATGGATTTACAATCCCCAAATTCCAAGAGCTTCTTCCATGTAGTAAAAAAATAAATAAATAATCAGCAGTCTGCTGTCCTTAGGCTTAAATTTGTTCCAGCCCACACTGTGGAACTCAGTTCCACTTCCAGGGGAGAAGTTAGAGAGTTTTGCACACCAGAAGAGGTCAAAGACACAGGTGTTCATTCTAAATGCACTTTTTAAATGAGGCTGCTGAAATCAAAAGTCTCAGTCATCTTGAAAACCCTCAGAAATGCCAGGAAAACTTGCTAAACCCATGAAGAACTTTTGCACTAAGACCTCCCTTCTTCACTGAACTGCACAAAAAATAAAATAATTAGATGTCTGCCCCCTTGTAAGAGGGAAAAAGAATAAATTTTGCTGAGATGTTTGAAGAGAAAATTCCATAGGAAACCTTATTATTTCAGAAACATAAAAATCAGCCAAGCTTAATTATTACTTGATACTTGGAGGCATTCTGTTCATTTTTGTTCTGTCCACAATCATTATTTAGTAAATTCAGACACCAATTATCACGTCTTATAGCCCATATTCTCATAACCATCAGCTGAAATTAAACTAACCGTGACATATTTACAGATCATCACACCAACACTATGCTGGCACAGAACCAACAAGTGAGCTAACTGGAAAAAAAAACTGTAAATGGTTCATCTATTTCCACTTCTATCTATTGATAAACATTCTCAGTAAAGAGAAAGAAAAGAGAGAAGAAAGAGAAAGGGGGGAGAACTTACCCCTAAGCCCACCTTTAATTTGCTCAACTTCATCTTCAAATGTCACTGAACTCCTCCTTCGAGGAGGACAGACGCAGTGTGGGACAGAAGGGCCATCTGAGCTATAATCTTCAAGAAGCATTGCCTCTGTTCCTGAAACAAAGCAAGAGTTCTCAGGCAATACAGAGCAACACCAGCATACAATGACAAAGTCACGTGAAGAGATGAGCCAAACTGAAGTGGTGGCAAAAGCTTTTCAGTCTACAGCAGTCCCTTAAAAAGATATCTAAACACAGCTTTTGTGGGTAAATTTCAGTTTCAATTAGATACTGCACAGAAAAAGATGAAGATAAAAAAAGACGAGATCAGAGTTTTCATTGAAAGGATTTGGAAATATTTTCTCATTAGCAATCTAAAACCTCAAGCAGCTCGAAAATACTCAACCACAGAGATTATAACATCAATAGGATGTCAGGCAAAGGTGAAACCTTACCTTCAGTAAATAAAGGGTGAAGTTGAGGGCAACTTCCACATCTCCTAGTCAAGACAGTGGCTAACAATGGCCACCTGAGAGGCAGACAACCACAGCTGCCAAATGTCATGCTTGTAATCAGAAACAAATGGAAATCTGACCTGGAGAATTTTTCTGTACAATTTACTTTGACTACATATTTTGATTTTCATTAAGTGTATTTTAATACAAAAAAAAGCTTGCTGTCTGGGAATAATTTTTGTCTCATGAGTCATTTTTTCAGTTTATGAGTCATTTTCTTATTTCACCTCCCAGGACTTGCTTTGCACCTTTCCAATATAAAACAGTGTATGAGGACAAGGAAATTCACCTTGACAACTCTGCAATGGTTTCACACAAAAGGCAAGACTGCAACCTAGCCCTCCCTTGCAATGCTGGTGTCTCTGCTGTATAAGGGAGAGGCAAAGCAAACATTTTGGGGAGATACTAGGACTATGCTGAGCAAGCAGCCCTCAGAGACACCACTGTTGCAAGGCACAGCTTCATCTGGCCCAATCTTTAACACTTTACTTTCAGTCCACTTACTCCTGTGACACTGCAACAAGCCTTGGACAAAGAGCCTTCACAGGTTTCCTAACTCCTCCAGATGGTGACTCCACATCCCTCCTCATCTACTTCAATGCTTTTGATTCCCAAATTTGTTCTTTTTTGTAACGAGGAGGTGTTCCAATGCCAGTTTTACAGGAAGTGAGAGAAAGACATCACTGGGAACGTACCTCTAGAACAACATACTGCTCGATAGGTCTAGTCTTTGCTATATAACAATGAATTGTCAGCAAAGTGATAATTTTTTCTTAAAGTGAAACTTGCATGTTCTGCCATGCGCCTCCTTTCAGTACACAAGAGAATGAGCTGCTGACCTAAGACACAGCACAACGTAAGCTACCAACTTGCTATGTTCTGTGAATCAGGTGGGGTTTGAGGCTGTGTCTACAGAAAATAGTTGACTTACTCATCAAAGATACAGAATCCTCCTCAGAAATGTAGTGTACAATGGAAGGGTGGTGCTAGCAAGAAAGAAATACTTTCTTCTGTGAAGCAGAATTTTAGCGCATTTTTTCAAGTGTGCTAGTTCATTGCATTTTTTCAGATGAAGCTAGTGAAGAGACCAGCCTCTTACGTGGTAGATCTGTCCTTCGGAATAACTGATCCGAGGCAGCAATTCTAGCAATCAGGACTCAGATCTCCTACTTCACTATTTTGTATACAACTGGCACTGCTTGTATTTTTTTTTTAATCTCCTACAGCTTCACCTTTTTGTTTTGTTTTTAAAAAATGTGAAAAGTCCAGCCTCCATCTAGCAGGGTAGGGTAAGTACAAGCACTGCATTGCAGGCAACAGGATCATTTACTGCAGCAGGTAGCACTGAAGATGAACTAAGACTTATTTCTGCTCTTTAGTTCTTCCTAGTAAAGGCATCCAGTGAAATTTTATTTCACAGTGGAGAACTATGCGTCCATTCCCAGATGTACTGTATCCCCTCCATAACCAACTGCAGCACTTCTAATGGTATTACATATGAATTCGGTTGGTTTGTTTAAACTGCTTGATATCATTCCTCAAAAGATGATAACATACCGTATTCTCAAATGAGGCAGGTTTCATACAATGTTGCTCTCATTTATAACATACGGCTGCAGAATGTCCACAGCAGGCATAGAGCTACCAGCATAAAACCACTACCAGAATAAATCCCAGCTCCTTAGACTTCCTTTAGAAATGTAAGAAAGGAACCTCTACTACCAAGTAAATGTTAGAAGATCACCCTCTGGTGTATATAGAGCAGAAATACTCCTTAAAATAACTATAGTGCAGTTAAGGGGTGGTAGCTGAAATAACTGCCAGAAAAATCTAGCTACAATTCTGGATAGAAAATTACTGGCTGAGCACTTTTTCCCCTTTTCTAAACCACCTTCAGTTGAGATGTTAAGTAATGACGCAACTCCAAGCTGAAACCATCTTAAGTGGACGTGTTTTGATTGCAGGATGAATGTGACAAGGCCTATTGCAAACTAGGAAACAGAGAAGCATTCTCTATGGCACTTTGTTGCTCTGTTCGTTGTGGATACAGGGAAAGACCCTGAAGAATGATAGAAAATGAAGGAGAAAAGCACGAGCAGTGTTTCCTGTTCCTTAGAAGCATTACCAAGTGAGGGTCATTATTCCTTGAGTAAACAGTATTTTGCAAATAGATACATTGAGAGCAAGGAAGGAAAAGAACTGCAGTAGTTCTGTTGTGACAGCTGGAACAGATGCTTCATGTTATCCATCCACCAAGAGTCATCCAAGTATGCAAATAGACTAACCCAGAGAGTTCTGCCAAGTCACAAGTGGTGCAAGCTTCTGCCCAAGAAAAGAGAGCAAGAGATTTTTAGTTACCTGAATCCTGTGAACAGCTGAAACCTGTGTCTCCTGTGCTACTGCTGTTTCCCAATGGCCGTCCGCCTGCCATGAGGGCAGTAAGATGAGGGGACAGTCCCAAATCTGCAAAAGATTCATTCTCATTACACAATGGATGGTTAAGGGGTCTATGAAAGTAAAAACTTTTTCCAGTAATACCAACTTTACTGCCTCATTTACCCTATTCCACACAAACATATAAAACTTAACCTGAGAGGTCCAGAGTGCACAGCACCTGGACCTCTCATCTTAGAAGTAAAGTCAGCAGCTTTCACGTATCCTTGGAGTCCTTCCACATGCCAAGTTTCCTTTCTACCTGAACCACTTCTTCCCCTCACACTCTCTTTGCAATTGCCTGTTTTATCAGCACGCCAGGCTGAAGACAGAGCGTACACACGGAGAGATGGGGCCATTTGTCAGACTCCTAGCCAGAAAACAACCTGGTAGCCACCAGCAGTTGCAACGGGCCATTAGCATGGCAGGAAGTTTACTAGCAAGGCCGGGGCACTGAGACACCTGGCTTCTCTCAAGTCCTCAAGTAAAGAAGGGAGGAGAATCCAAGATTCTTACACAGGTGCCGTCTTTAGATCCTGCAGAAAGATTTTTTTTATTTTTTACCAGCCTCTAGCTGGTACACCTAGCAAATTTGAAGCTATCAGTTTCTTATCACTTGGAAAAAAAGATCTTTCTTTTCCCTCCCACTCCAGTTCCCACTGTATTCATCCACAGCATCTCCTCCATACAGATACATGGAAGGCAGGAGTGTTGAGAGATCTATTGCACTCTCACAACTTGTGATGTGGCTGCAGCTGCACAACTCCTTCATTTAACTGGAGTCTCTCCCTGTGATTCTAGGTTGCAGAAACAGAGGTCTTGCTGCTCTCCCTTTCCTTCTACATTTCAGATATTCGTTCCCAATTATATAACTTCAGTTCCCAGCTCTGCACAAAATGCCCCAAGGAACACCATAAAGATTTCCTGGTTTTGGAACATTCTAAATAGGATCAAAAATCAGAATTTCACTGTATTACTACTTAAGAAAGAAGTTCTGAGCATCTGGAGTCCTCAGCCTGCAACTTAGGGACACATCAAATAGTTTTAGTATTTTATGTAGTTTGACATCGTTTATGATCTTTTCTTCACAACCACTAAAACTAAAAACTGAATTTACAGAAATAGTAACTTCAGTGAATCTCAAAGAGTTGTACCATAAAGCTAGTGTACTTTATGTGCTGCAAAATGTACTATTAGCAGTCCTCAAGTCTAGATAGCATGAAATGGCAGGTATATGAAAAGAAGAGTTTGAGAGAAAATAAGTAATTTTTATCAACCTCATCACTATGTCTTCTCTGGCAGAAAAAAATTTTACTAGAGTAAGAGAAAGAGGTTAACCCCCCCAAAAAAAAAAATTCTTCTTCCGAGTGTCTATGATAAACCGAACAAGACTGCTGAAGCCTCCAGAAACATCTCACTTTTTACAGAGCCCTGAAATGTGCCAAGTACACACAGACATTTCTCTTAATGGTATTAAGAGAGTACCTTTTGCAGCTATGCGTCTTACCTGTGATCCTATTGGAAATACTGAATAACCTCGAAGTCCTATGCCGCTGAACAAAGGACTCGCGATAATACCGATCCCCAAAGCACATTCCTAGTAGTTCCTTGCGCACCGTTTTGTTCCACAGTCCGTAAATTAACGGGTGGCAAATAGCACTGGAAAAGGACAACCATGTAGCTAATGTTTCCAAGGCAGGGGAAATACTGTTTTTTCCCCAAAGTGCCTCTGATGTAATTACTACCATGTAAGGCCCCCATGTGATAACAAAAGCGCCGATGACAACCAAGATGGTTATGAAGGCTTTGCACTGGTTCGCAGAGTAGACAACCCCTTGGAAAGCGTTCCTTCGGCTGCCTGAGGAGGATGTGGAGGTGCTGGAGTTCTTCCTCCCGTTCCTCTGGGAGTCCTCCTCCACAATGACAACGCTACCACAGTGGATTTTGCGAGCTTTAATCCTAGCCACACGGAATATGAACCCATAGCAGATCATCATGATTACAAAAGGCAGCAACGCACACCAGATCTGCCAAAAGGCAGTGTAACCAGCCTCTTTGTGCCAGGCGGCCACACACATCCACTTGAACTGGTCAAATTCCAAAGATGACCAGCCAAAGAGAGGAGGGAGGCAGCCAATAAGGGAGTGTAACCACACATACACAAGAGCTACCACTGCTCTGTTGCCTGTAATCTTCATTGGGTAAACCATAGGGTACAGGACAGCATAGTACCTGGAGGACCCAAAAAAAAGAAAAAAGAAAAAGTCAACAGGAGCACAAGAGATGTACAGTAAAAAAGAGCATATTTTAATTATGTTGATATATAGTTCTACTTATAGAACAAGCTCTTTTCTCCAAACCTCAAACCTTAGGAACTCTTTTAAGAATAATTGCATATAAGAATGTAGATCTTTGCAGGCAAGATTGTAAAACTCAGCTGAAGGCACAAATATATCTATTAAATCTGTCCCTATATGTGTAGAGTATAATATGGAATTTTAAACCATTACTTTTTGTTTTCCAGGTAATACATTATTACAGCATTGTTAGCATCAAAAAAATCTAAACGTATTGTCAGTTTTCTACGTCGTCATGACAACACTTTCTTCTGTTCTCTGTCAAAATTTCACAGGAGGCTGAAAGAAAATGACATTGCAACATTACACAGTGTGATCCAGTGCGTTGTTTCTGTGGTCTATGAACAGCCAACAAGGCACCCTATAGAACAACTAGGCAATTAGTTATTCATTATAAAAAGTTGCTTACCGATCTATAGCTATGAGTCCAAGAGTAAGCATGCTGGCTGAGCTGATCAGCATGTAGAGCAGGGCTGAGAAATTGCACCAAACGACTCCAAAGATCCATTCCCTCCTGATGGAGCTGGTGACAACGAAAGGTAGCACCAGTACGGAGAGCAGAAAGTTGGAGAGAGTCAGGCTGAACACAAACTTGTTGCTCAATGTGAGAAGGTAAGACTTCCGATAGAGGGTGACGACAATCACAAGGTTGCCCAAACAGATGAAAATAGCAATGACGATTATAGCAATGGACTCAGTGACTCTGACTGCGCCGTCCTCCTGCGTGGTGAGGTTCCTCAGGCCATTCGCGTTGCTGAGGGAGGAATTGCTGCTCATGGTCAGAGCGCACAGAGTGGGAGCAGCCAAGACATGCTGAGCAGCTAGAAGTAGAACACCACCACTCAGAAACATGCAGGCAAGATTTCCTCACACCCTCTCCAAAGAGGAGAGACCATTTGTCTGCATTAATTAAACTTTACCTGTAGGATGCAGGAAACCATTTTAGATGGAAAAGTGAAGGGACAGGAGATTGCCTACAGGTACACTAGAGGTCAATGACAGAGCCAAGCCTAGAAAAGTGAAGAAACTATCTGAAAGACAAAAAAAAATAAGGGAGGGACAGGAAACAAAGAAAATAAATACATTTTATTTACAAATTTTCTAAGTATCTTACTTGTTTCTAAGCCATACTTATGAGCTGTACATCTCACAGTTCCTTCATCTAGGCCATGAAGAAACAATAATAACGTAACTATTAGTCTTTGTTTCTCTTATTTAAAATACACCTTTTTAAAAAAAAAAAAATCCCCTCCCCCCCCCCCCCCCCCCCTTTTTTTAAAATTCTGCCTGTTTATCCCTATTTTTACACAGTATTCTGCCTATGCAGCATTTGTTGCTGGTCTGTGGATGTCTGGCTAGTCATACCCTGCTGACTTTCTTAACAGTTGCCAAGTAACATTCAAAGACTCAGGGATCATTGCACGTACTCTCTTAGTGTCACTTCTCCATGTTCACAATCATCTTAGCTACATCAGCAATTCAATTTTATCGCCAGCATCGAAGATTAGGGTAAAATAGCCTTCAGTACAGCAGGTTCAAAAGACACTTTGCATTAAGCTGTGGTTCATTCACCTGCAGTAATGTTTGAGAACCCTTAACCTGTGATTTCTCAGTGCTCAGCACCCATCCCACTGACTTGCAAGCTCATTTTGTCTCATCTCAGGGTTTGTAAACAACAAAGAGTTTGGTTTCAACTTTTCAATACGAAGTTGACGTTTGGAAATGAGGGACTCAAGAGAGTTACCTCAGCTGTGGCCGTGCCCACCCGCTGCTCCCAAACAGCCAGCACACCCAGCGCCTCTCCATCCGTGAGGCTGCTGTGGCCCTCGGCAGCAATGTCAGGCTGGAAAGCCATCTTTTCCTTGATTTTTAAATGGGCTAGAGCCTAAGTGAAGGCATTATCGGGCCATGTTTTGTAAAGCACAGCTTAGCTCTTCGGCGAGGCAGCTCATCGCACAAGCTCTTCCCCTCAAGTTTCCCTCCGCGGCTGCCCGCACCGCCTCCGGGAGCTCTCCCGGTGCCTTCCTCCCGGCGCCGACGGTGCCAAGGCGGCTGCTCCCGGCCGCCTCATCCCCTCAGGGCTGCGCCCCGTCCCGCCTCACCGGGACGAGGAGGAGAAGAAAGCGCCCAGAAATGCCGACGGGCACCCAGCAGCGACCGGCTGAGGGGGTCGGCCCGAGGAGGGCCCCCCGCCGGGGAGCGCCTCCATTTTGCCCCCGCGCTCCCTCCGGCAGCGAACAAAGGCCGGGGGCCCGGCGGGGGACGGCTTCCCCCGGGCATCCCTCGCCTCGCCTCGCCTCAGACAGCCCCGCACCGTCCCCGCCCGCCCCTTCGGCGGAGAGCGGGGCCCGGCGCCCCCTGCCCCGCCCCGTAACGGCGGCGCCGTCCCGCACTCACCCGCCGCCGTCTTCGCCAGGGCGGGAGCTTGCGGCTGAGGGCGGCCCGGACCCCCCGCAACCGCCCGCTGAGAAGCGCCGGGCCTCCCCCCGCCATGCCCCCGCCCCGCCCCGCCCCGCCGCGCTCGCCCCCTCTCCCTCTCCCCACCCACCGCCGCCTCCCTCCATTTTCTCTCCGACAGCCCCCGCCCTGCGATGGGAGGGGGTCGCCGAGGCTCCGCCGGCGCTGCTTGCCGTGCCTCAGCGACAGCCGCGCCCTTCTCGGGAATAGTGTGGCCAGCAGGACCAGGGAGGTGATAGTCCGCTTATTCTCGGCTCTGGTGAGGCTGCACCTCGAGTGCTGTGTTCAGTTTTGGGTCCCACACTACATCGAGGCCCTGGAGCGTGCCCAGAGAAGGGCTGCGAGGCTGTTGAAGGGCCTGGAGCACAAGTCCTGTGAGGAGCAGCTGAGGGAGCTGGGGTTGTTTAGCCTGGAGAAGAGGAGGCTCAGGGGAGACCTTATTGCTCTCTACAGCTACCTGAAAGGTGTGGGGAGCTGGGGTTTGGCCTCTTCTCGCAGATAACTAGTGATAGGACTAGAGGGAATGGCCTCAAGTTGTGCCAGGGGAGGTTTAGGTTGGAAATGAGGAGGCATTTCTTCTCAGAAAGAGCCGTCAGGCATTGCAACGTGTTGCCTAGGGAAGTGGTGGCATCACCATCCCTGGGGGTGTTCAAGGAGAGGTTGGATGTGGTGCTTAGGGGCATGGTCGAGTAGGTGACATTGGTGGTAGGGTGATGGTTGGACCAGATGATCTTGGAGGTCTTTTCCAACCTTAACGATTCTAGGATTCATCCAGCCAGGCCCTGGCTCTGCTTGGTTTATCATCCTTGGTAAGCCCCAGGACTTTTCAGCACCAGGGGGAACAGAGTTGTGCACCCCACCACTGTGGCACCTCAGAGCCCTGTTCAAAGCTCAGAGGCTCGACATAAACCCGGGAATCCATTTTCCACAGGAGGAGAAATTGCTTGCCCAAGCACGTGGGTCAAGTAAGTCACACAGAGGGGGGCACATCTCAATTGTTCAACCTTCTAGCCCCCCTGAAAACTATTAAAAGTAATACAGAAGGTGTCTTACCACGGATTTTGCAAGGGGTGTTTTTCCTTTCCCAAGAAGCAAAGAGGTATACTTGGAGGTGCAAAGGACAACCTACGTGCTGTGCTGCGCATCCCTAACACCAACCTTACCCATTTCCTGGCAAGGTACCTGGTGCAAAGTCAACAGCCCAGCTGCATCCGTGCTGCCCTTTGGGCACCCCGTAGGCAGAGGGGGCTTTCTGTGGGAGGGCCATTGCGTTCTCCCGCCCGCTGCCTCGCTCACCCCAGCACAGCAGCCTGTCCAGCCATGCCCCATGCTAAGGAACGCTGCCGGCGAGCTGGGCTCCCTGTCCCCAGCGATGCAGAAAAGCGGGACCGGCATCCTCTTCGTGCATCCCAGAACGGTTTTACACCTTTCACAGCCAGCGGTACCAAGGGGTCTCTACAGGACTTTCGGCTTTAATTTTGACGCTTTTTGAAGATCCCCTTTAGACAACATTAAAGAACACAGCCAACCAGTGCGGGATGATTTCGCACACGTGTATATACGGACATACGCAGTACACAAAATACCCCGAGGCGCCTGGAGCGAAAGGCAGCGAGGTAACAACCGGCGCTGCCCGGCAGCCGGGCGAGGCAGGAGGGCGCCGCGGGGCTGAGGCGAGCTCGGGCGCCGCCCCCTGCCGCTGCCGGAAGGGGAAGGCGGTTGCGGAGGTTGCGGCGGCGCCGTCGCTGCCGTTAGGGCTGCAGCAGGGAGCCGAGCCGAGCCGTGCCGAGCCGTCCCGTCCCGTCCCTTCCGGCCCCTTCCCAGCAGCGGGGCCGTGCCCTCGGCCTGCACCATGCACCCCGTGTTCCAGAGCAGCCGGCGCGACTTCACCTTCGGGCCCTGGCGGCTGAGCGCCGCCCGCACGCACATCATGAAGTCGGCGCAGGCCGAGAGGTGAGGCGGGCCCCGAGAGCCTGGGCCCTCTGTCGGGGCGGGGGAGGGAGACCCTGCCCGCGCCAGAACCTCACTTTGTCGTCGTCTGCGCGGTTTTCTCTCCTGCGGGGATGCTCTGGCATGGGAAACTGGGATGGTTTGGGTTACGGATGTTGTTTTTAACGATGGCTAACGGTTTGGGAGGTCTGGACCTGAAGCCCCCTGACTAGAAGCTTGCTGTCTTTAATTACCTTTTAAGGGACGTTAAGATGCTTTTAAATGCGATCAACAGACTCAGAAGCCATCTTACGGTAACGTTTATTTCAGCGTATTTCATTAAAAATTGATTGCCTGCTCCCTACTTCTACCAGTAATTTCCATTGCTGTAAAACTGTTGCAGAAAATGCTGCTGTGTCAGCATCAAGTACTTAAGTCAGATTTGCTAATGTGGAACTGAACAGTTCAGCTATTTAGTGCTAAATTGACCTTAGTGGCAGCTGAGTTTGACAGATACTGATTTCAGTTTCTGGAACAAATATATAGAAATCTTGTTAGTTTTGTTAAAGGTAACTATTCAGGTTGCTTTCAGTTTTTCCAAGGAAAATTTGTTTGCTGAAGTTCCCTGGTACGGAGTTTTACACTTTGTTTCTACACTAGAGTAAGCTATGTAAACTTTATTATTTTATATATTATAACACCATCATAATATGTTTTTTAATTTTATATCTGTATCAAAACGTGTAAAATGATATGTTCTTCCATCTTTATTCTCACTAAATACTTCTAACTAATTGTGCTGTAGTTTTTGCAGTTACAGGTAAAAAAAGATTTGAATTCTGTGTTTCACTTGTTCCTCTGTAAAGAGGGTTCAACATTCAGCTAAGCTGTGCCTATGTTCTGCAGCAGAAGGACTGTTATTACAGTACCCCATTTTTCTGGCAAGTTTGTGAAGACTTTTTGGGCAAGGTGTTACCCTTAAAAATGAAGATCTTTATTCTTAAGCTCAGGAGGGTGTTAATTCTTTCCATTATCTGTAAACAAGAGAGAGTCTAGAATCTGCCAGTCTAGAAGCCAAATTACCTGTTGTATTCATCTTCTGTTCTATTCAGTTTCTTTAACTGTAGCTGTTTTAAAATCAACAGTTATCTCTGTAACTTTCAAAAAGTACCTTTATCCATTTTCAGGGACGCAAAGATTTTCAGAATATGTTGAAAAAGGCAGAAGAATAAAGGTTCAAGGGGTACAATGCAAGCTTGAAAGAACGGAGGAGATTTTGCAGGGTGGGGAAGAAAAATCCAGAATGAGCTGTTTACGTGCAGGAGTTAGCACCTAACATGAGATACCCAAAACAGTTCCTCCATTTCAAATTTGATGGGTCAAAAACTATCTAATTGCAAGTGCTTTTAGTCAGCGTCTTTTTATAATGCATTTCTTTTGGCATTTTGCCTTCTTTATTGCTTGGAGAACATCATTATTACTTGTAGAAATGTTATTTCTGTCAAGCAGAATCACAAAGGTCCCTTGGCAACCTCTGCAGATGTGAAGGATTAAAAGAGCCATAGCTACACAACTTCTTCCTGTCCTGGGGTTGGTCTTTGCAGATTGAGGGGCACTCGAAATGGAAAAGTGTGTAACTCTATGCCGCCTTCTCTGGGAAAAGCGTAGGATCATATTTTCTAGGTCTACAAATTTGCTATTTTTTGTTTCAGTTTGGTTAGCATAATCACAGAATCACTTAGGTTGGAAGAGACCTCCAAGATCACCCAGTCCAGCCTCTGACCTAACACTAACAAGTCCTCCACTAAACCATATCACTAAGCTCTACATCTAAACGTCTTTTAAAGACCTCCAGGGATGGTGACTCAACCACTTCCCTGGGCAGCCCATTCCAATGCCTAACAACCCTTTCAGTAAAGAAGTTCTTCCTAATATCCAACCTAAACCTCCCCTGGTGCAACTTTAGCCAATTCCCCCTTGTCCTATGCACAGGCATGTGGGAGAAGAGATCAATGTAATAAGAGTAAGAATAGAGAGCAGTAAATAATGTTCTTTCATTTGCAGGATTATAGAAATAACCACTTTTGTTCAGGAATGCATTATTAGCAATACAAAAGTTGGGAGCAGGATGCTTTTTTTTTCTCCCCATGTTGTATATTCCCCAATTAGTTGTATTTCCTAGAGTTTTCTTCTCTTCAGATGCCATGTTTGTTCTCTTTAATCTTGACGAATAAAGCACTTAGTGGTAGGGAGGAAATCGTAGAAGTATATGAAGTCTTTTGCTAAATAATCTCAGTGTGTATATAAAGCACCATGTGTATATATTTATTTTTATATAGTGTATGTATAAAAATGGATATAAATGAAAAAGTGAGGTAGGATAGCTTCAGATTTTCTGCAGGGATCATGCTCATTCGGTTCATGCAGTATGGGTCTGTGGCTTTCATGCTTAGAGGTTACAAATACCAGTATGTGTCCTCTGCAAGCTTGGGAGAGTAGTAGAGCACAGGAATGTCTTCCGCATTTTACTTTCAACGTACTCTACCAGGGTTTTTTTCAGACTCTTTTTTGTAAGCTTCCAAAGATGAAAGTACGGACTACTGCGTAGTGAATTTAAACTTGCTGACAGTAAGTGCTCTTTCATAAAACCTCTTTTTGGCCACCTGCAAAAATAGTTCATGGACCATCCAGGGGTTTGTCTGCAACAGGTTGAAATCTGCTACTTCATGCTTATCGGATATTTTTTGATGCCCTGTGTATGAGGCTTTTGTACTAGCCTGATGGAGAAGGAAAGCTTTAGGAAGAATCTTAAGGTGGAGAAATCACTTCGAATCAATGATTCTGCAGTTCATGTCAGATGATTAACTGGGAAAATAACAAAGTTTTGTAAAAATATACTGATGGTGTCATGTAAATTACTTGGTCTAGAGAATATGTACTCCACAACAGATTGCTTTCACTGAACTGTAGCTGACTGATCTCTCTTTATCGGACTTTTATTTTTCTGTGCAGATTGGCTGAAGAATTACACATGCCTTCCCTGCCAGAGATGATGTTTGGAGACAATATCCTAAGAATACAGCATGATCGTGGTTTTGGAATTGAGTTCAATGCAACAGATGCTTTAAAATGTGTCAATAATTGTCAAGGTATGATCAAAGTGGCTTGTGCAGAGGAGTGGCAAGAGAGCAGGTACAGTATTTTATCACCAGTGGGCAAGTACTATTGTGTTGTATGTGAAACTGTCGTAAGGTAGTTAAAGTCACAGACTGGACTCCTGAAGACCTCATTGTATTTAGTTTTGCCGTAGGTACAGCATGTGATGACAGAAGTCACCTAGCTTTTCTTTGCCATTATCATGCTGTCTGTTACACGGGGTCAGCTATATTTTTCAGTTGCTTCCTGGCTTTCTTGAAATAAACTACATGTTTAACGTGGTTTAGTTCTGTTCCTGTTTATTCAAACTTGTAGGTCCTCAAGGATTACAAGACTGTATCTTTTGGTGTTTGAAAGTGCAAAATGTTGTACGTGTCCAACATCTTAGCCTTAGGAATATAGCAGGACAATTACCATGCATGAGAACTAACTGTACTGCTTAGTATTTACCAAATTAGTGGTAGAGCACCTAGGAATAAGTCAAGGAAAGAAATCAAAGCTGTCATAAAAACTAAGGCAAATAGCAGTGTTAGTCATTTCTGTGTGTCGTCAGCAGATTATATTGTGCCTGCTCAAAGAACAAGTGACTACTGTTGAAAAAATTGGAGTTCACACTAAACTAAAAATCTTTATTTTGTCTCATAAGATTAAGATAGTATTAGCACGGGAATTCTGGTAATGGTTTTCTAATTCACAATGAAAACACAGATGCTGTGAAAGAAGCAATACTGGGTGGTTAAGTCTAGACATCATCAGTCCAGTACAGACAATACTGCTGTTTTTCTTGAGTAGTTAGGGCTTAAGTGTGGGGATCATAATACATAACTTTATGTGAGGTTGTAGGTTTTTTAATAATTACTACAAAGTATGCTATATTTTTTTTCATTTCTTGAGGAGTGAGACTGAGCACACTAAGGAAGTAGTCAAGCCGTATGACTGGACTTACACAACTGACTACAAAGGAACATTGCTGGGAGATACTGCAACGTTAAAGGTAAGCATTTTCTCCTTGTTAAATGCTGATTACTTATTGTTTCAGTCAAACACAAAACACTTCTCTTTTCTGAAGCTGTCAGTAGGCTTCTTTAAAATTTTACATGGTTCTTTGTTTCTGACTTCAAAGTATAGTTCGGGCTTTCCACATCTCATCATTTTCTGTTAATCAAATCTGTCTTATTTTAATAACTTTGGGTTTGGTTTTTTTTGTTTGTTTTTAAGCATTTTAGGATCATTTAAGTAGGAACATTTGTGTCCCTTAGTGATGATTTACTGGGAGGGTAAAGCACTTGAGCATCTTCAGTGCTTGCTGGATGGCCCTCTGAAGCCCTGAGCTCCTCATGCACAGCAGAACTATCAGCTGTGTAATTCTTTAGTATCACAGAATCGTTAAGGTTGGAAAAGACCTCCAAGATCATTTGGTCCAACCATCCCCCCACCACCAACATCACCCACTAAACCATGTCCCTAAGCACCAGGTCCAACCTTTTCTTAAACACCCCCAGGGATGGTGACTCCACCACCTCACAGGGCAGCCTGTTCCAATGCCTAACCACACTGAGAGGAAACATCTAATTTCCAACCTGAACCTCCTCTGGCACAACTTGAGGCCATTCCCTCTAGTCCTATCACTAGTTATCTGCAAGAAGAGGCCGACCCCCAGCTCCCCACACCTTCCTTTCGGGTAGTTGTAGAGAGCAGTAAGATCTCCCCTGAGCCTAGTACTTTTACTCTGTGTTGCTTGCCATTTTGTGAAAGCAGATAACTTCATCTGTCTGCTTTCAATGGCTTTCTGTTTTCTGCAACAGTAACTTCTCGTATTTAAACTGACAGCCCCCTCCTCCGCCCCTTTGTCTTTGTTTACTTTAAAATTAGACTGAAGTTCCCAGGCAATCTATATTAATTGACTAGGATTGTGTTTGGTTACAGATCACTTGAGTTACTCTGGAATTAAAAGTACAGCGTAAAAATAAACTGTCTTGTTGGCCTGTAGCCTTCAGGCAACAGAAGTGTATTAGTATATACAGGGAGCACAAGATGGGGGGAAAAAAAAATATAGGTACTTGATTTCCATGGAAAGGCTTTATTTTTGGAATATCGTTCAGGGTTTGTGGTTGGCTAGAAATGCCAAGTGCATGGAATACTGTTTCTAACCCAGAATTTCTCAATTATGCGTTAAATATAAGGCATCTTTTAATGTTATGAAATACAGAATGTAAACAGAATTATTTTCAACTGTAACCTACAAAGCCTATACCCTGAGGACAGTTTATTCAGAATTTTCCATTCTTGGCTTTTGCTTTGATCAGTGTTTCCTCTTGGAAACTTTTTAGTTTTAATTTTAACTTTTCCTATTTGAGTTTTGTATGTGTTAAGCTCAGTGCTACGAAAGCTTTTACCTTCAGAAAACTAGGAACTGGAGGATTCTTAAGATCGGGATAAACTTACTGACTTGCCACCGAACTACAAATACTAACTGTTCTTAATCATTTTCTTTAGGTTGTTCCTACAACAGAACACATAAATACAGAGAAATTGAAAGCGAGGGAGCAAATTATGTTTTTTGAAGAAGTACTTCTGTTTGAAGATGAACTTCATGATCATGGAGTGTCAAGTTTGAGTGTAAAAATAGTGAGTACTGAGAGGTGGATAAAAGAGGCTTGGTGACCTAGCTAGCTAATGTATGCAAAATGTAGTCACTTATTGCACGTTGGTTCTTCTGGGATTTGAAGTTTAAAATGAAAAGTTCTTTATTCTTGCTCTGAAAAATGTGGTCTTATTGAAAATTTTGAAATCTTTATGTCAGTTTCTCTAGGCAACAATCTTTTCCATCTTTCCGCATCCTAAGACTCCTTTGAAACAGTCTGCCCTGCTGTCCAATTATAGCTGCAGTATATCACCAGCCCAAATTTTGACTTTACCACTGAAAGCTCACTCATACTATGTTTCATTGTAAATTTTTGATGTAAATAAGTGCATACCTAAAGTAAAGCTTTGTAATATGCTGAATCAAACATATTTATTTTTCCAGAGAGTTATGCCTTCCAGCTTTTTTGTGCTCCTGAGGTTTTTCTTGCGAGTTGATGGGGTACTTATCAGGATGAATGATACAAGGCTTCATCATGAGGTAAACCCTTGTTCGTCACCATGAATATTTTACAGATGCTCCCTTGCAGTGTTACTTTCAGAGAAGACCTGCTGATATTCCTGTAATTTAATACTGATATTTTGGGCCGTAGAGGTTACCAGAACTGAACTTTCAAGTGCATTTTATTATTATGGTGGTGCTGAAGCAGCAACCAAGTGATAGGTACTGTATGAGCAGAGTGGGCTATTGCTCACGTGAAGTAATGATTTAAATACATGTGACAAACATGGATTAGAGAGGCATTACAAGACAAAAAATAGACAACAGTAAATAGTGTGATAATTGTTCTTACAGGGTTTTTTTGCTTGTCTAGCGTATGACTGCAAATTTCATCTTGCAAAGGACTGTCCGTTCTATGCTGAGTTCAAGTATCCCATAAATAAGATGGACCATAACAGTTGTAGTTTGCTTATTCCGTCTATCTCTATTCATATAGATGGAGGTGTTCTGAGTAAAAATTAACAAGAATATTCAGTCTTCTTTTTGCATGCCTGTATGCAAAAAGGTAGTTTTTGGAAGAGACAAATTTGCTACACGTCTTTCTCTGTACTTGTGAATTTGAACGTATGTTTCTGCTCCCAGGTGAAAATCTGTGGTCAATCAAACTCAAATGTTTACTAAATTGAATGTGTTTACAGTGCTCATTTTGCACAGATATTAGATGATAATTTTGTAATTAATTTTTGCATTTTTTCCCCATTAGGCTGACAAGGCCTATATGTTGCGAGAATATACATCCAGAGAAAGCAAAATATCAAGTTTAAAGGTATTAAATTTTTTAATTTTTTTTTTCCTGTCTGCTTTTTGAAATAATATTTTCTGTGTGGACCATAAAACAACCTAAGTTGTTCTTTTGAAATGTTTGCAGTCTAAACCGGGGGAAGGTCCTTCTACTTGTGTAGCATTTACTTTAGGGATTTCAGGGCAGATTTGCATTTGTAGATGAGTTACTGATCACATTACAAGATACTGGATTATATTTTCTACTTCTGAGTTAACAGCTTTTTCATTTTCTTTCTTAAAACTGTTCAGCCATAAAATCAGGTTGTCTATTTCCCATGGCGTTTAATTTCAGGGCTGGTTATATGCTCACAAGTAGTATTAGGGGGTAAGATCTGTTTGATGGTAAAAACTCACTCATTTTTTCTCAAATAGCTTTAATAGTTCATCTTAAAATTCCATCAGTGGCTCAGAATAATTGTAGCACATTTGGAGTTGCAACTGTTGATTTTTATTCTTGACCCAATATCTGATTTTAGGTACTCTTTGTTATTTTCCTTCTTTTTTTTTTTATCTTCACCTCTAAAAATGTCTTCTGTTTTTCTGTCGAATGTCTTGTATGTGGTGAAACTATGTTGTCTAGAGGAATCTACAGAGAAAGATATTAATTAGCTTAAACAAACTAATTTCTTCAAATATGAAATTAAAATCCAATGAGTTCTAGTATTTCATATAAAAAGCTAAACAATGTCTGTAGTAGACTTTGTAAAACTAAGACCTATGTTGAAATATCAGTTATTAATAGCTAAATTTGAACAACTCCAGCAAATGTGTTACGACTAGAAGACATTAAACATGAGATCTGTTGTGGCCATTCTAGTTTTTTCCAAGAACAGCCTCTCAAAGAGTTTCTTACATTCAAATGATGAACGTTGTAGATCTTCTGGAATGTCCCTGACTTTCTTGTGGTCATACAATCTGCTGCTTAAAAATATCAAATACCTTTCTTTAACCTACTGATATATGCATGAAGTAAGAGGTTGTACGTATGTGTATTTGAAGTTATAACACAAATTTCTCTAATGATATCTGACTTAAAGTGTTTAAATCAGGTAAATTAGAGATAAACTGTCCATAAAAGTTTGCTTTTGGGATTCCCCTTCCCCTTTTTTTTAGCCTCCCCACCCCCTCCCATTCACTCATTTTGTCTAAAATTTTTGCTTCTTAGCACGTACCACCTTCCCTGTTCACGGAACCTAACGAGATCTCTCAGTATCTACCCATAAAGGAGACGATCTGTGAAAAACTAGAATTCCCAGAGAAGTTGGAGCCTAAACCAGAAGCATCACTGGAAACCAAGTGTGTTAAGTCTAAATAAATGTGACTTTATATGGACTTGAATTCGACTGGAGATCATGTGATTGTGTAGCCATTACTGGGGGCATGGTTTCACTACTAGTGGAATAAAGTATTTGGCTAATTTTTCTGTAGCCCTAAAAGAAAACAGGATTCATTTCAAGCAAGTTTCGCTAATATTTCTTGATCTTTGTTTATTTTAAACCTGTATCTGGAGTTATCTGATAGACTGATGGCGAATTACAGTCTTCAGTGGCATTGGAGGACTCTCACAATTGAGAGTCTAGGTTCTGTTCAGTTCACCACTTAGGCAGGATATTGCCTGGACTCTCCAACACAAACACTTCTGTGAAGATTCTGTTATTGCTGCTTCAGATGCCAAAAGACTACTAGAGTCATAAAATTGGCTTAATTTTATTTTTATTGAAAAATTGTCTACAGTAAAAATAAATAAAATTCCTCTGCATATGTTATGAGCTTTCAGTCCTAAACTATGCTTTTTGCTTGGTTTCCTCTATTGTGAGGTGATAACCAATCAAGTTATTTCTTAGAATCTCTGATCCAGATTTCTAACTTAAGAATATTCATTTCATCTGAGAAGAGTTTTAAGGAGGAGTAAAAAGTTGTATTTGTTTGACACTTTATAAAGGTAAAATTACCTTACTTGTGACACATTCTCTCCAGAGCAGGAGACGAGCTGGAGATTAACAGAGACACATACTGGTAAGTCTTTTCACAAATACTAGCTTAGTTTGATGTCAGCCAGATTTCTCAAGGCAGATCTGGAGACTATTGCTTGGGGTCTCTGTGCTGATACAGTCATGCTATATTGGAAATGCATTGTACTGTATTTACCTTCCGTTGGACATACCAGATGGTGCCCACGTATGATGGTTATACTGTTCTGATATTCAACTTGCTAAATTAGAGTGGTTTATGGCTGAGGAGAAGAGGGCTTTTTAGTCTTCAATCCGTAACAGATGCTGGTATTTACAAATTGAGAAACGGGAGCTTAAGTAGCCTTAAAAGGATACTAGCATGTATTTCTGATATGTAATTTTGGTTTATTTTTAAAAGTCTTTAAATTGTAATATCAGTAGAAGTGTGATCACATATACAGTTATGGTTTTAAATCAGTAATTTGTGGATTAAACTTTAAATAATTATATTGCTCTTGGAAATCCTAAATTACATGAATGGCTTGGTCTAAGATTGGGGGAGCTAGACTTGTAGGTTTGCTTCTTGCACTCAATAAAGTGCAAGAAGCAAAGCAGTAGTGAAAAGTGGGCCTTGTGCTTTAAGGCAATGGCAGATAAAAATGCTCCAAGACACCAGAACGTGTACATTTTGGTTAAAAATCTTCAGAGTCTACACTGCATATCTTTAAATACCAAGTTTTGGGGTGGCTTGTTTCTATTAATCAGGTCCTTTGAGAAATGGTTCTCATTTAAAGAAGAAACTGTTTTTATACAATTGTACTACTATTTAAGTGACTGCTTTCTTAATAAAACAACCCACCTTGTTTCACTTCTGTTTGAGGCAGCCTGGTCTAATCATTTGATCATACGGTTGGAAGGCAGGAGCTAACAGCAGTTTTTCCTGTGTCACTGATTTATTCTAACCACAGGGAAGTTACTTGTGTGCCTCAGTTCCCTGTATGCAAAAATAAGAGTAAGCCTCACTGACTGTTGTGAGGATTATTTTTTTAACAGCTGCTGATTAGAATAGGTTTCCTCTCTCTTTTTTTTTTTTTTATTCTGCATAATAGACCTTCAGCCTTACCTTTGGAAAGGACTACTACAAAAGAAACTTATGATCCATAGGATAAGATGAGTGAAGGGAACTGAAATTTAAAAGGTCTCTGAAAGAAATTACTCATAATCAGGCGAACTGCATGAGTGAACTTATGGCCCCTCTGAAGTAGGGGTGAGGTCCTGTGTATTCCCCATTTGTGAGTCCTAAATTCTGTTTTTTTCATCTCCTTGCACTTGTTTTCTAAAGACTTCAGGAATGATGAAGTGTGTATCTGTAAATGAATGCAGCATGGAAATGATCAAAATTAATTTGGTAATAAAAGGTTATTTATGACCCCTCCAACAGTAAAGGTCTATGAGGAGAGAATGGAAAGGAAGGGAACAGCAAACTGGAGGGGATAAAGAGATGATTGGCTAGTGGAAGTAAACCATGGCACTTCTTTTAATGTAAGCATTTACTACTTTACATGCCTTAAAGGCTTGTAAAAACACACTTTAAAATCAGAGCTGGTAGTGACTGGTGTTGTGGTAGCATGAAGGAAATCATATCCACGTTAATTAAAGTTGTGACTTGAGTTTAGTCAGCGATGCTAACGTTAATCTCCATGGGGCTAAAGTCGGGGGGGGGAACCCACAGAATCAACACCTACTGTTCAGAATGGTGCTCTGCATGTCTAGTTTATATCGTGTATTTTATCTTGTCCATCATACTTACTAATCTGTGACCTGTTGATCCAGTTGTCTTGAATGGACTTGAATCCTGAATATATAGATTTGTGATATCCATCTGTTTTGGGTGCTGTGCATTTAAGTGGAACACAAATATTGGAGAAATCACAAGAATGTGTTTAGAAAGCCAGTTACCACAAAGTAAAACTTGGAACATTCTTTGTCACTGTTACACCACCTAGATTATCAAGAGACAGCACTATCAATTGGTGTACTGCAAGCTCTCTTGTACAAATTTGCCAGAGAAAAACACTACTTTGGATATATCATTTTGGCGGGAGGGAGTGGGGTGATTCTCCAGCTGTTTTGTAGCACGTTGTTACAACGTATATACAACGGTTTATATTCTTCCTCCTATGTCACTAAATAAAATATACCTGACGTTTTATAGTTCTGTTCTTATCTGGGAACAATAAAGAAAAATAAGGACTTGCGATGCAGAATTTTGTGTGATCATAAGATCTATATAATCTTGTTAGCCTGCCATCAGACAACTCGGGCTAGTTATGGAAATAAGAGGAGACTTTTCTGGAGTGGGGGAAGTTGTACCTATGTATGTACTAATACTATGTCTAAAAGCTTCCCTGTTTCCCAGTAACAGATTAAGGGCGGGGGGGGGGGGGTTAACAGATTAAGACCCAGTGCGAGGCCCGGGTGCGCCGGGCTCGGCTCCGCGTGGCGCCCTCCCGAGGACTACATCCCCCAGCAGGCCCCGCGCCCTCCCCTACCTGCCGAGCGCAGGTAGCCCGCGGCGGCGCGTTGTATGCTGGGGCTCGTAGTCCCCGAGCAGGGGAAGAGCCGGGCCGAGCCGGGCGTCATGGACAAGCTGAAGCGGGTGCTGAGCGGCCAGGACACGGACGACCAGGGCAGGCTGGCCGAGGTAACGCCCCGCTCCCCCCGCACCTGCCGCCCCTCCTCTGCGGGTCGGGCCGCACCGGCCGCCGGGAGGCTGCCTCGGCCCCGGCCCGGCCCTGAACCCCGCGCCCCGAGATGGCGGCCCGCGGGCGGGATGGCGCTTGGCCCGGGATGGCCGCCGCGGCGGCTCGGGGAGCGCACCGCCGCCCCGCATGGCCCGTGCCGCCGCCGGGGCGCTCGGGGGAAGCCCGGCCCGCGGTGCAGCGAGCCCGAAAAGGAGAGCGTGTGGGGGAGAGCGTGCCTGTGCGCTTCCGTGGTCGAGCTTCGGCGTCTTCGGAGAGGTTCGGGCACTTAATACGGGGCAAAATCGCATAAATACGTGATAATAACTTGGCCTTTTCCCCCCTCCTCGCTTCTAGGTTATCGATGCGACTTCGCTAGGTTGGGGCACCAGAGTGAAAGGCTTCATTGCTTGTTTTGCAATAGGATGCCTGTTCTCTGTCTTGGTAAGGACTTTTTGCCAAATCTGACCCAATACTTGAGTTTTGGGAGCCCTGGTAACTTGCTACACACTGGCTGATTTTTTTTTTTTGAGTCTCTGTGAAGACACCTGACTCAATCCTGGTTAGATACAATCCTTGAATTGTCAATAAGAAAGCTAATAAATGCAATTTGCTTTTTTCCCCGTGTGTGTTTGATTCTGCAGTTTGAATTTAAGTATTCTGAAACATCTTTTATGTCATGACACTTTGTGTTTCTTTTGCAAAATAAAAACAATCTTTTTTTTTTTTCTCCTTCCTAAATATTCCCTTTTAGGGTAGTTGTCTGATCTGGATACCAGGGAAAGGGCTGATGCTCTTTGCAGCATTTTATACGTTGGGGAATATCGCGTCTATTGGGAGGTAACAATCTATTCGTATTAATTCCATAATAAAGGTGAGAAACTGGAGCAGGTGCATAAGTAGTAAAAAAGGTTGTGTTTGTTTGTATGTGAATATTTGCCTACGTAGGTCATTATCTTTTTGCTAAACTTTCTGTGATTGAGAAAGTTTAACAAGATGTTAGAAAGTACAAGGAATGGAATTGGAAATAATATAGTAGCTACGCATGAGAAATTTTTTATGCAATAGAAACACCACTTTAGATAAAACTTTCACCTGGTTTAATTTATGCAGTATCTATCATCAGGGCTGCAAATCTGGTGAGGGATCAGAGGGTAGATACAGGCATCAAAACGACCATTTATGATAGAGGAATGGAGACGGATTACCTGTCAATCCATGCAGAGCTTCTGTGGCTAGTATTTTTGAAGAGCAAGTTAAAAAAGCATCTGTCAGGAATGATCTAGCTGAAGCTGACCTTGACCTATGCTTCTAGCCTGATAGTTCTGCTCTGCTTAATCACACCCTTTCAGTTATGATTAACATAAAATTATAGAATAAATACCTTAGACAAAGAAGAACAGGAATCAGTCTTGTCTCGTATATCCTGTTCCTTTTGTTATGCACTGACTACCATAATGACATAGTGTGCTGGTACCCTATATGACAGCAGACAAGCTTAAAAAGTAACTCCCCTTAATCAGAAATCTTATTTAGTATCACTTTTTCACTTTTGCCTTTATGTCTTATGTTCATCTTGTTTGTTTGTTTTCTTTCCTCAGCACTCTCTTTCTTATGGGACCAATGAAGCAATTGAAAAGGATGTTTGAGCCTACCCGTTTGATTGCTACTGTTGTTATGCTAGTAAGTATCAAAGGGATCAGTTTTAACTCGTTAACTTGTAAACAATTTCCCCTGTAAAGTGCTTTCATGTACAATAATCTAACTATGTTTCAAGATGTGTTTGCGGGTGGGTTTTTTTGTTCATCCTGTATATCCTGTACTTCTGTTATAGTGAAAAGGTGCTTGTAGCACCACCACTTTCCTATTATGAAAGACTGAATTGAAGCCAGGTTGTCATACTAAACGAGCTTTAAGTGTCTGTAGCTGCCATGTGTCAATTGTGTGTAAATCATGTGTAAATCTTTTTAGGGTTCTTGAGATCACATCATATTTTCAGGTTTCTTAAAAGATGAAAGACAGGAAAATAGTTTTTAAAAAGTTGTATCATGGAGGTTGTGAGACATCTCCTATTTTGCATATATATATTTTTTATTTTCTATATGATTTGCTCTAAAGAGTCATGTAGGTATTTCCACCTTGATAAAAACAGTCATTTCTGACAAAGCAAAGGGGAATCTCTGTGACCTTGCATTAAAAATAACATCATCCGAGTTGTTTGATAGCATCAGGTTTCAAAACTGCCGATTCAACATTCAACTGAAGTCAGCTCTTTGAGTTATCATCGTCTTCAGAAGATGGGAATTGTGGGCAACCTTTTGGGGGGGGCAGTGTTTGCTGTTAATTCTAAGATTTTCTTGTTGAAAGTGGGTGTGCTTTTACGTTTCTTAAACTCTCACACTTTCTCTTGGAGAGTGTAAAATCTGGAAGGTGGTTTAACTTGCCTGAAACTGTCCTCCCAACTTTTCAGTGCGAATGTCTTCAGAGCATTCGCTTGGTATCAGTGCTGCCTAGTTTATTTTTAAACATCCAAAGAGGCAACAGGAAACAGATACAGCTTAAGAAATTGACTGTCTATGCTCACAGATTAGCAGCAGCCAAGGAGCCTAGTGCGTAGTGTGTGTTTGTTTCACATGCAATTAGGATGCTTGGAATCAAGAGTATGTCTGGAACATTCATTGGAGTAAGGCCAGGTGTTAGGTGTATGTTGTATGTAGACCAACACACAAACCATTACCCTAAAACTAATGGAAAAACTACATTTAATGTCAGTAATCATGGCTGAGGTGAAGTGTATGATTTGGCAATGCATGCACTACTTACTGTCTTGCATATGTAGTACTAAATATTTTTGTTGTTTTTACTCAAGCAGAAGAATGTACATTATAATCTAGCAGCACACTCATACATTTGCTTCAGCAGACTGAGTTAGACATTGATGAAGGAAGGTGAAGTGTCAGCATTTGTCATAGCGAAATAAACTGCCACATCTTAAACTGAAAATGAAAAATTGAGCTAAAAGGCATCTTCTGTTAAACCTAGTGTTAAAACAGGAAATAATCCAAAATGGACCACTAGTCCCCAAGATTTTAACTGTAGTAAAGACACAATGTAGCTATGAAGAAAGAACACACTGCCTGTGCTGGACTACATATTAAGCAGGAATGCTACTAAGTGATAGCTGAAAGTACTTGAAAGTGTATTGTGGCTTTAATTGGTAAGAATTCAGTAATTACTTATCTTCAGCACTGTGGTAGCCTTGAGAGTCAACAGGAAATGTGGCACGTACAGAGGCAGAAAAACTGGAGTTGTAACTGAAAAATCTTACGCAAAAAGACAAAGTGTGGTCTATGCTTAGCCCACCAAGAACTGTGTAGGAAGGAGCAGGAACCTGCTGATGTTGCAGAAGAGCTGTGGGAGCCTCATGCTCTTGTTCCTTTGCAGTCATGAGCTTATATTCTTAAGATATCAGGCTGGTGTTTTCTCATTGCTTTAATTAACAAATGTAATAGTGCAAGCATTTTAAATAAAGGGAACTCTTATACTGGAATGGATAAAACTAAGAAATGAAATAATCTGTTTCTGTATCTGTGAAGGAACGTATTACAGTGTAATGACATCTGTAAGAACTGGAGAGTTGTTTGTATGTTTAATAGAAATTGTTTGTTTTCTTCTAGTTGTGTCTCGTACTAACACTATGTTCTGCTTTTTGGGTGAGTATTTGAGTCCTGTATGTGTATATATAACTGGAGTATCTTTTAAAAATGAGATTCTTACATGGTTGTCTCACTGATTGTTGTGTTTCTGCCCTTGCCTTTCTCCCTCAGTGGGCTAAAAAAGGACTTGTGCTCATTTTCTGCATCTTACAATTTTTTGCCTTGGCATGGTAAGTGATTTCCCCCACCTGCCTACCCCGCTCTGATTTCTATTACATCTAACATCAATAGTGGGATTGTGAGTGGATTTTGACCCTGCATGAGTTAAAGGGATGGAGAATTACATCTCACCATTCCACCTAGATGCGAGACAATGCATCTAGGAAGGGCTGACTTGTTCCTGCTCTTTGCTCTCTCATTCTGCTTCTGGAAGAAGCGCCTTTGAATGCGTTTGATTTCTGTGAGCTTGTGAGCTTGAGGTAAAACTTTTTTTTGTCTTTTAATCCATATGTTGCTTACTGTTTGGTATTCTGCTTTTAGAGACTCCTGAACTTGTCTTGTCAAATGACCCAGATGTGACAATCAAATTAAGCATCAGTTCTCTTTAAGTTACCAAATGCTCTGTATAATGTTCCTGGATTAGTTCAGGAGCTGGTATGAACATCTAGCCAGCCCTCAAAAGCAATCTGTCTGTAGGTGTGGGAGCATTGAAGAATATCATGGGTAGGAAAATTGCGTTTAGCATGCTTCTATAACGTGCCCTCTTAGTTAACCCTTGAGCTAAGGTTACTTGCAAGGATGCTGTTGTTCACAAAGTCAGAACTTCACTTTGGTTGTAAATCTCGCAGCTCTCTGTTCAGAGCAACACAGGTTATTCTTTTTGTGACTCCAATATAATCTGACACAAAGAGTAACTTTTTAAAATGTTTCTTCTTAGGTACAGCATTTCCTTCATACCTTTTGCAAGGTAAGCTTCCCCACTCCATTACTTTTTGTTGTCTTGAAGTTTAGTGATACAGAAGACTAGTTTATAGAAGCTTGTAACGTGTGGCTTTAAATTTTTCCATGGTGATGTAGGAGGTGGAAATGCGTGTAGGTACCTGAAAATAGGAATAAGCATCATCTCTAGTGGGGGAACACAATTTAAATGTAACAAAACGAGAGAGCTTCCTATACAAATATGTAAGTGTGCTGACCATATGCAAAACTTAAGGTTTGCCTTCTAAATGCTGGTCCAAAATGCTACTGGACAAGTGTATTCTGCTCTGTACTGCTTTTTTTTCCTTACCACTCCCTTGCCCTGTGAGCACTATTACAGCATTTGAGCACAGTCTGTCCTACTTCATCAGCCCCCCGTTTCCCCAGTGCACCACCATGAGACAGGCCTCACTTCCACTGCGGTTGGGTGGGTGGAGGATGAGCAGACCCGCTTGTCTTTAATATGTTCATGTAGGCATGCAAAGTGTATGAGCACAATTAATACTTGGTCAGCTAATCTTCGGAGGTGTGAGAGTCAGTGGTGCAATACCAGCACGGAGCGAGTCTCAGCAGGAAGCAAAACTGAGGTGATCGTTTTTTTCTTTCTCCTGCCTGTAGGGATGCTGTGAAGAAATGTGTGTCTGTCTGTCTGTACTGAGAGGAATACTGGATGCTTCGCAGAGGTCTAGGAAGCACAGTAGAACTATGTTAAGATCACTGTGTATGTAATTACCTAAATCTGTCTTAAACACGTGCCTTTCAGCTTGTTGTTAGAGGCTCCTTGTGATAAAAGCAGTGTATGCAATTGCTTGTTTTTGTAAGCAATGGTGTTTGTAGGACAGAGCGCCCATGTGATGAAGTTCTGTCTGGCAGAAGAACTGGGCAGAGATCCAGAATTTGTTATGATAATCCTCATGTAAAATCATGAATTTGTTTCTGCAAAGTTAGCAAAGTAATGTGTGAAGTCTGTAAAAAGGTGACCTTGACTCTGATGGGACCATGCCAGTCTAGAGGATTACTTTTTTCTTGAAAAAGATCAGTTGCTAGCTCTTTTCTTACAAAGAACTTTTTTTTAATAGCCTTACATCACTTAATCATTGCACTGTTTATATTGAATAATGGAATATTGGAGTTTTCTCTCTTTTTGTGCCTCTTGCAAGAATTTAGGCTTATGGTATTTCTAAAAGGTCTAATTCTAAATGAAAATACTGTTTTGGAGTATGTATTTATGAAATGTTTGATTCTTTAATGAATTATTTCATTTTCAGTTTAGACCAAAAGTGTTTCCTTAAAATATATGGAAGGGACATTATCATCTGCAAAAATCTTGTTCCCATAGGAAAAGCACTTTCAAAGTAAATTAAGTTAAGCAAATTTTTAGTTGCAAGGAACCTGAGTTCTTTTTGACTCGAGATAATGGCAGTGCATACAAGCTAAGAAACAGAAATCTTTTGCTTGAAGTGAGATGCTTCTCTTCTCCCCAGCTGTTGCATAGAAGCAGTGTGAAGCTGGGACCACGATAGGTGAGCTCAAAGGATTTGTGTATGTCCTTTCTCAAAGGACAAACTCTCTTGGTAAGGTATAAGTGGGTTAGTGTTTAAGCAAGTCTGGGGCAGGGAGAAGACATTTTCTTCTGAATTTATGAATAAGTTAAAACTTCAACGTATCTTTTTGTAAATGAAATCAGTTTCATTTCTCCTAAAGCACTCTCATACACTAGTGAATTTCTTCCACTTTGTGGAGAAAATACAACTTTCTATTGCCTGTTTTAGCAAAAGAAGTGTGCAGCAATCTAGTTGCCAGCTTCAAACAAATGCCAAATGGTCAGTATCCAAATTCCAAGGCCACTCTCCATTCTCTTAATCTTCTGAGCTATATGTAATCATTTACTCCCTAACCATTTCAGTAGTTAGCTGTTTAATATCTGAACACAGGTTCCTGCTTCTGCTAGGTGGGATATTGTTTAACTGCTCTCGCCTTTCCTATTACCAAACTGTCTTGCTGGAACTGATGGCTGTGAAGATAATTATCCAGTGGACTTTAGTATGAATTGAATCCTCTTTCTAGATCTACCTAGTGTTTAGTCATTTAACTGTATTGCATTTGCATAGCAAGTGTGTCCCAGACTTGTGCCACAAAGACTTTAATGCAGCACAAACCTAGTTCTGTTCAACAATAAAATATAAGCCCACAGTGAAGCCAAATAATTCTACAGCTTTCAGAAAGTTACTAGAAGCTGAACGAATTCTAAACTTTAAACTTAATTGTCCTTCTGATAATTTATAAAACATAGTACCACTCCCTGTCAGGATCCTTTTTAAATTTTTTTTTTTGGATGGTGATATAAAAGAGGAACTCTAGCCAGCTGGAATCCAGAGAAAGTAAGAGTTACTCTTACAGGCCATTGGAACAGAAAATGCCTTTTTGAAAACATGACATTACTATGTTGGGATGGATCTGTTATGTGGGATGATGTTCCTCAAGTGCTATTTCCCTGTGCTTTTTTTTCCTAGGATTTGGAAGTTAGTGTTGAAATCATTAGGTTGACTGTTACTTAAAGGAAAGAATTAGTTCAAGGCCCAAGAGAGACTGGGAATTAAAGAATGCGTATGGATGTTTTCCCTGACTCTGACTGAAGACAAATATCTAATAAGTTATGTGACTTTTTTTTTATTAGTGAGTAGGTTCAAAGCCTAATTTACAGCTGTCAGAGGACCCCATGTTAGCGTTTTACTAGGACTTTGATAATGTTTACAGAATTCCTTTGTGTAAGAGCAATGGAAATGCAACTCTAATGCCTTTCACATTCCAATATTTGTTTAGCTTTTATATCTATGGGTGTTCCTGGAAAACTCTACAAGTATAGCATACAATATCTCGCCTTTCTCTCTCAGGGAAATTTCTCTTAACTTGGATAATCATTCCAGGGTTATCAGCAGTCAACACAATGGAATTTGACTCCTCTGTTTCTCTTCCTAATCTGAAGCATACAAAAAAAAAGAAAGCCTTTTGCTTACTCCTTAGCAAGCTTTTGCACAGCTGTAGTACTCTCCAGCTGTTTCCCTGGAAAAACACAAGATTTGGGCATGTTGCATAGTGCTTTTTCGATTGGTACACTAGCTAGATGGAACCTTTTAGCTGACTGTTGTGAGCACAACCACTTGGAATTAGGAAATTTAGGCTCTGAAACTGCTTCTTTCGCTACCGATACACAGTGGGTAAACTTAAATGCATTCCCCCTACACTTGCACCTTTTTAAAGCTATAATTCCAGCTCCGCAGCCTTTGATTCAATAAGAGAGAAGAACAAAGCTTTATTTGACTGCATAGCACAGTTATGAGGCATTAAGGAGTAGTGCCCATAAAGGAAGGGAACTCAAAAGGAGATGGCAAAGACATGCATGATTACCAGACTGCCACTAGGGTTTATGTTGCCCTTTGGTGTTGCATTCTGTTCTTATGAAGGTCAGACAGAGGGAGAGATTCACCATATTCTTGCCAATATGTGAAAAATACTCAGGGTTTGTCACTTCATCTACAAGCAGTTTTGATTTAAAAATAACTCTTCTCTGTCAGAACAAAATGTTTTAGATTCTTACTCACTTATCAGTAGTTGTATTCAGGCTATTGCCAAGTTTAGCATCAAAATATTCTTCTATCTTGTTGTTAAAATACTTTACTTTATATGATCGAGGGGTAACCTAGTATATGAATATTGCCTCTTGACCAGTTTCAATCCAAATTAGATTATACCATTGTACCATTTTTGCCATTAAAACTTCTTTTTGTTAAGTTTTGATATCAGCTTTGGTTATCTGCTTGACAGGAAGTGTGATGGGCATCTTTAAAGCCCTCTAGCTTTCTATCGTAATGTCCTTCAGGGCAGAAATATTTGCTGTGTGCACTCTACTGCAAAGAGACATCTGTGTTTTAAATCACAAGGCTCCTTCCTTCACAAAGTCCTTGCTCAGTTGCCTACACCACTTGACTCAAGGCTGACTTTTATGATGTTGGACACCCATATCAGTAGAGTTTGGTGTTCTACCAGAAAGTGCTTTTTTAAAGCTTTGTTGTTGGTCAACTTGCTTAATCACTTCTTCTTTTTTTTTTTTTTGTAGTACAGATAACTGTAGCCAATCAGCCTTAACATGAAATGTGTGTGTCTGGGATCAGCTGACTTTACTGATACAGTAGAAATGGAAATGGGTGGTGGTGGGTGTCTGTTTCCATACCACTGAGATTCTGTACATGAAAATGGGGGGGGGGTGGGGTTCATCATTTCAGACTTTTGCTCTGGTTGATGTGATGAAGTTCATTGTGAATATTGGTGCTATCTGAGATGGTTCTACTGTGCTGATGTGAACAATGTGGTCTTGTTTAGTATTTACAGTAATAAGATTGCTTGTGAGTTGTTGCAAAACCCAAGGGAGAGATTTCTGCACAGAGTTAAAATGACTTTAAGAAATTGCATTAAAAAAATAGTCTTGGGCTTTGTGTGGATACTTAATGTGTAAGTTTGGGAAATGGGGGACACTCTGTTATGGGATGGCTTCCAGCTAGGTGCAGGACAGGTCTGAATCAGTCATAACGTGTGGGTAGATTGCAGCTGTGCCTGTAATGCATTTGGAGGCTTAGAGCACTGTTGCTTACATGCGGTCTGAAACTCATGTTCTGGAAACTGCCTGGTGGAAAAACGTGCACATTTGAAGGCTGTACACTTCTGCTGTGTACTAAGAGATTGAAAAATCCTCTGAATTTCTCAAAATGGTTTTTGCTTTTGGTACTTAATGATGTTAATGAAGGCAAGATCACTGTTGCTGTTGTTGACTCTCAAAACTGAGGAGGAGGAGGACATTGATACACACATTTGTCTTAACTATTGATGTTTACAACCATAGCAAATGCTGACCATGTAGGACAGAAAGCACAAAAATGGTATATTTTCTCAAAACTGTATGACTAACTGTCATGCGACAACACTAAATTTTGTAACACCTGTGGAAAATTGTTTTATAAAATAAAAACTAAACTGTCAGAAATTCTCCACAATGTTTTATACTGTTACCGGTTCCGTTTGCTCTTGTGCTTTTTCTATGTATTTACACTGTTCAATTTCTACTTTGATAAACATCTTTTTTTCTGAACTTTCTCTAGAATGAAATTAAGTCCTCACTTATGAGTATTGTTTTCCTTAATAAAGTTGTAATTGCATTAAACTTATTGCTCTTATGGTTAATATGAAGATTTTAATGATGTTGACTCCAGATGTTGCTGGAATTGCCGTGTGTGTGTGTTTGGTTGGTTGTTTTGGTGGTGTGTGTGTGTGACTCTCATTTTCTTCTGTCAGCTGTTTCACCCGGCAAAACTAGCTCAAAAAATATCCTTTTGGCATAAAGTTGTTAAGGTGGGGGTGTTACTTTTATTACTTTTTTTTTTTTAATTTCAGATGTCAACCTAGCTGTGCCAACAAATTATTGATTTAATTCATACTACAGAGCAAATAATTCTTGATGCTATTCTGTCAGCAAAGATTAGAGTTATGAAGGAGCATACCTCTGGCTTTTCCTTGTGAAATATATACACTCTGAATACAGATGTACACTGCCAGTAAAAAATCAATGATTTAGGAATATGCATGTCAAAAGTAAGGTTAGAGGCAATGATTTTAGTTTTACCTTTTTTAAAACCTTCAGAAAGCCCATCAGTTTATGTGCAATATGCATTCAAAGACTTGCTGTGGTTTTAATTTCCCTTGCCAATGTACGGGGCCTTGCATTGGGCTGTTTAGAGTGTGTTAAACTTCCTTCTGATTGACAGGGCAATCCCAAACAGCTGCCTTGTTTGCAAGGGTGGTGGTGACACTTGTGTGCCATCGGAGACTTTGTGTTAAGTTTTACTTACATTTTTTTTTAATTCCTTCCAAGAAAGTTGTGTCTCAAAGCTGAATACGCAGAAATTACTGTTGCACAGGAAAGTCCAAAATTTTGTTTGAAATAGGAGATACTTGGCATCCTGTGACATAGGAATGTAGTGGTTTGTATTTTATCTTTCTTATATATAAGAACTCTCTTGTCAAGACAGCTATAAACCCTAAAAGTGCAATAAATGATTTCTTTAAATGCTTAGAGCTATTTTGCTTGCCTTGTTTGACCTCCTGCACAGCAAACTGTTGAACTTTGTAACATTGTTCTCACACCGAGGTCTTAACACCTGAATGAGCAACAAAAAAAGAAGTCATGATTTGAAGTCAATGAACAATGAATTATCAGCTGCTCTGTAGGGAAAGTGTATTCTGTAAGTGATTTTACTACTTAGTTGTAAGGGTTTATCAGTTGTGCTACAGCATCTAGCCCCTGAATTGTGCTTCTAAACTCTGCAGCAAAGTAATCCGTGCTGCATTTGAGTGTAGTGACAAGGCTCTCGGAGGGCTGCTCTACACCTAATGACTGCCTTTTCCCCTTCTCCAGACAAGGTCTGATTTACAGGAGGGAGTATTTCATTGATGCAAGTATTTGAAGGTTGATTTTTTTTTTTCTTTCCTATTGAACTCAGCCTTCACTGCATTATCCATGGGGTATAGGCTTGTAACTGCCCACCCCTGTGGAGACTCCTGAAGGGAACAAAACCCTCTGTCTTCTCTCTCTCTTTTTTTTTTTTTTTCCTGAAGAAAGCTTCTGATAAATTAGAACAGAATATTTAAGCTGCCAATCTTTGGGACTGCTATTTTAAGTTAGCCTATTTGAAACCCTTTTAATTTTTTTTATCAGGTTCCCTTGTGGCATCTCTAGAAGAAGTTGTTCCTGAGAGTCCGTGACTTAAAATCTCTGCAGAAACAAGTGTGGAGTAACATTGGTGTAGTCAAAAATGTGACACTGAAAGTATAAGCTGGCTAACACGATTTCAATGCAGCTGTGAAGGGCTGTCTCTTCCAAATATGTGGAGTGAAAACAAATTATTTTGTCATTGCTATTTACTCCCGTGTTTTCCCCTGCGTAATAAGATGCGTAAGACTCGCCGCTTTTGAGAGAATCAAGCGTTTCAACCTAGAAAAGTAAAACTACCATTTTTTTGGTAATATTTTTGTTTATCATCAGTCTGCCTAGATCAGGGCTTTTTTTTTTTTTTTCCTGCTTTTTTAAAAGGGAGGAATGATTACTCTGGAAAGTTTCCCGTGTTTTCTGGGCTGATGTCAGCTATAACACCAGGCAGGGAGGTACTACTCGAACAGGCTGCGTGAATAACTGCTAAAAACATACCTGGTTGAAGTTACAGAAACTGTCCCCCCTGCCACCCCAACCTTAATGAAAAGGCTAATCTTCTCTAAGTCTCTTATAACCGAGCAATCTCCTAAGGGGCTCGTTGCATGATTAAAAAACAGAGGGAAAGCAGCTGTCTTTTTATCCTCTCTTAATTATTCCTTGGTAGCTGATAGGTGTTGATTTCCTGGGAGTGTCATGGTGATGGAGGTTACATTTCCCCGTGTTGCTGGGACTGAATGTTCAGAGAGGGTTAGGTGTTCGAGTGCTCCACCGAGAGCTCTGGAGATGGAAAGAGTGAGTCTTGGTCTGTGATTTCATCTGGTCATGAAGGGCTGGCTTTTATTTGGAAACATGCACCTAAAGGCCAAAAAACAGCTATCCAATGTCAAGGCGAGGAAGGCCTCTTTAATTACCTTTTTCTTTTTTCTCCTGCTGTATCTCACCAGCTGGTATTCGGAAAGGGTTTTAGAATGGGTTTAATTAGAAAGTCAAAACCAGCAGCTTGCTTTTTTACTGCTCCAACTTGGTGAATAAACTTCAATAAGCATTGCAGGATTGTTCTTTCATTGCTCTCCCCAGACCTCAGTGCTTCATTTAAAAACATAAGTCACTAAACTCTTTTTGGTAAGACCTGGATGTGGCTAGAGATGGTTTTAAGTGTTGTCCTTGCACTTTTGACTGGTAGGGGTTGGTTCTGAGCAGCCATGAGCTGCAAGGGGTCCCCTTCCTGCTTGGAAGCTGGGCTTCAGGGGAATTTTACAACATTGCGTGTTTTGTATGCTTCCTTTGACATCCCTACCAATGTACTTGTTTAATTACAAAGCTACAGGAGACAAGTGCAAGAGGGGTAACAGCCTTCTGTTTGTCAGCCATGCTCTGTCCTACTTTCAGTGGCAATGATTGTCAGTCACCTTGTTACTATGTTACTTGGTAAATGCCACTACCTTTTCCTCCAAATGTCAAGTTCGGGGAGATTTAACTTCCAGCCAAGAAATAACCCATCTGACATCTGCGAACAGGTTAGTCTCAGTGCCCCAGGAATACCTACACCTGGTGATGTTAATCTGTTTGTGCCTCAGTTTCAGCATCTGTAGACTTGGAAAAATTCACCTTGGAAGAAGGTAGGAGGGAAAAGGGATGTTGGGGAAGTATTCAAGACTATTACTTAGGTGAACAAAGACATAAGATAAAAGGATGTGTTTCACCTCTCCTAAAAGAGGCTATGAGTTGGGAGTGAAAATGTCAACCCTTAATATGTTTTTTTAGAAATGAAAAGTCAACAATAAGCAAGTAGCTCTGACCATGGCTTGGTTCCCTCTCCTCAACCCCTTCTCGTGGCAACTGTCTGTATGTAGAGACGATGTATGATGTGAGGAGGCCTGATGCACAAGGTGGAAGTTATATAGGTCTGGATGTATATTTTAAAGTAAAACCCCTGGCCTGAGCACATTAACTGATCATTTTCTTGCATGCATGCAAGCTTGTTATTTCCTTGGCTAATTCTTCTAGGCTGGAAAGATACGTCAGTGGTGAGCTGTGCCTTGTGGATATGTTGCTACATGCATCACCAATTGTTCTTAGCCTGAGCTCTTACAGCTGAAACACTCTTTCCCAAACTCAAAAATAGCAATTGGCCAGTGCCCACTAGCCAACCACAGGTAACTACTCTTTTTGGAAAATGCTGAGGTTGCAGGCATCCTGAGCTATGGTAATGTAGTTATAAACTTAAAATACAAGCTATGCAAAAATAAGTGTTGTTTTGTTTTGTTTTTGTTTTCCCTCTGGGAGAAAAGATTTACAATCATCAGGCACCTTATTTAAGTGATAATAGTAAGCACCCAATTATAACTTACTTTTAGTATGTCAAAATGCATTTTCTTGTTGTTCAGGATGCAAGTTTTAATATAGTACTCCAAAGAAAATGCTTTTGTTCTTCTCCCTTAGGGCAGACTAACTGTAAAAATCCAGCCTTATTGATGAAAAACTTGCTTCTCAGTCTACTGCTGGAATGGGTCCATTATCCACTCTTTCCATGTATTTTTCCCCTCCATAGCTCTGTCCTAATGATTGCTTGTCGTTGGGCAAGCAATTAACTGGCTAGCACCTACCTTTCTTTGCTTTGTGGCTGCCTCCATTTCCAGTCCATCTTTGAGCATATTTTTTTTTATCTCTAGCCAGATTTTTTATCTTGAGCCATATTTTTTATCTCAGTCTACTGTGAGGTACACTTTTTTTTTTTTAAAATCCTTCCACCAATGTAAACTGTTGTCACTTTTGTTAATGCTTTTGATTTTCTTTAAGCTGTAAGCATCTTGGGGAAAGCAGATCGGATCTGACTTTCCTGAGGCTTCAATCTGATGTCAATCTACTTGGAGGAGGGAGAGATGGGTAGTCAGTATATCTGAAACCCAAGCTGCTTTCCTTTCTATTTGTCTATGGAAAGAACTGTGTGTAACCACTGAAATATTACTAATTCTGTAAGCTACTGTCTGTATGGTTGCCTTGACTTTGAGTGTTCTGATTTCTGAGCAACTAATCCTCAAAAAAGCTGTGTGGAAACTAAACTTCAACTAAAAATAAAATTAAATATATGTATATATATCCAAGATTAACAGTGATGTATTTTAGAGCTGTCTGAAAACCTGATGTTTTTGAATGGAAATGCACAGTACTTCAACTAGCTCTGATTTGTGTTTATATTTTATAATATAGTGAAATTGAAAAGTATTTTAGTATTTTACTTAGTCTTTTATGCATTTGCTGTGCCATTTGATCTTATGCAGCATGTGCATGGAAAAATGACAGATATTCTCTCTTCTTTTTGAGCATTTTTAAAGGAAAGCCTGAATATAAGCCTATTCCACATTGCACTAACATATTACCCGGTAGGCAATTTTTTCCAAATGCAAAGTGGCACACTTCAACATGCCTAAATATCCCACAGATTTTAATGTACATTCTTCTGTTGTTCAACAGTGGAAGTAGGCTAGACAGTAACTAGAAGCTGCTATTTGCATAAATCCAGGCAGACACCTTCTAGTGTAACTCACAGAGTGAATTGACTGATAATCTCGTTTTGTAATGAACTGACAATTCAAACAAGGTACATAAAATGTGGAAAGATGGGACCGGAGGAAGATGTGTTAGTGTGAAGTTTGCAATCAGCATGATTGGGATTACCCAGATGTAAAAATACCTCATACCTGTGTGACTTGCACCTTCCTGTGGTGCTGACATTGGTGGGCATTGAAAGTTCTTACCGAAAGTGTTCATGTCTCCTCTGTTCTGCAGAACATCACATTGCTGCACACCTGGAGCTGTGCTGTTCTGAGGCTTGCAGTCACTATCCTCACCCCATGTGGTGCTGAGGGTTCAGTAGGACTATTTGCCACCTAAGGTGCCATACAACACAAATAGGATCAATGAGCTCTGGCCATTGCTGCTTAGGTAGATGATACCTCTTCCATTTTTGCATTGCAAGATGTTTTGAGCCTTGTCAAATGATGGTTTAATTTAAATCCTGTTTTAAAGAGTTTTTTAAAACCTTTCTTGTCTCTGTAGTCCCATCAGTGATCCCTAGTAGGCCCTGAAACCAGGCCATTTCCTCTTTTAGAAAGAACTGGAAGCACCAGAGTTCAAGAGGGGCTATTGAATTAAACAAATGCAAAGTTCTCAATGAGTAACTAGAAAGTATATTTCTCTAAAAACAAATTCCAAAAGTATGCTTTCATAATCAAGCCCCAGACTATGTCATGTCCAACAGACCAGAAATGTCACAGACGCTATTGGAGCTAGATGCATCAGGAGAAATTAGGCACTCAAATGCCTTGTTATGTGCCAAAGTCCAGCGTTTACGGATCAGTGGTATTCACATAGCCTTCACTTAGTCCTTCAGCATGGAACTGGACACAGGGTTCTCATGTCCCTGGCTCAGTGCTGAAATTGTTGGACTTTTTTTTGTGAAATTGTAAAATGGTGGCTCCTTTCATGGCTGCCCTTTGTGGAGGGTATGGACAGCTGGAAAAGGCTTGCCAGAGGGAATCTCAGGCTGAGAGGAGAGGGAATGCCTGTTTTAGGGATGCTGAGGGAGCTTTTGGATGAAGCGGACCTCGAGCAGGTCAGCATTGCCAGGCCTCAGGACAGTTATGCCCATACCCAGCCTTAGAGGTGCGGGCTCTGTTCCTAGAAATGCAGAGGGGAGCTGAGGTGCTCATAAGGTGCAGGTGAGGTGCTCCTAAGGGGTTTTATGAAAGACATTGGGGACCCAGGGATGGGCAGAGTACACATCAGTTGCGGAGTGAGTATAGGGATGCTACCTTCTCTTAGTGCATTGAAACCTTGGTGCAGAAGGGTCTCTTACTATTACATTTTAATTAGGATTGTGGAGGAACAAAGTTAATGTGTTTACCCAACATGCCAAGTGAAAATATTTTAAGACTATCTTCTCTGTGTAACTATCTTGACTGTTACCAGCTCCTTCAGCTAGAGTCCGCATCAGCGCGAACGCAATTTCCATGCATTGTTTCAGTCTGGAAATGAAACAATTTTCATTAATGGAAACCTGGTTCTCAAGCAGAACAATTAGACCCACTTCAGGTTGAAAAAAGATAAAAGCATGCTAATTTGGATGGAGGACTCTTCTTTCAAGGCAGCCAATTGAGTCATCAGCCTGCCACCCACCTGACCGTCAGACAGGTAATTAGGAGATAGTCCTCTTTTTGTGTGGAGTGTGTGCGTAAACCTGCACACGCTGGTGTCACTGCCCATTGGGACTTTCAGAGGAAAGAGCTAGTCAGTGGCAAAAGAGTGAGGAGCACACTGTCAGACTGTGCCTAACAATCTGACTTGCTTTGAGATTCAGCTGACGATTTTTGTCTTCTAACAGCCACCTGAAGTTTCTGGCGGTCAAGTCGTCATGGCTGACCTGGGCTGCAAAAAGCCCAGTGACTGCACTGTCTCCAGGCTACTCAGCGTAGTGGAGAGCGAACTCCGGGCTGGGAGAGACAAAGGCGACCCCACTGAGAAACAGCTCCAGGTTGTCTTAGAGGATGCTACGCTCTGGCAGAGATTCAGGGAAGTCACCAATGAGATGATCGTGACCAAGAATGGCAGGTGAGTGATCTGCTCCGCATTGTGGCTAAGTGTAGATGACAGCCGGGGGGCTAAGGGGTGTGATAATAAGTAGCGTGTGTACAGGCTAGAGAGAACTGCTACGAGCGTAACAGTGCTACCCCTGCAGCCTTTCGGTCCCCTACAAACAGCATACAAACAGGACGGGGTGTCCCTGCTCTTTTCTGCTAAGCCATCCCTGCCACCCTTTATTCCTGCTTGTGAAACGTGCTGGAGAAATATACTGACTGAGTTAAGGTTGCACAAAAAGGGAACTTTCACTAGGGAGCAGAAAACCTCAAAACCTTCTGGATCGCTTCTTGTACCACCAGCCATTAGTCTTTATTAGCAAGTCCTTATCTGTAGACCTCAGGTGACTGTACAGAAGCAGATCCGTGTTGTTATCCCCAGTTGCTGTTCCTGTCTCCCTGGCTTTGGAGGTTTGCACAGTCCACTAGGAAGGGGTACAATATAGCTGTGCTCTATGTAGCATGTATGCACAGTCCAGGCTTGTGTGGTCCCACAACTGTATTGCTCTGTAGCGTTAACTGGTGCACTTAGAAACCACTGCAGAATATTGGTTAATATACAGAGATTTAAAAAGATAAAATATTGTGATATCTCACTGTCTGCTGAGTGCAAAACCTGGAGAGAAGAATGTTAATTCTGAATCAGATACTGGCTCTCCAGAGAGGCTCTGGGCTGACGACAGAGTCCAGCCAATAACTAGAGGAAGGTTCTCCCGTACAGTTGTATTAAGGTTTTTATTTAGCCTACTCTCACCAACTCTCTGTTTCCCTGTCCCCATGCACACATTTCTCTTGCAAAACCGCTTGGAAGATCCGCATAGGAGAGCAGAATTAAGAGACAGGAAGAAAGATTTATTCATGTGGTGTCACTTTTATCAATTTTGCAGAGACTTTGATTTAGCAGAACTTGTGGACAATATTTCTTGACTGTATCCTGACAAGGGACATGGGTGAAAGTTTAAAAGAGGAAAAATTTAGTCTGTTAGCTCACCAAGGTTATTTTGCTGAGATAGCAGTTCTATTCCCAAAACATCAGCTCTTGGTGTAACACTGCTTATTGCCACTGATTTCTCCTAGCAACATATAGGGACAGAATTCATCTTCTGCTGAGGTTCTTTTTACACCAAGAAGCTGCTTTTGCTTAATTTAAATGTTTTTAATTGCTGTTAGGCTAGAGCAAACTTCTGAGCGGACTTTCACTTAGCATTAAGGTAGCTTACACTGACTCCTTATCAGCCTTAAAAAACAAAATGTAGTAAGATAGGTTTACCTCACATTAAATGGATACAAAGAATTGTGTCATACTGACAGGTTTTGCTCTTTTTTTTTTTTCTCTCAGCTAATGTTAATTGTGATTGCAGGTGATACTATTTTTTCTCTAAAATGTCTAGGTGAGTGCATAGATATAATCTTTTTATGCTACTGCTGATAAGGGTATCTGTCATTATTTGAATATGCATTGTTACTTTTTATTTTATTGCAGAAGCTCCTTTATTTTTCTTCATTCTAACTTCCGCTCTCCTTATTAGCTTGCTCCTGTTTTTCCTTAAAGCCAGTGACAGTTCTAGTAACGTCATTGGGGCAGGTACAAGTTCATTATTATCAAAGTACAGCAGTCTCAAAACAAAACAAAGAAAAAAAGTATTATAGTCATTTGCATAAATCCTGATAACGAAGCTTTTGTAGAATTGGGGACTATGAAAAAGGGTGAAAGTATTATCCATAACAAACACATCAGTGCAACAACAACGAAAAAGAAATACAGACAGTGGCCTGCAGCAAAACCTTCTGAACAACTCCATGCTTTTCAAAAGGAGGCCAACTTGAGAGACTTTCCCATGAATCCTGAGCTTTTTTTCAGGTGCAGGATTCTTCAGTGACAGTCTCCAGCGGGATTTTCTAAAGAAAAAATATTGATCCGATTTTGATGCTGCTTAAATCAGTAGAACTAACTTGGTCATTCTTCCTGAAGGATATATGAGTGCTTTTGAAAACTGTTTTCTAAGATTAAGAAGAAAACCCTGTCTGAACTTGTGTATTTGAAAACTAAGGCGATTTGTGTGGACACATTGTTAGCAAAACTCAGAAATTAAACCGAAACCCGATACAGGAGCATCCAGGACTGACTGGTTAGTGATCCTCAAGTGTAAAATTCTAGCATGTGTAATTCTATCTGCTGTGACTGAGTCATCTCTAATTTGTGCTGAGGGTCCCAAAATGTTCTGAACCAACTTCAGTGTTAATACACAGATATTTCTCCGCTGCTGCATTGTGCTTCACTATAATAATCACCTGTCATAGCAAAATACCTAAGTGCATGAGGAAGACAGATATATTCTGAACAGGACAGATATCAATAAAATTAAAGTGCATGCTGTATCACAAGATATATCCAAAAAGGTGCAGCTCATATGGTGAGAATCAGTCTCCTATTTTACTCAGATTTATTGTATTCAATTGGCATTTCAATATTCAAACACCCCATTTGCTAACTGAGCAGGTTTTCTGTTATTGTGGATACCATTTCAGCTATGTAGTATTCTGAAACTTCACAATCCACCTTATTGCTTGGAGGGGCCACTATTCCCCTTTGTATACGGGGAGGATCTGTAGTGGATCAATGCAGACAGATGTGCGTAGGGATGTGGGGAAAGGCTTAAATGGTAAAGCAACTTTACTAGTTTACTACATGTTCAAGTTTGATATCAAACATTCCCACTTGAGGTCTGTACCATGGAGTAATTGTAGCAGATCTGCTCTAAATAAATTGAAGAGGCTGGAGTACTCAGCTATTGCAGTAATGGAGGTCATGTGTGTACCCACCTGATCATTGAAACAAAAATTGACTGAAACAAATGCAGAGAAATGATCATTTGCCATGTTAAAGCATACGGTTTGAACAATAAAGCCACTTAATCAGTGGAACAAGTGAGGTGGTAGGCCTTCTGTCATTAGCACCTGTACAGTCAAGGTATGCTGGTCTAAATCAGATGTGGATTAATTGTGTGGGAAGCAGAGATTAATACAGGGAAGTGCTGTAGTCTATGTGGTACAGGATGTTAGAGTTGGATGATGACTCCTATTCTGGCATTAATAGCCTGTAGACCTTTGGGGGATAAACTCAAGCCTCCCAAGTAGAAAGGCAGAGAAGTTTGCACTGTGGGCAGGAGAATTAACACAAAGAGTTCTGAGAAATCTAGTGAAGTTAAATTTTCAGGAGGATGAATTTTCCTCTCTACTTTAATTTCAGCTAAATATGTATGTGTGTTACATTGCAGACTGACTGCAGGGGGAGCAGGCTGCACTGAGAGCAATGCGTGCACACTTTTTGTGAAGTTCCAGTTCTGATAGCTGGTGCATCCTGGTCGGAAAGACATGTTAAATGTACCGTATAAATCTTCGACTAAGCTTCTATTTAGTTAGCAAGATCATGGTTCAACATGTCTTTCTCAGTGTTGCATTGGCCCTGCATCACCAACTATCTATATTTAGATGAAAAACCTTTTTCAAATACTGTATTTTTCTGTGGGCAGAAGGTGCTGAATGTACGCAGCAAGAACGGTATAAAAATGTCCAGGAAGGTTGGGGGTGAGTAGGATAACTTATGAGCAAAGAAGATTGTCACCAGCCTGAAGGTGGAGGCTGCTGGAGAGTATGGCTCCTGGGGCAGAGACTTGTGGTGTCCCTGGAAAGAGCGCGTGAAGTTTCACTTCCTTTCTTGTGTTTTTTTAGACATCTTGTGCTGCTACTTCACTAAGCCTAGAGAACCACTTTACCTTATCCCCATGGACATCAGGCAATTGCTGAGGTTGCTTGGTGTAACTAATCGCTCTGAATCTGTACAGGAAAAGAGCTTAAAGATTCATTGTCCTGTGCATAAAAATGTGGCAAAATGATGATTGCCAGGAGAGGTCAATATGGAGGTCCCTGGAGCAGAGAGGCCCCACACTTTTGTAAGAATGGAGGAGGTGATATATAACAGCTACAATAATCCTCCACAGTAATGATGTGTATTACTTGACAACCTAAGAATCTAACTGAATAGGATACCTTTGTTGGGACATGGCTGTTCTGCTGTCTTCTCCCAGTTCCTGAAACTGTGGGGGGCCCTACTAATTCCATTGCTGTATACTTTTTCAGGCCATAGATGCCAATTCAAAGCTGTGTGGTATGGATCGCAAGTACTAGGGCAGAGAGAAAACTGAGAACTGCTGCAAATCTTTACAAAGGCAAAAAAATAACTAGAAGAGGGTTGAGAAAAGGTGGCATTGGACTTTTAAATGTAGAAGGATCCACTTGAGGAAAAAGATGCTTTAAAATGTTCTTCCAAAACTAAACAAAAGCAGGATTTCTGGTCTAACAGCAAGGATTTTAATCAGATTTCTCAAACTGCAGATTTATATAATGATAGTGGAACAATGTGAATACTTCTCTTTAAGAAAGAGAGAGAACATGTTTCAGCTAACTACATTCTTTTTAATATATCCATGTAATAAGAGTTCAGGATGTATTTTGAAATAAAAGGTAATGAATATATGGAAGACAATGGAAAATAAGAAAAAATACATTTTACTAAATTTTAAATCATGCCTGACTAACCCTGGTAAAGGAAATAATAATAATATAATTTTACATAAGGAAAATGTTGCAGATTGTTAGGGTGTTTAGAGTAGTCCTGTCTGGAAACTGTAACTCAAGTGGGAGATATTGGGAATTAGCACAAGAACCAAAGGAAATGACAGAGGGAAATGATTTACTTAGCTCACAAGACTTTGGAATATGACCGTCCCTTCAAAGAAAGGGAGAAAAGCCTTTGTATAGTAGTGTGGTCAATGGATCTATCTGGAGTCTCGTGAGTACCTGGCTGTGATCATATCCTGAGGGCTGGAAATGGCAAGATGATTTCGGAGGATATATCCAGAGTTGGACAAAGTAGAACTTGGACACTGGACAGTGTACTGGAGTGTCTGTGGGGAGAATCAAAGCACCAAAGAAGTGCAGCTTATTACATGAGTCTGCAGTTAATGCAGTTAATCTGTGATTCAGTTTATCAGGAATAAGAAGGAATCAACCTTCTTGACCGTTTTCAACTTTGTTCAATCCTGTTCATGCCTTCTTGTCCCAGATCTAAGGCTGCATTTAGCATGTCTGGATCCCATGGACTCTGTTGATGCTATACAAAGCTCATAAATTGAGCGCATTCATGAATCTAGACACAATGAAGGTCTTAGTGCCCTACTTCAGAGGTAACGCTTTTTTTCCAAATGATCAAAATACAATGAAAGATTAACCTTTAAGAGAAATTTCTTCAGCTAGACAGAGGGAGGTAGGGGTTGAAGAGGCGGGAAGATGGTTTTTACATTGACCTAATCAGTGAGATTCTGGCCACAAATTTACTGAGAGGAGTTTTTCCAAATCAGTTTTCAGTGGTGTCTCCTTTTTTTTGTTTCCGGAACAGGCGGATGTTCCCTGTTTTGAAGATCAGTGTGTCAGGCTTGGACCCAAATGCCATGTATTCCTTCCTGTTGGACTTTGCCCCGACTGATGGCCACCGCTGGAAGTACGTCAATGGAGAATGGGTGCCAGCTGGGAAACCAGAGCCACCAAACCACAGCTGTGTCTACATCCACCCAGATTCTCCCAACTTTGGGGCCCACTGGATGAAAGCTGCCATTTCCTTCAGCAAAGTCAAACTTACCAATAAGCTCAATGGGAGTGGGCAGGTATGGCCTGATGTTTCCCCATACACCTCTTGGCTTCAATTGCAAGCACCTACCAATCAAGAAATATCAAGGGTGCATTTATGTAATTATAGAGGCCCTTACAGGCCTCTTCACCCACAGATGCCAATTATTCTCTGGAGGCCACATGTAAACAGGAATAAACAGGCCTTAATTGGCGCTTTCAGATTTTAATGGACTTCTTGATGTTAAGAGAGACAGAGTGCTGTGGTTTACTTAATCATCAGGGGGCTTTTCAGAGTTGGTCTTGTGTGCTGGTTTTTTTTTTACATAGGACTTCAGAGAAGGGGGAAAAAATGGTCACGGGTATTAGGTTTTTGTTGTGTTCCCCCATGTTGTTTGGTGTAAGTGGAATGTTGGCAGGAGTCAGATAGCAGAATAAAAGGCTGCTCCTAAATGAAATAATTACTATGTCTGCTTCTGCATCATGATAATTATCAATATTCTATTGAATCAGCTTTGGCCTTTGGAAAGAAACCACATGTACCAGAAATAAGTGACTTTCTCTTTGAACCCCTTAAAAATGCAAACAGGAAAATTAGTTATGTTTCGTATTTCGTTTTTGATGATGCATCTAAAGATGAAATATTGCACAAGACCTTTTGTTCGCTTGTTTTTGTACAAAACTCCTACATTGGATGCTACTTGTCAGCCCAGAATCGATTTCTTTCATGTAAATATTATATGTTCTCTACCTACTATTTCCATTGGGTTTGTGAGGTACCTACATAAACCTAGTACCCTAATTAGGTAGGAAATTATCTCAGTTTTTGCAGAGTGAAGAATAGAAAGATGACCAGACTTTCCCTAAAGTAACACATGGAATTGTCACACAAGACTTACTGTGTAGTGTAGAACAGGATCTGAATTTGCAAATTCTCATCCTGCATCCAGGACCTTAGAAAGGTCAGAAGCTTCAGAAAAGTAAGTGCTACAGAAAGAAAGGGACAGGACCCTCCTCCCCCTGCCCGCCCCCGCCCCCCCCCCCCCCCAAAAAAAAAAAACAAAAAAAAAAAAAACACAAAACACCTTGGCCTTTCTTGGGGTCAAGAGGGTCAAAAAGACCTTGGAGGGGGGAGAACGGGAACAAGATGTGTATACACAGTAAAGAGAAAGAAAGTAGAAAGGAAGGGAGGAAAAGCCAAAGAAGAATCAGAGTCCAAAGAAAAGCTAACTAAATGGCAAACAACTGAAGCTCTCTTTGTTTTCTTTTTGAAATATTGGCAGCCTTGTTAAGGTAAACCATTTTCCCACTGTGTTTCATCTTCCCTTTTTGTGATGTTATTAGCAGAATGCACTGTTAGTCAGCTATTGGCTGTTATTCCACATATATATATACGCATGCACACAGCACTTTCCAAAATACATTTTTTTCCTTAATTTTAAATATTTTCTCTTGTATTAGAGAGAATTAAGCAATGTGCTTAATGTGCTTAAGCTTTCTGAAGAAGGTATATGGTATGCACTATGCACAGCTATGCACAGCTTTTAGTGCCAGGGTAGAGACGTTTGCCAAAGCTTGTTTAGGTAAGTCTTGCCCAGAAAGATGACTAGGTGATTGCCTTAACTCTCTTCTGCCCTGTTTTCTGTGACTGTAATTCTGAGTTTTTGGATAGCCAAAGCAGGACAGGGATTGTCCCTCAACTGCCTGAACAACCTGTTCACTGGAAACCCAATGGTTTGAAGGCCTTAGCTGCTACCACAAATCTGCGGCTGTATTGAAAGCTTGAAATCCAAGTCCAGTGAAGTCTCTCTCTGTTCAATCCTGTGGCTCGTCAGAAGGTAGGAAGGCATCTGCCCTTCTGCTTTCAATAATCATAAACTGGAGAGGTTTAGCAGCGACGTCTGGTTTATTATAGAGCAGGAGTGAAAGCAGCTGTGGGGTACCGGAGTGGCAATGGGGTCTGTCTGTCTGTTTTGTTTTCTGCAGATAATGTTGAACTCTCTGCACAAATACGAGCCCCAGGTACACATAGTTCGTGTAGGAGGCCCCCACCGGATGGTGATGAACTGTTCCTTCCCTGAGACTCAGTTCATAGCTGTGACTGCCTATCAAAACGAAGAGGTAGGCGGATGCCATGCTGTGCTCTTGGACATCATTGATGAGATATATTAAAAGCCTATTAACTACAAGATCAGTATGGATAGACTGGTCCTCTTCTTGTTTCTCCATCAGTCCCATGCAGTGTAATGCTCCATGAGTCTACTACTGTCTTCTTTCTGCAGTAGAACATTATCTAATCCAGCATCTGGCTGCAATACTAAACCAGATTTAGCTTAATATTCTGCCACTGCTATTCCAAACTGGTCCATCTGTCTTGGTATCCCAATCCCTTATTGGAAAAAAAAACAAACCAAACCAAAAAAACACTTAAAAAAAAAAAAACAAAAAAAAAACCAAGACTAGAGTCAAGTCCAGAACTTTCTCTAGTAGTGACTGATAGTTTTAATGATAATCCTTTTTCTCTCCTCTCTTTAAAATATGTACAATTGCAGAACAGCATATTGTTCCATGGGAAAATTTCCTCCCAACCCCAAAATTGGAATTGCAGGATGCTTTAGATTGTGACAATTGCTCATTCATATGCCATATCCCTCAGCAAGTGTTGCTGCAGATTTGATTCATATTTGGTAGGAATTCAGTGCTTCAGCTCTCTTGAAAGGGTTTGCAGTCCCACAAAACTTAGCAGACCAGACCATGCAATTAGGTTGCCCCTATTGGTGTTCTGCCTGTGGCACTGATCAGTACGTAGCACCCTGCAACAAGCAAAGCTCCCTCCAACCACCCCTGGAAAACAATACACGGGGTTATATTTTGTTTGGCTAGCTAAAGTAGTTCCAATTAATTTACTCTGGAAGATGTTTTCTCAAGTCTCTATTCCAAGTTGCCTTCACTAACATGCTTTGTTTTCTGTAAACTCAAGATAACTGCTCTCAAAATCAAGTATAATCCCTTTGCCAAAGCCTTCCTGGATGCGAAAGAAAGGTGAGTTAATCTTTTTTTGTTCCAGTAATATTTTGCTGCTGACAAGGTTAAAGCTGTGGCATCATAATGTGAAAGTAAATTGTACAATTCTTGTTTCTACTGTCTTAAATCTAGAGTCACTCCACTGAAACTAGTGGGGAGACTCTCTATATAATTGTTACCACAGTAGAGTCTGAGGTGAGTAAGTATCCTCTTTGGGATCCAAGAACTTAGCACTGTCTACACAGGAAGCCTGAAAGGAGACTGTGAATTTCCCCAGTAATGTTATACACCACATATGTTCACTACATTGAACACACTCCAATGAATCCCACAATTCAATAGCTCAGGGATGGTAAAAGTAAGCTGCATATGTCAAAAAGAATAACTAAAGTGAAATTGCACTGTAACTGTAATATGACTACACTGCTATGTATGTACGATAGTGTATGATGCATTTAGTAAAAGTAACCTGTAGGTGCTCACTATGTAAGAGATGCTTCTATTATTGGAAACGAATTGTGGTTTAATTTTCTATCAAAGTTTCCCTTGCATCTCCATGCTAAAGCACTGAGGTATCCAAATGATGAGTTCCAGTCCATAATTGCTAATAAATTTTGTCTAGACTTGCTGTGTCTTCTGGTGTGTGATGTCTCCCACATGCCCGAAGGAGAATCTGTATTTCTTTCCTTCCCTCACATCAAGTTGCTGTGTCTCAGCATCAGGGTTCCCATCTGTGGAGGGAAAATGTGCCTTTGTCTTGCCTGGCTGTGCAGGAGGCAGAGCCCTGCGTCGGTCTGAGTGATGCCAGACTTAGGCTGTTGATGCAAGCAGGAAAGGTGCCCACAGGTAGACTTAAATTCTAGGCTCAGTCCCTGAATTTGGCACGACTGTAGGAAAAAAATGTATGGATGCTGTGAAACATAAGTGCTTCCTTTATGGCAGAGTGCAGGAAAGTCTACTGCTGCCTAGCAAGTGGTTAAAGATGATAGAGTTCTTTCCTATTTAATTTACTTTTCTATTTTTAGTGAATAGTTTTCAGTTTTTAAATTTGATATCAAATTTCTTCGATAATTTCTCAATGAGAACTTTTACCACTGTTTTCTTTTTCAGAAACCATCCCAAGGATGCTCCAGAAACAGTCTCTGAAGGTCAACATATGACATATTCTCACTGTAAGGTTTTTATTCATGTGAGCTGGAAGACTTATGTGTTATGATACATGCTGGGAACCTGGGATCTGCTTAACTGGATCAGACCAGTGGTTCACTGAGTCCTGAACTGTGTTTATAGAAATGGACCGTTTAAACAAACAAACAAAAAAGACTGAATAAATCTTAGAGTAGGAAGTTGAGATATTTTCTACAGTGGGATCATTTTCCTTATGATCCAGTTTTAGATATAAAATAAAACCTTGAAAAAAGATACATTAAAGAATTTTTAGTGCCATTTTTAGGGCTATTGTTTTGTATTTGTAATTGTAAGGACTTTTGTCATCTATAAAACTATCACTGTTGAACAGCTCAAAAAAATAAATGGGGGGAGCAGAGGTTGTGCTCATTCTAATGACGATCACTATTTCTTTTCTTTGTTCTGTGATATCAGTGACATTTTCTATTAGTTTGTTTTCAGGTCTTGTTTTTAGTAGTTTTTTTTTTGCTTGGTTCTTGCTTGTCAGTTGCTCCACAAACCAGTATTTCAGAATCATCTTGGTATTTCTGAGGAACAGCTGATTCTGCAGGAAAGCTGGTTACTTTATTACTTTATTGTACTGCCATGTTTTAGTGCAATAATAGTTTTCTTCTGTCTTTCCCCTCAAAGTGGGTGGCTGGTTGATTTCCAACCCAGACACAATGTGTGCATCAGGAAGCTCTAATTATCAGTACACTGCACCTTTGCCTCTGCCAGCTCCGCATGCTCCCCATGGTTGTGAGCGATATTCAGCACTGCGAGGTCATCGGGCTGCTCCATACCCACCTTCCTACATGCAAAGAAATCATTCACCTACAGGTAGATCTGTAAATCCGCTTTGTTTCCAGGTAATAGACACAGTTAGACTAACTGACCCTTGCTTTAGTAACCTAAGCAGTGAAACAATCAAGAGCAGAAGCTAGGAAAGAGCATGATGGGTCTCTAACAATCTAAACTGAACACTGGATGCATGGAATATGTTTAAGGCAGCAAAAGAAATGGTGTAGAATTGCTGGGTGCATTGTAATTGCTAATTATAAACAAGAGTGAATGATCTTCCTTGCAGTACAGCTCCCAATTATACAAAAGTATCAGAGCATTGCAAGCCTTCTTTCAATGTTGTATCACGAAGCAGTCACCCTCTCAAATTGCAGCAGTCATTAGGAACATGGTAGAAGCTGACTTGAGATGAGAGAGTTTTGTTATTGCCAGAATGTCTTTCAAGTCCCACCTGCTCTCTAGACCTGGGTGTAGAGATACAGAAATTGGTCCTACTTTGATCAGAGGAAATTGGCCAGAAATGAGTGTAAGGATAAAGTAATCTGTTCACTAACTATAATTTAGCAAGGCATCTTGTTTAACTGAAATATTTAAGCTCAAGTTATACAGAAACCTGTATCAAAGCATTGACAGTCATATAGCAATCATCATTATCAACAGACTATTAGATTATTGAAAAAATGCATGCTCTACATCTATCGCACTACCTTCTCATATATCATAAATGGAATTACAATGGCACGTTGCTACTCTCTTACTAAGCAAGTGAATTTTGTCCTTTTACCTATGGTTAGGAACCCAAACCCCATGATCAGATAGCTTCCTGAGGCCTACCCATTTTCTGTTGCCTTAAGACAATGTATCTGCAATAGTCACCGAGGATTTGTTCTTTTTTTTTCTCCTCAAAGTGAATTTATTGGAAAGCTCCAGCAATAATCTTCAGGTATTCTCAGGACATGACAGCTGGACTTTGCCATCCTCTCCACATGCTAATTTGCTCTCAATGCCACACACCAAGGGAGCTGCCAGCCCTGGGCCCAGGTAAGGTTTCAGGAAAACTGCTAATATTGGAAGCAGTGAGGCTTGTAGGACTGTCATAAGGCTTTGTTCATGCCTGATTTCTTAACCAATTCCACCCGTACTTAGTACATAGTCTCCCTTAGGCAAGTCATTTCTTGACATCAGTTTTCTGTGTGTAAAATGGAGACAGTGTTTACCTCAGGGGTCAATCTGCCATTAAAGTTTTCCTGTGTTACAAGAATGTGAAATACTACAGAAACAGTAGTTATTAATATGTGCACACAATTGCTCACGTCCCTCCAATGTTCTCTCTAGTACAGAATATCCCAGGTAAAGATGTATTCTAGCAGTTTTCAAAAATAACTTGTGCAGAAGTCAGCTTGCCTGCTCTCTAATTTTAGCCTTTGTTATCTTGGATCTATTTATATTGAATTTACAACACAGGGAATGTTTAATCATACCTGGGCTTTATAGAAATGATTGGACAGTAAATGTCTTTTTAAGAATAAAAAGGGTGTTCTTTTTTACTGCTAAAAGGTGTAATAATGACTTGACCTTATGAGGAAATACAAATGAGATTTAGTAGAGGAATGAGAATTACGATGCCTGGATTCTTTCCACCTCTGGAAGATAGAGTTATCCAATGTTTAAAGCAAGGACTGTCAAATAGGATTTTTATGGCTGTTTCTAGCTTTGTCACCAGAGTGGCTTCACGCAGGTGAAGTTGAAGGAATTTAAGCCCACTTCATCCTATCATGGCTTGCGACGATCTCCAGTTCCTTTGCTGCAGCACATAAAACTCGTGCATTCTTGGCATGGTGCTACATTTTCTTTTCAACTCCCTAATCCTGTACAGTTTATGCATGGAGCGACAGTGAAAATGCCACCCTACAAAAAGAGGGAGAGGGTGGATGTAGCTGGGTAGGCTTCCCACTATCTGCCATCCCATGCTTCATGTCTGTTCACATCAAATAACAAAATAGGGTCTTTCACAGGCTGATGTGGATGAGTGGGAGAGGTCTCTGCACCTATCCACATCAGGACCGTACCTGCCCTAGAGATACATACTTTGTTCCATGCTTTAATCAGCACACAGATTTTTAAAACATGTCCCAAGTGTTCAATTTGAGATTCTTGGACAGATCTTTATAACAAGATAATTGTCTTCAGCTCCAGCTGAAATCAGTGAAAGATTCATTTTTCCCTAGCACTTCTGAAAACAAGGATCTTGGAATAGCCACTGAGAACTCAGGTATCTACAAGTTATAAAGCCAAATTATTTTTCTCTCTCTGATCCTCACTACTGCATTGCATGAAATAATTACTCTGCTCAGCTGCAGGGTTGTAACAAAGTCTAATTCATGTTACATTATGGAAATGTTGTTAACAGGGCAGTAATCAGTTCTAGGAATGGCTGAAATTTAGACATAGAGAGTCAGTTAATAACAAATATTTCACCCTCCTTTCCCCAAAATAAATGCACAAATTTCCTTAATTTAGGCGCCAGGATAATCAGCTGAATTTATTTAAAATGTAAACATATACAAAAAAAATATCTTGAAACCTCACATGTATTTGCACATTTCTCTCCATGCCTTTCTTAAAGGTCACCAGGTCTAATGGTCACTGGTGGCTTTTCACTTAAGATCTGCAAGTCCTACCTAGTTCAGTAAATGGATTGGGATAGCTGCTTTTTAGCAGATAATGTACATGACTCTACTGAAGTAAGTCTTGTGCAGATGAAAATGTTTTGAAATTAGTCATTCAATTTGTACTGCTTTTTTTTTCCAGCCACTACCCTTGTCTGTGGACAGTGAGCAACAGTGCTGTAAACGTCACCAATCCAGGAAGTGAGGTGAACAGCAGCACTTCAAGCATGTTTCTGAGGGGTAATGTCCCCTTACCTACTGCATCTTCATCAGTCCAAATCCCTCTGCAGGGAAATGTGTCTGGCAGCATGGAAACACAAGGGGAAACCACACTAGCCAGGCTAGCCGACTCTGCGTGGACATCCTCACACTCCTTTTAATGGACAGGCAGCTCACAAGGAAAGCTCAGACCAACAAGAGTGACACAAATGGTGAAGGATCCGCTGGAAATGCAGCTTAGAGCAGGGATGTGTATGCAGAAAACTCTTCACCAAGCATCACTGCATAATGTACCTCTTGCGTGCCAGAGAAACCAAAATGCGTAATGCAAGGCAAGAAATGTTAAAGGAACTGGCTTATTACTGTAACCTTCCTGCATCGTTGAGGATGATGTCCAGAAAGAATCTTTATAGTTGGCTTTGCTTCTTTATCACATCAAAACAATCAGAGACACAGGACTGAGTGATGCAGACATGGTGGTTAGATAGCTGCATGTGGTTTTGGAAGAGTACTTTCTGTAACTAAAGACCAAGTCCAAGGAAATTTTGAGCAAGTTTGCAACTGGTAATCTGAAGGGACCAGCACTGCTTTAAAGACTTTCTGAATTTGTCATATGAGGGTTTCTGTAATACCTGAAACTAAGCTCTTCAGGGGATGTGATTTGTCTGACACCCTAATGCCACCTGCATACAGTATTCTCTTTCTCTTTACCTTCTCCAGCTCCTGTGCTCTTTCTGTGCTGTAGGGATAATGGACACACTCAAGCTGAGAAAGTGGCTGCATTGTAGCAGCAGGTGAAGGGCATCTGGTTTAGCATTTATAGTCTGATGTGAAATGAAAAGTTCCAATGTTTTCTGTATGTACTGTTTTTGAGAGGGTGGAGGGAAAAGACATAGAAAAGATATTCAGCTTGCATTTCCACTTTGCTTCAGGTACAGAGTACAAATAAAATATCAATCAATGGTGTATTGTGGTTTCAGTTTCCTTTCCAGGGTGTAAACACACATCACAGTCTTTTCTACCTAACAGCCTTTGAGGGAATGTAAAATAACTCTGCCAGAAGCAAGTCGACAGGAATTTTCTATTTCTCTGCCAGTAATCAGCTGTATTATCTTGAACATGGTATTTCATGTTTTTTTTTTTTTGTACCTGTTTCCCGTCTCACCTTTTGTCTCTTTGAGCTTCTCTTTTCAGGGTGCAGCTTTTCCTTTCCTATGTGACTGTACAACATCTAGCATAGTGGAAGCTTGAGCCTCCTAACTAGTAGTGTAATGTGAATAAGTTACACCCCTGGATATACCTTGTCCTCTCATTCACCTCTCCAAGCAAGTCCTATTAAGTTCCGCAGAGGCCTGCTTAATGACTTGGTTTGCACCAAGGAAGGAAGTGAGCAGGAGCAAAACATACTAATATGGATTACAAGATGGGCTCTAGTCTTCTACTCCGTGCTGTTGTCAGACGTGTGGAGGTGGTTTTTTTTTCTTTTCTTTTACATTCTTAGCCCCCCACCATTCATCATCCCCTTAAGGTGCTTTCAGTGCTATGTAGTTTCATGACATCCCTCTCTGGCTTTTCAGATTTACTGTGGGCCAGGCACTGCGCCAGGATGTGCTAAAGATGCTGTTAGTTTTACTGACTGATGTGTGCTGCTATCTGCTAAAAGCAAAGTCATGAAGCTGCTCTGGATGTGCATTTCTGTTAAAAGAGGCATTGGTCAAACAGGAGCTAATAGCAGAGGGTGAAAAGCTCTGTAGCCTACTATCAGTCTAATCATTGTCAGTTCTGACTTTAAATCTGCCTTTCCAAATTCTGTGTAAAGCTCAGTGAAAAGTTTCTCAATATTGTCTTTCTCTACCTTGCAGCCAGAAATGCAAGTAGATGTTTCTCTCACAAATAGCTCTGCTTTACAGATGAGGCTTATTAACTAACTTATGCTACCCTCTTCTGGCTGCTCAGCTCCCCATGTACACAGCATGTGCTGAGTATACATAAAATGTCTGGAGATGCTAAAAAAGGCAAGTGATGACTTATCTACATTCCAGGACTCGCTCTGCTTTCTTCACAGTTAATGAATTGGATAATGGGTTAGTTTTCTCACATACTGCATTACAGTAGCAGAGTGATTGTAAGATGTTACTTAGGCAATGTGCAAATTTATTTCACAAATAAACAATCTAGAAGAAAATCCAATTAGCTTTCCTGATAGTCCCATAGGATTGAGGGGACTGAAAAAGGATCAGAATGAACAGGATGAATCATTTTTCTTAGCACTGTAAAAGCAGTCATGACTCATGTCACAGGAGGCAAAAAGTGCTGAGATCTCAGACGCGTACCAAGTTTTTGTCATTGCAGAGTCTGATTTCGCCAAAGCCTGCAACATGACATGGCAGGATAAAAATACCTTGACATTTTGCTATTTTGATAAAGGCTTTGAGAATTGGCCTGTAGCTAGGGTCAGTTTGCTTCTAAAGAGAAGTAGGAGTGATGGAGAAAGTTTTTGCCACATGTCCGCAAGACAAAATGCCATTTTAAATTTGCAGACCTCCCTTCCCCAGCACAGTGGAATTGCCCACAGCGCAGCTGCCTGTCGAGGTGCTTGTGGCACCCTCCTCCCTTAAGAAGAAGGCCCCTTAAACTGGATGTAAATCATTCCCCTCACAACAAACGAACATTTTTGATCTGACAGACTTCTCCTCAGCAGTCACACCGCACACTGCAACTATTTTATTTCACTTGTTGTTACAGCCGATAACTGAAACTGCCACAAGAGAAAAAAAAATAATAAAAAAAACCACTCCCAGTGCCCAATTTTTATATGTTCTGAGAGAACCACTTCCTCATGACCTTCCGCAAGACCTCGTTCATGGAAAATGGCACTTTGGCTCTGCTGATGGGGGCTGCTCCAGTGCTTTCCCTGCCCTGCCCTGTGGATGTTCAGGCACAGCTTTCCCACCGCTGCGGCGCCATTTTGTGTAGGCGACGTGCCGGCCAGCAGGGGGCAAATGGCGGCTGGCACCCAGGGCCGTGCCCATCACTCGAGGCCAGGGATTTGGCAACATGCAAACCCCCAGAGGCCGTGGTGAGGCTCTGGCCTGGCCCGAGGCAGGTACCTTTCTCCTCAGGTGCTTCCCCAGGGCCTTATTTCCCGGAAACTCAGGCTGGTGTTGCCCCTGGGGTGGTGAGGAGGTGCCTCCAGCTATAGTGTGGGAACACAGAGAAGCATTTTCCTGAGAGCGTACTCTGCAGCTCCCCTGGTAGCTTACATTCTAAACCTGTGAGGAAGGTTGATACCTGTCAACCTCTGTGGTGACAGCTGGTCTACGATGCATGTTTGCACAGCAGCCTAGGCAGTCCCATCCCCAAAATTCTGAAGTGTGACACCTGCTGTGCCGCACCCTCTCCTTGCCAGGTCTCCTTCCCTGTCTTCCAGGAGAAAGCCAATGGGCCTCACTTCAGACACCCATGCTTATGCCAACAGAGGGGCTATACAGCTTCAAATTTCCCATCCACAACTGTGGAGTTTTAAGGGAATATCCCCCCTTGCTCCCTGACAGGCAGAAGACCAGAAGGCAAATATGCACCAGCTCCTGAAGTCCCTGGCTCCAGCTCAGGTGCCTCTTGGTGAGCCAGCCCTGGGTCCCCATCAATCAAAAGACATCTGCACCTCCACTACCAACAGAGACCAGCAGGTAACCTCCTCAGAAGACGCTTTCCTGTTTAACACCCTCAGTGGGCTGTAACCTCTCCTCCACAGGAGGCCCTGCCTCTATGGCTGCACTGGACCCTATGTCACTGGTCAGCAGGTCTAGCCACTTTATCCTTCACTGTGGGCTCGACTGAGATGTTTCCAAGTTCTCTTTTGTTTAGGGAGTTGCATTTCTTTCTTTTTTTCATTCCTGTTTTCCCACACAATATTATGAACTTTTTTTGTCCATGTGCTAGGTTCCAGGCACCAGGAATTGAGTTGTATAAATGAAGACTGGGGAGGGCTGTCATGAGAGGGAAGGAGATGGCCTGTTGATACAGCATGTGCTCTTTAAAGGCCTTTGGGGAGAGTGTGAACGATCACAGATCATCAAGAGTTCAGTCTCATAAATTTTCAGGCTTTTTGGGGATTGTTCAATGAGGATGTCATGCCTGCTGCAGAGATGCTTTAGGATGACTGCCCATTTTTTCCCAGTATGTACTGCTGTAAAAACACAACAGGCCTTTTGAGAAGGCTGGGTGTTTGATTAAGTACATGGCAAGCAAGCAGGGAAGAAACCCTCTGCTATGTGACACAGTTCAGCTGGGTTTGTAGTGAACAGAACAAATAAAAATGCCACAGCCTGGTTCCCAAAACACTTTCTAGGCAAAGTCAAGTCCATTTACAGACTATTTTTGCCAACAAAGCTCTGCAGTGCCTTCTGTACTCTGCTGGGGCATTGGCTTAGCACTGACAAGAGGCAGAATGGTGCTCTGTGCTGAATCTCCAGACTGACCTTCATCTGTCCACCTCTTTTTCTGTCAAAAAGTTGGCTCATAAAAGGCACACTGTAAGCTATATTCTGCCTCCGTTCTGGCCTTGATCTTTGTTTGTTTGTTTTTTTCCCAAGGTGTTTTTTTAGTCAGTTAATGTTACTGCAATACTTTCCTCCAGGAGGGCAGTTGTAGATTGCAGGTGAGAGATACTTTGCTTGTAATCTGTGTTTGTTCATCCTTACTTTCCTCTTTGTCTCCCAGCGTGGGCTCTCCACAATAGCGTAGCAGTCTCTGGGATCTGGACTTGATTTTTTGGCATCCCACATTTTTGAAGTATCCAGAGCTTTGTGTTCAATACAGACTTGAACTATTTTTGCTATATATGGATCCTTGTTTGAGTCTGAACGCTGTACAGTTTGCAGGGCTTACCCTGCAATTTACTTCTGCATTAGGATTCAATCTACAACTGGAGCAATCAGATTTTCTTAGGAGACAGCACTTTTCCAAGTGCCAGGTCAGTTCCCACAGTTCTACCTGTTTAAGAAAGCCGTGTCACCTCTTCTGAACCTGAAAAAGCGACTTTGTAGCATTGAGAAGACTAGGCCTAGCTGCCAGTATTTCTGTTATCTGCCATTTTTTGACCTGTCTGCCACAAAACATCAATTTTCTGACCTTCTGTTGGCTAGAATGCAGCAAGAACAGAAATGGGGAAAGAACAGACGGTAGTAAAGCTAACAGCAATTTAAAAACTCTGAAAAAATATGGAATTTTGTAATGCAGCAAAATATTTGTGTCAGTTTAAACTTAACCTTTGCTGTTTGTCCACACAAAAGTTCCGTACTAGGCACTTGGTTCAGGGCACAGCTGTGGTTTTGTCTTGAAGTCAACTCTGGACTCTCATCCTTGGGTAAATCATGCAGCACTTCTGGGTTCTGTATTGCTGTTTGTCTGCTGTTAAAACTAGTGCTGTAACAGCTGATAATATTTAACCTTGTTTATGTTTTAGCCATATAGTATATCGCATACAGTCACATTCCCCCAGAGTGGAGACTCAGCTGAGACTAATTAAAGGCACTTATACCAGTGTAAGTATTCTGAAGGAAGGCAGAATACAGATAAAAAAGGACATTTATGTAACTTTGTCTCCACTAATAGTTAAAAAGGTACATAGGTTAAATTTCATCCTTCTGAAAAAAAACAACAAACAATGGCACAAACCCACTGTTTTCACCTAATGGATGTAGCTATGGTGTGTCATGGTCTGCCAGGCCTGTAGCAACAATAAATAACAATCCCTACCACAGACATGCTAGTGCTTACTGTATGGTTTGAAAATCTCATATTAAAGGTGTCACTGAAGTGTGAAGTGTGAGTGACCTTATGCTGAGTTGAAGGAAATGAAGAATTGATGGAAAAAAAGCAAACTATGCTAGGATGTGAATTATCTGGACAGAATTCCTAGAATTTTCATAGATTTTCTGTAGGATTTTGCATAAATGACTTAGAGGCTCACAGGTCAAGTGCCTGAGTATTTTTTTTTTTTTTGTCTCAGGGCCATGATGTTGGATCTTCTCTCATCTTCTCTTCTGAAAAGTGAGCATTTTGCCTTTCTCTTAATTTCTATAGGAAAAGATCAGTAGGGTAGGAGTTCCTCCTCCTACTGCAAGTACGTACAGTACCAGCAAAATGAAGCCCTTTCCTACTGGGGTCTTCTGGCATGCTATCATACATAAAAATTACAGAGCTTTGAGTGTTTGTACATTTAGCTGCAAGGGAGGAGGCTGCACTTTGCAGGGCTGTGGTCCTAGTACTCTCAGACCTGGGAGCCAAGCTCTGAATAAGGCATAATTGGTGTTCCCAATACACAGCAAGACTCCTAGAAGGAAGCAGTCACACGGTCTAAAATTTTGGGTAGACCTGTGTGATGCCAGGAGTTGGACTTGATGATCCTTATGGGTCCCTTCCAACTCGGGATATTCTATGATTCTGTGATTCTAAGTAACCTGCAGTGCTGGATGGTGCGGCAGAAAATCTTTTAAAATGTTTCAGAAATCTGTTTGCCGTGCTGTCCATTTGCAATGAAACAGGGGTAAAGCTGTCTTGTCTTTCTAGGTTGCTGTGAAAAATCAGGAAAAGTCCCACATTATTCACCTTACTTTTATAATTGTGACAAACCTGAAACTCAGGCTAGGTTCAGACCTGCTGACAGGACCAGGACTTGTGGACTTTGTGGATTGCACGGAACAAATTGCAGAGGAGCTCCCAGGTGAGTGGGAGCTCCAAACCTGGGAGGACAGGCTGGACTAGCACCTGTGTCTCTGTGCCACTGCTGTCCCTGCAGCTGGGGATGGTGCCTCATTTTTATTTAGCAAAGGAATGAAGAATCAAATCCCCCAGGGACAGGGTACTTCCTGACTGCTGTAAGCTGTATCTCCTGTACTTTATATTCTAGTAGGTAGGTTGCTTTTTAAAGGTGATGTAAGAAACACAGAACATTAAAACATAACTTCCTAATGATGAGACATTAACAAAGCACCTTATTTAAACCACACATTCACTGTAACCCTTGGTTTTGTTAGATCTCTGAGTGCACTAATAAGCCTTAATTGGGCTGATGAGCTTCATTTGAGGTCTCCACCCCACAGCCTTTAAGCTCAGCCTAGGTGGTCAGTTTCTGTTTGGGTTGTGTCTAGGGGTGCAGCTGATTTTGACTCTGTTCCTGAATTGTTGGGCTTTCTTGGACCTAGTTTATCACCTGGTCCACTGCTCGCTGGGGTGATACTAGGATTTGTTGCCATCATGTGTCCCTTAGAGAGCAGCACTTGATTTTGCTTGTAATTATCTATTTATTTTTCCCTTCATGTAGCCCCCTCTGGTGAATGAAGAATTTTGGAAATATGGTCTTGCTACTGACCTGGCCATTTTTAAACGTGCATGGATTTATCCTGTTTATGGGTATGGGTACTGTGCTTGGACGTTTGGAATGGTGATACTAAAAATATCCCTGATAACAGGACAGCGGCTGAACGTCAGGCTTGTGCTGTGTATGTAGTTAAAACTTCGGAGAGAGAGGGTCGTGCCTAGGAGAGAGCTATTTTACTTTCTAACTCTCTACTCTGTTTGAAGAAGAGAGATTATTCCTTGCTTGTATGATGCCATCTGTGGAGCGTTGGTGTATGAAAGGCAGGTCTCGGGTGGGACCCAGGAGAAATGGGGATAAACCTGTGTATCACCCCTGTTTCACCTCTGCTTACATGCAGCTTGTTTATCCTGTATGCTCAAATTGTGAGCCAGTCTGAATCAAGACAGTCTCTCCCTGTGTTTTTTTTCTTGTGCTTCCTAAATGAGTTTTGGGGGGAGAACAGGGCTTTGAGTCACAAATGTAAGGATAAATAACTGTGTTGGTTTAAATTTGCATGTATGGGTGAGATGACAAATTAGGTGTGTATGTATGCAAAGAGCTAAGGGTCTTCATGCCCAGTGGTTTTTTGTTGCTACTGTTACAAAATATTAGCTTTTTCTGAAAAGAATTAAAAATATGAAAATAAAATTCCATTGATATTTTTAAATGTTTTTGGAGAGGTCAAAGCATTGTTTAAAATATTCAGAATGATGCTTGAATGCCAGTAGTTCACCTTATTTCAAAATGAAAGGCTTACAAAAGAAAAAAAAAAACAACTAAATAATAAAAACTTATTTTAAGGGTTCTGAACTCGTAAACTTGAGATGTTTACTATTACTTTTCTCTGTATTTTTATCTTGCTTTCTGTCTCAATCTGGAATATGAAAACTTCTAGATTTTTTTTTTTAAATGGTGGGTAGAGGAGATGGGGAAGGAAGGACACCTAAACAAATGTTAGGTCTGTTAGAACTATGATTGCTCAAATTTTCTTCCAGCAAAGTCAGTAAGAAAAGCTTGAAACTAACTGGAAAAAAAAAATCAGTGAATTGTTTTCTATAAATCCAAAGTGTATACTTACGTTTAGGTTAAAAAACAAAACAAAACACTTCTGAAAAAGCTATACTCTTTTCCTTCTGCTTCTATGTGCCCTTGCATGATGTTATGGCTTTGCTTTTTAGGTGCTGTATCTGTGGACTTTTGCTCTGGCGTCTGTTCAGCTCATGCTCTAGGGGGCAGTGGCAGGGTAAGATGTGATCAGAGTGCACTTCTGGCTGTCCAAACAAAGTGAAGGGTGAGTGTGAAGCAGGTGTGAAATACACCTGTGGCTGCGTGGCAGGATGAGGGTAGATCCTGAAGGCGGCTGTTCCGCTGGTGCCAAGCCCCTTCCTTTGGCCCAGCTGACTTCATGCTGGCTGATGGTGTAGCTCAGTGCCCTGTCAGCGCAGCCTGAATAAAAGCACACACCCCTTGACCTTCACTTGCCTGCTGTTTGTGCAGGCGCTCCTCCCTCAGGCTCAGTGCGGCTGGCGGGTAGGGCAACTCGTCTGACACCCAGCTAGCCAGGGGCAGGTGCAGTGTTTGCTGCACGAGTCTAGCAGACTACATCCCTGCGTGTGAGCGGGTACGAGGCCAAGATGGAGAGTGACATGGCTACATAGTGGTACTTTTCCTTCCCTTTCCTAAATGCCTAAGCGCATGGGAGTCAGCATGTTCGTTAGTGCAGAAGAATACGTAGTCCGAATGAGTGCTGCTCTTGGACAGGCCCTGCTCAGTACGAGGTGACTGTAGTGTGGCAAGCTGTAGGGCTGAGCTGACTGCTTGTGGTCAAGCATCAGGGAACCAAGTTGTTTTCAGGTTTTCAGCCATTGTGAAATTTCACCATGCCAGCGGAATGGGTTTCACCAGCTGAACATCTTCCTTTAAAACCCTGCAGTGTCTCTAGGCTAATCAGTTTTAGCCCTGGGATAAACTGTGCGCATGTCTGCGGATAATCTGTATTTGTAACTCTTCCCATAAGAGTAGCTTGCAGTCAAGAAGCTGGTTGTGTTCCGGATCTGATGTGTTTGAATGTCCTTGGGTCTTTGCTGTCTCCTGCTATAAAAGATCCTCTCTGCACAAGCAAATAACCAGACCAAAAAAAAAAATTCAATTTCTGTAACATATGTTGGTCAGTTGAGCCAATTTTGCCCTGAAAAAGACAAATCTCCAGAAGGGACACACTGCTTTTGATATATTCTGTTAGCAAGCAATAAAATGCTTTGTCTGAATTTATTTGAATCTTCAGTTTGAATTGCCTAGAGTGTTTTTCTTTTTTTTTTTTCTTTTTCTGATGTTGCTCACAGCAAGAAACGTAGTTTATGGAGCCCTTTAAATGTTTTCAATAATTTTTCTGTTGGAAGGGTTGATTAAAAAAAAATCAAGCTAGGAATGTAGGATTGGAAGGAACCTTCAGGTGCGTGCTCTGTCCCCTGCCATTGGAAGGAAAACATCCATTTTATAAACTGATCAAGATTTTATTAGCATATTAATTGAGACTTTGTTTCCAGCAGCCCAGTGAGAAGGCTGATGTTTAGAAAGCTTATTTCCAGTGCAAATGTGTTTATGGGCAATTTATAATGATTTATTCTTGGGCTGGCATTGTCCCTTAGCTGAAATTACTTGTCTCTTCTTTTGTTACTTGCCATTTCTGTGTTTTTTTGGAACTGCTGTACTTAGCAGCACTTCATAAATTGCCCTCTTAAGACAGTTTTACGCTCTGCTTCTGCTGAAAGAGGAGATGCTTGCTTTCCCCTCAGCTGCGCAGTCCTGCTGTTCCCTTTGTCAAATCCAGCCGTGCTGCAGCAGCTCATGACTGCACTCCTCCGATACAAGGGAGGTGGTCAGAATGTGGGATGGGGGTGAGCGGGACTGCCCTGCTGACAGCAAGCTGCTGCAGATAAAACACTGTGAAACTGCAGCCCCAGCCGTAATATTGCTGGCTATCCAAGAAAAGATTTGGTGTTGCTTCCCACCCCTTTCATGCAGTAGGTTTTCTGTGCTGTGTTCATCCTAGAGTCCTTTTCTGTGCTGACTCCCGTTGAAATTCATCTGTCTTGAACTTGGTGAGCAGAGCTGCATGCAGCATTTCTGAGGCAGTCTTACCAGTGCCTTGCACAGTGCCACAAAACCCTACCCTCCCTCTCCTGGGAATACATCAGCAAATTCATCTTACCATCATACTTGCCTCTGTCACAGAAGGTAAGCTTCCACTTTGGGCAGCACTGATGCATGAGGCATGACCTTTATTTCCCCTTACTGCTGTGGGGATCCTATGAGTCAGAGCTCCTTGGAGCTTTTACAGCATTATCTGAACCAGCAGAGTTAGTGCTGCGAGATTTGCTTTGCTAAAATCTGGGTGCTTCCAGAAAGCCTGGAGCTTAGGAAAACTTGAATAAGGGAAGAGACGCATTGTTAGCTACCCAGGGTAAAATCCTGGCATCGCTTTCAGTGACTTGATAGAGTAATGATGCAACAAAGATAATTTGTCCTTTAACGCTGCGCCTCGCTGACTCAATGAGGACCTTACCTTACCTGATGTCTAATAACTGCTCAACATGATTCATCCCTAATTTCAGTATGAAAATAGGAAAACAGTGGGGAGAGGAAAGGAGTGGGAAGTAGGAAACTCCAAACCTCCAGAATGTTTTATACCCAATTTAATTTCAGCCAAGCTGGTGTTTCACCTTGGTGAAAGAAAAAAGTTCAGCCATTCCATCCAGTATTGTAAGGAGCTAGGTGATGTACGAAATAAATTTGACCTGAAGAAACAAGAAAGAGGGGTGCAGTCTCCTGCCATAAATAAGCAATTAAAAGCTATCCTCTTGCAGCAGTGGCAGCTGCCTAATTAGGTGCTAAAAATATCCCTGGCAGTCTGTGAAAAGTACATGTTTGCGTGGTGGTGGCATAACTGGTGCTTTACCCTTTGTACGGGATGCAAGAAACCAAGGACTGATGTCTTAGCTAAGTAATGGCTGCTTCCTCTCGCTGCACGGGCTCTGCATCCCCAGCTTCTGACTCATGCTGGGGCCCTGGATTTTCAACAGAGTGCCAGCTCCTTCTGTGCTCCTCCTTTTAAATTACATTCTGACTTTGCAGAAGGCTTGCTTTCAGGGTAGCTTCTTTTTCTGGTGTTACTTTCTTTTTATTTAATCGGGAAGGGGTAAAGCGGGACTACAGATCAGCGGTTGTCTTGAAGCATAATTGTATGGTACAGTCCCCTGTACAATTTGTACAATCCAGAGCAGAGGACTTTTCGTCTTTGCCTGTGGTTGCCTATTAATGCCAGCAGCCCAGGTTTGCCTTTCTAAAAGAGGAAAGAAAAAATAAGGTGTGGGGTGGGGTTGACGTGGGGACCCCTGTCAAAGCCAAGCCCCAGGCACCTTCGTGTTTTGCTTTCTTTCTCCCTGGCAGCAAGTTGCTGGTATAATTTTTCTTCACAATCCAGCAGATGGTGTTAGATGGCTATTTAATGACTAGCATGGGACTGAAAGAAGATCTCGCTGGTGACAGAGCTGAAAGGATGCAAGAAAAAAAACACAACACACTTCTGCAGGGATGTTCAGTGAATCTGAAAGCTGGGATAGGCTATGGTATTAAGCATCTGCATGTATGATTTTAGCTCACCACTAGTGGGGGGAAGGGGAGCTTCATAGCTGTAGTATTCTGCCAAAGGTGAAACTTCTGTGACATCTATCATTCTTTTTCCACCAAGGGCTTAAGTGTATTTGACTCCAATGGAACAGAATTAATATAACCTTAACCCTTCCTGAATGCTTTGAGGTTAGGGGTGTTTCCAAGTTATTTTTGCTTTTTTGATTAATTGTTTGTTCCTTGCATGCCCTGAAGAGGGAGGGTGATGCAGTACAATAGTTCTGCAATGCACTGCTGTGACAGAAGTATCTCCTAAAACACACTGTGCATATAAAGGCAATGTGTGGTGGAATGAATAAAATATGAGCTCAGCAGGTTATGCACAGTCCAGTCAGGCTAAAAGATGACACCAGTCTCTGACTGCTTTTCATTAGGAGGTGGGAGTAAGGTTTTAGGTCTTGGTCAAGTTCCTTGAAAACGACTGTCTGTCCATACTGCTGCTGTGGACCTGTTATGGTTGATAATACCCATGGAAATTGATAAGTGTGAGGTGATTAGTGCCTCTGGGTGGGGTATGACAACACATAAATAAGCCAACACATAAATAAGATAGGTATATACATACACACAAACTGTCATTTAGTACTCAATAGGAAAGGTCTTGGGTTCGTTATGAATATTTTGTAAACTGTCTGGTTAGTGCACAGCAGCTAGAAAGTAAGGAATTGTGGGGAAAGATAGACATTAAGGCATCCATTCTGTTACCATGCAAGTCAGTATTGTAACCTACCTTTTTAATACAGTTTTAAGTAGTCAGTTTTAACAACTCTGCCTCAAAAAGATTATGTAAGAGCTAGAAAAAAATAAGGAAACAGGAGCAAGTCCCTGCCTTTGACTGTGCTTGTTCTGTGTTAGAAGAGGGCTTACGTAGTTTGACTTCACCCTGGAAGAGGTGACGGGAGTAGGATATGGGGGAGTGCTATAAATGATGTGCTAAAGATGAGTAGGGAAAGGCTGTTTGCAATTTCTTGTAATGCAATTGGAGGCAGTGCCCCCAAAAGACTTTTTTTAAACCTGCTGGTTGATGAATAGAAGCATCTTTTCCTGTAGTGCATAGCGCAATTATGGAGCTTGTTTTAAATTCCTTATATTTTGTAGAAGTTAGAATATAAATGGATCCAAAATAGTGAGAAGACCCATTGTTAGCTCTAAAACCTGCTTTATGAATGCGGGTTCTGTTAATATTCCACAAGAATGGTTAGCCTATGTGCTCCCTTTTCAGTCTCTTACCAAGCTTAGTCTTTGCTGTCTGTTCTTGGTAGGTCAGCTGTAGGTCTATCCAGTGGTTACTATAGTATAGGTGGCTACTAGGAATAGAATTACAGACCTGTAATTCTGTCATTCAGGGAGCTGCTCATAAAACTCAATGTAAATCTGCTTCTGCCTTAAACAGTCTTCATTCTAGACCTCAGGCCTAGGTTCAAGTATGTTGTTCAGACTCAACATCAAACAGTTAACAGAATGACATGGAAAATCATCAGCAGAGCAGTCCTGACATGCCACTCAAGGGCATAATTTATGCAATCCCAGGAAATTTGTTTTATAAAGTGACAGCTTTTAGTGATGGGATAATGTATTCTGCTTGGTAGACTTGTTCCTGAGCAGTCACTAAGAATAGCAAGCATTAGGGTATACAGAAGTTCTGGGTAGAGGCACAGAAAACGAGACAATGGTGGAGCGATGTGATTAGTCTGCTATTAGACTGCAAGACTCATGTTTCTTGGGAAGCTTTTTGGCTTTTGGATGGAGACATGGTTACTCTCCGTTAGTCCATGAGAAGCAGTGCATAAATCCACATCCAGTAATGAGAATAACTTGTATTTTGATATTTTGTTTTATAGGTTCCAATAGCAGTTTACAAACTACCAACCACAAAGGGGGCTTTATCAATATCTGGTCTGGAAAGCTGAGTCATCCGTAAGTGTGACCAGCCTTGGACAGGATGCTAGCTGGAAATCATGGCTGTGCTGGGCTACTCATGCCGCAAATTGAGTGAACTTCCAGGTTATGTTTGGCCTTGTTTTTCTTCATGTGCTTGATGATGACAGAGGAGGTGTCAGGATGTGTAGTGTCCTTTCTGTCCTGCTTGTGGTATCCTTTAGAGTAGGGAGGGTTGTGTTCTTGCCCTCTGCATTGAATTGCCAGAGGGGATTTGCCATCTGTAAGAAGGGCCAGGTTTTCTTTCTTTGTTGCTTTGCTCAAGAAACAGTAAAGAAAAAGAGCATGTAAGGGAAAGGCTTCTGGCTAGTGCATCTCAAAGTCTGTGCTTGTTCCAGGTGGGACCTGATGTCTAGTAGTACCAGCTGATATCTCATGTATGTGCAATTCTGCATTGCAGATCTGATGTAGATGAACTGGCTGGGTATGTAGTATATTGTGCTTGAGCATTTAAACTGTTTTCCTTGGGCATGCTTAGCTCTCTGTTACTCTTTAAAAATGGCTCCACTGTTAGTGTTGGGGAGAATCGAATGGATGTTCTATTAATGTTTCTCAGGTGATGGATCATACGGTATAATTAAATATTATTAAATGTACTTACATTATCAAGTAATCTATGTATACTGGAAACCTAGGGAGTACATTGAACATTTAAAGGAATCGTTGAAGGGGAACCCTGGGAGGGAATAGGTACAACCTGACCTTGGATAAGGGCCTGGAGATGATGAAATGAGTTGAAGCAGAACCAAGGAGCGGAGGGAGCATGCGTCGAGTGAGAAAGGTGAAAGAGTTTAGCGGAGAGGAAGACTCCTTACTTCATCTGGACGACCACCTGGACGACCACCAGAGTGCGCCACGCATGTGCAAAGGGGAGGGGAGCTAATTAGAATGAAAAGCGAGGCTGATGTTGCAACCTGTAATGAATATGTATACCTGACGCAATATTGTATGTATAAATAACGGCTGGGAAGTAACGGGACTTGAAGCCAGATTTGGGCACCTGCCCCGGCTTCCAGCGCTGAATAAAGCACCTTCATATAATCACTTGGTGGTTATGTGGTTGCTACGCTAACATTTTGGCGACCCAGATGGGACAGCGTGGGCACTGCTGAGGCGGATCGTGTCTCGGTTTCGCTCCAGCCGGCACCGAGGGATTCTCGGGGAGCAGTCGACCACGACCGACCTCCGCTGCTCACGACGTACCACTGGAGTGGTAAGCAAAGGTGCTTTCAACTTTGGGTATTCGGTACCGATTTGGTTGGGAAAGCCTGCCGGTCAGACGCGGCGAAAGCCACGCTCGGTTGGGCAGGGAGCTCCCGGGGTAAGCCTAGGCGCCGTCCGTTAGACAGAGCGAAAGCTCTGCAGGTTCGGCATTGGTAACTGTATTGGTTTGTGCTGAAGGGTCAGCACCAGGTATTATTGGTATGTAGAAAGCGTGCTGCTGCTGCTCCGGCAGCTTTTTAGCGAAAAGCACGCTGCTGCTCCGGCAGCTTTTGGGAAAGCACACTGCTGCTCCGGCAGCTTCTGGAAAGTGTGCTGTTGCTGCTTCGGCAGCTTTCGGGAGAGTGTGTTGTTGCTCCAGCAGCTTTCGGGAGAGTGTGTTGTTGCTGCAGCTTTCGGGAGAGTGTGTTGCTGCAGCTTTCGGGAGAGTGTGTTGCTGCAGCTTTCGGGAGAGTGTGTTGTTGCTGCAGCTTTCGGGAGAGTGTGTTGTTGCTCCAGCAGCTTTCGGGAGAGTGTGTTGTTGCTGCAGCTTTCGGGAGAGTGTGTTGCTGCAGCTTTCGGGAGAGTGTGTTGCTGCAGCTTTCGGGAGAGTGTGTTGCTGCTCCGGCAGCTTTCGGGAGAGTGTGTTGCTGCTCCGGCAGCTTTCGGAAGAGTGTGTTGCTGCTCCGGCAGCTTTCGGGAGAGTGTGTTGCTGCTCCGGCAGCTTTCGAGAGAGTGTGTTGCTGCTCCGGCAGCTTTCGGGAGAGTGTGTTGCTGCTCCGGCAGCTTTCGAGAGAGTGTGTTGCTGCTCCGGCAGCTTTCGGGAGAGTGTGTTGCTGCTCCGGCAGCTTTCGGGAGAGTGTGTTGCTGCTCCGGCAGCTTTCGGGAGAGTGTGTTGCTGCTCCGGCAGCTTTCGGGAGAGTGTGTTGCTGCTCCGGCAGCTTTCGGGAGAGTGTGTTGCTGCTCCGGCAGCTTTCGGGAGAGTGTGTTGCTACTCCGGCAGCTTTCGGGAGAGTGTGTTGCTGCTCCGGCAGCTTTCGGGAGAGTGTGTTGCTGCTCCGGCAGCTTTCGGGAGAGTGTGTTGCTGCTCCGGCAGCTTTCGAGAGAGTGTGTTGCTGCTCCGGCAGCTTTCGGGAGAGTGTGTTGCTGCTCCGGCAGCTTTCGGGAGAGTGTGTTGCTGCTCCGGCAGCTTTCGGGAGAGTGTGTTGCTGCTCCGGCAGCTTTCGGGAGAGTGTGTTGCTGCTCCGGCAGCTTTTGGGTCCGTATCATAAGCTCAAAATGAAAAAGATTAAAGAAATTCTGGGAAAAGATGTACCTATCCCGCGGACATCCCCGCTGGGGTGTTTGCTAGCACACTGGAAAGAGGGAGGTTTTGGTCAAGAAATGCGGAAAGGAAAGCTGATTGATTATTGTAACATTTGGTGGCCACAGTATAAACTAGAGGACCAAGAAACTTGGCCTGAGAATGGGACATTGCAATATAATACAATTTTACAATTGATGCTATTTTGTAAGCGGGAAGGAAAATATGATGAACTGCCGTATGTGGAATTATTCTTTTATTTGCGCCGAAAGCCTGAATGGCAGCATGCTTGTGGAATAATGGTGCTTGAGGTTTCAACTGAGGAACGTTGTTGTGCATGTACTAAGGAGAGACGCTGTATACAGCATCAGGCAATAGAGAATAATAAGTATTATGGGAAATAATATAATATAATAATATAATAATGTATATAATAATATAATAATATAATATAATAATATAATAATGGAAATATTGATCTGGAAGTTGCGCCGTTGGCTCCGCCGGAAGAGCCAGGACAGGGAGGGAAAAGAGAAAAGGAAGATAGCAGTAGTGATGGAGAATCCCCGATTTTAGTCTCCCTGTGTCACATAGGACCCGGCAACAGCGAAGGGCAGGAGAAACTATAAATGAACAGGGAGGGAAAATAATCGCTCCCCTCAGGCAAGGAGTGGGGACAGAAGGACCGGTATATGTTAAGGTGCCTTTTTTTTTTTCAGCTGGGGATTTAATGATATGGAAGCAAGCAGCCGGCACCTACAGGGAAAACCCAGATAAAGTAGCTAGGATAATGAAAATGACAATTAAAACCCAAAATCCCGATTGGGATGATCTCCAGGTGATCCTGGATACTTTGATGGATTCAACAGAAAAGGACATGGTATTACGGGCAGCCAGAGAGAGAGCCCGAGAAGATATACGTAATGGATTAGTGCTTGGAAATCTAGATCAAAACTTCCCCACCGAGGATCCCCAATGGGATTATAACTCAGGGGATGGAATAAGGAGGCTGAAGAGATATCAAGATTGGGTACAAATCGGGGTACAGAATGCCATGCCCCGGACCATAAATTGGTCAAAATTGTATAATGTCAGGCAAGAAAAAGCGGAATCACCTTCCGCCTTTTTAGAGAGATTGAAAGAAACTGCTAAGAAATATACAGATTTAGACGTAGAGACTGAGCAAGCTAAAGCTCAATTAGCACTCATTTTCTTGGGACAAGCCCAAGAGGATATTAGGAAGAAATTGCAAAAGTTAGAAGGTGCAGATTTGAGAAATTTGGATAGGCTGTTGGAAATGGCCTGGAAAATCAAAACTAGCCCAGCCAGTAAAAATTGAACTTAAGGAAGGGGCCCGACCGGTACGGATTAAACAGTACCCGTTGAAGCTAGAAGCTAGGCTAGGGATAGTAAAGATTATAGATAAATTTCTTAGCTACCACATTCTGGAGGAATGCAAATCTGAATATAATACCCCAATTTTCCCAGTAAAGAAACCTAATGGGGAATACAGGCTAGTGCAGGACCTTAGGGCAATAAACGAAATAACAAAAGATATTCACCCAGTGGTGGCTAATCCTTATACATTGTTAACATCTGTAAAAGAGAAATATAAGTGGTTTACGGTAATTGATTTAAAAGACGCCTTCTTCTGCATACCCATTGACAAGGAAAGTAGAAAGCTTTTTGCTTTTGAATGGGAAAATCCACGGAACGGACGAAAGATGCAACTAACCTGGACAAGGTTGCCTCAAGGATTCAAGAATAGCCCGACCCTCTTCGGCAGTCAACTAGCTAAAGAAATAGAAGACTGGATTAACCAAGAACAGATCCAGGTACCAAAGGACCGATACTTGCTGCTACAATATGCGGACGATATATTAATAGCTACCGAAGGAGAGTCGGAATGTATTCAGGTGACTATTGATATTTTGAATCAATTGGGACTAAATGGGTATAAGGTTTCTAAACAAAAGGCACAAATCGCGTGCACAACAGTAATTTATTTGGGATGTGAAATTTCTCAAGGACAAAGAAAATTGGGAGTTAACCGAATACAAGCTATTTGTGAAATCCCCGAGCCGCGAAATCTGCATGAACTACGGGCTTTCCTAGGTATGGCCGGGTGGTGTAGACTGTGGGTAATGGACTATGGACTCATAGCAAAGCCCCTCTATGAAACCCAAAAGGCCTGTACATTTACCTGGGGAAAGCCACAACAAGAGGCCTTTAAGAAATTAAAAGAAGCCCTGATGAAGGCGCCTGCCTTGGGCTTGCCGGACTTATCAAAGGACTTTCAGCTGTTTGTGCATGAGAGACAACGATTGGCATTAGGAGTACTGACCCAGCGACTTGGGAGCTGGAAAAGACCTGTGGGGTATTTTTCTAAACAATTGGATGCGGTAAGCGCCGGATGGCCCTCGTGTTTAAGGGCCGTGGCAGCCACAGTCCTTTTAATACAGGAAGCCAGGAAGCTCACATTAGGGAAACAAATTGAAGTGTTCGTGCCACATATGGTGACTACGGTATTGGAGCAAAAGGGGGGCCATTGGCTATCGCCCAGCCGAATGATGAAATATCAAGCTATATTAACTGAGCAAGATGATGTAATCTTAAGAACTACTAACCTATTGAACCCAGCAGTGTTTCTAGGAACAACTACGGAGGAAGGAGACCTCAGTCATGATTGCGTGGAGATCATCGAATATACCTATGCCAGCAGAACAGACTTAAAGGATCAGCCTCTGGGGAGACCGGATTGGGAACTTTTCACGGATGGAAGCAGCTTTGTGGAAAATGGGACTCGTTATGCAGGATACACGGTAACTACATCAAAGGTAGTGATTGAGGCAAATTCCCTACCTCCGGGGACTTCAGCCCAACGAGCAGAAATAGTCGCCCTGACGCGGGCCCTGGAACTAAGCGAGGGTAAGAATGTGAATATTTGGACAGATTCAAAATATGCATTCGGGGTAGTCCACGTACATGGGGCATTATGGAAAGAAAGGGGAATGCTATCCTCATAAGGGACTAATATAAAATATCAGGAAGAAATATTGAAATTAATAACAGCTGTACAGAAACCCCAACAGGTGGCCATAATGCATTGTAAAGCTCATCAAGGAGGGATGTCAGAGATTGCAGAAGGTAACAGATTGGCAGATTTGACGGCCCGGAAGGTCGCGCGTGAAGTACGGAAAGTAATGGCTCTAATTCCATCGAAGGTAGGCCTCTCTTGTTTCAAATTACCTAAAAACCCAAAGTATTCAGCAGAAGACGAGAGACTTGCAAATTTGATGAAGGCCCAGAAGAATCCTGACGGATGGTATGTGACTGCGACAGGACAACTTATAGTGCCTCCTATAGTAATGCGAGAAATCTTACAAATATAACATAATGAATGTCACTGGGGTGCAGAAGCAATGGTGACCTATTTGAAACGAGGTGTCATCTCGGTACACATGTTAACAATGGCAAAGTCAGTAATGTCAAAATGTGAGCTTTGCTTAAAGAATAACCCGGTAGCAAGGAAACATGCTGAGATGGGGAGAACTAGAGCTGGAATAGAGCCTGGAGATTACCGGCAAATAGATTTCGTGGAACTGCCTAAAGCAAGAGGTTATAAATACCTATTGGTAGGGGTTGATACTTTTTCAGGATGGCCAGAGGCCCTTCCCTGTCGAACCAACCAAGCTAAAGAAACGGTAAAATGGTTACTATGGGAAATAGTCCCTAGATTTGGTGTACCATTGGGTATTTCTTCAGACAGGGGACCACATTTCATTGCCAATGTGGTTAAAGAGGTTAGTAGGTTACTAGGAATTACCTGGAACTTACATACCCCATGGAGGCCTCAATCTAGTGGTCAAGTAGAGAGGATGAACCAAACTTTAAAAGGACAATTAAGCAAAATCTGTCAGGAGGCTAAGATACAGTGGCCACAGGCCTTACCGATAGCTTTGCTAAGAATTAGAATAAAGCCAAGAAGTGGGATGTCAGTAAGTCCCTATGAAATCATGTATGGAAAACCTTATGAGTCTCCTGAACCGAACCCGAATATGCATGTTACCGGTAAACAGGATGTATATAATTATGTTTTAATAGTAATGAAAATACTTGCTCTTGGTATGAGTGAAGTATTTTCAAAGGGGGGAAATGTTAGTGTTGGGGAGAATCGAATGGATGTTCTATTAATGTTTCTCAGGTGATGGATCATACGGTATAATTAAATATTATTAAATGTACTTACATTATCAAGTAATCTATGTATACTGGAAACCTAGGGAGTACATTGAACATTTAAAGGAATCGTTGAAGGGGAACCCTGGGAGGGAATAGGTACAACCTGACCTTGGATAAGGGCCTGGAGATGATGAAATGAGTTGAAGCAGAACCAAGGAGCGGAGGGAGCATGCGTCGAGTGAGAAAGGTGAAAGAGTTTAGCGGAGAGGAAGACTCCTTACTTCATCTGGACGACCACCTGGACGACCACCAGAGTGCGCCACGCATGTGCAAAGGGGAGGGGAGCTAATTAGAATGAAAAGCGAGGCTGATGTTGCAACCTGTAATGAATATGTATACCTGACGCAATATTGTATGTATAAATAACGGCTGGGAAGTAACGGGACTTGAAGCCAGATTTGGGCACCTGCCCCGGCTTCCAGCGCTGAATAAAGCACCTTCATATAATCACTTGGTGGTTATGTGGTTGCTACGCTAACACCACTGCTTTTATCCCATCTGCCTCACGTCTGCAATTGCAGTCCCTGGTAGAAATTGACTTTTTACTTTTGCTGTACTATAATAAAATAAAAAGTAAGTGTCTGAAGAGAATTAATGTCAATTTAGTTGATCAGTTTCAGACGTGGCTAGATGTATCCCCATCCTATGTGGGCTGAGAGGGAGCAGAGGCTTGCAAAATGGGCCTTGGTAGCCGAGAAGGTGCAAGTTCATAACAACTGTTGCTGTGGTAACAAATCAGTGCTGTCTTTGGACTGAGTTTTCGCTGATAGGTGCTAACATTTAAAGTGATTGACCTGGACCGGGAAACATGTCGGTGGCACAGTTGCAAAATGGGATTAACCACTTGAAGTGCATTAGGCAAAGACATCTGGAACTTCCCCAGGTGGTTCTGAAGATTGGTGAAGGACAGTCTTTGAGGATTTTCAGATATTCAGCAGTCTAAACAAAGTATGGTTGCGTTGATGCAACAGTGGATCAAGTCCACAGGCTTTCTTTCCTTTGCTTTCTTATTGGCGATTTTGGCAAAAAACCCAAGGGCTGCTTTAAGAAATTGGCATGCTTCAGATGCGTTCAAAATCCTCCTCTCCTTGCTAATAGTCACGAACCAGGCTATTGGGAATCTATGCTGTTACTGTCCATGCTGAGGCAAGGTCTTCAAAATGTTCAGGACAGTTTCCACTAGCACTAAACTTGCACCAAAAGATTGCAAATGGGAATATGGGAATATTGGACAATAATATAAACATCTTCTCTTCTCCCAGTTAAGCTTTTTAAATACAAGTTGCTCTATATTTAGAAGCTATCTAGTAAGATTAAAAACATTTTTTATGTGTAAATAATCCCTGTGGACTGAAAGAACGTCATACATTATTCAAACGGTCTGTATGCTCTGTTAATTGTGTTTTAGTGTTTATTCTCAAAGAAATGTGAGTGTAACTCCACTGTAGTTATGTTTGGTTTCACTTTCTGGTGCTCATGCACTGACTCCATACCCTGATATCATCTTTCTGGGATGAGGAAAGGTTTATTTCACCAAAACATTTTTTTTTCCTCTTAGTATTAAGCTATGTTTGTTCATATAGCAACTCTGGAGCTTGAGAAGCCTATTTTTTTTTCTAAAAGATTTCCTATTTTCAGAATGAACTAAGTCATGTATCCTGTTTCTATATGAAGCATCTCTTTTTTTGGTGATAGCTGTGGGTTTTATGGCTTATGAACTCAGATTAAACACTTTCTAATAACCTTTCTTTTCAGGGCTGCACCATCCTTTTTCTGACACAAAGTATTTTTTGTCAATATAAAACGTGATTTTCTTCTGGAATTCTTGATTATGTTTTAAGATAGTTATTCCTCTTGTACTGTGCCTGTAGTGTCACATTAATGCACCTTAAATGGCCTGGTGACTTGGGACAGGGCTTTCAGAAGTTCCAGATATGGCAATTGCTATATGATATTAGATGCTATTCTATTTTTATGCACTGTTGATCTTCAGTGAACTTCTGGTACCAGTGGCTTTTCCTTGAAGAATTGTACTCTGCTTTCTGTATTTCCTTATATGAGAAATGTTTTGAATTTAAACTCTGCTTCCATTTTTTTTAAAGCAATTATTTTTCATAATGAAGCGATGTTCCTATCTGCTTCCAGTGACGAAAGAAACTGCTTGAGTACCAAAGGCGTGAAATAACTGCAATATCTCATTAGCTGCCTAGTGCTTTGCTAACTAACTACTGGTGGTAGTTCGCAAAAAGCGGCAGTGTAAGCCTGCAGAACTCCCATATGTACGTTGCTAAAGAACACACACTTTCTGAAGGTGCATTTAGTCAGATTACGGTCTCACAGTCCTAGTTCTCCAATTGGTTAGCTCTATATTTGAGGCAAATTCTGATCCAGAAAGATTAAGTGGGTGGGGATTACCTTTCCTGCGAGTCTGTGCTACAGTTAATCTGTTCTGCAAAACTTTCTGAACCTTGACCGGGTCAGGAAACTTGTTTGCTCATAATTTGCTGGTAGCCACCTTCAAAGGTAAAAGGTAGCTGATGGATCTTCACCCTGTGCTCAACTGGATGAGGAGAAAAGAGCTAGTACCTTTTTTTTTTTTTTTAACCTATACTACAAGAAGCTGAAGTGTTTCCCTCTCCCTGCCTCCCATCTGTATTCTGGACCAAATGATGCGGCGTCGTTCTAGAAACTGGTAAGTAAGCTAATGTGATAAGGAAGGCTCTTCACCACTGAAATCATGTCCTTTTAGCAAGGATGTGTGAAGTTCAGTCAGAGACTTAAGTTCTGGAGCTTTCCTTCAGTTCTGCCCTCAGGCCTGGAGCTATTTAGCAACATGCTAGAAAACTTAAAGCACGAAAAGAAATTTGGGTGAATGGCAAAATGCCTGATGAATTCAGGAAGGGGGAGCCAGCATTCACTTTGTCTTTCCTTGATCTCCAGTACTCCTTCCTCTCTCTCCTCCGCTACCCTGGAAGAGAATATTGCTGAACAAGCAAAACTTAGAGCTGGCTGCCTAGCTGCCTACTACTCCTCTGTAATGGATTCCAATGGTAAGGAGCCCACAGGGGTACCACGAGAATTACTGTTTCTTGTAGTGAAAATTTCACAGTGAACTTGGGTAAATAGCTTCCATTTCATGCAGCAGTTTTTTCTTAGGTAGACTGGAACGAGGGAAACATCAACATGTACTCAGTACAGGATGAGCTATTCTCATTGTGTTTTCCTGATCCTTTCTTGCCTAGGACAGACTTTCAGTTTTTGTCTACTTTCACAGTAGCACTCTATAGTGTTGGAATTGGTCTTAGTGTAATTCACTATGTGGACACTCAAAGGGATGTAAATGACATCAGAAAAATGTACACATAATGGAGACAGTAGGGTTGTACGCACAAGGAGCTAACATTAACAATAATAAAACCATACTAGCATAGTCCTGGCATATTCTCTTTTGAAGAGGAGCTGTTTGACTGTCATATACCTGAGCTTGATCTAAAAAGGCCTGTTAGGCTTATGCTATCTGCAGTTAGCAAAATACTCCGGCCACCTTCATAGGGGAACATCCATGTCAGTTGCCTGGGAGCTCATGCCATCTCTTCAGCTGTGTGCCAAAATGCTACACAGGTCAGATTCAGTGTTACATTTTGCAAGTCAGCTTCTGCTTTCTTCTTGCTATGACTCCTTTGGGTTTGGGTCACTGAAGGGTCTGCTGCTGTTCCCCCCTCCAATGACTGCCCTAGCTCAGGGATCCTCAGCCTTTCCCACATCACAGTGCCCTCTTCACATATGTTCACCATCCCAAACCTGCAGGTACTGCCTGCCCTGTGTTGACAAGACCCTCATCAGGAAGAGTTTTCACCCCAGTGGCTTCTCTGTTCCATCTATGGGGCAGGCAGCTAGGTCAAAAAAAAAAAATGAGGCTTGGGTCATGGCTTGTTAGAAAAGTAGCCACTTTTCTTGACTTCATCGGTGTTCCTTATGGTCTGCTGAACCAGGCATTTTATTAAATGCTACCCTGAATGTTGGCTGGAGTAGGAAACATCAGATTGATTCTGAGTGCAGCTGAGCTTGTGTATAACATGGACTGGAATGCTTGGCTGACAGCGTTTTCATGGGGGGAATGCAGAGATTGTAATCCTTCCTATTGCTGTTTCTTGTTTTGTGCCTCTGTATGACTTGTTTTCATAATATGATTACTATGTGATGCTGGGAAAGGAAGAAAATGGAACACAGTGTTATAGTTGCAACAGTTTGGAGATGGGCAACAAGCAAGTCACAGTCTACAGGATCAAAAGACGTTTTTGAAAAATGATAACAAAGGGTTTTTTTGAAGCTTTTCTGCACGAAATCCAATTCAAAATAAAACAAGTCATGATCTTGTTCTTAGTGATAAGATATCCACAGGCAAAGAACAGAAGCAAAAAGAACATTCTATCATCCCCGAAAACAAATGCAAGGGAGAGGAAAAAAAGCTCACCCACTCAACCCTTTCACAAACAAATGTCTACATAGTGTGCCAAGACCGTTGCTTGAAGATCAAGACTAGTCTAGAAGGTAAACTGTATGGCAGGCTGTTTCCTGCTGAAAAGATGGGCATGTCTGCTAGATTACTTCAAAAATAAAAAGAACCAAACAAAAACAGCACCACAACAGAAAGAAAACCCTTATGTATTAGCTTCAAGTTGCCATCAGATCACTGTTGTGCTCTAAGCTAGCCTACTGTGCTAACACGAGTTCTTGTTCCAGAGGATTGACTTTCACTTGGATATGAGGTAACTGTCCTTGCTTCAGGGGGTAGATTTGGATGAAAACCTGGTATGTAAATGATTTGCAAGCCATTCAGGTCTTTATATGCCTACATGCCTTCTTGAACCCCTCTAGGGAAAATGAGTCAAGCAGAAGAGTCCCTAGAGAGGGAGAACTCTATGCCAGTGGTCTCCATTCAGTCGCTGGTTGACCACAGAGAGGAGTAGCTCAAGTGTGTTAAAGACCCCAACCTCCCATGCAGTTCTCATTTTTATCAGCGGAAGATCTGATGTTCCTGGTTCACGTGTGTCTCCTATCTGAGCACACACACAGTTTGGGATTGACGTTATAAATTAGCATGGCAAACACTAGTCTCCTGTCTTTGCTTGCCCCACAAATACTGCCCTCACTGACTTTCTTTTTGTGTTTCACCAGCAGGATTGCCTTATCTGCAGCTTTTACATTCCTGTAACTAATCTCAGACAAGTGGATGTCTGTGCCGTTCATGTCACTGGTCTAATGACCTGGCTAGGGTCAGGCTCCTGCCCAGAGTCGTTTTAATCTGCCTTTGGAGGATCTTAATTTGTGACATAAAAAGGAGGGGGTGAAAACAAGGGATAAGAGACTAACTTCCCGAAAAATACTTAGTAGAACCTGGTAGCCACACAATAGACAAAGACTTGGACTTCTTTTCTCATCAGAGGTCATCTGACATCCATCTACACTTACCTCTGAGAGATGGTAAACTTTGATAGCCGTTGTTTTGGGACTTCAGTATTGCTAAGCAACAACATTATAGTTCTTTTCAACCATATCTTTGCACTTGAAAGGTGGCAAATAGGATTTTTTCCAAGTTGAAACGACTTGACAGGGGTCGTTCTGTCTGTCAACATCAGAGATAAGGGTAGGGCCCAGGGACTGGAGCTCCCTGGCCAGCTCTGCATCTGTGTGCTGGAAACTGGTGGTGCAAACCTCTGCTCTAGAGCATGTGTATAGGTTATGGAGCAACTGACATTGATGTTCAGTGTCTTATGTAGATTTCTAGGACAAGATGTGATGTTTTATTTATAGGCATTACTTAGCAGGAATGGTAGTAGGTTTTTTGTAAACCACGCCTGTCGAGGATATGGTATGCAGGTTGAATAAAACAGTGTTTTCTCTCTTCCCCCTTTGCTCCAAATATGTTATTCCTTTTCCTTTAAGGTGCCAGATTGAAAATGCAAATGCTCTTTGAGAGTTTCTGTGACTTTGTTGCATTATCTGTGCAGCTCTTGGTTTCAGGGGACCTTCAAACAGAAAAAATCGATCAACAGCAGGAGGAAGAAAATAGCTGTTGCCAAGGCAACTAGTGATGACTCATCCTGGGTAGCAAGCAGCAAAAGCTGTGAGGCTGCAGTAATTTTCCAGATGCTTAATCCAGCTCTGGCTTCTTTATTTCTCCCCCTGACAGCCAGCAATCCGCCTCTGCCTTTCTTTGCTCGGAGACCCACGCAGCCCGCAGCCGTACGTGATGCAGAGAGCAGTCTTTCGTGGTGCTTACCCAGGATGGTGTCACAGAAATGCGTCTGAGTAATGCAGATGAGCTGCTGAACGGATTGAACTGTAGCCCCCGAAGGCAGTAAAAATAGAACAGTAAACTGCCTGGCTATAAAAATACCCCGGTGTGTTGTTGGCTTCCCTCAATTCATATCTGAACGACTAGTGTTGCATACACTGTACCTTCAGCTATGTTATTACTAAATCAGTTCATCTTGTTCCTTTTCAGTAATTAGGCTGTGCAGCTATTTGCCTGTGCTGCATACACAGTGTGCTAAAAGGAAAAATGTGAACAGCATTCACCACATGCATTTCCATGAGCTAGCTTCTCTTTTTTTATGACCTACTATTTTTTTTTTTATAAGAATGAATTTGATGAAATAGAACAGGTTAAGAGGCTTATCCAGGAAAAGGGCAGGAAAAGGAGCAGCACCTTCTATGTCACTCTGGGGCTGCCTACTTTGCAGTTTTTCTGCAATGACTGCATTGTAATACAGGCATCACCCCATTTGGGGCACTGTTAGAAATGTCTGTCTAGTTATTTACCAGCTCTGCTGACAATACAGAGTTCGTGGCTGTGGTGTGATGCTGCAAAACCCAAAAGTGACTAGATTAAAGCTAGCTACAATTTACAAGAGGAAGGTACATGTTTCCCTCTTGAGAGGGAGGAACAATTAGAGTAGAGAGAGAGTAGAATTTAGTTTCCCTGTTAAGTGCATCCATTATTCAGCTGTGGGGGATGTTAACTTGCTCTGCAGCATAGGGAGAAGTAAAAGGGGCAAAACAGTGACAGGAGAGCCATGGATTTGCTTTGGGAGGGGGAAGATTATTGTCTTGAAATTTCCTAATGCTTTTTGGCTAAGCTACTCTTTGTGCCTGTTTCACTTTGGTAAGGCAGAGATGATCCTGACTTCCTGTCTCAGTTTTTGCATTCACCTTCTCTGAGAGAGTGAGCATGTTTTACAAAGAGTTTGTATAAAAGCAGACTTCTCTTGATTTACACACACACACTACAAGAAAAAATAAAAAAGCTGATTAGAGCTGTATGGCTGTAGAACATAAGGAAGAACAGTGGTGCCAAAGAATGAAAAGTCCTTGCACCGATGCCCAGGTGAACTGTGCTGATGGTACTGATGCTGCCAGCTGCTGTTCCGTGCAATCCCTGGAAGGCAGGTGGCATCTGTTGGTGAATAAATTGCGACCATCAGCTCCTTCTCCCGTAATACAGCACCTTGCATGCAAATCCTCATAAAAGTTTGGGCAGGGTATGCTGTTGAAGCAAGGCTGCTGCATTGCTGACAGGCTCTGCAGTATGATGTTGCTGGCTGACAGCCAAATCCCCATAAAGCCACCAAGTGTGTGGGCACGAGGAACCTGTATGTGTTGTTTATTTTCCGCTCTTTGTCTTGGTCAAATCATCTGCTGATAGCCATATATGTGGTATTGCATGAACACGCATTGTCTTGAATCTTTGTCTGCCATCAGTGAGTGGAATGTGTAAACATTTAATGAATGTCTGGTGACTGCTTTTCAGGGGAACTGTGGCGGTTTTTTTAAGGGCAACAGCAGAGGCTCATGATTTTACTGTGAGATCTGGAGCTGCTTCTTGGTATGCAGCAGTTCCTAACTGTGGGCAAGTTCTGTATATTCAAAGGGTATAGTGCTGTGTAATTGGTGTCTGACACTGCAACCTCACTAGTGGCTTGGGACATTAACCCTCCTTCACTTTGTAGCTTTGCATAAGAATTAATGTTACTGTTGAACAGGTTGATATACGTAGAGAATTTTCTAGAAAGCTCTCTTTTCCAGAGGCACAGAGTTTCAGCTATGTAACAAAATGAAAGCTGAGTATGAGATTTATTCATTCTTCCTCCCTGAAAAAAAAAACATAAGAATCACTTCCTAGCAGGATAGTATACATGTATAAAGACGAAGATGCTGCTACCCAAGCAATCTGTGATTTCAGCAGCAATTACTGTAGGCCTGTGTTGTTGTCTGGTTTTGGTGCTAAATAGATATTTACTCTATAATAAAAGTTCTGCAGTCCTAGCAAACTCCTTGAGTGAAGGATCAAATATCATCAAATGCATTGAGCTCATGTATATTTCATGGGTCCTAGAAAAGATGCTGGCCTCTCACATCTCTTTGGAAAAGCAAAAATAGTAGTTTAAACCCATCTCACCAATGCTATAATATTCACTTTTATTAATAAGGATGTATTGACTTGCTAATTTTGTGATCAATTAGATTTGTAAGTAGGTTGCCCAGAACCTGGTGGAAATGCATCTCCAACACTGTCTGTAGGTAACAGTATTTGTAACTAGTTGCATGCTAGTTGCATGGCTAGTTTGCTCGCAGAAGGCATGTTCTGGAGAGGAGCTGGCTAATGCCACTCTATCCAGTGAAGGTCTCAAAGGACTCCTCGGGAATGATTTAAAGGGATAAGAATCTGAATCCTTTTCAAAGTAACACTGTGTTTTTAGCTGACTTTTGGAAGAGAGCATTATTAATAAATGTGACTGGATAAAATCTTTAATCAGGGCAGCTTTGGAATACTTGAAGTTGTTGCACAACTTCTACTCTGTAAGCCTTGCCTTCTATCAAGTATGTAAAAGTGCATTTTCAGCATCCCCTTCTGGATATTTTTTTTCTCAAAGTCATCTTGTACCCAGGCCTGCACTCTTCTGAGTTTACTTGCTGGGGATCCTATACCACGGGAGCCGTGTGATGTAGAAAATGTAGTTCCCATCTGCTTTTCAAAGGTATTCAGTACAGTGACCAGAAGGGGTCACTGCTGAGGCCCACAACGACGTCTCCTCTGTAGCCCATGCTGTTGAAGGAATAAGCCACCCAGCGTTGCATGTGAGCAAACGATCCTGTCTGCATGTCAAAATCAGCCCTGCATCACTGATTCCCAATTCATTAATTGCAAACTGCAATTGCTAGGCCTTCAGTGTCTTGCAGAAACAAATGAAAATAGATTAAAAGTCAAGAGAGGTGAGAAGAAAGTGTGTTTGGTGGAGATGGCCCTGAATGGTGCTGTTCAGCGTGTGTATGATGGCTGAGCCAGCTGGCAGCCTGGAGGCTGCTGGAGCAGGAGCACCATCCATCACTGCTGTAAGCTAAGGTGACATCCCCCAGAGCTGGTCATCTCTGCAGCGAAAAGGAGCTGGCACTGCATCTTTCAAAAAGGGAGCAAAATCAGTAGCTGCCCTTGACTTCGCAAAGCTCTGGGCTCATTTATCTCCATGCAAATGTTATATAGATAGACTTTATTTTTGCTTATCTTAAACTAACATAAAGCAAAGTGTCTTTTTCAGGAAGGAACTGCTCAGCTCATAGCAATGGATTGAACTAAATACCAGGTTCTAAATGCTGAGCATAGCTTTTTGTTTGGATTTTGAAATTGCCTGTTCTTATAATGTGCTCTCTAAATCCCTCTGATCCAAACTATTGTTTATAGAAAATAGGGATCTTACGTCTTTGGAACATGCAGCCCTGGGGAGATTTAAAATCCAGGTATATCTCATTTCATGCTGCCCTGACATCAGTCAGTGCGTGGCACTTCTCTGGGGAAATTCCCAAGCAGAAGCCAGTTGCTACTAATTTTGTTCTGGCATTTGGATGGCTGTCCTTTAAAAACAGTGTCATAGACTGTTGAAGAGAGAATGCGTGTCATATAGAATATCATAGAACAACTTGTATTGGAAGGGACTTTCAAGACCACTCAGTTCCAACCCCCTGCCATGGGCAGGGACACCTCCCACCAGACCACGTTGCCCAAAGCCCCATCCAGCCTGGCCTTGAGTGCTTCCAGTGATGGGGCATCCACAGCTGCTCTGGGCAGCCTGTGCCAGGGTCTCACTGCCCTCTGAGTGAAGAATTTCCTCCTAACATCTAATCTACATCTCCCCTCTTTTAATTTAAAACCATTCCCCCTTGTCCTGTCATTGTCTGCCCAAGCAAAAAGTTGCTCTCCATCTATTTTATAAGCTCCCTTTAAGTATTGAAAAGCTGCAATAAGGTCACCTGGAGCCTTCTCTTCTCCAGGGTGAACATCCCCAGCTCTCTCATAGAGAGAGCCTGTCTTCATAGGAGAGGTGCTCTGGCCCTTTGATCATCTTCTCTGGACCTGCTTTAACAGGCCCACATTCTTCTTGTGCTCCCAAGTCCTTCACCTCAAGGCTGTTCTCAGTGAGTTCTCCACCAGTCTGTGCTCATGTCTGGGATTGCCCTGACCCAGGTGCAGCACCTTGCACTTGGCCTTGTTGAACCTTGTTATCTTTGCATGGGCCCACTTCTCAAACTTTTCCAGGTATGATAGTCACCCCACTAATGAGATTTACAAACGGACTTGTTCAGCTTCGTTTTTCTCCATTTTCCTGGTAGTAAGGTATATTACTTTGACAGTTTCGCAGGGGAAGCAGTGGAATCAGTGTTTTCTGAAACCTTAAAAGCCATAGATGCTGAGAGTGTTTGGGACTGATGCTAGACCTCCTCACGTAGGTGTACACTAACTGGCATGGCAAGCTCCTAGTGGAAATGGCTACTGCATTACCCCTGAACAGCAATGTAATGCTCAGCACAGTGCTGTGAAGCTATGCTCTAACTGTGAGGTATTTTATTAGGATGATGAGAGAGAAGGTGGATCCAGCCTTACTGGATAAAGGCAGAGGAAATCCAAGTTATGTTACATTCTAGGTTCTTTATTTGTGGGATTTACTTTCCTGTTTCACGCTCTTTCACAGCTGCCTACCTGTTAGTTTATCTTTATTGGAGTTGTGGAAGAAGGTGCTTGTAGTCCAGGTCCTGTAATGCTAGTTGCTGAAGTCTTTAGGAAAAAGTAATGCTGTGGATCACTTGATATTTGTACTCTTAATTTTATTTTTGTGGAAATGAAGCAGAGCATAATACTTAGACTTCTGGTCTGTCTGCACTCTATGCAGGATAGCACTCTGTCTCATGAAGCACGTGCAGTTTAGTCTAGGAACGCTCAGGGTTTTTTCCTACCATGTTACACAGTCAATTCAATTTATCTCTTCGTGATGTGTCCCAAATATCCGCGTCACTCCAGGGTACTGATTCAGAATTGAGTGCCATCTCCTATCGTCTATGTCTAGCCTTAAGGTGTGGTGAGATTTCTCTGCAGATCTTTCTCTGAAGTTTGGGCCAAGCCTGCTCTGCTTAGATAAGAACTATCGGTGGTGACTGCAGTTGTCTCTAACACTGAGCAAAGTTATCTTTAGCTGTCTTCCTGTGCTGGCTACTCACACGTTTTCTCCATGAGCACTACAGAATTTCCTCTGCTCAGCAGGGTGTCAGCTCTGAAGCTTAATTAATACTGGTGTGGTTAGGTGGTTTGCTGCTCAGCACAGGTTTAAAATAAAGTCGGTGAAGAAGTTTCATGGAGGTTGCTTCTTTTGTTGATGTTTTTCCTTCATTATTACTGCATTTGTGTCAGTGACCACTTTAGCCTTGCAAGTAAGAACCCTTAAAACCTGTCCTAGCCATCTCTTGTACGATGCAAGAGGTGACTGGGATGTCCTGTCATTGTAGGGAGGCTGGGAGAAGACCAGGGTATTGTAGTAACAGCCCTTTCTAATCCTCTTAATCTAAATCGCTTTGAAATGAGTCACATATGTATATAATTGACTCTTGTGCACTGTATAACAACACCATGCCATATGCTTGTCACTTATTGGTTTGAGGCTTCTGTCCTCAAAGAGGGTACCTGGCACCTTTTGCTAGCGCTATATTTTCCACTGTACTTTTTTTATTTTAAGCAGTACTTATGTTTCCCAGACTGACAACCACTGCTTTGGGATTCCTGAGGGCATCACTAGAGACAAAGAATCTTCCTCCCCCATAAAAAACAATTTCTGATTTTTTTCCCCCGCCTCTTTTTCTATAATGTGCCTTCTAAAATCATTGGATCTAAACACCTTAAGAAAAAAAGGGTAAAGGTAGAAAAATAAACCCTGAAAAGTAGGTTTGCACTTGGCAGCTCATATCTAATAAAGGGGATAAATATTTCTAAAGCTATTCTGTTAATGAAGTAGTATTGTGGAAGTGTACCACAGTGTTCTCCTGCGAAATACTTTGGGCCTTGAGCATAGGGGCTTAAACCAGGGACATTTTAACTTAATTCTCCTGGGTAGGTGATTACAAAATGTTGGTTGCTTTTTAAGTGATAATCTCTTTACTCCTGCATCTGTTGTACTTATGAAAATCATGCACAGAGGGTACTAACCAGTGCTTCTTCACTTGTCGAGTAGAACTGGTGGTGCCCAGGACATGAGCATGCATGAAGTCAGCAAACTCTCTGCAGGGTAGGTTGGAGAAAAGCACAAATTGGTACCTTTAGAAACAGCACTCAGAGATGCAGAATGATCTTTTGCCCACACTTGGTAGTGGAGGTGGGCAAGGAGGAAAGCCCACACATTTACCTCCTTGAGAGGATCAAGGACCTCCTTGATAGGAGCCAAGACTCCTGTAAGGGTTTCCATGGGGCAGGAAAGGTAATTTTCCCCAAGGCCTCTTGCTTTGAGGCTCCTGCTGTTCATGCCTCTCTGCACAGGGAGGTTTGCCCACCTAGCTTTTGCGTTGGGCTTTCCCTGCTGCTCTGGTGGCTCTGTGTGCTCCCCAGGAGGGCTTCAGGCAGTTGGGTGTTCCTGCTCCCAAACTAGTGGGCACCTCCAGCCTTCCCTTCCCTTCCCTTCCCTTCCCTTCCCTTCCCTTCCCTTCCCTTCCCTTCCCTTCCCTTCCCTTCCCTTCCCTTCCCTTCCCTTCCCTTCCCTTCCCTTCCCTTCCCTTCCCTTCCCTTCCCTTCCCTTCCCTTCCCTTCCCTTCCCTTCCCTTCCCTTCCCTTCCCTTCCCTTCCCTTCCCTTCCCACAAGCGAGAGACAGCTGTAGTGATCAAAGCCAAAGTGAAGGTCTCAGAGGTGCGTGAATGGCTGCTGAAGTGTTTTAACCACTCTCCGCTGGTTCAGCCCATCAGTTTCATCTGTCAGGCTTGTCTGCTCTATCCTAAAAGAGTAAGTAAGACCTCACTGCCACTTTCCCTCCCCTTCTTAAAGGTGCCTTTAATTATGAGCTGCCACAGCTCATAAATCTGGCAGATGTCATCAAGGGCAGACAGTTTCTGAACATGGACCACCTAATCACATCTTCACTGCTAACAAAGCAGAGGGAACAGTCAACTCGTATCTCTTCTGATGGCTTAAAAACTAATTAGTCTGTCTCTTGAATGAAAACCAAATGATTTCACTCAGGGAGCAAAATGTTCAAGGACAATCCTTAATAAACAGTTCTTACAGTCCAGCTGGAAATGCAAATAGTCAATTCCCCTACAGTGTCCTGCAGCCCATGTGTATTTTCACAAGTTGGTGTGGTGGCAGTGTTATCAAACAGAAGTTGTCCAGAAATTTTCCCTCAAACTTAAAGGTGAGATCTGCTTTCTGAGTGGTTTGAAAACAAACAAACAAAAAAACCCACCTACTTTTGCCCTCAAATCTTTGCTTGCAAAGCAAAGGAGCAAAAGGGGGTCAGAACCAAGAAAAACAGAAGAAGGAGACTTGTGTCAGAAGCTGATGGAATTTATTCTTTATATGTATTTTGATGTATTACTACTATGACTACAGATGTAGGGTTTGGATTGCTTTGTAGTGTGGGAGATTTAGTGTAGATCTTCAGGAAAAATGTTTGATGTTGGAGATGTTTTAGAACTGATCAGACTAGCATCTGTAAGGAAATATCAGGGTAAACTTAGTTTTGTTTCAGAGCAAAAAGATGGACTACATTACTTGGAGGGCTCTTTCAGCTCTGTTCTTCCACTGTGCTGCATTTCTAGGATAGTCAGTCTGCCTTTGTTGATGTAAGTCTGTCTGGGACCGTGAGCTACCACTAATGCCTGATAAGCAGAACGGCTTTAGATAGCCAGGAAAAGGGAGCTGGGAGACCTCTGTTCTCTTCCTGCTCTGCTAACTGGCTGCAGACAAATGTTTTTGCCTTCCAAGCAAACCATCCACGCTATATCCCTGTCTTTTCCAGTTGTAGATCGATTGGTGCAGGGCTGTTTCTCAGCCTGTGTTTGTGTAGCACAGCACAGCTCCAGTCCTCCTTGCAAAATGATAATAACATTGATTTCTAGTCTCAGTTACAAATGAGGGAGGTGTAAAGGGCTGATATTTGAATGTTTCAGGTACTCTCTTATTAAGCTAGGTCCTTGTTAGTAATATTTTAAGGAGTATCACAAGGGAATATTTTAAAACATCAGGAATTGCTCCTGAGAGCAGGTTGTGCATGGAAGAGCGGAGCTGGCAAGACAGGCAAATATTGGCTTTGTAAAGTGGGTACATTTTCTGATTGTTTTGTGTCTTGTGTGGGGGCTGAAGGATGCTGTAGCCCTGGCAAGCAGCTGATAACTAGCCAAGATCTAGAGCCAAACACACAAGTTTCTTATGTTAGCAGCTGGGACTTAGCATGCAGGTTTGGGTCCTGAGCTGTGGTGTTTTTGTGCCTTTCCTTCAACCTGCTGTCTTTTGGATTTTTGGTCTCAGTTGAGTTGGGGAAGAATCGCTCTGAACGTTGCTTCTGACATCTGTTTGGTGAGGTAGGTAGTCACATGCATAGCTTTCTCTCCTCTTCCTGGTTTTGCCTGATATTCCTGACTTGTCCCTCGCAAAGAGCACGCTGGGCTTCATGGAGGGAGATGTGAGCAGTGTAGCCCTCTTCCTTCACAGCTCCACTGTTTGTTCGTCGTATCTCGTCTCTGAGCGCACATGCATAATGTGTTCGGGTGCTGAACGTGGTGTATGACCACACCACAAACATAACACGAGCGCTTTTTCAGCAGCAGCTCCTATTTTATAATATATGCCATCAGCAAGCAGTTCAATCAATACTTTTCTTTTGTTATCATGATGCCTGACACTCAATCTTATGTTAGTTTTCTTTCTGTTCCTCAAGTGCATGTTGCTGCATTTATGCTAGAGGCCTGCGCCTTGCTTCAGTTCTGAAATGCAAATGCTGCATGAAGGAGGGAGTAAGTGAAAAAAGGCTTCCCTTGCTCTCTGCCTGCTGCTGCAGAGGCAGGAGCAAAATACCTCACATGTGAGGGGGACAATTGGGGTTAAGTAGCACTGTTTCCCAAGGAGGTGGTTTCAGCTTTACAACATCAGGTTGTTGAGTACAGCCTAGCAATTGGAAGTGGTGTTTTTGGCAGCAGTGTGTAAGCTGAAAGCCGGCCTCCGAGAGGGCTTAAAGTACTCCAGCATTTGTCTGTCCTCCCCTGTAGGCATTCAATATGGCTCTGCCTTCCAGTGCCCTGGTTATGGCCACATAAGGGTGCGAGCAGTCAGTGGGGGAGAGAAAGCTATTTCCAAGGGTAGGGAGGGGATGCTCTTTGTTCTGTTTAGACAATTCTGCATCGATTTTTACTTGATATCTGATTGTATATGAAGTCAAATACCTTAACTGAGTATAGGTAAATATAGGTGTATACTAGTTTGTTGCTCGGGTGCTGACTTGGAATGGTGGTACATTTCCAAACTGGGGTTTTACTGATTTTTATTGATTCCAAAGTTAAATCTGTTCATTTTTATTCTTAGCATGTGTTTCAGTTCCTTTTTTAGAGAATTGTTTTTTCCTTTTAAACCACATTGTGTTAGGGATTATCCTAGAACTGAGGGACATCAGTGAGGAGTTTCTAGGGGTCGATGAATGAATCTTTTTTGAAGGTCATTTAAAAATCTGTTGGAATATTGAATGCTGCTCATGGTGTGGATAATGAAAGCAGCGTAGATACCTGTGGTTTGACTTAATGTTGATACTTTCTTGGCAGATTGCCTTTTTCTCTAGCTTCTTTAGCGATGACATTGGGATGCCAGAACGTGATGTAGGAGTGGGATGGGAGAAGATACACTTTTGAAGTAAAGGGAGCACTTGTAAAACTCAGCCACAAATGACAGCAGAAATACAAAATTTATGACAGCTCTTTATTATATACAATTGATTATGTTCCTTACTTCAGCAGTAAGCAACAGTGCCTAGCTTCAGCTCTTTACAGTGGTGAGGCTAGTAATTAATAAAGCCTCAGATGTGAAGCAGACCACAAGGTGATGTCTGTAGAAGAAATATCTACAGTAAGTACGGCCAAAGTTATTTCTGGTGGTTCATTAAATGTATAGAATTAAAAATAAAGTTAAATGTTAAGTATAATTACTAAAAGAGCACAGCCAGAGTGTGACCAGCCAACTTGGGTATGACAAAAGACTTCTACATTGATTTTTATGGCAAAAATATAGCAAAGGCAGGCAGCCATTAGAAAATGGCTTTTCATACTCCTTCCTGCTATTCTTATCACTTTGAATATTTCTGGAAGCTATCTTTCTGTACCTTGAAAAGAATGAAGACATACAAATTTGCCAGCTCTTATCCTGCAATTGCCATCTGGCCACGGATTCCAAGTAACTATCTAAAATAATGGAATGGTTCCTGGGACATGTCATCCGTCAGGGAGATCTTGGCTGGAAAAGTGATGTGTTATTGCCAGTGTTATTGGGTAATTGGGTGTTAGCTCTTTCCTTCTGTGACCCCACAGTGGAGTTTGGACAGTGAAAGATGGAAGGAACGACTCCTTTGTCAGTACCCAGGATGGAAGCTACCACTTGAATGAAAAAGGCTTTTTAAAAAGTTGTTGATAAATAGATGCCTCAAAAATGTGTCTTTCTACTAAAGAAAAAAAAAAAGCAACCTGATGCCAAGCAACCTGATCCCTTTGCAGTTCTGAACTATCAGTGCTCATTCTGTGAGTAGAAACCTAGGAGCCTTTTCTGTAATTACCTTCTCTGCAGACACACACTGTAGTTCTGTGTTGGTGATGAGCCCCATGACAGAAAGAGACCAGATCAGATGTGCTTGGTCCATGCAACACAAAGAGGTGAACTGGTACAAACTCTACCAGTAAAGGTTCGGTCAGAAAATTTCATAGGGGCAATTTTATCTTGTAGTTTTTACTCTACAGTTTCATCTCTTCAGCAGCTGGGACAAAAAACAATAAAGCTGGCTGACAATATTGCCTTGTGTCACCTAGAACTGTAGCTGAACAACCATGCCTGATCCAGACTAAGTTTCTTCCTGCTGGCTTATCCAGCAGTGTTGTTGAAAGTCACAGAACCACAGTATGCTGTGGGTTTGAGAAGCTGTTTCTCCCAAAGATGTTTGCAAGCAGTTTGCCTTTGCTAGGGATATGGTTACAAGCACACTTCTTTCAGTGGTTGTGTTAACTCAAAGTCCTGGGATTTGATTTCCTCCCCTGCCTCTTTGAACCAACATCAAATTCTCATGGGTTGGAGAGGGGGAAATGGGGAGAAGACAAAGAAATTATGATGAAGGGAGCAACAGCAGCCCCCTCCTGGGCAACTCCCACCAATTTTGTTGTTGAGCCCGATGTCATATGGTGTGGGACATACCTTTGGCCAGTTTGGGTCATCTGCCTTGTCTGTGTGTCCCCTCCCAGCTTCTGGTGCAGCCCCAGCCTCCTCACTGGCAAGGCAGTGTGAGAAGCAGGAAAGTCCTTGACTTGATGTAAGCACTGCTCAGTGACAACTGAAACAGGTGTGTTATCAGTGTTATTTTCATCCTGAATTGGAAACATTGTGCCATACTGGCTGCTATGAAGAAAGTTAACTTTATTCCAGCTGAAACCGGGACATCAGTGAAGCTCTGACACCTCACAGTGTACTTTTAAGCATGGGTGTGAATTCATGTTTGAGTCCCAATTCTTATCTGATGCTCACTGTCAATCTCCAGCTCCAGGAAACTTGGATCCTGAAAACTTTTTCCTGTCTATGGGGTGTGTCCTACCTTGGGCTTGCATGCAGTGCAGACAGATTTCAGGTCATCTTTGAGGAATGAAAGAGGGAGAGGAGGAGGACACTGCAGGCAGGCTGGGTGGTGCTGCTGTTACCTGTGGAAACCTGTGCCTAACTCTGCAATGGTAAGGACAAGATGTTTTCAGGCTGGGCTTATCCCTCTACTCCTAATAAACTGGTATAAGCTCAACCAAAAGCATGTTATAGTTGTATTCCTTCTGACAGCAAGTTGTCTATTTTACTTCTTAGTTTTCCCTTTTGTTTACGGCACTTTGGTGCGTGTACTTGTTCTGGTACTGAAGTAGAAAAATGCCATCTCCTGACCTCTTGATCCTACCTCCTGGTGGTACAAATGGGTGACACTCTGCTCAGTGAGATCAAGCTGCACAAGGTATTGCTGCAGGCGTAAGTAGAGATAGGATCAGCAGTGCAGTGGTGCAGCAGAGAAGCAGAGAGCAATAGAAGAGTAGATTAAGGCAGAGAAATAAATAGTCATTGGTGCAAGGAAATTGTATGAATTAGTGTTAAAAAAAAAAAAAAATTGAAGAAGACCAAGTCAAGTAAGTCTTTGGCTGTGTATCCTAAGTTCCCAATATATCTGTCCATGTGGATGTAAATGTCAATGCTATGTGCTGATGTCAATGCTATGTGCTGTAAAGATGGGTTAGGTGTCTTAAAATAACTTCTGTCTTTGCTCCTTCCCCACACTCGTATCAAAGGTGTCAAAACTTATGCATACGTTTGAAGAACCACAGCCAGGAAACTGAGGCAGGCAGCTTTTTTCAATGAATTTTTCAAGAAAATGCATGATTGTGTCCCGTGATCTGTCAGTAAAGTCCAAATATGTTGATGTAAGTAAGTGCACTAAGCTATAAATCATTTACACTTCAAGGGAAACCCATTATCCAGGAGCAATAGGTGTATACAGAGTGGTTATGAAAGGAAAATGGATCCTGGTGTTGGGAAAGCAGAGTGGTTTTGGCTGGCTGTGACTTGACTTGTTGCTTCTTTCCACACATTGTTTCCATGCATCTTTTTAGTACTTTCCAGTGTAGAGTCCTTCGTTTTTCCTTTTGGGCAACACAATTTTCTAGTACTTGTTCAAGAAATCAAAAGCTCTCTTTTAATATCAGCTGGTGGACTGTACTCTGATCACAAGTGTTTCTTGAGAAGTATTAGTGTTGGTCTCACAGACATGGTCTGTTTCGTGTACTGCAGAGATATTTATGAGAAGGTCTGGCAGGGTGGCTTAGTGGTTTAGTCACTGACAGTCTCCTTTTCAAGTAAAAGCAGTCTCATTCCTGAGGTCAGAGAGCTGGGTAGGGATATATAGGGTTTGGTGTGTGGCTTGAGTTGGGAAGAGAAGCTGAGCAGAGGAGTGTCACTTGTGTATAACTCAATTCTATTTTCTTATTAGTTTTGGGGATGTGCAATCTGGATGCCTTCACACCTAGCGGAGGAGCAGCTGAGTGAGACTCGTGTTTAAATAGGTGGCAGTCTAGATTCTCCAGGGTATATTCACTCTTCACCTCTCACATTGTGGCCTGCAGCTATTTCCTGGCCTTGCTGGCAGTCTCCTGGGTAGCCTGCATTCGCGCTGGCACTGCTTGCTTGTCACTTGGCACCAAATTGGCGAGGAGGGCAGGACTGGGTCTGGGAGGAGGCTGTTGGTGGGGTGCCACAGAAACAGCCCTCAGCTGGCAAAAGGCCTGCTCCACTTACAGCTCATCGCCTGCCTCTCCAGTGTGGGCTGGGGCTGAGTTGCAGCTCCCTGTTTACTCTCAGTTGGTCAGAGCCAAAAAGTATCGGTGATAAAAACAACAACTTCCAAGCTGGTGCAGGTCCCTGTGTAAATCGGTGTGGTCTTAACTACCTACACGGCCACAGACTGGATTTTTTTTAAATAAAAATGAAAGCAGCGTGCAGCTGTCTCACAGTCTGTATGTGCCTGAGCATATGTGTGTCTGGACGGTGTGTTCATGACTTCCTCTGTTCTTTATGCTTATCCAGACACCAGGCTTTCTGGTCACCTCCAAGGCTGGCAGCTTCCTAGGAGAAAGATGTGATGTTGTCTTGCTGCTGTGCTTAAACGACACCAAGCGCAAAGGGATGGCAGCGTGTGTGAGGATGAACAACCACGTGGGCTGGGTGCTGATACCAGGAGAGGTCTGGATGCAGGATGTAGAGCAGGGAGAAGTCTCTTTCCTCATGCAGAACATGTCTTACAGTGGAAAGCCATAATGGAGGGCTGAGAGTGATCTTTGGAGCTACTGTTGAGATCAGGTGTCTGTTTTGTTTGCTCCTTCAGTAGCTGTGATGAAATTAATGGGTCTGGCTGCGCGGTGAGATAGCAGGCTTCGCAGCAGAATTGTTTGTAATGGCACAAGTGTCAGTTGCTGTTTTTGGCTTATCTGAGTTCCTGAAAGAGAGTAGCCATGTTTCCCTGGGGGCAGCAGGAGATGGGTGTTATGCATCACTCTAATTGCACTAAGCAATGAAAATGCTGTCTGCACGCACACCTTAATGGATGTAATTTCCTGGTTTTATGCAGTTCGTCACACATAGACAAATGGTTCTGCCCAATGCTGTCTTGCTCATTAAGGTGTGTTTTCACCATGGAGCAGATTGGCAGCCCATCAAAAGTCCATCCAGATGATATTGCAAGGCATTTTTAACCCAGTCTTTTTGGCTGGGTATCCACTACCCCATTTGGAGTGAATAGATGCTAATGGTGCTTTAATCAGCGTGAAGAATAGCTCAATCCATCTGCAGAAGTGAGCGCTCTGTCATGGGGATTGGTGCCCTGGCAGGCAGCTTCTTAAAAAACGACTTGCTCCCCGTCTCATTTCTGCGGGCTGCCCTGTTGCATGGCTGGGACATGGTGCTCTCAGAGTTCAGTCTCCCCAATGGGCATGTTTTAGATGCATTGCAAGTCTTCTCTGAATTTGTTTACATTGGTACCCAGTCTGAAATGGGCTCAAAGCATGAGTTCATGTGCTCTTAGCAGGGGGAAAAGAATCTGTCTCTGAGCAGCATCGTGTTTGAATCAGTTCCTGGAACGCCATATGGACTCGCATGTAGTTATTTTCCCCAAACATCAGAGTTTCCAAAGGAGAGATCCTGAGATTCTAAAGGGCTTCTGAGTCTCAACTCTGTGCTCAGGTATTTATGTCAGTGTCAATCTTAAGATACTACGCAATATACTCACCAGATATCCAGGAATATCTGTGACTTCACTATTTGACAGACTAGTAGCTGAGGGTCCTCAGTGGTCAGAAGCTTCTGAATTGAACTGTGCTATGCCATTGGTGTTTTTTCCTTTTGATATGCTTGTGAAAGCAGTGGGACCCTTCAGCTTTCAGACTAGCAGTTAGTATATGTTTTGCGTTTCCTAACTGAATAAATTTTGTAGATAAATAGGGGCTTAATTAGGCTGTACTTTGTGGGAGAGAAGCTGTTTGAAGGAGGATATTAGAGTGGTGGATTTTTTCCTTTATTTTTCCTTTGAATGCCGAATCAAGGAATGCTGGTTTTTGCAGGCTACAGCTACTTCTGTTTACTTCTGTCACGTTGCTTGTATTTTTAACAGGGGTGTGTACTTGAATGAGCTGAGTGCTTCTCATGCTTAATTCAAATAAGTAATTATTCTCCCTAGAGAATTCAACCACTCTAGTGATATCCTATTCCTGCCCTGCTTCCAAGCTTGGGGAGTAGGAATCGATTCGAGATATTCACAGTTCTCACTGCAAGACTTGTGGGCATTACAGCATGTGCTATATTTATACTCCTGACCGCTCGGTGAGGTAGGAATGCGCTTTGCCCCCTGTGTTATGGATTGGAAGGTGTCTGAAGCACACAGTCAAATTTTCAAAGCTTTTCAGACAGGTGGCTTATGGTTTTCTATGTGTGTTTTGTTCTGTTCTTCAAATCCCTTTCTGCATTAAAATTGAGCTGGAGACCTGAATCTTTTGGAAATCCTGCTGAAAACCTTTCTGTAATTTTTGGTGCCTGAATACGTTGCAGAAAATCCCTTGAATATACTTTCAAAGGTCACACAGAGACTTTAGGAATTGAACCTGATTATGGCAAAATGCAGAGCTGAATTTTTGCCACCTGATGATCTGCCTTCCTTTTCACTTTCCCACTCAGGCAGTATGGTAAGTACGGGAGGCAGCAGTGTAAGAGACCCACCTCTGTTTCTCATTGCTTCTGCAGCAGCCACCCCTTCTGCCCTGCTGGTTGACACGGTGCCAGTTTTCTGAGGAAAACTTACACCTCTCTGTGAGGCATGCCCTCATAAAAAGGAGCCGGGAGCACCGAGCTGTGCTGCAGGCAGTGCAGCTCTCCCACTTCTAAAGACTCCAGTTTGGGGTTTAACAGTGTGTTGTACCAAACAGCTACCTCAGCAGTTGATGCGGAGTCCCCAGGGGGAAGCTGCTGGCAGTGAGGAGCCTCCTGAGCACCGCCAGTCCCCACGGCACGCCGACAGCAGGGCTGCGCAGCTGGTAGCTTCACTAAAACGCAGCACGTAGGTGAGGGCGTGTGCGCGATAGCTCCCATTGACAAATCAGTTGCATGGCTACAGCAGAGGCAAAGATTACCTGAGAGTTTTCCAGGATCAAAACTGAGGAATCTACATTCACCCCTTTTCTGGTTTGTTTTAGCGATCATTTCATGGCTGACTGTGGGCAATGGTGTGGTCTGGTAATGCAGTGTCGTGTAAGCTGGATCTTGATGATGAGCACGGAGCATGTGATATCGAACTAGAGGTAGCTAAAGTCACTGCAAATGCATCTCCTCCCTCAACTTCAGCGTGCACTGGAGCTTGTATTTAACAAATAGATGTCTGCCAGGCATCCCTGCTTGTATCACAGGCTGTGGTCCATGCTGGGTAGTAGTGCTGCTTCTTGTTTCACAGGTTCAGCATAACTGTTGCATGGTGCGCTGGGTACCTCAACCTCTTCTATTGCTAAGGACCTTCTCTTTATGGTTCTGCAGCCTGTCTAGCACAAGGGTCTCTGTGTCCTGGTGCCCAGGCTGCTGTGGCTGCCTTTCCCAGAGTCTCCAGAGCAGTATCTTCTTTCCCCTTGCTGCTGCTGTTCTCATGGTCTTGCATCTGCACACCCCGAAGGGATTGTTGTGGCTGTGAGCATCACCACTGTTTTTTAGCCCTTGCTTTACGTTAGGGGACCCAGTAACGTGCATGCACTGAACTGATTTGCAACAACTGTGCCCGCTCCTCAGGTGCTCTGATCAGCACTGAGCATCATATGCAGGGACAACGGATACAGACGAGTTGCTCTTGATGGAAATTATACAGTTACTATGGGGGAAGGACCTACTGCACTGGAAAGGCACCTGGAGAGGCTGCTCATTTGGAGATCCTTTCCTGGGGGTCCGTGATGGACACTGGAGAGAGTTTTCCCTTCTTGTTTGCTCTTTCCCCTTCCCTCCCCATTGGAGGGAAGGTGAGGCAATTTTCACCATTGCAGCTAATGTATACCTTGAGCTACTAATAGATCTTTGTGTATGTGTCTCACCATTTTGTGAGAATGTTCTAGTCCCAAGTAAGCCAGTCCTTTAGCAGAAAAAAAATGCATCTAATATTCATGACAGGGGGCACCAGAAATTACCTTTTTTCCAAGCACAGCCATACAATGATTAAATAAAATTGCCCCTGCTTCGAGTTGTGCTTGCGGCTGATCATGTCCAGACTCAATGAACCACTGCAGCCTGCCATATGCTGAGAAGAGACTGATCTCTGAATTAAATCAGTATTACATGGCAGCTTGTTCAGCTAGAGGCTTTTGTAAGGGTTAAGGCAATCTTGGGCCCTGCTTCCATGCTGTGTGCAGGATGAGCAGGAACAGAAAGCAGCTACGCAGCTGCCATTTTGCTGATGCCATTTCATGCAGACAAACTGAGATTGTGGCAACCTGAAAAGAGACTGGCTTTGTCAGACCGCAGGCTGTCATTCTGTGACTGCATCGTTACGCTGAAGAAACGATTGGGGTCACTGGTGTTGGGAATGAGTCTGCTTACGTGTTCCTAACAGGCTGGGGGCAGCTGCTCAATTAGAGCTTGTACCTTGCTTGTGTAAACTCTTTGTTCCTTTCCTTTTAATTAAGCTACAGTTCTTCTGCTTGTGAGGTAATGAAGAGCTAAGTGGCACATGCAGAGAACCTGCATGCTGAAGGCACAGCTGCAAGTTTTTCTTTTTCCCTCCCATTTCTGTTATCTTCTTGCTGCCTGTGTGAGCTCTGGGTAAAGGCCATGCTGTGCCATGGCAGAGCGCCAGCTGCCTGCGCCTCAGCTTACAGCTCCGGCGCGTGACTGTGCTGCAGTGTAACGTGCCACAGAGAAAGCAGGGCTCTGTCTTACCTCAGCCTTCGTTTCTCTCTTTGGTTTCCTCTCACTTCATGGTGGGAAATGCTTTCTGACTTGTACCTGACCTTGTGGGGTGCAGCTGCGGGGAAGTATGAATGTTCTTAAGGTGCTTAATGATCTGTTTTTATACACTTAACACATTTTTTTTCCTTTTTAAGATATACTTCAGAAGCCCCTGTGAAAGGTTTAGTTGGCAAATTTGGTAGACGTTCATCCATCGGTTCATCGCAGATCTTCTGTTATAAATGGGGCTGGGAGATGACGATGGCTTGAAGGAGGAGACTTTCCAAATAGGATTAGTGGTGAAAGCACAGACAGGTATGCAAGCTGTGCATACCCTGTAGATACGTGAAAGTCTGGCAAGTTTGTACTGCCACTGTGAACTTGCTCTGGCTGAGTACCTTGCTTTCAGAGATATGGGGTCAAACCTACAAGGAGGGATGGTTATTCACAGGTCTTGCTAAAGCAGCAACTGGATGGATTTCTTCACACACACGCTGTTCAGTGCTTCTCCACCTTATAGCATGCTAATAGCGTAAGAGAACCTGCAGTTTAGGAATTGTTTGTATCCCTCAATATCCAGTGGTCCATCCAGTCAGGTATCCTTGCTGACGGAACAAAGCAGTGGTTCTCCCTGTGCTGTACCACACTTCTTTAAAACATGATAGGAAAGTTAGATTCTAGCTACTAACATGCCAGTTACAATGACTAACGCTAGCCGGGTCAGAAGAATGTGGCTGCTTGTCTCCCCTGTGTTTCTTTCGTAGCATTTAGACAGCCATACTATGCCATGCTGCAGGAAAAAGCTCTCCTTCCTCTTCCTCCAGCTTCTGAATGGAATCACTTCTTACCCAGAAAGTGGCCAGAATAACAGTTATGCTGCTAATGTCTTTCTAGTAATTTTCTTATCCATATCATGCTTATTGTGTGTATATATATATATGTATTTTCATTTAGTACGTGGCATACTTGGCTCTGTAACTTTAGAAATCAAGTGTAAAAAAATTTTTAATGCACTTTTTTCTTTCTTTTTTTTTTTTTTTTTTTTTTTGTTCTATATGTTATCTGCAGAAAAGCATGCTAACCAGGTGGGAGAATCACAGGCCCTGGAAGCAAAGAGAGAAGGGGCAAAGTGCCATCAGTAGAAAATTGAGGTGAGCACAAGCCAGACTGGCATGGAGTGGTGTTGCACAGATGATGTATGAAGTACAACTTCATTGACACAAGTTGCTTAGGTAACTGGGAATACTTCTCTGCTGTGTAGTGGAACATCCAGCATTAGTTTAATCTATTTCAATTTCTGTCACTTGGCAGTGTTGTTTGGAAAATACAGGTTTATATGTTTTTACAAAAAGTGTTCCTTAATATTAAAACATTTTATATGAACTGGTTTATTTTCCACTTTCATGGAGGTCATGATTAATGGAAATTTCAATTTTTCATATAGGATCTAGCACTGAGGAATTCCGCTAGTCCCAAATTTTCAATCTAGTTTTGCTTAAGCTGGTGTAGGATCAATTTAGGATGGAAGTTTCAGCTCTTATTCAGAAGCCAGTGAAATAACCGTGCATGTATACTTTAATTCTCAGTGCCTTGGAGCAATCAATATCCTGTTGGAAATTAAATGCAGAGGTCTTTTTGGAAAAAAATCTCAATGTAATAAGCTGTGAAATGGTACAGCACTATGCTAACAGAATGAGCCTGGAATATGAATGATATACTGGACAGGTGAACCAGCTGAGACCAGAATTGACATCAGGATGTCAGTGTTAGGATGTGGAATCTTGTGGATGCCAGAAAATCTATAAAACTAATTTAGTATTAAGTCACAAAGCAAACACTTGCTTTTCATATTAGATTTTTTTAAGACCTGACCTTGTTACGTGTCAGTCAAGGGAGCCATTCTGAAGGACTATGCAGAGTACTTGGAGGCAATGTTAGATTTGCAGTGGATAAATTGTGCAATGGGGAGGAGGGATGAGTGGGGACAGAAAAAGGCAGTCATAAATTCCCAACATCCTTGGTACAGAGGGGCAGGATTCTTCTTTTACTGTAGTGATGCCACAGAATGCCCTATACTGTGAATTTACAGTATTGTGTGGCAGAATCTGACTCTGGAGCTTCATAGCTCTTTCTCTTTCTTGCATACAGGCTGCTCTTCAAAATGTCAACTGAACACGTGTAAAATATCTTAAGCTTAAATCTGGCAGAATATAGGAATATAGCTGTACAGCATCCAACATATATCGAACCTAGCATCAGTTTCTGACCAAACGTGGGGAAGTACAGGGGAACAGCTCTAGCTATGTATCGCAAGTGACTCTTTCTCCTGAGTACTTGCTCAGACCTGGCCATGGTATGGGTACTCCAGAGATCCAGATTTCTCTTTGAATTTGTCTAATCTCATTGTGAACCCACATGTACCACTTAGAGCATGCTGTGCGGTGTGGTTTGAGTTATCTGTGTGAAGAGTAAGGAGTCATCTCCTCAGGACTGTTTCCAGCTTGTCTCCTGCCATTTTCGTTTGATGTCTGCTAATCGTTGTACTGGAAGACAGTGCAGAGTTGTATTTTCCCCACACAGCCTCCACAGAATCTGATATTCTGCAGACCTCTGTCATACTCCATCCTCAGTCGCCTATTTTCCAGACTTCATTCCTGTCACAAATCTCCATCTTGCAGCATGACCTATCAATGTCACAGTACTGTAAGAGCAGAAACAAAACAGGTTATTGGGTCCAAATCTGTTTTCAGATGCTGTGCAGTAGAAACCGTAAAAGCACTGAGCATCTCTGAGAGGAAGTATCATTCCTGCCCTCCAGGAGGGGAGAAAGCAACGCTGCTGCCTGCTGTCCTGTACAGGCAGGCCCTGTTCTACTTGCACTCTGGGCATGCAGCTAAGTGTTGCACAGTGCTCAGCCCAAGCTAATACACACAGTCTCAGCAACAGATATAAATTAGTGCTCTATGCTGTGCTAATGTGACTACACAGCTTTTGGAAAGAAGCTGTCTTATAGTTGGCTGGGTCAGAGCACCTGGAATGGAAGGGGAACTGCCTGTCCCATGCTAAGCTGTGCCAGCGTGTCCTGAGCACTGTGCTTGTTGCCACAGCCTGTTGGGGAGCAGAGTAAGCAGTGGCTCCAGTGGTACCCTGCCATTAACCCGCCCTCTGATTTCATGCGTAGTCTGTCTACTTAGAGCAGTGCTGAAGCACAGCTACTCTTGCGCCAGCTTCTTTACTGCAGTGTAGACGCGTGCTGCTCCTTGTGTCTTTGCAAGCCAAGAAGGCTGTAATATTGACTCATGATTTTGAATCCATCAGTGTCTATTCACTCAAGGATGCTTTTTGTCACAGGCACAGCTTCTTGGGTAGTAGATTGCCAGGGACAGTTAAGTGGTCACAGCACTATTGACTCAGTCAAAGCCTTGAAGAGCTGCATTCATGGTGGCTACTGCATGAAGAGGAGACTGTGGAACAGCAGACATATGTCTTCCCCACCAGCCCCTTCACCATCTTTGTAGCCCTCCTTTGGAGGTTATGTCCTTCTTAGATTGTGGCACCCAAAATCACACACTGCTCGAGGTGAGGCCACACCAAAGCAGAGCAGGACAATCTCTTCCCTTGACTGGCAATGCTGTGCCTGATGCACTCCAGGGTATGGTTGGCCCTTTTGGCTGCCAGGCACACCGCTGGCTCACATTCTACTAGCCATTAACAAGAATCCCCAGATCCCTTTCTGTGGGGCTGCTCTGCAGCCTCTTGTCCCCCAGTCTGTATGTACAGCCTGGGTCTGTCCAAGTGTCAGATTCTGCACCTGGCTCCTGTTAAACTTCATGCAGTTGGTGATTGCCAGCTCTCTAATTTGTCAAGATCTTTCTGCAAGGCCTCTCCTCCTTCAAGGGAGTCAATGCCCCCTCCCAGTTTTGTATTATCTGTGAACTTAGAATACCTTTGAGTCCTGCATTCAAGACATTTATGAAAACATTGAAGAGCACTGGCCCCAGAATAGAGCCCTGGGGCACACCACTAGTGACTGGCTGCCAGCCCGATGTAACCCCAATTACTTATAACCCTTAAAAACAGTGGGAGTAGTAAGACTGTTCTCCAGGGTGGTGTGCTATCTGCCTGGGTTCTTCCTTCTTCCTTTCTCTGCTTCTCCCCTTTCTGTGGTAGTAGGGACCCAGCCCTTCATCCTGAGAGCAGCAAAAATTGGTTTTCCCTTTGAACTCCTGGAAAGGAGGAGTAGTTCTAGCTCTTTGTTATACTAAAATAGGTTGCATTCTTTAAATGATATTGCAAAAGGTAAGGGCCGTGTAAGTAGGAGGCTTATGTGTAAATCATGTAACTAACCTAAAGAATGTCTCTTCTCCACCTGCAATCATAACTAGTACTTGTTCTCCCCCCCTCTTTTTAACCTGAGAAATAAAGGTTGAGGAATATTACGTTCTTCAGCTATTTGTGACTTGAACACATCCAGCAGAAGGCACATGGGGTATCCCGTTAATACAAATACCTTACCAGTTGACTGATCACCATTTTCAAACACTTCTATTCCTTAGAATAGAAGTAGCATACACCAGATTGGCATACACAATTAAATGCTGCCCAGGTGCTTGCCGTGACCTCAGATAATCACTGCTCAAGGAAAAGCAGGGAGGGACACCTGCAGGCTCCTGCTCAGCTTGAGGAGAAACATGCCATTACAGAGGAGTGGGGGCTGTTCAAAGCTGCACAGCTCTTTTTGCTGTTGTGAGAGTAGAGCAGGTGAAGAAAGGTGATGTGCAGGTGGCACAGCAACACTTAGCTGCCACCCAGGTGTCTGAGGGCACAGCAGTGAGATGCTGGATGTGCTCCAGTCTTTTCAGCACTTAGATGCAGCTCTGGCGTGAGCTGCTGTTCAATACTTCTTGGGCTCCTCACTTTTTCCAACAACAGCATTGACTGGAACGCGCCTGACTGCTGTGACATGAGAGAAACCTTGTTATATTTCAGTCTGATAGTATTTTTAAAGGGTGAATGTTACCAGTGCTGTAAGCTGACAAGAAGTTATTGCAGAGCTGTTTGCTGAGTGAGGCTGCTGCGGTAATGCTGATGAGCGGTGCTCTGCTCCTTGCTGGGCGTGCCGGGGTGCTCTGACAAGCTGGAAGGAATTCACAGCCAAGAAAGAAGAGAGATGAGAGGCCTGGGAAGTGATTTATAGGGATGATTGAAGTGGTCATTATGTCAGACTAGAGTAAATGGCAGGTGAGAAGGCACATGGCAAACAATTTTGTAGATATACTGGGAAAGAGGAGTTATTTAGGGCTCCTCCTGGGGACAGAAAAAGGAAGGTGAAGTACTGAAGCAGGAAAGGGAAAGTTATAAACTCCCTGTAAGGATGTCCTGGGTGACACTAGGTAAAACAGAAGGAAAGACGGACACCATGAGGGGGACGGAAGTGTTCAGGCTTGCATCACAAGCTGCTGGTGGTTTATGCAGCAGTTTAAGACCCTGCTACCTGACATGGCCCTGGGTCCTTTGAGTCACCTACTTCTTTCAGCCTGGGATGACCTGTCTCCAAGTCTGTGAAGTTACTACACGAAGGTGCACCAGCAGTTTAGTGGGAACCATTGTTTCTCTGAGTGTCTTTGAGATTACTGTCCTTGTCTTCTGGTATCAAAAATAACTATACCAATTTTACATCTTCACCAGGTTTTTGATTTGGTTCCATTCCCTTCTCTTCTCTTTTCAGCGCTGTCATTTGGTAGTGCTTTAACATTTCTGAAAGAAGAATTTACTCATCTCCTTGTGCTCTGTTTTTCATGTAACCTTTTTCACATTATATATTCTTTCGAGGTGAAATCTGTCATGATCTCAGTGCATCATAAATATTGAGTTGAGAAGTATGAGCCGATCATCTAGTCTGCTTTCCTGATTTTGACAAATGGCACTCTAATGTGTTGTTTGACTTTGGTTTTGACACTCTCAAACAATGGACTTGTTGTGATTTCAGCGGTCAGCAAGTTTTTTTTTTCCCTCAGTCTTTTTTCTGCTGTCACTTCGTTTTTCCTAATAATCACCCCTTGCATAACACTTTCCTTTTCACCTTCTTCCTTGGTGTATTATACCTTCCAAAAGCATGTTTGGGGTGTGGAACATTTCAATGCTTTACCGAGGAGGTTGCTATTAGTTTCCTACTTTTCAAGTGATGAAACTGAATCCCAGAAGGGAAACTGGATCATCAAAAAGCCATTAACTGAACCTCCAGTACCTGGTTCCCTATCTCATGCTCTTTTAAGTGTGGGGCCCTGTTTTCTGTTACAGTTACTTATCTCTGTGAGATACACTGATTGACTCAACTCCCTTGGCTTCACTGACAATACTGCTGGGCCCATTTGCTGTCTTCAGGAGTTTTTGTGAAGACTGGTTGGGTTTGTCTCGGCTTTCTTGGGAGAAAAGGCCACCTCTTCCTGCCAGTAGAGAGGGGGCATCCTGGCTAAGTCTCAAGAAGATGAGTCCTGGTCAGGCTTATGCTTCACACTGTCATCTATTTCCAGACCAAAGTTTCTCCATGATAATGTGGACTGGCATAGTGTGATCTTATTGTTTTGTATTTTACAGCGATGCTTAGAAGTCCCTTCAGAGTCCCATGGGTCTGCAAGCCCTCGTATACCTGGCAGGTCAGCAGCTCCATCCAATAGACCCTCCTCTGTACTCAAGAAATGCGTACATGCTCATGGAGAATGTAATCTCCTGCTGCAGGACCAGAGCATGACCTGGTACATAAGGTGTGTGGTAGCTACAATGCTCCCCTGTGTGCTACCACTTCTAGAAGCAGGTATGACCAGTCTGGTTTAACCTTTGAGGAGGGACGCATGTAGTCTGATTATCACATTTCCAGTAGTATCTAAATGCTGCAGTCAAGGACTTGTGTGTTTTTATGCTGGGACTGAGCACAACAAACTTCTGTGTTAAGTGACAAGTGAGACTATTGTCTTTGGCACTAGTGCTAATGATTCATTACTGCTGTCCTGCTAGAATGTGGTTTTCTTTTTGTCTTTGGGTTGTTAAAATTACTTTCCTAAAGCCAGCCAGCTAGTCAGTGGAAGAGCTAGAACCAGAATGCATGCACAGCTGGATCTTTTCCTTTAGTGTAGTTTGTGACTAGATCATTAGCAAAAATAATCTTCAGGCAGGCTTTAAGTTGGCAGAACATCATTATGAGCTTGGTCGCTATCCTAAGTGACAGAATCATTGCACTTTTCCAACGGACAGCTTAATGTGTATTATTTTATTATGCTTGCGTATTATTTCCTTTCTTCCTTCCCAGGTGGGAGTAACCTTGTAAGTGATTCCGATTAACACAGATGGCTGTTTCTCTACTACTCCAGCCCTCTCAGCAGATGGAGTGGGCTTGGCGCTGCGGTGTTAGGAGCTGCAGAGGACGTGTATGCTTGGTGGAAGCACAGACTGAGTCACTCACATTTATGGTGTTCTTCCTGTTGAAAAGATTAATGTGTAGATGAAAAATAAAGTGCAAAAAAATTGCTTCGCTGCAGAAGTAACCGTGTTTCCTAGTAAGGAGCTATAAAAAGCAACACGGTGGAGATTGATTTATGAAGAACAAAACCAGAAGGAATTCTGCAGAAGACAGTTAAATGATTACAACTGCTAGGCCGTGAGGAAGGCCAGGTGCTGTTTACAGTGGGACACAAGGGCATAGCTGAATTCAGGGGAATGAAAATGAGTATACAGAATGCTGGCTGAACATCCCAGAAATGTGCTCATTAGTGGGAGCTTTCTTCTGCTTCCCAAAGGGAGTGGGAGAGAGCCCCAGCACTCTGGATAAATTGGTTCTGTATTGAACAAAACAGGGCTAAAGTATGTCTTAGAACTTCATGGCTGTGCAGGGTTGTAGGAAGGGGCTCAATACAGGCTATTCTGACCTCACATCTGGCTGTGCGAAGGCAAGTACTTGCTTCTCCACCTTGGAGAAGGTGTGTGAAGAGCAGCAGGTTCTGAAGAGCTGCAATTCCTTGTCCTAAAGCATCTGTCTGTGCTTCTGCTTTAGATGAAATTGGAGAATTGCATGAACTTTTCCAGCTCTTTAGTGAATCTTATTTTTCTTTCCTTATAGACTAAGCGAGTACTGGCTTGTATAAATTGAAGTTTTTCTCAATTCCTGGAAACTTCAGAGAGGATTTTAGGGTTAAACTGGGACCAGATGATCAGGCTTTTTTCTGGTGACAGGTTAGTTTGGGGAATTGGAAGGGAAAGCATGTGACAGATTTTGGGAATAAATTCTAGGGATCTAGAGTACGTGCATACACCCGTCTCTGAGATGGCAAGGACTATTTTCAGATAGTTCATCCCCTGTTCAGGAAACCCCTCAGTCCTCAGTTTCCTTGGAAGGACTTCAGCTCTGTTCCTTCCTCAAGGTAATCAGTGCAGTCATATTGATTCACTGAATAAAATAGGCCTTGAATATCAGATAATTTACCACCCAGATAGAAATCAGCAGCAGTGCCAATTAAGTCAAAGTCAGTCTGAAAGCGGTAGGAAAGTAGAACGAGACCCAACCACTTAACAGTGAAGCATATATGATTTTTGAAGTATTTTTTTCTTCCTGGGAACCATCATGGAGCAATGCTTGATAGGTCAAAAAATAACAAAAAGCTGAAAGGTACAATGATAAAAACTTCAGAAAGGGATGTACAGCCCCACTGAACACAGGGCAATCTTAGTCTCATTCAAGCACCTCTTCCAAGTTTTTTCCCCTTACCACCCCCTCTTCCACTGTAGCCTGTATCCCAGTTCATGTAACACCGCCTTGACAGTTTGACTTATGAGATTTGACTTAAATTAATGGTCTAGATGAGCAACCCAGACACATTTCCAGGTATCTGTGAGTTCCTAATTGATTCCTGCACAGAAAGCACACCATTCGCATTCAGTGTCCGTGCAGACATCCACAGTTAGGTAATGCATTTTCTGATCTCTTACTGTTTTAGAACGTGTTGTTTTGGGGGGAACAGCAAAGCCCATGAGAATTACTGAATTCTGCTTGTGTGGGTACAAAACCAAACCACGTGTTCTGTACGTGTCCTGGATGCAAATCCAGGAGCTGCTGCACTGGTCCATTGCAAAGAGCAGAACAGTTCTCTCCTACAGGGGCCAACACATGTTCTTTAGAAACAGGTTTAAAAATCTCTTTACTTAATGACTCAGGTTGGATCAATGAATAATACTTCTTCCGTGCCCTGTGTGGAGAGCAGTTTTTGTCTGAACTGAGAACAAACTATGATTTTTATCTTTATTGGTGTAACAACACATACTGTGCTTCATCAGACAGTCATCTCTAACCTTTTGTTGGCTTTTACAAATTTACTGTACTGCACCATTGTCACAGCCCATACAGATTGGTTTTCTGTTTTGCTCTTTTCATCTTCCCAGAATTTCTAACGCGTAAAGTTTCCTCTGATTTCTGCCACATCATCTGGATTTGGAGCCTGACTAAATGCCACAATTTTAGCCTGTGGAGGACTTTCAATGTCATGTTGGTGAATTGGGCTTTTTTTCCTCCATTGTTCTGTAAAATGTTCCTCTAGGTCACTTACTGCTTTTCCAGAAGATGCTAACACTTGATAAGGGAATCATACTGGTAACAAGTCCTGGGACTGTCTACCCTATGCCTCTTGTTAAATTGTTTTAGAATTTTTTGGAGAAACTTTTCCAATGGACTCTGAGGACTTTTTAATTTTCCTGTCAATGTGGCAGATTTTTGTGACTTTAATGCATGATGATAGTGTTGAAATTTCATTTTTGTACCAGTGCTGGTCATGCTAATTGTTGTGCTTTTTAAAACTGTCTTGCTGCTTAGCACCTAATGTGGTCTTCCCTTGTATTATACAGCAGGTAAAATTATTTATACCTCTTAATGTTTCTTTATCTACATCTGATGGGTGACTCTGGGACAATGCTAGCTGCATATTTTTGTTTGTTATTTATAAATAAGCACATTTGTTTTGGCTTCACGCCAGGTCAGTCAGGAGTCCTTTCCATTCAACAAGGTATTGAGCAGATTTTGGCAATATCTACGAAATCTAATACAATCCAGATAAGTTTTATAATATTCCATTGTAGTTCTTATTTTCCTGTAACGATCTCATCCTCTGTGGGTTGTCACCCCTCCATACTGTGAACAATGGAGCTGTTACATGCTTTTGCTAAATTCCATCTCTCTCTGGCAACCACTGGCTGTTGTCCCCAACTCCATGTACATGTTCAGTAGCACACAGCCATTTGGGGCTTATTTTTGCTACTAAGCTGTGATATGCTATAATCTCTGAGATTTGTCCCATTATATGCTTTTAAAGATCTTGCAGGATTGTCTTGACATCTCCTGTAAGAAGTGTCTGCTGCTTTACATATTTTTAGTATGTCAGAAAGGGATGGTCTGTTTTGTTATAATGTAGGAATGCGTACCTTCCCTAGATACTGCATTTTGTCAGGTCGTCTGTCTTTGGCACCTCTACTAGAGGTTGCTTCCCCAGTGGTCTTGCCCTCTGTATCTTGCTTCAAAGCGAAGGAAGGTCTGGAGGATTGTTCCAGGTATTTGCTTCGGCTGTCACTTGTTTGGAGGGAGGGTTGTTGCTCATCTGGAGAGTTAAGCACTTATTTTAATCCCAAAGTTACACGATACAGCCTTCAATAGTATTTATAATCAAAAATAAAAGTAATGATTGTGACTCTTCTGTGCTAAAATTATATGCACTCATGACACCTGAATTTCCTGAAGAAATACCTTTCAGGGATCTCATTTCAAATGTAAATCACACATTACTTCCTACTCTTGGTTGTACACTTACTTGAATATTTCCCAGACTGAGTTCTCATGAACTTGAAGACTGATTTGTGACCAAATCATAGAGGAGGAGTGTCAAAACACTGTTTCCTGCAGATACAGGCCTGCACTCTGTGCGTGCTGCATGCCCTACCACAGCACTGAGATGGTAACAGCTGTTTGGAGAAGGGTGATCAGGCAGCAAACAATCCCATTTGCTTCCTGTGGTAATACCTGTGGGTTGTCCAGAAACAAAGTTGCAAGGAGTCTCTTTCTCATGCTGTTCCCAGAACACAAAGCTGATGCTTAGAGTTCTGGGGAAAACGAAGGTTTTAAGAAACTCTGTTCCCTCCGACTCCCAGGCCAAAGCAAAATTCCAGATAAAAATCCACTGGAGTATCTAGAGCACTGCTGACAGAAGAAACTTCTGGCAGTGCAGTAAGACAGCTAGTTTTCATGAGCTAGTTTTCAAGACCAGGGTAGTTTAAGTGTTCAAGTTTGGCTGCTTTTCCAGACCCTTAGAGCTGACCTCATAGCTTCTAGCTGTGTCTTAGTACTTACTAATTGCTAAGGATGCTATAAATAAGATCTAAAGGTCAGGCCAAATGTGAAATCAGATCAAAGGCTCACAAGTAAAGTATAGTTGACTTTTTTTTTCTTTTTTTTTCTTTTTTTTTTTTTCTTTTTCCCTGAACAGTTGCACTACAAGCTTCATTTGGTGTGGACTTCTGTTACTTTTATGTCACAGCCTGTGACATTTGGCTATTGGAACTCGATTGATTATTTTGTTTGTTTCTTTGTTTGTCTTTGGTTCAACTAATGATGTACAAACCAGGATGAAACTGGCTTCTTTCTCTTTGCTGTTCTGTCTCCCCTTTGGGTTAAATAGGATGGCACAATAGTCCTTTGCTCCCATACTGGCTTCCCTGTGATCACAGTCTTTTTTCCAGGTCTTTTCTTTCATACACTGACTTCTCCAGTCTTTGCCCCATTAAAAGCCTGGATCTTAAATGCTTGTTGGATCTTAAATGTTTGTTAGTTGGGTGCTGTTGTTGCTCTTCATTCCCCATAGCAAGGCTGCTGTTGTGAGGCTTTGGTACCACACACTTTCATGGAGGACTTTGTCCTCTGCTCCTATGAGGGCAGCAGCCACCCTCATTCATGACCTTTCCTCACCACTCCTTTCCATGACAGCAGTGATGGTGCAGGGTCATGGAGGTCAGGAGACAGATTTTATTCTCCTTCCTCTCTGACCACAGGCCTGTTTCCAGTCCTCGGTGGAAAAAGTCATTTCTTCCGCTATATGCTTTCCCTCCATCAGTCTCTGTTTTGTTTTTTATCACAGGCAAATTAAAAGTGGGAAGACCCTCATATCCACAGAAGTGGAACAGGCTCCCTAGGGCAGTGGTCACAGCACTAAGCCTGCTGGAGTTCAAGAAGCGCTCTCAGACATATGGTTTAATTTTAGGTAGTCTTGTGGGAAGCCAGGAATTGGACTTGATGATCCTTGTGGGTCCCTTCCAACTCAAGATATCGAAAGATTTTGTTGCTCTCACTTCTAAGTGCCACCAGTAGAGGAACAGGGGAAGAATGAGAGAGAGACTGAAAACTTGGGAGATGACTGTATCTGACAAAAATGAGGGCGAAGCATAGCATGACACAACTAAATTTATTTTTTTTTGAGTGACTTGAGGAAATACTGGGAACCAGTGTGCCAGTAAGGCAAAGCTGATATGTAGAAGCCCGGTGCAATGCAACTAACATGTTACAGCCTGGTGGACCTGCACCAGACGTGCAGGTTTGTTGGGCAGGGTCTCTACCAAGGTGTCTCTGAAACAGCTGTTTTTAATTGTACTGGCTCTGAGCAGGTGACTTAAGCCCCCACACCCCATCTCATTTCAGAGGGAAGAGTGCCTGGCACTGTCAGACTCCATCCCACCCCCAGCAGTTGACTGGCAAATGATTTGACATCTGTTGCTCAGCATTTTCTTCTTGGAAGCCTAGGAAAGGGTGTTTTTCCACGCGGGGGCTCCGGTGTGGGAACTCCGTCTCCTGGCTGGGGCCAGGCCTCCCCTGCCTGTGCCTGGGTGGCTGGGCTGTCTCCTCATACAGCAAAACACAGCTGGCTTCAAGTCACCAAACTCAACAGAGCTGGGCTGGCAGGGATCTCTGCCGTGAGTGTTGAAAAGGCGGGTGGAAAACCCCTAATGCCAAACTCTGCCTTTACCCCACATTGATAAAATGCAAGCAAAGTTGGATATTCTTAGTTTTTCAGTGATGCCTGCTCTTGGGGTTACCACGTGATGTGACTTTGTCCATCCTCCATAGGGCAGGGTCAGGTGGTTCTTTGCCTTGTTGCCTTATGACGACAATCATTGTGATTTCTCTCATCCCTCTTCATACGCAAGATAGGATGGGAAAGCATCACTGCCTGCTCCCCTCTCCCGCACTAGCTGTTCAGTCTTGCCTTTTGGGCTCATTCTGTGTCTTATACCAGTCTCTTTTCGGACAGAGGTTTAATGGCTGTAGGATGTTCTGCAAAACTGGTCTGGAAGCTGATCAAGTTACTGTGTCTGTACTATTTCCCTTGAAGTGTTCTTGGTCTTTTGTGCCCTTGACTCTTGAAGTGTATTACAGGGATGTCCATATTATTTGCAGTGATTTGGGAGAGCAAACAACTTGCGAGAGCTGACAATTGACTAATTCTGAATACCACCAAAACAATGCACTTTCCTTCTGATTATCTCCATTTTAAAATGGAGTGAAGAGAAAGTTGATGATATGAGTGTAGTGATGATCACTTCTGGCAGAATAACACAGTGGATCTGTTCCTTCAGCGTGGGAAATAAGGGGCATATGAGGGGAAAAAAAAGGCAATTTTAGGAGGTTTGTACCAGGGAACAATCGCGTTGTTGCCTTCTTGGGGTGGTCAAGGTAAGTCTGGCCTCCTCTGGGCCATATCTCGTTTGTCAGGATAACTGACAGGTTTTGGAAGAGTTTGGGCATCAGGTGAGATAGGGACACTTACTGAAAAGACACTGGTACCTGTCTTGATGCTGAGAGCCCTGATATCTCTGAGCATGATGTGGCAGGAGCACAGTGCTGGACAAGCTGTTATGAGTGGGCAGGCTTCTGAGATGCAAGATGACATGGTGGGTGAGGTAGCCACAGGAATGTGCCTTGGTAGGAGACAAGTCTCACATGAAAAGAGGGGATATACTAGCTTTCACAGTCCCTCTGAGAGATCTATTTCAAACCTGTGGTCCACAGCCCGGGCTCTGCATCCAGGTGCCATTCACCTGGGAAACACCCTGGGAAGTAGAGGCATGCTGAGCAACAGAAAATCCACTGGAATCCTGGGTACATGTATGCGGTCCACACAAGCAGACCTTCTCTTTACAAGGATAAGGGTCACTTAGGAGGGATGAAAGTAACAACTAATGGAATCACCTTGTGGAAACTGAACAGTGTGCTCATCTTTTCTTAAGAGCGGGGCTTTCCCTGTTTCATAGAAGTGGCTGTTAACTATTTTGCTGCAGTATACTGTCTCTGTACTGGAGTCCAAGCCCTAAATTTGCAAGGCATTGAGTTGTACAGTACACAGGGGATTGTAAAACCACAGCTGTACCAAAGAGCCAGAAGATTACTTGTTTGATCATCGCTCTAAGGTATTGAAGTAAGATATGAGAGAGAAGAGAAGGAAGGGCCTGGGAGAAAATGGGGACAAAAGTGACTCCAAAACCCTTCCTGTCTCTTCTACTGGGTGGCTCGTTTAATTCAGCAAGTTCCCCACAACTTTCTGTCTTTTCTGTGCATAAATATGAACATTGGTAGCTAAAGATATCTGTGCTCTTGAACCTGCTCCCATCATGGCAAGAAGTGGAACAATGCATGGAAATAATTGGGGTTCTTTACTTCATTTGCATGTCTGGAAAAATCATGGCTTCCTGTGGCACTTCCCATTTGTGGTTATCTCCTGAGATGCATCTGTTTAGATATGCAATAGCTGGCAAGAAAAGCCTTATCCAGAATCATAACAGCTTTTCAATAATACCGTATCTATAACTCTTTGAAAATGAATGAGGAAAGTGATCCTAGGAATTGCAGAGAAATGACCATCTGATACAGGGCTAGAGCACTTGGGAGCCTGCAATCCCAGGCATGTTAATGTGTGTTCTTCATGGATAATAATTCATCTTAACTTCTGTCTATCCCGTTAGCCTTATTAGTCATCTATTGCTTTTACAACTCTACCTAGTAAAACCAGCAGGATACAAAACACAGAGAGATGCTTCTAATCTTTCTTTTTCTCTGCTTTGCATCATACTACATGCTTACAGGTAGTGGAGTAGACTTAAACATGTGGGTCTGGTCAATGGTACTTTGCTTGTTAGCAGCATGGAGAAGGAAAAACTGATCCGGGAATTTTGCTGATCACGGTAATTTCTTTCAGTTGGTGCAATCTGTTGAGGTTGGTTACACATTCCAGGGAGAATTAAACATCTTGGCAGTCCAATGACAGATGAAATTTGACATGGATAAGGATACAGTAATGCCTATTGGCAAAAGTAATCTGAGTTTCTCTTCACCTGTGTGGGCTCTGAATTTGCAATCTGGTCTGAAGGCAGAACATGAGGATAGATGTTATTGCCGACAACTTAATGAAGTGCACAGCTGCAATTTCAAAAAGGGAACTGAGCTGATCACAAGTTTTAAAAAACAAAAACAAAATTCATAGCAAAAATGGATATTCTAGTAGAAAGTTAATGAAGAACACTCAATATTAATGCTGCAGTTGCCTTCTGAGAACAGCAGCTCAGAAGCTGGGTCAAAAAGAATTATTTACTGGATGTTAAAAGCACTTCAAATTAAATGAGAGAAATGCTTAGAAGGCTATTCCGTCTGTATTAAGCTAACTTCTCTGAGGCACGGAAGAAAGTATTATGGATGTGATTATTGTTTCTTGGAGGCATTTTTTCTTTACATCCTTCCTTGAAGTACTAGTACTGGCTACTGCCAGTGGGACAGAACATCAGCATGGACTTAAGGTCTGATTCAACAGGGTAAATGTTTCCACAGCAAAATTACAGTGATACGTCGTACAGTGCTCTGTCATTTCAGTAAGCTCTCAGGACTTGGGTCATCCCTCCGCTAAAGAAATGCACCGTCACCTTGTGAAATGCTAGATCTGTGAAATTTTGTTCTGAGTTGGAGAATATTTTATTCAACAGGACATAGCTTACTCATATACAGCTTTCAGAATGTCTAAGAATCAAAAGTAGGAGGTAAAGTTTTAAAGAGTCCTGGAAAATTCTGCACTCCTGACAAGAGTATGTTTTTGGCTACCAAATTGGCCCCCTCAACAGTGAGGCACAGCAGAGTGTATGAAAAGCATTCTGACCTCTTAAGGTGATACCTTAAGATAGCTATAGGACATACCAGAAAATACAAGGAGGTCCAAGGGCAAACAACACATTTACATGTTGCATAATGCTCTTAATACTGAAAATGAGTGTTGGCATTTCCTACTTCATGGGTTTAAAACATTCTCAGAACAAGCATCGTTCTTTCCTTACAAATGAACAGGGTAGGCAATATAGTCTTCTAATAAGGTGATCAAGTGATGCTGCTTTTAATTACTTTACTTACTGATTTGCCTGCTCAATGCCAGGTTTCACCCAAACACTTTTTCCTGGAGCCATGATAATTTGGGAGACATTCACACCAGACTATACAGTACTTTGTGTTTTTTTTTTCCTCCTGATTTTGCCAGTCTGGTGGATTTGTTTTTGTTTTGTGAGTACGGTTCTGACAGTCCAAAGGTAAGATTTTCTTTCTTGCAGGCTATAGCAGCAAAGGAAAAGCCAAGGTAAATTCCCAGTCAGCACACCTGGTGCCTTATGTGTAAGACTTGGGCATTGGAAAACGAATTACTAGGGTCTGGCCAGTCCTTGTGCTGCTAAGTGCATTATAGGGCAGGCAGCCATGACCATTTTGTAGTATGGAGCCATGGGGATAAAACCAAAGCCAGCCAGTTTTTAAGGGCCCTTGGAAGCTCTAGGATTTTCCATCATGGATCTGATATCTGTTGCTGCAGAGTACAAAGATGTCAGGTCCTTTTGCTTTCAGCCTGGAGTTACCAGTGTTGTGCAGGCCAGTCAGTGCTGGTTGGGAATTTGAAATGCCTCACGTCATTTCTTCAAAGTTTTGTTTTTTCATTTAGTGGTCTGACTGGATGCTCAGATGGCTTTACCGAAGAGCTTTTGCAGAACACTCTAGGGACAGATTTTGCAGAAGAATCTTATGCTCGGCCAGTCCCAAATGGCAGTAGGAGTTGTTGCCTAGTGCATGCTTTCACTGATGGGCACCACTAATGACTGGTACACGCCTTGTATCTGTCCAGTTCCTGGCACACTAGCCTCTTTTTTTCTTTGAGGGGAAGAAATGAAGAAATTTGTTTTCCCAAAGTCAGACCTCTTTTATATATGCATTTACTACTTTAGTTTGCGTATTGCATGCTATTTATAAAACAGCCACATGGTATGCTCCTTGAGTTTAGGTCATCATTTACTAAAGAAAGAAATCAAAGACTGACTACATCCTTAGTTGCTGAAAAATGAGATTTGAAGCCAGTCAGTTCTTAAGCTAAGGAGTTGGCTCCTGCTCTCTAAGAGCCTGCTTCTTTCCTTTTTTTTTTTTTTTTCTCATCTCTTGTGATGAGACAATTTTTAAGTAGAAAGAGAAAAGACGTGTTACTCTTCCAAAATACAACTGAAGGGTGAGAAGTAGGAGGCATAAATAGTGTTTGGATGGGAAAGAAATAACGCTTTGTCACCTATTTGCTCTTGTCCTGTAGTCCAGCAGAGACTTTGAAATTTGCTGCTGCTCTAAAGAAGTTCTCCTCTAGCCAGGAACAGCTGCAGTCTCATCACTGTGGATTGAGTCTATAGGTATTTTGTCAAGAGTTCATAGGACTGCCACTGAGTATGGGATACTTGTTGCTGTGTTCAAAGCTGCACCTACAAAGAAAATCTAGTCTTTAGTGACTCTCATTCAATCCAAGTGAATTTTGAGTGTCTGCTGTTCTTTTATGAAAAGAACATTTAATTGTTTGAAAATATAATAGTATCAACATTTAATGATTTGCGGTTTGCACTCTGCACTTGCAGCAAGCTGATGTTTACAGCTGTCTGTGTGGTTAACCCATAGGAATGGGACCCAAGAGCCGTAACTGTGCCTATGAACTTACACAGGAATTCTTCATGTATTTTTCTGCTGAGGATCTTGGAAGTTACAAAGAAAAATTTTTTACCTTATATTTTTAGATACGGTCTGCAAAGCATCATGCCCTGCTACTTCTGTAGGCTGGTTTGATCCGTAGGTCCAATTTTTGTTATTTCCTCCCCTTTGGGGAGGATAAAACTCATTTAACAGCTACTAGCAGCAAAGCAGCATTCAGGATTTTGTATTGGTACAATAGGCAATGGGCCTATTTTGTACAAGAACTGAAATCTTACTATGTATGGATAAAGTGTCTACTAAAGATGATGTTGAGGTGCTGTTGAGGGATATTTATCCTGTGACAGAAAGAAAAGTGAAATTAAACCTAATTCTTCTTTTCAGGAGAGTATCGCAAATGAGAGGAATGACTTAAGCTGTGTACAGAGATCAACTTGCTGAAGTTCTGCTGAGCCACACGCAGAAATAGATTTTGGAGTTGCAAACTGTCTTTTAATTGTACCAGGTAATATTTGGTATCATTTAGCATCCAGATGTTTGCTTTATTCACTTTTTTAATCAATACAACTTTGTAAACCTGATCTTCTGGACAGCCCTACAGGGAACCTACTGCGTGTTTGGTTCCTTATCTGCTCCATGATCCTGCCTCTAATTCTTTAGTCGGGAGTCAGTATCTAGTAGGACATGTAGAAATGACTTTGGCTACATCTGCTGGGGAAGACACAGTAAGCCCTAGGAGCCCATTGTTTATCTTAACCTCTAGTGCCCCCTTGCATTTTCAGAAAGTCTTCTGTTTAAGTGGGACATCAGAGAGTCAAAATTTGCAAGGTATCAAGCAAGAAGGCTAATGAGAAGGAGTTGCCATCATGATATCGCTGCCACTTAGGGTTGTAAACATGGCCAGTCTGGCTGGTTTGCTCTGTAATTGTCAGAAGTCAGGGACTGGCTGTGATGGTTGTTTAAGAAGTGTGGTTTTCAGTGTTGTTTATTCTGAGGTGGTTAAGTGGAAATTTGCCACTGTCCACATCCTTTGAGTCTGAAACTTGATTGTAAAGACTATTTAGACTCTCCCTTTACAAATGATATGAAAGGTTAACATTGGTTTCTCAGACAATATCTATATATTTTACAGACCTGTATGATGTTTCTATCTGTTGGGAGAAGAGATCTTTGTCTCTGTTCTTACTGGTAAAGTTGTGAGGAAAAAACTTTTTTCTCCAACCAGTCAAGGATAAAATTCAGTCAAGAGGCTGTGACTTTTTTTTTTTGTTTGTTTGAGGTTCTAATGGTTTATTCATTGCTGTTTAAATTTTATCTCTCGTGGAATACAATTCACATCCAATATTTTGGACACTTGTGCACCTACACATTGTTATTGGCACTAACACATTTCACATTTTATGGTTTTGAATTGATATCTGGGCCAAGAGGGTAGAGGAGACTAGTGGAGACTGGCTACAGAATGGCAAACTAACTCCTTCATAGCCTAGTTCTTGCTTTGAACTTCACATATAGTGGTGATATTTGATCGTCCTAGATTGTTTTATGATGGCCAGTGTGAAATGAGTTAGTGTCATCAGTCAAGTCTGAATGGACTGGCACATAGACATCTACCTTGTGGGCTTCTGATGTGAGCTGCTGTGATCTGTGTAAAGGTCAGTATAGATTTTCTGCACAGAGCCACTCCTGTCTTTTATTTGCTTACATTTCCCATCTGCAGAGTGAGGAGAGTGACCCCTCTTGTAGGTTCAAGCCCAAAGCAGAGTCAGAAATGGCATCTCTTGATCCAGGCATTGGACATCACAGGTAATTATGATAGAAGAACTTCTGCTACTTCTGACTCTTCTGTGCAATCTCTTCATAGAGACTGGTATTTTTGATTTAGGAAATGAATCCTCTGTATTGCATTCCAGGTCTGTTTATGGTGGTACTTCTGCCTTGCACATTCTCTGATCTGAGCATTTTAGTTTCTGAAGTTCTTTATCATCACTGCATTTGCTTAGTGTGACCCACTCTCGGAAATCATGGAGCTTGGACCCAAAGGCAGGAGCTCCATGTGGACTGGCCATTAATGCTTGCAGGAAGCAGTTCGTAACAGAAATAGCAGTAAAAGTCTGCGTGTCACAAGTGAAAGCATGGCTTGTTAAAGAGCACAGTGGCCTTGTGGCCAGGAAATAGTGTTTCTTCACGGTGTAAAGTATGTGGTAAGGTGGGGGAAAATACATACATGATGCGTTATGCTTGGTGGGGAAGTGTTAGCTGAGCAGAGGGATGGAGTGTGTGGGGAAGGGTTTGCGTGTAGTACATGGGTAGGAAAGGGTTTGTGTGCAAGGAAGGCTGTGAGTTAGTGAAGGAAAGAGTGGGCTTTGACTGCTTTGTATGCTTAGCAATGCTTTGGCTTGCAGAGGAGGAGAGTTGTGGAGGGAATAATGGTGTCATAAGGCCTCTTCTGAGGCAGTATGTAACCTGTGCTTTGAGGACACTTACCCATAATTATGGGCGGCCATCTGAATGGTTAGAGTGGAGAATATGCACTCTGGTTCAGTTTCCTTCCCTTTCAACTAGTCTTAGTAGTTTTAAAACAGTGGCTTGGGGTCAGGTCTTTCTATTGAATCATGGACAGATTGAAACATTGATCCAAAATCACGCACACTACTTTTTTACTGTCTGGGCTGTAGAGGATGCTCTCTGAAATGGGGGCTTCCAGAGGTTACGATTGAGTCTGATATATAATTCTTGTCTAGCGGCTTTGAGCACTAGGCAGTTCTTTGGTTCTCTGTAGACTTTTTGGCTAAGAGAAACCTTTTGATTCTTCCATCATGCAGAGGTTCTTTTTGTGTGCTGTAGTTGGTATGGCTGTGCTCTTCCCCTAGGACAGCTACATCTCATCAGATTTAGGCAGTGGTCCATCTGTGCAGTCTGACAATTTCTCCAGTTAATTTTGTAGTATCCAGTAGCAGAGAATATTGTGACTTCAGGTACATAATAACACAAGTACGATTTAAGACAGCTCAGACAGAAGCTTTAATAAACATGATCATAGTGAGAGAATATCTGGGCAGCATTTCCCTCTCTGCTTTCCTGTTCTCTGCCAAGTGCTTGCAGAGACCAGAGTTATAAGAAAAGAAAAAGAGGGAGGCAGGGGGTGGAAATCATTCTGATATTAACAAGGCCAGGTGTCTATCCCTTCAGATGATCCTTTGTATGTTAAAGAGACCCAGTACCCGTGCCTGGGAAAGATAGACTCGTTAAGCAGCATGTTAACTGCCACAATTTGCAATATAGGGAGATGGCTCTTGTTGGAGCCTGTAGAAGTGGCAGATCCAGTATTATTTTAGTGTAGAAGTGGGGGGCTGAAAACAATCACAGGCTACTAGCTTTTAGTCAAAAGCAATGTTTCTCTTGTTAGGATGAATTTCTTACACAGACTGCTCAGATGTTAATAATTTTACCACCTCACCAGAGTACAGCTCAAAAGTCAAGCACTGATAGTCCTGAAGTGCTAACCTGTGGTCAGCGTATCCCTGAAAATTCAGGCTAAAGAGCAAATAGCTGATTTAACACTGCTAAGTGTGTAACTTTATGTTTCTTTCTATTCCTTTGTGAAGGAGTGTCCAGGCATAAGTGAAGAAGACGCCTGTGAGGTTTTATTTTTAATTGAAAATTAAACAAATAATTCTTGCCAGTTAGGTTAAATCTAGTTACTTGCCAAGAAATGCCTTGTTCCTACAAGGCTGCAGGCATACATATTTACCTGGCAACATTCAGAGGCATCTGTGGTGCCTGATGTTTGGTGATATTTACCACGTTGCAGACACTTCGCTAGTCTCCAAAATGCATTTTGTGAAAGCCAGCTTGTAAACTGAAATTAGAAGAACTTCAGGCTTTTCTTTCAGCAGAGCTCTCTCTGGGCAGGGGGCACTGAGAATCCGTGAGGGGGCAAATCAGACGTGCTTTATAAGGACAAGTTTGTTATCCTGCCAGCTTCAGCGTTGAGACTGGTATGGTGATCTCTTTGTATCCATGGCCTTTTTCACTAACTTTTCAGCCTCTCGTTCCAAGTAGGTCTGTGATGAGCCCCCGAGTTTTTATTTGTTACTGCAGATTTTTTTCTTTGGTTAAAGAACAAAGCAACGATAATTTTTCCAAAGGATGCACGGAGGAATATATGACAGTTTGGTTTTTACTGCATTGCACTAGCTTAGAGCTGGATAGAGGGAATGTGTGATGGCTCACTTGCTAACTGTAAATTGTGTGAAGGCAAGACTTCAGAGATGGATTGTTGCAGGCACTTTAAAGTCTTTACTTTTATAGCACATTCCCAGGTTTGTTGGAGAGAAAGGAGGGGGATTCAAGGTGAGGCTGAAACAAAACTTGCCAGCTAATATGCTTTCAATTCTACTGATCTATTTATGCTGAGGATATATACGGTACCTTCGGCTTCTGTTTCAGGTAGATCCGGTTTTATTGTAACTGGTTATTACTGTTGGCACGGGAAGCAAGGGAGCAGCTGCAGGCTCAGTTTGCTTTGCTTTTGAATTTAACTTTTGGCAAAGGCAATTTTGTACACAGGATCAGTCATTTCTTTTCCATCTATTTGTTATAAAATCAGATAAATAGAAGTATGCCAGCACAGAAGTTGGAGGAATGGCGTAATACTATTGGATGAAAAGACAAAGAGGATGAAATAAACTAGGCACCATATTAAATAACCCCCTTCCTGTCAATTATGATGTTACAACATGTTTCTTACCCTGCCACAGAAATGGTTTGTGTTTTTCTTTTGTATAAAGCATTGTAGTCTTCTTTGACTTACCTTACATTTTTGTCCATCCATTGCCTTAATTCTTATGAGAAAACCCTTTTTCCTCATAGTCCGCAGGTCCTGTTCAGGAATTCAGGAAATGTACTGTGGGTAACTAAGAAGAAAAGGCAGGTAATTAAAAATATCTTTGGCTCATCAAGCCTTACTTCAGCCCACAATGAATTGTCCAAATTCTGTACTATGTTAAGATACTCAGCTTTGTATTAGATTTTTCCACGTTCAGCCCTGTAACAGGCTTTTTGACACATTGCTTATGGTCTGGGAGATGTAGTTTGTGTCTGTGTTTGTGCTGCAAATTCTCAGCTGTGTGCATTTGGTCTTTCAAGCCTATTTTAGTTCAAACTAATGACTTGAGAGAGCATTACCTAGATTCACAAGTGGTTTCCCGCACTTGAATCAATTGACTTAAATAACCAGAAGGAAAATAATTATGGAGCATAGATACAGGATAAAAATGGGTATACAAGGTAGATACATTCTTTTAGGAAATGCACACTGGGAACTTCTGGTAACAGATCTATTCTTTTGAAAACCCAAGTCTGAAAAATCTGTATGACCATCTCCAAAATTAAATGGGATATGCCTTCTTACACTGAACAGCGTGACAGACTGTAATGTAGCACAGTTCAGACTTTGTTCCTTTAGGAACGTGGTGTGATTTTAATGTGCATAGGAAGGACAGGGACTGGCTTTGAAAAATCTAACCACAATGCTCAGCTGAACATTGCTGGGAATCTTTCACACAGCTGGGTTATCACCTCAAAATATGTTCCCAGTCCAGAAATAAAACATCTTTCACTTGTGTTTGGTGAAACATTTAAAGCTGACCGTGAAGCAGATGTGACATATCAACAGCAGTTTCTGCAGATGAGTAACAAGGCTCTTTGGGAGTGCTAAAAATAATCATAAGCTATAATCATGAAGAGGCATCCCTAGTAGCCAATCTACAAATAACTAAGCTAATGACTAGTATGGGAGGTTTACATCTTTCATATGTTTTTAGTACTTTTCAAAGCAGAGGTAATGTGATCAGGAGGTTAAAGCAAAGAATGGGAATGTGAGGATGGTTTCTAGTCTTACACCTGACTTGTGGGACTTGGAATAATCACAGCAATAGGATTTAAGATCTTGCAGAACTGTGATACTACTTTGTCTTCAGCAGTTTCAAAATTCAGACGGTTAATATGGGAGGTACATTTTAAAATGCAATTCCACCACTAAGTAGGGGGAAATAGTTATCTTGACAGTAGTTTGCAGCCCCCCTTATTAGAAGGAAAAGCTTTACTGTACATGCTGCTTCTTTACCCTGTAAGCTATTTTTAAACACGGTTCATCTGACCCAGTGTGGATGTCTGCAATCTGAGCGGGTCCCTTTGACTCTCTTTGTTAGATAGAGAGCAATAGCCACATTGGTGGTTTGCTTGCTTTTTTCCTGAAGTATATCTCTATATCCAAGCTACTGAATGACACTGTAGAAGTGCTCCTTTCCCCTGTACTAAACGATAAAGGGGATCCTGAGGGGATTATCAGAGATGTCTCCATCTTCACTGTAGATGTCAAAAGGGGGACAAAGCAACATTTGATTCCCACACCATTTGATTTCAGTTGCAGACACGACCTTTCACACTCTTCCCTTCTGGGGGAAGCACTGTTTGCCTGCTGGACTGAAAGATGATTGAGGGCCTTCCTCTATCTTTGAAAACGTGAAAGAATTTGGACAAGTCCATTCACTTGTTTCACCATCTGCCTCCTCTTCAACAGCCTCAGGGGAGTAGGGTTGCCTTGCCTATATGCAGAGGGCTCTTGCGTGCTGTAGATTGCACAGTCTGTCTCGTCAGCGTCACAGGTGCTCCAGCTCTGTGGTTACAGCCGTGGGAGATTAAGATTCATTTCCACACCTACTTCCTTCTACAAACAACTTTCGCTTTAACTCACGGAAACGTAAAAATATTTGGGGGGGCTTCAAGTGGGTTTTTTGGAGGCAGTACTTAGTTTTGTAAAAGTGCTCTCTGTTATGATAACTAAACCAAACCAATAACGTCCATTCAGGTAGTTCTTCATCTTTAAACAGGTATTCTTGAGAGGCTTAGGGCTTGATTCAACCCACAGCAAAAAGTAATAGCAAAGTTTTTCTGAGATTGTGTTGATGGAAGGGGCTCAGGATTCAATCAACAAATCCAGATGAAATCCTGTATTCAAATTTTCCAGCAAAAGTGCTTGCAATTACGGATTAGTTGGAAGTTGCTAAATTGTTAAAAGCCTTTTTTTTTTTTAATAAAAAAAAGCTTCCAGTCTGCATTTCTAAAGGCTAAGTAATGTACTTCCCTGATCTTTGTTAATGCTAAGTTAAAAGGTCACAAGTTATTGTAGCCTAGGTTGCTGATAGCTTCTCTGAAGGTAAGAAGAGAGACAAAGATATTTCGTCCATTCACATGAAAGGCTATACCTGCCAAAATATACCTAACATCTCAAATGTTGCAGAGGCTTCCTGCTTCCTCTCTAACATGTAAAAATGTGGTTTTACTTGCAAGCAGCTGATGGTGTGAAAACTCAGATACACCTTTCTTTTAGATATTACTATTTTGTATTCAGTATTTCTTTATCTTTAGAAGTGATTGGCAGTAAGTTCTTCTAATGGTCTTGCAGGCTTTTGGTAAAGGTCAATTTTGTATCTATATGAGCATATACACAAAAAATAGAATTTTAGAATCATGACATATACTTTACGTTTTGGGATGAATGGAAATATAGTCCATTCGGAAGGATAAATGCTTTTTTTCCCTTAAATTAAAGGAAGCTGTTTTTGCTTAAAGACATTTCTCCCAAATTACCCCTTTAAAATGAAAGTCTGAAATCTTAAATTTTGACAATTTCAAAACAAAATAGTCTGTCTTCTGAGTTTTTTTTTTTTTTAAGGTGTTTTCATCCAAATGCATTGGGTGTTGTCACAAATATTATCACTTGTCTTAAAGACTATATTTTGGAGGAAAAACAAGTACTTGAGGAGGGGGAAGAGGAGGAAAAGAAAGCCCTCACCACCAAAAACGGCAGCAGCTCTTACAGTGCAATGAGCGGTCTCCTTAGATGAAATCCAAGGACAGGTGCCACTGCAAAAGGTGGAGTAGTTGCTTTAGATAGAAGTAAAGCATGCTGAATAAGCAAGGAACCAATTTCACTTGCCAAGACTGATAGCCTTGACTTTTTATTGCCATTATAAATGATTTTTTTAGAAGGTCCAGTTGAGAATCTGGACATCTTTTCTAAGGTCAGGGGTCCAGCTGAAAAGCTTGTAAGGTCCTTCCCATCCTCTTTAGACAAGGACTTTTTGGCCAGACACCTTGTAGAAGTAGTTTCCTCAGTTGTCAGTTTTCCAGCGTTTTACAATTCTACTGAAGCTGGGAGAAAAAAAAAAAAAAAAAAAAAAAAAGTACCTTTCACTGGGAAATAAGTGTTCAACAGGAATTGTGAAAGAAATATGCTGCAGTTTCATGGTGGGAAGGTTATTTTTCTACCTGAACTATGATATAATAGTACTTTTAAGCTTTATATCATTCATCTTCCAGCCAGGACAGGATTGATCTTTGAGGCATAAATTTTTGTTCTGCCAGGACTGCTCTGAGTGAGAAGAGTGTGATTTAGAGCTGAGCTGAGAGCCAGGAGTGCTGCATTCAGTCCCTTGATGAGTTTACTTGAGCAGCTCTCTCTTTGGTTTTGTGTCATGTATGAAATGGGCTGAGACAGACATACAGTTGCTATTCCTGTCTCTGTAGGTTCCAGAGCATATGGCGCGTGAGTTGCCTCTTGGTGCCTAGGACACTGGGGACCCAGATCGTGGTTGTGACTTCCAATGCAAGTGATAAGCAATAACAGGAAACGAGGGATTTTTGGTCTTGCCTCTGTTTTGGAGTGACCTTGTTAAGGTCTTTGTATTCCTGCATTTAATCTGTAAAGATGGCCAGCTAAATCCTAGATGGGGACTAGCCACTGTAAAGGTGAAAGGGGTATCCCCAAGTCATTGTCCTGCCAGGAGAAGCTCCTGCTTACCTGATCCTGCTCTCCAGACAAGTCTCCTCACTTTGCTTGTACTGAAACTGGCCTGAGCATGACTCATGAGCCAGCAGAGGGAGGCTCTTCATGAAGCAGAAAGGAGCGAGCAAGTGGGTGTGGCAAGAGTAAAGAAATGGATGCACAAAGCAGCATAAGTATTACCTCTTGTTAGGGAGGATGTTTACCAGCATGGGAACACAAATGGGACAGACAGAAATCTTATTTAGAGGAGAGGAGAGGAAAACAGTGGTGGAAGTGTGTGTATGGGTGTAGCATGACAGTCCTGTACAGGGTGAATTAAGAGCTACTAAGTCCTGTATATTGTTCTGTTACTGGCATGGTAGTAATTTTAATGAAAATTTGCACAGGAAAAGGCTGTCTTTGATTTAAGAAACGAAACAAACAAACACCAAAACCCAGGCATTTCCTATGAGGAAAAACTGCCTAAATATTTACAGGTTAAACCAATATTTTGAAGTGAAATGATGATTTCTATTTCCCTGTCTTAAAGTAGTTCTGTTTTTCTTATTTTTTAAACCAAAATTTTAAAACAATTCTGTTTTAATTTGACACAGAACAAATCTTTTTGCATCTAACCAAAAGTGTAAGCTTGAAATGAGATTTTTCTATTTGCAATTATTTGCCTTAATTATCAGTAAAGGTAAAAGTGTTATCACTTGAATTTATTACTGAAAAAAATTGTTTTGGCTCATTTTTAATTACTAGTAAGTCATGCAATACAGTTTAGGCATAGATAATGTTTATGGATGGTTAAAATGAATAAATGTTTTGTTGTGAATGAATGGCTGCAGTGCTACACACTTACAACTTGGTTCTCAAATAATCCTGGCTTGCATGATCTCCTGCTGAATTTGAAGGCAGAAATGAAGTACAAAACGGCAACCACACGCATCACTCATAAAACAGGACACAGAAATGGATGGCCTCCAAGTACTACTGAAATCCTGCTTTATGATCATCTGTCCTTATTTGCAGGGCCAGTTGTAGGAGCAATAAGCAGGCAGCTGCCCAAGGTAAGCAGGCTGCTGCGAGCAGCGAGAGGGCTGCCTGCTGGGCCTGTGCCAAAGCCCTGCTGCTGCCAGAGGTGTGAGCGCGTGGCTGGCCTTGACTTCCCTCCTGCCATCAGCTGTGCAGCAGCTGGGGCTTCACATCACACAGCTCTTCGTCCCAGGTCCTTCGCTTCATCCCTGGTCGCTTATCCTTGGGCATCCAAACTGAATCAGTGTATACTGAGGAAAAGCCTTGAGCTGTCTCTGCCTGGCTCTGCAATAAACAGCCTCCAAGAGTTTGCTTCTCACTGCGTTAAACGGTGCTGAGGCGTTCATCACCTGCAGCTGCTGATCAAAGAGGAGGGAGACTTCCTTGACAATACCTCCTTGCAGATTAAATGGTGCGCGTTGCCTGAGTCGACCTAATTTTTCGCAGACTGCCATAAATCTATGCACATCTTTCTCTTTTTAGAATAGTATCTGCAGCTTTCCTTTTAAGATAAAAAGCTAGAAGAAAGTCAAGCTGACAGTAAAAATAATTCCTTATATGTATATACAGTTTGCATAAAATATATTCCAGCAATGTTTGTTCTGTCAGCTGGAGAAGAGCTATGTTTTTCATTTACACTTCTTTGAGTTTTTTTGGGGGGGCTGTGATGACATGCCAGACACTCTGAAAGAGACTAGGGAGCCTAGCCATCTCTGGGTTGAAGCAGTGTATAAACTGTTCCATTTTTGGTGCAGATCTAACATAAGAATGGAAGTCTTTGAGACGTCAGAAGAGAAACTAATTATGGTCATGAGTTTTGAACTGTCACCTTCTCTTGACAAATGGCTTGGTAATTGGAAGCAGTAGAAGAATCCATGCACTCTCTAATCTTGCTGGGGGGAAAAATGTCATCTATCGTCAAATAAATCTTTCCTCTTGCCAAATGACTGTTGAAATGAGGGTTCTCTAGCATTTGCTCTAGACTGTTTGGAAATAATAATCCAAAACACTGGCAAAGTGAGTTACTGTGTTTGCATTGTATATGTGCAGGAAGCTGTAAACAAAGTATCAGAAGAAAGGAATTGGAATTGAAAAAGTAGAGTAGCATTTGGAGCTCAGAGATGTATATTATATTCATTTTCTGGCTGCTGGGAGCAAAGGTCACGTTTGTCTGGGATGTCTTTTAACATTAGAAACTATCTGAACTATCTGGTGAGTACTTGAGGAGGAGCCTTTTCACTGACATCTGTACTTCTCTGGCAGTGATGGTGATGACTTGCTTACTTTCTGAACCAACTTCAGACTGATGCAAAGTGGGGTTGTAGACTTCATGTTGCAGGAAATACCATCATTTAAGTCATATGTAAAATTGAAGATGTAGCTGTGCTTTATATCATTTAATTCCACTCATTTCCCAAAATCTTTGTGTTTGCTATAGTTTTGTTATTTTTGTTTCTTGCAGTGGTAAGATCTGATTTGTCTGATATCCCTTGTTTCTTCTTTTCAGACTCTGTTTTGGATGTGAGTTATGTTTGAATTCTTCTAAATTCAGGTCTCTCTCTCTCTCTCTAATGCTCTTGTTATCTCTGTATTAAGCAGAAACATGTCTGTTTAAAGAAGCCCCCTTTGGAATCAAACATAAGGAGTGCTTTGGATGTCACAGGTGCTTTCTGTGTTTGATGCTTGCTAGAAAATGGCTTAAGCTGGAGTGTAGTCCTAATGGATTTAGTACGTTTCTGTTACTAATCATAGTTGTATAATAGGAGTTGCCACGTGGAGATCTGAGCCTTGTTGCACCAAAAGCTGCATCACCTGTGGAGAGGCTCTCAGTGCTCAGGAGTGGCTGGGAGATTGTCCTTGCTCCCTGACTCTTGCACACAGAAGAGTAAAGGCAGAGAGGGCAGCAGGTGGGAATGGTGCCTGGCTCGGGGCTGCAGGGCAGAGCCAAACTGTCCAGCAGTCAAGGGCAGTTTCTCAAAGGGTAGAAACACATAATATTCTACCTGCGGATGTGAGCTCCATTAAGAAATGTATTAGCAGGGACCAAAATGGACAGTAGCTCTAACTTCTGCTTTTAATGTTTTTTCATTCCCCGATTCATGTTTTAGTGGTTTTTATTTTAAGTTTTGAACATTTAGAAAAATCGTTAATGCTAACTGGGCAGTGTGCATTAACTGTCCTTGTCAGAGCTTGCTCTGCAAAGCTTATGGGACTTTTTACTGATTCAGCTTTAGAGCTGTTGTCTTTGAGTATAGACTCTCGTCTTTAACAGTGGAGATCCTACTCCGCTGAAGTGCATCAGGCATGCTGTATTTCCAGACTGATAGGCCTCATATCTTTACAGACCAGCCCTTCTTTGGAAGACTTTGAGCATGTGCAGGGTATCTATCTACTGGGGTATATTAGTCTGACATATTAGTTCACATTTCTTGGGAAATTAGTTTACATTGGGCTTGGGAACTGGAGCTTCAGACAGATGCACTGGTCTAAGCTGGTGTAAAGTTGGTGGAATTACAGCAGAGGCAGATCTGGACAACTGTTGCTCCTGACTTGTGCTCAGTGGACTTGAACAGACTGAGGGTGTCCGGCTTTTCTGGCCAGTTTAAGATGATTTCCATTGAGCTGTTTCATTAATGAAGCAGGTGCTGTTTTCCTCTGGAGAATGTAGTTTAATATTTTACCGGTTTTATCTGTTCTTTCTTCCCTCTGTAGGATTTCTCAATGAAAGTACCAAGCATAATGTTGAATTGGTGAAACTGAATCCAAAGGCTGCCTCAGGGATATGCTCACCTGCTCAGTCTTGATTGTGGCTGCACAGAGGTAGATGAGTTTGTGTTTCATGTAGCTAACATACCATGACTGCCTTTCTAATAACCTGTCCAATGGCATTTACTCAAAATCCAGAGTATTGTGAATGGGTGTGTATAGTTTCATTAATAAATAACATTGGTATCGGATGTGGTTAGCTGCAGGTTTCACTGCTTTAATACAGACAAACCAATTTACACATGGCCCAAGTTTGAGATCAGGACTGCCCAGCATCTGGAATGATCAGCTTTTAGCCATACTCTTCAGAGGGCTGGGTTTACCTTTGGCTTATACCTGGCTGCTGGCAGAGTGGATGTCTGTGTCCTTCACAGCTCATCTGGGGTCATGCTACCTTGGAGGAAGTTACATTACCTAATGCACATGTTAGGATGATGTTAGGAGGATGTTAGGACATGTTCCTGTAGCACACAAGCGTCTCTGGTGGTTGCTTAGATGAAGACAGTGTTCATCGGCTCCTGAAGACAGAGAAAATATCGGAACTGAAGGCAGCTACAGGATGGTCTGGAGAGCATGAGGGGAGCTAGGTGCCCTTCCAGCCCTGTGCTTTGAGCCGTGCTAATGAGATGGCTCCAGCCCTCACTGTGCTTGCCACTCCTCCTCTGCCCACCTGGTCAGTGTTCTGTAACACCCTACTGCCTTGCACAGGAAAGCCACGCTGACCTATGGAGCACAGGGACTCTCTGAAAGACTGAACAATGAAGACTAAGAAAGGAGCTCAGGGGTTGGCTGTAAGATTTGTTTATATGTTTGCTCTTGGGCAAAGCACAGTGTGGGAAGAGATGGATCTAAAAATAAGAAAGATGAGAACTTACCTACAGTAGGAATCACTAGAAAGAGGATGACAAGGAAAGCAGCAGAAATAAATGGGACAGCAACACAGGCTTGGAACAGAAGGTATGGTAGGAAAACCAAGGTGAAAGCAATCACTGAAGCTCCCTCTTCCTACATCATCTTAAATGTAATTCTACAGAAGGCTCACCTTGCTTTCACACAAAATGCAGCCTGCTTCCTGCAGAGTTTTGTGTAGGTGTGGAAGATCCATCCTTAGAGCTGCTTGCCACTTAGTGCTGTTTGAGGAAAGGGACAGTTGCCAGGAGAGGATTAGGGACACACACACACGAAAAAAATAATACTGGGATGTAGCCACATTTGCAGCATCTCATCAACATCAGAGTACAAGCTCAGCTCCTGTGAGAGAAAATGAGATGGCCTTTTGATTGAAGATTTGATTGAAGAGAGATGCTGACTGACCTCCAGTATAGGCCAGAGGTTTGGCAAAGGCAAAATACCAAGTCAGCACTCTGAACTGCTGCTATTTTTTTGATTCCATTAAAAGCTCTAAAACCCATTTTAATATTGGGAAAATACCTGCATTTTTAATAGGCTTTTATCCATCATAAGATCATAAAAGCTTTCAATGAACATCCACTGCCTCTGGGAAGGCTGGAGGGACTAACCTTCAGATTTCAGAGCCTAGGATGACAAATATGCTGACAGGGCTTTAAAATAAGTCACAGAAGAACAGACTTGCTTGCGAACCTAAAATAGGCTGTCAAGGGGAAACACCTTTGCATACTTGCTGGAAAAGCTCAAGACAAAAAGTCTGCTAATCACTGTGCAGCTGAGCTGCCCATTCAACGCCTTTGTGGAGTTAACCTGGAATGTCAGCAACAAGCAGATCTTAGCTAGCTAAATGTGTTTGTAATTATATATCTGTTACGTAGGTATACATTGTGGGCTGGTCTACAGTTGCTGGGAGGCTGCTGTACGCCTTTCTGGCAGTGCACAGCTGTAAGAATCTTACCCTGTATGTGTGATTGTGTCTAAAATGTCTGTAGCCATTACAAAATGAGGAGGTTGTTTCAGATGAGTGTTCCAGCACTGTTTCAATCTATGATTCTGTCTAGATACTGTGCACGTCTAATACAAAATTTATTTCAAACTGTATTTCAGAGATAGCTGGCATTCTAAAATCACTGCCCTCAATGAGGGTGGAGATGTTGTCTTTCTGCAGCCACCATTTATCAATGTTTTCAGTTGCAATTTGCTTATAATATCTTGAATGACATTTAGCCTCTGAAAGTGTGTGTGTGTGTATATATAAAGAAAAAAGGAGAGACTTCAGTGGTGTAAGCAACTTTGATTTATACTTGGGAATATTTTTTTAGTTTTCTACCTAAACAATGTAGTAGGACTTGCTGTACTTCAGACAAGTACTTGCTGACACTTCAGAGCTTCTGAGTTTCCTTTGTCATGAGTTTCCTTTACGCTTGCCACCTTAGAAATAAACATAAACCAGAAAGTGGTTAGCCACCCTAGCTAGAGATGATCTGCATGTTTAGTGAATGCACCACTGACCTAATGAAATCGTCAAATCTTTGTGACTTTTTTTCTCACTCCTGAATTTTTGAAGCTTCAAAGAAGTCATTGACTTACAGGGTTAAAAACCTTTAGTGAAAAGCTTTGAAAACACTTCTCTTGCTCAAAGCCTCCCTCTCCACCCTCAAAAATGAATTTTAGTGCAAAATGAGTGCTAGACACCACTGAATCAGAACACAGTTTTATAACAGATTTACGTGGGATTCCAATTCTACCTAAGAATTACCATTTGCATTATTTTCAGGACTGTAGTGAACCAAAGCACAAAGCAATAGAAAATTTTCGTAGAAGCATCCACAACTCAACTGCGTTGTCATTCACACAATCAAACTTTCTGCTTTCTAATGTTCCATGTATTTTTTCGTATGTTTTTTCCATTTCTTTTAGATATAGAAAACGTTTGTCCTCTGATGCGAATGTATGTACAAAATTGTGTGAAAAATGCATAAGATGGGTGCATATTGGATGGACTGCAATAAGAAAATGCTTACATTTCAGACAAAGTAGAGGTCTCTCTTCAGCAGATCTTTTTTTGGAAGTGATTGAGACTTGACATCTGTTTGGAGAATCCACTAAATAGAAAGTAGGCGACAGATGACATACTACTTGAAACTCTTGTGCAGTACTTAGGATATTTTCGAATTAGATGGATTGCTATACAAAACAGTAACAAAGACAAGAACCTACGGATTGCAGTGTTCTCCAAGATTCTTGAGAATGACTTGAAACAAAGACTCTTGCCCTGTTTCTAGGTCTGATGCTTACTAGTAGTTTATCAACAGATAGGCCAATCAACTTCTGTGTCTCACTTTACTCACTGCATGCTGGATATCTAAGATTTATCAATACCTGACTGCTGGTGTTGTCAGGAAATCTTAATAGATGTTCATTATGCAGCAAGATACAGTCAGGTAGGAAAGGCGATAGAAGTGTTACTAGGTTTTGCAGCTAGGGGGAGTAGAGACTCAAGGTTATTGACCTATGGGAAATCATGAAATTAAGGATAAATAGGTGTTTCCATTTGGGAACAGGAAAAAAAAAAAGAACTTCTGTTATAACTTTTTTTTTTTTCTGTCTTGTGGGGAAAAACCTGAACCCTTTTATATTAAGCACATTCTGGCTTCAGGTCTAGGAATTTTCCACGCCACTGCCAAGAATTTAAGGACAACTGGCATGCCTTGGTAAGGAAGTGGATTTGGTAAATTGTGATCATGCTGACTTGAGCAAGGATTCTTTGGGCTTTCAGGCTCCTGAAGTTGAAGTCCATGTGTTCAGCATCCTATTTCTTTGGAGGAATGCTACAATATCTGCTTTCCTGATGTCAGGGACCCCAATTAACATTACACCAATGTCTGGTGCTTTGTGGTTTTCTGTTAAACTTTTGGGGTGGTCTGAGCTTGAGGGAGATCTCTGGAAGCCTGTTGGAGTCCTTGTGGAGTCTCTTTAGAGCTTGTTTGGCTGCTAGGAAGGAACCAGGCAATGAATGAAGAAAAGCTCTCTCAAAGCTGTGATGTTTCTATATTTAATCTAAATCTTAGTGGATAGTGAAATATATATGAAATATATAATTTTCTTTGTTATAAAACTCATGTCAAGCTCTAATTACAGTTTTGGGATAATGCAGCTTCAAGTCAGTGCCCTGGTCTCCATTAGACTGACTTCAAGACAACACTGCTAGCATTCCCCAGCTTACCAGCAGGCCCTTAGCATTTTTCTGTCTGTACTGAATTGTTGAAGGGTGTTGCTATAGAACAGTTTCACACAGCTACTGAATTTCAGTGCTTGTATAATTCTTTGTGCATTTGTGTGGAAGAAGTAAGCCTTTACTTCATAAGGATTTGTAAGGCTGTTTGTTTGGAGATGCCTTGGGTGAAAGATAATGTGGGTGCAAAGTAATGGTAATAGAGGTCTATTGTTTCAGAACTCGTAGCAAAGGAATATTGGTGTAACAAAATGCTTCCATTTATTGTACTCTGCTAAACAATGGGTAACATAAGGATATGAAGAAAAACAATGGACTGACTTGAATTGAAAATAAGAGAGGAACAAGCTCATCTTAGCATTGATTACATAAATAAACATGGAGAAAGGGCTTATCCGCCTCTGGCAAATAGCTGAAATGTGTATTTTAAAACAGGACCTCTTTTTCTCCTCAGCAGAAAACATCCTATTTATGTTGTGAGCTTAGCTTCTCTTTGCTGCTCATCATATGGTTTAGAAGGAAGAGAGTATTATGATTTCAGTCACCTGAGCATAGCTGGAAAGTGTACTACACTGACATTGCAAGCACAGATTGAATTTCCAGCCTTGCATGTACCATCCCACCTTCTCAGCTGTAAAAGGGATAAAGCTTGTGAAGATTGCTATAGAAACACTATTGGCATCTTTACTGTTACAGCCCTTGGCTGCATTTCCTGGTAGTCACGAGTTGGTGACCACAGAGACAAACCCCCATGTGAAAAGTAGTTCAGTTTTATAATTCAATGTGGTGGTATTGACATGATCTAGAGTCAGACCTAGCACCTGATGTACTCTTTGTACAGAGTGTTCAGTCTGAACACCTTCAAAACTAGCTGTCCTCAGGATTCTCAACACTGTTCAATGGGTACCAGATAAAGGAGCAAGAAGGGAGATTCTCTATACAATCTAGATCAGTGCTGCCCAAAGCAGGCTGTGAAAACACCGAGACAAGATTGTGAAGCATAGAAAAAGTCAAGAGATCAGCAGCTCAGTTCATCCAGAGCGTATTTGTGTGGGGAGGTTAGTTCTAGGACCTTGAGCTAGGTCTAGACCTTCCAGTGATGTCCAAAAGTAGTATTGGCACGGATAGGTGCCCATGGGCTGGCCAAAAGCACTTCCTTAATGGTTAACAAGCTTCCAAGTGTTTCCACAACTCTCTGTGGCTTCTTATCTACAGAAGGTATGGTCATACCAGCAATAAGGGAGTAGAACAATTCTTTTAGCCTGTTATCAGTCCCTCTTTTATCAAACTCCCTGTATTATGGCTTGCTAAACAGAACTCTAAGTTTTTAGATGTGGATTGTATCGTTTCAATTGTTACGAAGGATTCTTTCTTGTTAGCAGTAGCAACCCAAGATGTCTTTTAGTCCGTATAATTCATTATCAGCACACAACGCATTCAGATATAGACTGTGTTTTCCTCATCACGTCACATATGGGACCTACTGTTCTTTTTTTCAGTGGAAAACTATCCTCCTGAATAGTTAACAGAAAGTAAAAAGAAAAAAAAAAGTGCTTTTGATGACCCAAGGACCATTTGTGGTTGTGTGACTGAGTAGATAAATTTTGCTTATGCTTAGCTAAGCAAATAAAACTAGTAGAGTATTGTCTCTGGGATAATAATAGCTTTGTAGAGGCTGGGATGTTCTGACACTGCAACCCTGCATCCCAGAGGAATCATGGGAGATCTAGGTAGTCACCCGGCTTCCCAAATGCCTACCTCTTCTTTCCATAGAAAGACTGAGTGGTGGAATATGCCTGCAGGGATTTATTTGCGTGCTTGGACTTTCTTCTTGACCTGTAAGCTTCACATCAGTTCAGCAAGTGTTTTCAGAATTAAGAAATTAAGTAGTTTAGGTTGTCATCTGGGAATTTAAACTGCAGGACTGTTTTCTGCCAGATGAGTTGAAAGTTAATGGGGCATCCACAATTTACACCAAAGAATCTGGCCTGCAGTAAGTAGAGACAGTGCTTTGCATGTCTGGAATAGGTTTATAACTGGGTGTTGTGGTTTAACCCAGCCGGCAGCTAAACACCACACAGCCGTTCGCTTACCCTCCCCCCTCCCTCTCTGGGATGGGGGAGGGAAACAGGAAAGTGAAGCCTGTGAGTTGAGATAAAGACAGTTTATTAAGACAGGAAAATAATAATAATAATAATAATGATAATAGTACTACTAATAATAACGTGTACGAAACAAGTGATGCACAATGCAATTGCTCACCACCCGCTGACCGATGCCCAGCCTATCCCCGAGCAGCCGGCCCCCCACCCCGGCCAGCCACCCCTATATATTGTTTAGCATGATGTCAGATGGTATGGAATACCCCTTTGGCCAGTTTGGGTCAGCTGTCCTGGGTCTGTCCCCTCCCAGCTCCTGCTGCACCCCTAGCCTGCCCGCTGGCAGGGCAGAGCGAGAAGCTGAAAAGTCCTTGGCCTGGTGTAAGCACTGCTCTGCAACAATTAAAACATCAGCATGTTATCAGCGCTCTTCTCATCCTAATCCAAAACATAGCACCCTACCAGCTACTAGGAGGAAAATTAACTCTGTCCTAACTGAAACCAGGACACTGGGTTACAGTTAGCTCTTTGTAATTCTACATGACTTGATCTAAGGCCAGGAAAAGAGAAGGAGCAGCTCACGTAAAAATGCGGTCTCATGCAGTATTATTTCATTCTTAGCGGTTCTTTTTCTTTCTTATCTTGCCTAGCTATATGTGGAGGATCACTGAGTGTACAAGCTTGCATTTGGAGACTTGGGAGGATGACTCTGGCTGAAGGAAATGTGAATCTTGCACAGCTATGGCTGTCCATACCACCCAGAAGCAGAAAGGCAGTCATTCATGCAGCGCTGAGTAAATTCACAAGAGAACTTGGCAGAGAAAAGGAGCTAAAGGTTAGTTGATTTGAACAATCTCAAGCTAGCACCAGTCACCCACCTGCTACCCCCATAAGATCTGAATTACTTCTTCTGAAGTATGGAAATACTTTCCAATAATCCACTTGCACAACAGTGGAAAGAAATCCCATAGGACTACTCAGCTAAAACAATCATGATTTTGGCAAGTGGAAACTACTGGACCAAATTCAGCAAGTCCTTCATTTGTGTTCTGCTAAATTTGTGCAGGCATCAAGGGGAATTTTGCTCGAGTAAGAGGATACTAATTGTATGATGCTGCTAAACTGAGTGAGTAATTCTGGATCTGGTTTCAGCTTGACTGCAAGAGCACCAGGAACGCTTGTCTGCCACAGGGATGACCAAGAAGGTGTAACTGGTGTTTGCTGAATAGTAAATCACACCAAGTGAATAGGCAGAAGGACTTGATTATGTCCCACAATCACAGCTGAACTGACAGATGAGGATTAGAGAAATAAATAGCACTGTATGTTTCATCCATAATATCTTTAGCTTGGAAAGAGGTCTGGCAGCATTTTTAAAATTATAGAACTTGGAAGGTGAGTGTTTTTGCTTGTGTTTGCTGTGCTCTAGAAGGTTTCCTTCAGGATCCCTCCTCTTCTGGTGCTGCTTGAAAGGACTGCTTTGTTGGTGGCAAAAACAAGCCCCAGGTGATATCAGATAAGTGGATATATCCAGACAGAAAGGGAGGCTTCATGGAGCCCTTAGAAGTACCCTTGCTTTGCTCCAGCTGAAATTCAGGATAGGTTTTTTGTTTACTGAAAAACAGTGAGATAGGGACCATGTCCAGGGGAAATTAATCTGAAATAGTAGAGGTGAAGGGGGAGAGGAACAAATTACAGCATAAGGCTGAACGAACTGCCAATGCTTTGCTGCAGGTGCTGTTAACTGGTGGTGGGCCTAGACCACAATGGTACAGACCCTCCTTCCTTTGACAAGGTGCTGTATATGAAGGGGATATGTATTTTCTGGGTGATCCTAGTTCATTTAGCAGCTTCTTTAAATTTGTAAGGAAAAAAAAATCTATGTTACTTTATTTGTTAAATATATTTTCAGTCCCAGAATTGCAAGCTTCCTAGATTTTTAAGGGTGTTCTTCCTTCCTTGTTTACTAAGTTCTCTAAGGGATGAACTAATTGTATTAGTGTAAGCCTGGGCACCTTTTAAACATTTGCTGAAAGGCATAACGTGGCTAGGTGGTCAAAAATAATCTTTCACCATATTAAGTTACAAATCAATCATACAGCTAAGTTGTGTTCCATTTTCTCTTCCTGCTCTTCTGTGAAGGTGGTGTCTGTACGTGTGTCTTCATTGAGGGCAGTGCCTGGCTGGGATCAGGACAATGCATTGAACACTGAAGCAACCTGCTTCATGCAAGAAAATTTCCATAGCCATTGAGTAAAAATGAGGTTTTGTTAGACCTTCCCACAGACACCCTCATGCAACAATTGCTTTGTTCATTGTGGCTTCCCTATTTGATGTATTTTTCCCTCCATTAGCCTCCTTTTCCCAGCCCACCGCTTTGTTGTATGTGTAAATGTCAAGTGGCTTTAAAAATGAATCAGAACATTATATCTGCCGCCCTCAGATATCTGATCACCTCCATTTCTGTACTTGCCCTCTAAAATGCTCTTGGTAATTACTTGTATGGGCTAAGTTGGACTAATTTAGTAACAGATCAGCGCAAAGTGAATTACTGGAACTTATTCAGTTCCTCAGTCAGATTTCAGACTTCTCTCATCTTAGTTGTAACAACTAATACGTATAATACCTCATCCCACACCATATTAGCATCAATGCCAGGATTTGGGGGGGTTTGCAAGAATCCCCTTTCCACATTTGGTCTTAAGTTACACTGAAATGCAAACTTTAAAAATAATAATAATTAAAAAAAAAAAAAAAACAACAAAACATTTTCTGGGGAACTAATCTTTAATTTCTTTAATTTTCAAGGTTTTTAAAGTATTTTTAATTAAACATGAGATTTAAGTATAACTTTAAAAATAATATAAATTAATATTAATTTTAAAAATTAAACACAAATCTAGATTATTGAAACAGGTCATTATTTCAGGATTTTGTGGAATAAGCAGTTTGTATTCTCAACTCAATTGTTTGGTAAGGTAAACATGAATTTGCAAATTGTTTTGGTCTACATGAGACCTTTTTTTGTAAATTTCAGCAAAGTTTAAACCACAAAATGCCCTCTTCATCTGCATAAGCAGCATTCTTTATTGGAGTAAAATAACAGCTCCTGGAAGCTAGAGCACATTCTGGCTTACTCAGTGAGACTGGAATTACTTGAAAAGTTCTGGACATTCAGAGAACTCCAACCCCATCTTTCCATCTCACTAGCCATGGTCAGTATGATATATGCATTCTATCACAGGGTGTAATTACAACTGGAGAGCTATATTAACCTTATAGTTAATTCCCCCAAAACTCAAGTGGAGGTGTAGGGTTGAATGGAGTCCATTTAGAGCTCCAGAGACTTCCTTGCTGCCTAGCAGGTAGTAGTTTCACGAAATTGGTGTGTGTGGTTTGTATGCAGTTTCCTGCTGTGTCTGGTGCCATGCTTAGTTAGCTGCTGTTTGTATTGTTGCTTATGAGCAGGTTTCAGAGAGGCTGTGCTGTGGCACAGCGTGCATTTGGGAGAGACAGGGTGGTCGTAACTTCAGGAGTGGTCTTAGAAATGGATGTGGCCTTCAGAGTTGGTTCCAGAGATGACATGGCCCTGAGGATACATTTTTGGGGAGCATCTGGGACTGGGAGGGAGGGCTTTGGGAGTAAATGGAGCCTTATGAGTGCATTTGGAAGATGACATGGTCTTGGAAGCAGTATTAGGAGTGGGAATGACCCTCGGAAAAAATGCAGTCCTTGGAGTGCTCTTAGGGTGTTCTTGGACTGACTTTGCCTAACAGTTTGGGATCTTGACTTGCGTCTTGTTAGGGCTGGCACCTTTGGCTGTTGGAAAGCCCTTTGTTGACATGTCTTATGTCTGATACTTTCATGGCATTCTGTACCCACTGGAGGTCAGTCCTCATCTTGCAGTGAGCTGTAGTAAGCAACTAGCAGAAGAGAAGCAAAATCGAGCAGATGTTACACTTCTGATTTCAAACCCACAGTGCACTATAAATGTTGCAATGAGATCTCTTGAATTCATTTGTCATCACATACACCGTACAAAACCAGACAGCAACACCAGTTGTTCATAAATTGCAGATACGTGTATTTGTACATACTTGTACTATACATTTATCGCTGTTTTGAGCTCATGGATAAGCTCTGGCTGAGGGTGAACCCTGAACTCGTCAGACAGCTGGTGCAATGTGGTTGAGAATTCTTGTGTTCCTCTTGGCTTAAAAACTCATGTCTCATTGTTGTGCACAGTGAAGATACCAAGCCAAAGAGTGACCAGGACAGCTGTGGAGTGGAGTTTCTGGTGGTTTCTGTGTCAAGGCAGAGAAGAAAGTGATTAACATGAGCCCCCTTTCATGGAGTTTGTGCTGTTGTACATTGGTCAGGTCCCTTTTTTACCAAAACAGGTAACGGAGTGGTGGGAAAGGGGTTACATATATAGAAGATGTAAATTTTGTTGACAGAGAGCCACCTCTTTCCTGTCCATTACCTGTTAGTGACCACACTGTGAAGTCTTTTCCTGCTCAAACCCTGTTGTGGTTGAAGTTCTCTGAAGTAAGTTTTATTTTAGTGACTTTTCTGCTGTACTGTGCTGTCTAGATTTTGGACATTGTACATAAAGAGTCCCACAGAGGCACATAATGACAAAGTTATCTCCTTGTCCAACAGACCACTGAAAAAAGAGAACGGGCACCCAGGGAAAGCAAGTCTTGTTAATGGAAACAGCAATGAGGTACCTCAGTCACAGCAGGCTGTATAAGTCAATGATCACTCTCAATGATATCTTTAGAAGCAGCTCTGCAAGAGGTGTACCGCATGTTCCCCGTTGTGGACTGGAACTCATCAAAACTTTTCTGCTTTCTCCTGACCTCCAGGAAGCCCAGGCTGATACCACAAAGTGCTTTGGCCAGCTGAGGGAAAGTGCAGAAGACTCTCACCTGCAGAACATAACCATCTCCCCAAGTCACCTCAGGAATCACACCTTTGTGTAGGGACTCTGTTAGATAGCCACAGGGAGGTTGGTGGGGCTTCATGTCTGCAAGCTCTCTAAAACATATTTTGTTTGGTTTCTGGAATTCCAGACTATCAGCTGAAGTCCTGAGATCTCTTAAATGATTTCTGAGATGAAATAAACAACCCAATTATAATCCTACTGAAATCCTTAGCTGTAACCACAAAGCTTCTTCCAAGATTTTCTGATAACTTTCTTACCATTGTAGTTCTAAAGGCTGAATTTAAACATTGTTTCATTCGCTGTGAGTAGTCAGAACAGGAAGGAATCAAAAATTTGAGTCTTAAAAGTGAAGTTTACACCGTTTTTTTATCCAACTTAATGTATTTTCATTTAAAAAGTTAAATATGAGCCCCTAAAATATATACCTTAAACTAAAATCCTTATATTATTTTTAAAAGTGATTTACTAGATCAACAAGCTCTTGTGAATGTTGATACATCCAACACAGCTTTTTATGTAGAAAATCAGAAAAAAACATCTGTACTTACGAATTCCGGGTTTATCAAAAAGGCAGTATTTGGAAGGGTTTTATCTCACCTAACTTTAGATGTAGAAAAAAGTGGACTTATTAAGTGCATCAGTTACTGTAGTGTCACTTTTTAGCAAATGGAATGAAATTGGAGCTTTTAGGCTGTTATCTGACATCTAACTTGATCTATCTTAAGTTCAGTCTGAGAATTAGATCATTTCTGTCCTGGAAGCATCTGTTTCTCTCTGACTTCAGAAGAGAGTCTAGCCAAGCAGTTCAGAATGTTGCTATCCGCTTTTGTTGTAGTGACTGCGCATTAACATTTCTCAGGTTAAGGCTATTCCTGTGTAATTATCAGGCTTTGAACTAGATGGAATTTAAATTTCATGGTCTCTACTGTTTTAATCCATTCCTTAGGTCATCATCTATGGCACTAGACTTTGCAAATTGGAAAACAGAGGAAAAAATTATGAAAAATGGCTTTAGGGTGTTGTGATTTATTATATTTTAAATGGAACTCTCTTTTCCTTCCAAATGCAATTTGACGTAAACCATGACTAAAAGTGTCAATTACTATCCAGTAAATTACCACTTAACTTTTTTCTAGCATAATAAAAATCTAGAAATAGAGATTTGCAGTATTTAGTAGGTCCTCATGAGAGATGCTCATGTTAGAAAGCCTTAAAAATCAACCCTCAACAGGCCAGCACCTTAGAAAAGACACCCTAAGGTTAGTAGCAGGTGAATCAGCAGCTCATGCTGTGGCAGTTCCTGATAAGTGCGTATTTACTGATAGTGTTAGGATAACCCTGAAATCAGGTTGTGGCCATAATAAGAGTCATTTTCTTAATACACTGCATAGAGAGGCACTGAGCAATACAGGTCACTTGAGGATTTTTGTAAGGCAATGTTGGTCCCACTGGGGAAACAACACAGAGTAGGGCAATTCTCTAGTGATCTGAGAGCAGCAGGCATGTAGGAGTTGGCACCAAGGTGGACATCAGGCAGCAGGTGTTGGGAAAGATACAGGTATTTTTCCCCACTGAGGAGCCTACGGTAGCCTCATCTTGCAAGTATATTCACATGTATGCACATACAAATGATTGCCTACAAGTATATGCGATCTTACTCTCACTCACTCCAACACCGGTCTCAGGGAGGCTTCAAGTCCTTGTTCTTATATTTTTATTCACCTTTTGCGGAAACTGTAACCTCAGTGTAAAACTAAAAGGCTCAGAAAACCAGAGACAAGGAGAAAGTTTTCAGATCTATCTCAAGTATTGTGAGACTAAAAGGTAAATAGCTTTTGTGGTCTTTTCTCTTTTCAGTTTTTAAGGGTTTAATGCAAGAAATATTCAATATGATATAAAACAATCAGCCCAAATCAAGTGAAAGCCACTGCACAAAAATGAACAATTAAGGACATGTACTTGTATTTTGGAGTCTTTTTCTTGTGACGGGTGCAGCTTCTTCTTTGCACAATGAACATGTGATAATTTGGTCTGAAATCTCTTATTCTAAGACACAGCCTGACAGAGGAAACACAAAACTTCACTACGAAAGGGCCTGCTGTGCAACTCTGTTTTCTTTGCTCTCTCTGAAAGAGCATAGTGGAGGAAACAAGCAGAACTTCAACCAGAGCACATGCTCTGGAAATGTCTCAGATAAGCCTCTTGAAGTTAGGAGGTTAATTTAAATGGCTTCCCCATACTTGTGTTAGGGTAGTTGTTTACTGTTCCATAAAACAGGCTTCTCAAACTTCCTGGAGATCAGGTGCTGGAAAGTGTGCCCATGTTTTGCTCTAGTCATGTTGTAGATGGGATCTTGTATGGGCCGATATATTCTCTTTCTAACTATGGCGAAATTAATAGCAGAAGAGTGAGTTTGCAGTACTTCCTTTCCTGTTTGGAGTGTAGAAGTGCATAGGCAGATTGTATGAATGTGGAAACACTATTTTTTTTTGTTAGTGTGAACATGCTGGTTTTTTTTTTTTTTGATGTTTTCTAGACCAGAAGGTGAGAAGGATAAGGAGAAATAGGTTTTCTTTACTGCTTGGGTGTTAGCTCTTTGTTGTGCTATTTCCTCTCTCTCTGCTGCCTTTAACTCTCAGATGAAACAGGGGAAAGGTAAGCCATGATATGACAACAGAATGCTGTTGAAATTTTTTGTACAGCCTCTGTAGCTGTTGTCCTGGCAGGTTTGTTCCCTTGTTCTCAGACGTCCTAAATCAAAGTACAAGTTGAGGGTAAGGGCGGCTGGATAGGATGGAGTGGGAAACAGCAGGCATAAATAGCTCTTGGTAAGTGCACAGGCATCGTAGCAGGCAGTAAAGAGAATCAGAAGAGTGCCCTCAGAAGAGGTCAAGTATTTCTGCAAGAAGAGGCTTAGATATGCCTAGAGAGCAGATGGGCTTACTCAAGCGTGCACCCGTGATGTCACTCATCATAGCACTACCAGTCTTATCCATGGATGCAAATCAAATGCTCAGCTGAAACTTGGATTCTGAATTACTGATGACCATTTGCATTATAGTGATTTCAGATGTTTTCCATTTGTTGATTCCTAGAGACTTGCTAGTGCAAGTATAGCTTAGGGCCTCCGGGTTTATGGCACATCTTTTGGGCCTCTGTTGCCCCAAGGTGATTAGAGACTTGCTCTAGCACACGTGATACAAAACAAAGGTAATAAGGGAGCAAGTGAGCTGTTTAAAGACTTAATAAGGGCTTAATGCAGCTACCTCATACCACTTCTCTCTGTAACAAATCCAAGCCACTCTTTTCTTAGTTATTTCCCTACCTTTCCCCTTACCTTCTACTGTACTGGCTTGCCATAAAATTTGAATCAGTATCTTTGGCAGCAAACCTCAATAACGTGGGTGAAGTAACTAATTCTTTTGCTATTTAAAATACAAGGTTTAGCTTTCCCAGTGCATTACTCTGCAGGGGTGAGAGAAGGAAAGTATTTGTATTTGCTGAATTAACATGCCTTACTTTTCATGCCATGGAACAATATTTGTCAAAATAACATCACTGATGCATTAATATTTGTACAGAGGTACCCAGTCCTCTTCCATTTTCTCCTTCCCATGTAGGGTCTTGAACAACCTGTTAAAATATGATTGATTAATGAAAACCTCCAGTGTAAAGTAATCCACAAATGGTGGAGTCAGGAGGCATGTAGAAATCAAGGAATATCCCAGCTCATCACAGGGGGTTTGGGATTGAGTTAATGGTTAATAATGGTTTCAGCAAAAGCTGATTATAGTAAATCTAACTTTCTAGTTCCTTAATTATAAACAAACAGAGAAAATAGTACAGCTGCAGTTACATAATTTGTTGCCCAGGAAGTATTTTTTTTAATGCAAAAAGCTGCTGTGCACAAAGGGATAGTGTGTCCTGTCTATCTCTAAATATAGCGAAGCTATGAATGTTTACAGTAGTTGAGGGTTTGTCTGCTGTGCTCTCTGCTGTCTTTCTCTGGTGCTAAAGGTCTATACGCAGCACATCCTTTCAGACCCTTCAGAAACTCTGTATGGCAAATGAGAGATGGATGATTTTTTCAAATACTGTTGCCCACTGATCTGCCACGTATATTTGGAGAGTCCTTTCTGGCAACAGGAACCACAGATTGTACAAAAGGAGTCAAAGAAAATTAATGTTTGTATTACAGGCCACATTCTCACAGAAGATGAACTGGGAAGGGAAGCAGTCACCTTGAGCCCCCTGTTCTTTACTTCATTTGGAGAAGAAATGGGTGGGCAGCCAGGTGAAAGGAGGACATCAGTGCAACCACAGCCCCAGATCTTCAGACATACCCTGGAGCCTTCTATTTTCTAAGTGAGATGTTTCCCAAGGATGTTATGGAGACTGTGACTGGGGTTCTTACTTGCCTCCATCACAGCAGCAGCACTCTAGTTCTTCATTTTGCACTTGCCTTTAGTGAGTGTGTGTAAAGCAGGTTTCAATAATATTTTCCATTCTTTTTAAAGCAGTTGGAGAGCCTCAGGGAAAAGTGCTGGGCAGGAGCAGTACTATTACATATAAGCCTCCAGGTTATACACAGCTAGAGATGACAAAAATAGCACACAGCTGGGACTGTGCTAAGGACTGGGGTAAGGAATGGGAAGGGAAGGACAGGAAAGTCCCTGGGGTTTAATGGCTGAGTAGGAAGAGATGTTGTATGTACTGGCCACCCACAATAAACTTGCAGGAAGGGCAGAGGGATCATTACAGATCTTGCAACGTATACCAAGCAAGATGCAATAATTAAGTAGGATGATTCATTCTTAGAAACTATTATTAATCACTTTATGAACTGTGATGATGATAAGCAGGTATAAAATATTAACTGCTATGTGATGTTTAATTAATACATCCTCAGGTTGTGATTCTCCTAATTAAAAAAATGCCTATTCACTTCAGCAAGATTAATTCCAGGATAAGGTACTACTGAGTATGAGCAAAAGTTGCCAAAAGCAACTTTTTAGTAAGTTCTGGTCCAGGATGAATTTGATCCCTGGGGTTGTTTAAGGAAAGGTTGGACGTGGTGCTTAGGGATGTGGTTTAGTAGGTGATATTGGTGGTAGGGAATGGTTGGACAACATGATCTTGGAGGTCTTTTCCAACCTTAATGATTCTATGATCAGTGGGAGCTGATAGTATTCTTCTGAGATAAATTACCATAGAAATGCTTTTATAGGTGACCTGTTTTTGTAGCCTGCTAGTATTGTGATGATGCTGAAAGGAACAGAATTGTTTCTGTTGTCTATAACATGAGGGTCTGGGGTGTTCAGTTAAAATGAATGAACAGTGATTTGTAAATTGTCATATTCCAGAAACATCTCAGTGTTTCTTTCTTCCTTTGGAACTCTTTTTAGCAAGGTTGTTGTAACATCTATTTTTTTCTAGTTGTAGCTGTTGACAATTTCAGCAAGAAGGTGTTGCTCCACATAATGAAGGCTCATCAGCCTGTCTTGGCTTGTAGTGTAACATATACAGCCATCCTTCTCTTCCATGCCTGAGCAGTAGCACTGCTTTAAAACCTTCTCTCTTGGATAGTGAAAACTAAATGAGTTTCCCTATGCAAGACTAAAGCCATGATAAAACATGAGTCCCAAGAGTCAAATTTGGCCTGCAAATTAGACCAGGGCAGGGAACTGTAAAGACTGGCTTTTAGAGGAATACGATTTTATTTCTGTAGGATAGTTTGGAAGTGTTATAATTTCACATGCATCACCAAGATGTTATCTGTAATGAAAAGCCCACATTTTAGATAATGCTGACTACATACGTGTGGGTAGTACAAGAGAAGGTTTATTCCTGGAGTACCTGTGCCTATACTTCTCCACCCCTCAAGTTCCCCAAACACCAGGAGTTGTCTCTCTTTATTGAGAGCTCTTCTGTATCTACTTCTGATAATGTGACAGGCTTCACACATCCCTAGGGTGACTGACAGTACCTAAACTTTTGAAGAAAGATTGTCTGAACTGAGGGGTTTTACCATTGAATCTGGTGTATTTCAGCCCAACATCTGATTGTTTGATGACAATCTGAGTCATGAGTTGGAAGTAGTGTCAGCTCTAGCTGGTTTGCTCAAAAGGTCTCCAATTTGTGCTGTCATCTTAGTACCTGTTTCAATAGTCTTCATCTGCGTTATGTACAAGCAGACATGTACCATTTGATTCCAGGCTCATAGTAGCTTTATTAAAATCCAAAGCTTACTATTAGTAGAATTTATCAAGTTTAAAAATGTAAGAGACATTTACACATACATATACAAATTCCCTGCCCGAGAGAACTAAGTATGAGTTCGTGAAGTAAAGACTCCAGCTATGGTTCATTCTTGCTTATTCAAAGAAAAACAAAGGGGAAAAACAAAACAAAATATATTTTTTCAATTCTGTCCCAAATGAAGGTGAAAGCAACTTCACAGAAGTCAGTGAATAGGACAAGTCTTCCAAAGTACAAGTCTGAATAGGGTTGCGTTCTTAAAGTTATCCTGAATTACCCCAGGTCATCCCTTGGTGAAAGTATCCATACATCACATGGGCCCGAGACTAAAGTCAAAGCTAATAGTGCAATACTACATATAAAAATAAAAGGCCCGAAGATCCCCTTCTTAAATACTGCACTGATCAGGCTATAGCCCGAAGCATTATATTATCCTTCTTACAGTTTATATAGGTATGAGTAACCATACAATTATATAGAACCTCCTGAAACCCAGCACTCAATGCAGAACATTGACCTCCATCATCACAGAACTGTATACTTATCCATCTCTGTGAGAGGTAATCTATTCTATAGCATGTGAAACAATCTGCCGTTCACCCTCAAATGCTATATGGGTCAGGACAGCAAGGAAGAGAAGATACCTACATTCAGTTGTAAATAAATATTGACAAGCACTTCGGAAAATAAACAGTGTAACAGAGTCCAGCTATAAAATTAAGTCAGCAGATATTCAGCCAGTGACGAATAGATTCTGATGAGTTCATGTTTGTTCAGAGAATTTATTGCCAACAAGGACTACAAGCAGATACTAAGGCTTTCTTCCCTGGTATGTGCAGCACTGATGATGATTCCATTTTGTTGGTCTTAGATGCTTGCCTGGGACAGGGTTATTTTTTTTTGGCAGTACGTTTTTGGTCTATTCTCTTCATAGCAACCTGCACCCATTTCTGATCAGGGTGTACGCAGATCTTGATACCTTTTGCAGTGATAAACCTGCAGGAAGAAAAAGTCAGACAGCAATTAAATTCTGGCCTACAAAGCCAGGCTTGAAGTGCTACTTTTATGCAGAGCATGAGGACCTGTATGGTAAAACCATATCACACGCTTGAGTTTGTAATAGTTACTTGGTATAACAGTGCATAGTAACATCAGTTCCATATCCGTGGCATAGGTATGTATGTAGCATATATGGTCATATGCATATATGGTGATATTCAATTAAGAAAAAGGAGCAGGTCCCAGATTTGATTAAAAAGCATGTGCTCGTGAAATCAAGAGACCAAACGTCTCCTAGCAGAAGTCATAGTTAATGCAAACTCTTTCACGTGATCTTTCCCCTTGGCTGAGTGCACTGGGCTTCTGGCTTTACCCTACCCCCTCACTGAGATTTCTTCAACTTTCTGGGCAGAAAGATGTAACTTCAGTGAGCCTTTTACCAGCATTCGTGAACAACATGTGTTCAGGCTCTCCAGGATCTCCCCTTTGTCTCCCTCACCTCCTCAGTTGCTGATTTACTGTTTCATGTGGGAACTGGAAGGGTGACTTGAACTAGCCTGATTTAGCAAGTTGGGCTTTGAAGTGTCTTCTGATGCCATTTTCCTTTTGATGGTAGCTTGTTTGCATAGGTGAGTCTGAAAGTGGACACTGCGCCAGATACTTACATGACAGCATTTAATGGAACTTGTTGCTTTTCATAGTTGACAAGCTGTCTGATGTCCAGTTTCTGTGTAGATAGAGTAACACAAGCAAATTTGCGCATTGGTTGACTTCCAACGCTTCCTACAAGGAGAAAAGTAAACAGAGAAAAAGGTGGTCAGTACTATATTCACATTTAACCGTAAAAACTGCTTTTAAATTACAAATTCCAGATGATTTCCAGCTATGGTTAGAACTGGGGTGTCTCATGAGATGTGCAGCCAGAATACTAATTATACAAAAGAGCTCAAGGTGTGTTTTGTGAGACTATCTCTGAAGTTTCATTGGTATCATCATGATTAGGTCTGTATCATGTGCACATAAGTGCCCATATGGAGTAATGCACCTTTACTAGGTAGATTTCAAAATGTTATCTAAATGTGGATCAATATAATTGCCCCTACTTTCCGCACAAAGGAAAGGAAAGCAAGGCTACTTGTCTCACACTGGGCATCCAAAGCTAGCCTAAAAAACAGCAACAAAAAACACTGGAAATATAGATTTAACTGGCAGAATGCCTAGTATTTGCATACTCTTGCTACAAGTCTAGTGTTATGGGTAGTGGAGTGCTACCTAATCCTATATTTTCTTCATCATTTAGATATGTTTCAAGGAAATGCAATGGAAATTAATAAGGAGGCAGCATCAATATAAAATTCTTTGTGCAACTGTCATGTTGCGTAGTAATAATGAAAAATGGCAGCTCATTTAAGTGAGATGGAGTGTACGTATATATTACTGGAAGCCTTTGCTTGATAATTTCTGTTTTTCCCCCAGCTTTCAAAGACAGGTTTGGGAAGGTGCGATGAGGACAAACAGAACGCTGCTGTATTCTGAGGTTTATTTTAGAGGAATTTATAGAGAAAGTGTCTTGAAGTCCAAGAGCTGCTCAGGTACAATTTGCTAAGTACAAAACCTGCTTCACATAATCTCATTATCTGAGAGTTTTTCTTTGTTTGAAGCAGTTGCAATAGCTGAAGTAAATGCATTTCGGCCTCTGCAGAAGCTGTGGCATGGCCAGTGCATGGGTACTGGCAGAGCTGCTAATTCTTGGGATTTTCATTGCCTGAAGGAATATCTCTTCTGAACTTGTATTAGTCACGTGCAATGCCATATATTTTCTTGAGATTCAGTGTAAGTACTGCATTGCTCAAATTGTTTTTTCAAAATGTGATGTTAAAGAGTTCAAAGATAGTCAAACAATCCTTAGTATCCCTGAAAATATTCTCTTCTACTAAGCCATTTCCAGGAAATGCACACAAGGAATACCAGCAGAGCTTCTGTAAACCTGGCAACAAAACCAAAGTTTTCGCTGGCACAAAATCTGCACCTATAACTACCCTTTTTTCCCATTCTTCTCCTATCCTTTGTCATTCCTCCTTCTAATCCTTTTTCTATCCCTTGCACACCATCCCAACATAATGTTTCAGGCTTGGGTAATATTTATGACAAATCAGGCATCCTGGAGCATGGCAGTACAAAGTGCCAGTCTGTGGTACTAAGGCACATTGCTTCGATGGACAGCAGTAGCACTAGTCAATCTATGAAAATGTAGCATGATCCAGCTATAGGGATACTAAGACAAAGTACTCAGCATGTAGCTACATAATCTTGTGAATGCTTAGCAGGTCTTAGTTTGGTTTTGGTGTGGTTTTGTGAAGATGCCTTTTCTGGGTGTTTATATCTGCATGTTTTTGTGGGTTTGCATATGACTTGCATATGAGTGTTTTCTGTGATTTTTATCAGCTTGTTTGCGTAAAGCTGATTATAAGTGTACGTGTTTGTGTGTATGTTCTACATGTAGGTCTTCTACAAGATGCAAGTGGGTTAATCCGAAAGTCATAAATGTCACTACAATACAACCCCTCTTGAAACATGGCTAACAAACATGGTTCATTTCAGTGCTCATAAATGTTCTTAAACAAGATATTAAATTGTATGAAATCAGTAGAAGAGAGAAAACCTTGTATAGATCCCTTGCTTTCCTTTACACTTTTTGTTCTTAGTTTGCCTGTCTGTATCCAAAATATTTGTCTAGAAACAAGCATGTGGGTAATATGCGCTACAGAACTGGAAGAACTTCTAACAACTGGGGACATTCAGTTGATAAAGGCTTTATGGTTTCAGAAGGACACATTAAAAAAAAAAAAAAGTAGTACACCTATTTAAAGGAAAAGAATAAATCTGAAGCTGATTCAAGAAATAATGTATAAAAATGTTGTTAATGCATATGGCACCAGTGAGATTAAAAGATGTCGCATCTTCAAGCTTCCACAATTTTGAGAGATAATAAGGCACAAAAACCCTGTAAGAGTACTAAGGCATAGAAATTCTCTTTGCGTTAAGGCAGAAGCCAAGCACTAATTGATAAGACAGCAGATGAGATCTCCCATAAATTCCCTCATGCTATAGCTGCCTTTCTTGTAGTTCTGATCTTGGTTTCTCGCAAGTGTGATCTTATGAATCAGCTCTGAGAATGAATCCTGCCTGAATGCGACAGCGCACTAGTACAACATGGAGCAAATCCTGTCTTCCTCTTAGGTTGCAAACTTACCTTTTGCTGTGTGCACGGTGAAGACACCAAGCCAGAAGATGACCAGTATAACTGCAGTATGGAGCTTCATTGCTGGTGGCTTCTTTGTCAAGGCAGAGAAGAAAGTGGTTATCGTGAGCCCCCTTTCACAGAGCTTATATATTGTCACTCAGTGGTCAGTTCTTGTGCTCGCTTATTGGGGCGTCATGGTGGGGTTGACTGTCAGTGGAAAAAATTGAGTGGCAGTACTTTTTCTGGTGACAGAACCACCTCCTTCTCCCCACCCATTCTTTACTAGCCCCCCTGTGAAGGCTTTTCCTGCTCAAACCCTGCTTGTGGTTGCACTTGCTTCTTTGTTGCAAGTTAGGTTTATTTCAAGCTGCAAAAAGTGAGAGCTCTTGTTCTGTAGTGGAAACCTTTAATAAGTGTTCCTGTCCTTTCACACCTCGAGCTACAGAACTGCAGCTAAGTCCCACCACAGAGGAGAATAACATTCAGAGTTACCCCTTTGACCAATGGACCACTTGAAAGGGGAGTAGTGAGCTAATAGATGATGGAAACAGGAAAAAAATGGCATTTTCCATAGTAGCTATAGATTGTTGGTCACTTGAACGTGCAACTTAACATGTAGCTTTCACAGAATCACAGAATGGCTGAGGTTGGAAGGGACCTTTGGAGGTCATCTGGTCCAACTCCCCCTGCTCAGGCAGGGTCTCCTACAGCCAGTTGCCCAGCACCATGTCCTAGAGAGCTTTGGAATATCTCTGTAGAGATTCCACGCCCAAAAGAGTCCTGATCATGTCAAACATTTAACTTTCACCTGAAACAAATCAAAATGATACAAACTAGAATCTCTGGGAGCAATTAGATCTAATATGTAGTTATCTTCAATTGTGGAAAAAAAAAAAGTTTGATTGTTTTTTTCCTTTTTTCTTTTTTCTTTTTTTCCCTCAATATTTAAGATCTGTTTTTTTGTAAGTTGCATACAGATGTACAAAATTAATTCAAATATCTCCTACACCAAAGAGGATCTCATTTGACTTTGTATTATCCATAAAAATATGTGCTTGAACACACACACAAAAACACCACCACCACCACCACATACACACAGAAAATGATCTCCCAAAAGCTTTGGAGGGCTGTCAGTCCCATTTCCTATGTGTGGTAGAACTTGTCAAAACTTCTGTTTTCTCTGTGATTTATGGCCAAAGCTGATATCACTAACGTGCTGGGAGAGGGTAACATTCTTTTATTTATAGAGCCAGATCCACTAGCCCTTGTGCTAGTCGTATATAACTAAAATACTGTGGTTTCACAGATAAGAGGTTCATTTTATGCTGTGGTCTCTCTAGTACAAAGAAGGGAGGTTGCTGGACTGGTCTGGGTTACTGGACATCATTGTTACATGACAGTGGTTTTGGGTTTTGCACCAGCAAATATTTCCCAAGCAAGTTGTGGAACTCCAGTGAACACATTTAGCAGCACCTGAGCTGGCATCATTGTCTGGAGCCTCTCAGGAGAAATATCCCCTCATGCCCAGTAGAAAAATCCCTGCTTTGCTAGGCCCAGCTGGGCCTTGTATGAATAGGTGATCACTAAGCTGTCTGATGCATGAGCTAGTAAGGCAGTGGTATAGAGTAGCTGTCAGTGCAATCCTGAAGCAAATGGGAATCTGCTCTGACTTCCAGGCCTCATCTCAGCAGGTTACTTCCAGCTTTGGAAATTTTTTATAGCATCAATATAAATTGCTTTACACGGGGAAGTACAGCATATGGAAGTCACTTCCCAGCGATTGCTCAGGAAAATTAGATGGAGCTAAGAACTGAGCTCAGATACTTGGCTCCTAGGCTGTAGTGGGTGATCTGTAACCCCAGTAATAGTCTGTAGCTCTTACAGTTAGAGAACATGCTACTTGGTTTACTTATACATATATGCATGTTATTTGTTCCTTGTGGTTTGATTCTTTCATCTTATGTATGACATGCAAACTGGAGAAGAGTAGGGGAAAAGTAGACTGTAAGCAGGCATAAGGTACTTGCTGCTTTGTTTGGCTGTTAAATCCACTTGTAATGCCAACGTAAGTTGCACTAAAATAGAAAACTAGACCCTTAGTTTTGAAGCCAAAGCTTCAACCCAAAATACCTAAAGTCCATGTCTAATGCCACACAGGGGAGTAGTTGTACTGACCTTAGCAGTGCTACTAGGAAATTTAATGTTACGTCTTTGTCCAAGCATTGCCGAACACTGCCTGAAATAACTCTCTGAATGAGATATTCCAACTTGTTGGTATGTGGCAGCTTTGGGATGCAAGACAGCAGCCCTGTCATTGATGAAAGAAATTTTCTCCCTGTTAGGACAAAAGATGGTCCCCCGCTTCTCCTCACTGGTATGGTACACGTGTATATTCACTGTTACAGTATCCACAGCTTTGAGCAAAAGGGTTGCCAGCTGTATTGAGCATGAGCCAACTCAGAAAAAGTCAGTCCTTCTCACAGAATCTCCTGCAGTTTGTAGGTTGATCCCTGAGGTGGTGTTAGAAAGTCTGTTGCTTCTTCGGTTTTTCACTGTTCTTGATGCAGGGTGGAAAAATTGCCTTGTGGCAAGTTTTTTCTGTCTTCATAGTTCTCATTTGCTGTGGTCTCTAGGGCTGTTCTTATGTGAAGCTGCCTTTTGGCTGCCACTTGGCTGACTCTTGTGTGGTTCACTTATCATAGTATGTTTTGGAAGCGTGCTGGAGTGAAATGATCATTTGTAGCGTGTGGTAAAGCCACAGTTGAAATGGATAGTATGATTTTGTAGTTACTTGATTGTATAGTCTGAATTGTGGATAAAGATGATTAACTGGACCATGATGCTTTCCAAGCTCTCGTCTACAGGTCTGCTGCTTTGCGTGCCATGACAACTGCCCTTCTCTGCCATACCTCTCGGTTAAAATGTGCCCTTAGTGCCTACAGGGAGCAGGTACATACAGTGGATAGGGCAGGTACAGATGTGTAGGTGTGTCAGTACCTAACATTTGAAGCCTACTGATCTACAAAAAAACAAAGGCTTTGAGTTTGACTCCCAGGCTTCCTATACAATGTGGGGAGAAAACCCACCACCTACAGCGTGCCCAAAGCATTAGGAAGTGTCTAGTAAGAAATACGGAAGAGATGGGATTTGGTGTTGTGGGAACAACCTTGCTTCTCATTGGGATCTGCAGCCCTGAGGCCTTTCCTGGAGTGTTGCTCGAGTTACTCTCCTAGAATGCAGCTGGCAGGATATGAGGGGCATGCTGCTCTCTGCTGTCTCTCTCTCTCACTCTGTTTAAGTGAAAGAACTTGTTCAAGATGATGGACAGCCAGTTTGAAACTTTGCCTAATGATACTTGACCCCACAGCCTTCATTTCCTTCACAATAAAGTATTTTGGGTTCAAGGTTGTAAGAAACTGACTTTTCAGTCTGAAATGATGCATATTTTGAATAGAACGAGTTAGTAAATATTAACGGATACGAAGAAGACACTGTGCAGCTGGGTCAGACTCTCATGTGGAAGAAGGGAGACGTAATCTCTAGTCCCTCTTCCGAAGAGTACTGGCTGTAAAACATTCATTGTTTACCATGCTTGCTTTGCCAGCAGTTGCAACAATGCAGATTAAACAGCCCCAGGAGAGCAACAGCAAACTCCTGCTTGAGACACTCAAGGGCTCTTCTAAGCCCTTTAGCCCCTGTTTGTGTGGACCAGCCTGCCTCCATTTCACAAATAAAGCAACTGGGGTTTAGAGGGGTGAAAGGGGTATGTGAGAGTTATCACGCACAGCAGGAGGCAAAGTCAGAGCCTGCTCTGCCAGTACGGCTCCTAACCAACTGATGAATGCAATCACTTTCTTAGTTTTTAATAAGGTCAGGTCATTTAAACTGAAATAATTATTGTACATACCCTGCTTCATGTCAGCAAACCTGCTGAAGGAAAAAGAATATGCACAGGGCAGCATGTTGGGCCTGATATCAGAATTTCCTCACCACGGTAAAGAGTCTGAAGTATTGCACCTTCTCATACTGTAGTTAGCTTTCAAAACGATGGGCCAAGGTCTTTACAAATAAGTAAATTATATACTCCTAGAAATGGGTGTCTTCAGTGAATATTCTGCAGCCCCTTGAACTTGAAGATTTTCAGTATCTGGTCATCCAATCATCATCATCAGGGCATCCAATGTCTTTAAGAGGAAACATGAAGAACCTCAGTTTACATGCATGGTTTTGAAAAAGCTGGACTAGATATCCCAGTAAGGAAAAGATTTTGTTGCCTTTATCTTTTCTCTGTGAGTATGTATACTCTTTCCTCTTTACTTACATAATAGAAAATGCTACAAATTGTTCTTAAAACTCCTAATGTAAAGCTATAATCATGTGCTTATTATTGGCCTTTTTTTCGCTGCTGTTTATTAGCATGCTGTTTCAATAGGCCATCTCCCTCAGTCTACTTTTACTACAGGTATGTGACTGAAAAACAAATTACTGAAATTACATTTTTAATGAGCTTGTTTTCAAAAGGTAGCCTTCAATTTCCAGTGTACTTTGGAATAGTAAATAAAGAAAATACTTTTCCTTCATCTCTACTTTTAATTCAAGTAGGTTGTGCTTACCATCAGTTTTCCATATTACCATCTCATTCTCTATTTCTCATTCTCTATCTTCTCTTCTGAGCAGATGATACGTTTTCTGGCATTACACTATTGTATGGTCTAATGCATAGCTATGAGGTCCGATGGGTGGCATCCCTTCCCATGGCAGGAGGGTTGGAACTAGATGATCTTTAAGGTCACTTCCAACCCAAACTGTTCTATAATTCTAAGATAGGTAAGACCATTTCATTAGAAGTATCTTTGAAACCTGCAAGATTTCTGTGTGATCTGCAGATCCTGTCCTATCGAACAGCATAACAAAACAACACCTGACTTAATTCAGGGCAGATTCAAGTATTATACAGTGTGCAGGCTACTTTCACTCTTCCAGGTTACTTGTCTCATGTGTTCTGGGATACATTGTCCGACGCTGTACTTTAGTACGTGCACAGTGACCGCAGCAGTTGTGGCATTTTGTATCTGTTGAACTGCTGCCTGAAATTCATTTGTGTATTCTCTCTCTTTCCACCCTTCCTTCTTCAGGCCTGAAGCTGATAAGAAATGTTTGTTCCAGTTTTAATTCTTATTGAGCTCATTAAATCTTGACCAACCAACCTACTGTCCGTACAGAAAAATACCCTCTTTCAGGAACATATGTATCTCAAGCTACTGTTTTTAGGGTGGGAGATATTAGCATCAGGAGATATGTTTCTGTTAACTGAAGATCCAATGTACACGTCTTATGCTGAATGCAGTAAGCAAGTATATCAGGTATGGTGAATCTGACCCTAATATATTTTGGTGTTGCATTGTTTCTTAACAGTTGGAGAATTGGTTAAAAAAATACTGACAAATGACATCCAGTTGTGATTTCCACATGATTTCACTCCTCCCCTCCTTCTTTCCTCTCTTTTTCATCACTTTTGGTCTCAGATTTTATGCTGATTTCATAGGTATTTCTGGCATTTAATTTCACTTTCTTATTGAAATTGGTTTCAAATTTATGTTGTGCCTTTCCACTAGGATTGTCAGGTCTTGCTCCATAGTTCAGCACAAGTTGAAGTATTTACTCTTAAACTCACATGAGGATTAATCTCTGCTAAACAGTCCAAATTAGGTGTATAATAAAGACCCACTGAAAACAGTGACCCACTTCAGTAGTCTGTTGTTTTGTTTTTTTTTGTTGGGTTGTTGCATTGAAATATGGTCAGGTAACAGCTGATGACAGCATTAGCATGTTTTAGGAAGCTTCTGCCCCTCACCTGGAAATGGTAATCTGCGTTCAGTCTTTTTCATTCACACTGAAACGGAGTGGAAATAAACACATGCTCAGTGGTCACAGCTCAGAGGCAGTGACTTTTGATCAAATTTGATCAGTTAAATCACATCTTTAATAACTAGTCTGTTTTGTGCTGGTTTTGGCAGAACTCTTCCTTTTGAAATGTAACCATATTAACAATGCTTTCTCTTAATCATATTAGAGTTTTTGCTTGTAGGCCATCTGTTTCCAGTACTATGTTGCCAGCTTTTCCTTCCTCCTGCTAACACGTTCCTCTCCTGATGTAGCGTGTGCTCTTAAATAAGAAGTTGTTACAAAATCTTTCCTCAGGCATCCAACCTGAAGCTTTCAGATATGTAAAATTAGACTGAGAATGATTTGGTTTGAAAGGGACCTTGAACCAAACATACGAAGGCAGCTGAATGAAGTCATGCTCCTGTTTTGCTCCTGTTTTAAGTCAGCTTAAATGCATGCTTCCATACAGAAGAAGTCTTTCATTTCTTTCAGCATGTTTATAAATGAGCAGTTTTACAGTCACCCAAGAGTTTCCAAGAAGAAGTCTCTGATCCCCAACTTTGTAACCTTAGTTGATCTTGTATGTTACAGTTCTTCATGAAATCCATACCAGCAAGCTAACTGAACACCATGCAAAGCTATAGCTGCAGAGAATTGTAAAGGTGACTGTGACTCCTGTTTCAGCATGTACCCTATTTAAATACCTTTATAGAATTGTACTAATTTTTTCTGGGAATTCATGGAATATTCTCAGATCATCCTAATAGTTTTTTCTTCCTTTTTTTTTTCTTTTTTTTTTTTTTTTTTCCTTCTTTCTCCTCCTCAGTTCTCAAGTAAAACAGACAATGGAGATTTTGATTAGCTTTTTTTTTTTTTTTTTCCTCCCATGTGTGTCTTATCTGTAGGATCAAGGGTGTGGGAACCATGTCTTACTCTGTAAGTCTTCAGGAGAAGAGTCAAAGCTTTTGAGTGAAAAATAAATATACTTGTCTGACCACAGGTATCTATGTCTGTGGACACTGGGGATAAATCAGAACCAATATCTTGCTTCTGGATAAACCTGAGCTTTCCTCAAAATACTGAAGAAACTCAAATTCTTATGTTTTCTCAGTGTGGACGGTTTCCTCTACTGTATCTCACACTCTGGAAAGAGCCGCTTGGCTAATTGCTACGAGCTCAAATTCCTTTGCTCCGTGATGGTCACCACAGAGAATACGTTGAAGAACTAAGATTGTTGGGGAGAAGAGATATAAAAACACAGATCAGTGATATTTATATGTCTCAATCTCATCTGTTGTGTGTGTAGTATTATTTACAAGAATGCAGGGTTTTTCTTATCATTGTCAGGGAATAATTTTTGCAGTTTGTAACTATTTTAGCATTTGGAGTTGAGGGCTATATAAAAAGAGCATCACAAACAAAGTGACAGGTTCCTGACAGAAAAACAATAAGCAGAACCAGGACGCTTAGATTCAACTTTCAGTCCCTTATCTGCTAACTCCTCTTGTTTCCACCAAAGAATTATTCTAACTCCTTGGCATGTGTTTTCACCAGCCAAAGAAAACCCTACGTGCTCTCTGCTGTCCTGTGGCTGTCCAATTCATGTGTGCTGACTGGACTGCTGCCAAGCAGTGCATGCCCTTATTCTCCTGGCATTTCCCCACGGTGGAGGCACTGTGTTGAGTCTTTCTCTCTATTCAGACTACTCTTTTGCAAAGCTTGTAGGGATTTCTTTCTTTTAACATCAGTTGAAATTGGTCAGCGTATTAAAAGTAAAGGGAAGGCAGATGAATACCGCACAATTATTTTTTGAAAAGGTTACCTTCTCTGAACTTTGTAAAAGGGAATCCTTGGGATTTATTTCTTCTGTTTTTCCCCACATAGGTGATTTCATTTGTTTAAAAAAGTAGTTATAAGTGTTTTTAATAACAAAACCTTCATGAGGTTCTATGACAGAATTTAACAAACTTGCTAGATTTTAATTTGCAGTTATGGCTTCCAGGAGAGGAGGAGAAGGGGAAAAAAATAAAAACAATAAAGCAAAGGGGAGAAGAAGGAAGGAAGGGACCACTCCAGAATTTTTGCAAGAGAAATTCAGGGGATTTCTTTTTAATGAGGATTTTTTTTTCCTTCCTTCAAAATTCAAAAGAATTATAACAGGCATAGCTATTATAAGGGGTACTTTTTTACTTAATCTCTCAGATGAAGAACTGTCACACTTTCTAACCACACTGCTGGTGAGGTGCATTGCCTTTCTTCATGCTGGTTACTATAATCTGACAATTTTGGGCCACATCCTGTTCTATGAAGTGTTAAAATATTTCTTAAAACTGCTCATAGCACTTGACCATCATCTGCTCTACAAAATGAGACTTGGTGCTTGTGCAGTTGTACCTTTACACTGACACAGACTGAGAAGTGCTTTCCTTTCATTTGGCTTCCATCTTTCCTTAGCCATTTCCTCGGTAAGCCAGTATCAATGGGAGGGTCGCAGTGCAAATGAAGGCTTAAATGACAGGGGTGAGGAAAAACGAACTCAGCTCGCACGGGCCTGCAGCAGACACCTACTCTTGATAATGTTCCGCTCAGAACTTTCTGAAAGAATCCTTGGGGTTTATGCGTTCTCTGGGTTTTTCCCCTCAGCATCACTATGAGTATGAAAGCCTGTGTTAGACAAATGCACCAGTCTATATTATTCACCTGAGCTCGCTGCAGTGAGTGATGCAATGTGGGAGGCAAGATGGGAAAATTCCTCCCCGCCGCCCCCCAGATTAGCTTTCATTTTATACTTTGTAATTTCAAAGAACAAGCTGTGGCTGTTAAATGCTGTTTCACTTTTCCTTTGCAAACTACTTTTATCTCTCGCTAAGGGCTGCAGAAAACCCCACCGTGTCTATGACAGCAATAAATTAAGAGCTCCCTCCCATGGCTGTCACATTTCTTGCACTTAATTCAGCTGATTTTGGCATGGCCATGGGCCACTTTATCCCTCTCCTATGGTTCAGTGTGGCCCAATGTGCAGCACTCTGCACAATCTTGCAAAGCACACCAAACCTGCTGACTGCCCTCACTTTCCTCCCATAAACAAAACCACCCCAAATTAACCACGTCCCAGTGGCCAGTAAGGCCACCTGTTTGTGCCAGGTCTAGCTTCAGACTATCACTTTGCTGTATGTGCACTAGCTTACTTATTGACCTATGATACTTATTTCTTCCATCCCATAACATTACCGTTCTTTGAGATAAGCAGCTGTTTTCACAGAATCACAGAATGGTTGAGGTTGGAAGGGATCTCTGGAGGCCATCGGGTCCAACCCCTCTGCTTAAGCAGGGCCATCTAGAGCAGGCTGCCCAGGCCCTGTTTAATATGTGGAATGAAAAGGCTACTGACTTCATAATATACAGGCATGCATAGCAATAGATGACCTAATCTCTGCTTGATAGAGCAATTTGTACTTCTGAACTAAGCAGGTATTGATGCAGCCCCAAACTAGATAGGACAGGTGTCAGCTGTTTGTAGCTAGTTAGAAAAATCAAGGACTGCCCTATTTATCCCAGTCCTTACCTTGCTCTAGCTCTTCTTGTTGTCAGTCCACCTGCGAGCTGAGCTATTTTACGTTCTTTCGCCATCTGCAACCAGCAGATTCATTTTGAGTAGCAATAATGCTTTTGCACAGTGTTTCTTTCCTGAGGTTCTCAGAAAGTTGTAAGAATATTAGAAACTATAACTGGGACCCCTCATTCTAAAAGGGGAAACAGGTCTGGCAGAATAGAGAAGTAGTGCTGTAGCAGTGCACTGTTCCTCAAATAGGCTGTGGAGAGGGTGTTATAGCCGCTAGGCACCGCTTCTCTTTGCTGGAGTCCTCTGCTCTGTCAGGGGATAAGGCTTTGTTGTTCAATTAGAAGTAAGATAAGGTCTACAGCCTCAGTCTCAAAGATTTTAGGAAACAACTAATGCGAAGTAAGTAGAAGCCAAACTCTCACCTTGAGTTAGTAATATCATTTTTCAGTGGCAATTAGCAGTGGTTTTTAAAAGGAGTAACCAGAGATGGGAGAGTGCCTATATTTTGGTCCAGGCTGTAGGGATGCTCAGGTTATGCTGCCCAGACTTTGTCACATTCCTTTATTATTATGGAGACTTGCAAAACCGATTTATCAATCAGAATGCAATATTACCAGCAGCTTGTTTAATATTCAACTAGGAGGAATTATTTTGCAGATAAATCTCCTTCATCCACCTATTGTTTAGAGAAGCATTTGGTCTATATATACATTTGCTGTGCCTATTTCAATGCTGGAAGTGTTCAAGGCCAGGCTGGATGGGGCTTTGGGCAACATGGTCTGGTGGGAGATGTCCCTGCCCATAGCAGGGGGGTTGGAACTGGAAGGACTTTAAGGTCCCTTTCAACCTAAACCCTTCTGTGATTCTATGACTTGTATGGATGGTTTTATTGTTTGGCAATGAAGCCCACAGGAGATGTGCAAATCTGGTGCTCCCTGCAGAACTGCAGGAGTCCCCTCATGGGGAACCCGAGCTGGGAATTTAGCAAAATCTTCATCTCTGTCTCTGAATTTGTACCTTGATCCTTCTGGCAGCAACTTGGTTGAGCCTCACAATCATGATTTGTTATTCAGCCTTTAAGCACTCTCGTGCTCCCATCTTATCTCTCCTTCTGTGCCCTCTAACTAAATGTATCTCATTCCTCTGTATCTTCTTCATGAAGGGAGCACAGCTCTCATTGAAAATCAATTTGATGGGGTTGAGGTCCGAAGCTCTGCCAACTCTCTAGGCTCCTGAGTGCCCTTTTGCTTCTCCTGTGAGTGAGGTGAGACAGGTGGGTCATGGAGGCTGCTGCTACCCCCCACACCCTTCCTTCAGACCCAATGTAGACAGCTTGTGACGTGAGCATGGGCAATGTTGCAGTTCTGCTGTGCCATTCTTCACCAAGGACTCACTGCCTTGGTCCAGAGTGGGTAAGTACAAAGAAAAGGAGAGGGAACATGGTGCTTTCAGGGAATAACGTAGGGGGAAGTGGCTGGAGGTAGCTGCAATCTAGTTCAAGTAAGCCACAGTTTTTAATGACTTACCTGTTCACCTATTGCTTATTCTCTGTTTGGTGATGTAAACATTACCTTAGGGAAAGAAAAGGTTGAAAGGTGTGTCATAGACCCAGGGCCTTAAACCTACGTTTAGCAAGTGTGAAGAACGGGGGGAAACAGAGATTGCAGAGAGAGGAAATTGGCAGGCAAGTATTAAACCTCCTCTCCCCAGGCAGAAGTATTGGAGGGAGGAGAGAAGAGGAGGAAATGTCAGAGGTTTAGAGGCTTAGTTGCCTTGGGGAAATGCAGCCTAATAAAATGAATGTCAAGAGCAACCTGAGTTGCCTGCTTTTGTTGTGAGGAAAAAAAATGAGAGTGTTGGTCAGCTGTGACCATCCCTTATTCTTCCCAGTCAGGGACTGGAGAGACTGATCTGGGACCTGCCCTGGCCTGCCAGTACTTCACTGCAAGGTAGAAGGAGGAATCTTCGTCTCAGGAAGGTCGGGTCAGATGGTCTGCTGCTCCTTCCTGGCATGAAAAACTGCTAAAGCACATTTGCCTTCAGCAAAGCTTGCCATTGCAGCAATCCAGTTTCAGCTGACTTTGGGCATATCCTTGCTTAGGTATCTTCACAGTAGAGGGAAGGGGACTAGAGTTTGAACAGGTGAGAATAAGGTTTTGTACATTCACGATCCTGATGTTGTGCCTTTAAGGCTTCCTGCACTTTGCTCCCTCTGTGTGGGTAGCTCTAGCTGGAGCCCAGCGAGGCCTAAGCTGGTGAAGCAGAACAGAGGTGGTTAAAAATCAGCAGGGTGTACGAGCCAGAGATGAAGTGCCAGTCTCTTAGAATGAAACAGAAATGACTGCCAGGGCTGGTTTTGCAAGGCCTTAATTTCAAGTACCAATGTCTCGGTATGAAAACTCCTCTCTTTAGCAGCTGACTGTTGAGGAGCATCTCCTTTCTAGTGTTATTTCTATGCTGTTTTTTAAGTCTGGTTTACAGGCACATATGTAAAATACAGAGTCCTGAACTCCTTTGCTTCTTGCACTGGTAGGGCAGGATTGCAAGACTTTCCACAGGCTTGGACTGTTCGCTGCTTGATATGCTGCCAAAACCTACTGAGGTGTAGTTCATTTGTGCTTGAAATTGGACCGGACTGTACACCAGCACTGACACCAGCCTGCCAGTGCTACCACTTTGTAGCCAAATTTACTGCTGGTGGCTGAACTACCTGGTGCAGACAAAGGTGTGAATAACGTACCACAGAGCAACAGGGTCTGTCTGCGTGTAAGACCCTGCAGTACTGGACACAAGTGGGATCTCTGGGCTGCTTCTAAGGGTTGTGCACAGTGGGACTATGGCAAACCTAGCAGTGGGTTTGCTTTCGTTGTGTGAAGTCTATTTCCCCAGGTTAGATTTTTGGGGGGTGAACATGTTGAAAGCATTACAGATTGATGAGGGATCACAGCTCTCACTGAAAATCAACGTGACTGGATTGGGGTACACTTGGGTGATTCTAATTTCCATGTTAGAAAATAGGGGCAAGTCATTTGATTTGGGCAGAGCAATAAAAACAATACGTTTTCCTGCTCAGCCACATCAAGATCTTATTCCTGAATGAACTGAGTGATTTATGCTGTTTTTCTAGATACTTCTAAGGCACTTTTCACTATAGGGTTGACCTGCTCCAGAGGAATTTTTTTCCATTTCCCTCAATATGATGATGAGAGATCAAGCCTGCTTGGTACAGTTGCAGTGTGAACAAGTGAACACGTGAACAGCGCTTTATGCATAAAGGAATGCACTTGTTTTGTCACATCTTCTGTGTAATGCGTGGAATTGTATCTATTTTACCTGACTGTTAAAGGAATCGGAGAGTAGAGAAAGACATTCAGCTACAGTAGAGAAGGGAAGAAAAAGCTGCTACTCAGGATCTTCCAACATCTTTGCTGTAATTGTTAAATGGGGACCTCTCCTTCCCTTGCCATGTGGGTTAAACAGCCAGGTTCAAGCTAACAACAACCTGTCTATCCAAAGTTAACCATTCTCTTCCATTTTGGCATTTCAAAATCCTGATGAGGGTCGAGAGTACTTCTTTGCTGGTAATTTTTGAAGGCTCAGAAATAAGATGCATTGGCTTGTCAAAGTGTTTAAGCCCTTCTAGAAGGTGATTTGGATGAAGCCGGACAAGCTTTCCAGAAATCTGCAATAGTCTGTTATAAAAGAGTAAATAATATTCCCTAACAGAAGTATGAAATGGTGATGTAAATGGACCTACTGACTTTGTGAGGACCACTTGGAACATTTCTAAAAGCCTTCTGTCTTCGTTCTGTCCTGTTTCATGCCTGGGGATTCAGCTTGTGTGTAGAGATTGTTCCTCACTGCCCTTCAAAATGGGGTTGTTCAGCAGGTTCTTTCCAGGAGAGGTTTTGTTTCTCCTTGCTGTTTGATAGTGGCTTTGGTTAAGAGATTCTGTTATCACAGTTGTTCTTTATGCAAAGAAAGAGGTACACATATATATATATATATATTTTTTTTTTTTCAGAAAGCACTAGAAAAATACTCAGTCTGATTTCTTCCTGTAACCTTCTGCATATTGCCTATGTCCTTCTGCATATATGCCTGTCCAGTGAGGATATTTTTTACTTTCTTTGTATTCTTTACTTAATACATATACCCAAATCTCTTAAGAGTATATGATATTCAGCTTTCCAATCCTGATCACTTAGAAGCTGAAGGCCCCTAAGACAAGGTTAGATTAAAAAATTGTGGCACTTTATTTTTTTTATTTTTTTTATTTGTCAAAGAAGGGCTTTGCTTTTCCGTGCTGAGAATTTTAAGTATTTAGGGATATGGTGCTCACCCTGGGAGAGAGTAGGGAGGCAAAGTTAGGAAATGCACCTGGCCTGGCTGGACTGGGAGTTCTGGCACTGCTGAATGTCAGATGACGAGTCCCTCGGGCACTGCTCTGAAATTACATTGTTCTTACGGTCTCCCTGCTGCTTCAGTTGGGCATATGGTTCAAAGTAATGAAAAAAATGAGATGGGTATTAGCCCAGCACTACCTTTGCCTGCTGCTGTGCCTCTGACTTTGTTTGAAATGACACGCTGAGCAGAGGTCTTGTGCATAAAACAGCTGGTTGTTTTGAAATGTATTAAAGCACCCTGGAGCAAAAATGTTCTCAAATGGCAAAAGCTGGACAGGCTTCACGATTTTTCCTTTCATCGCTGGGTATTCTGTTTGAGCTCAGGCTTCTCTCGGGCTGTTGGCAGGTAAGTGCATGCTCACACACACACTGCTAGCTTAGCAAGGTGCCTCGGTGCTGGCTGGTTGTGCCTGTGCTTGTGCTATTGCAGCATGGCAATTCCAGGAGGCAGAGAGCTTGTGGCTGTTTTTTTTTTTTTTTTTTGCTTTTTATAAAAGCCAGGACTCCAAAGAGGCTTTGATCAAGGTGAGCTTTCCTTCCAGCCCCTGCCTGCATAGCTGTTATCCAAACAAGGGGCGAGGTGCCCCTCTAGGTGAGCTGGCTTGTAAACCAGCCTCGTGGGGGGGTGCAGAATCCCACACGCTCTCCAAGTTCTGCTCCCACCCCACCCAAAAGTGGCTGTTTCTGTTTTCCCAGGGAAACAATGTGGTAGCAGCTGGCTGTGGCCTTGGGTCCATTTTTACCAGAGGCTACAAACCTTGCCAGTGATTTTTGGGATCCTATTCTGAGAACGTGAAAGGCTGTCAGCTTATATAAAGTCTTATGCAAGAAATTATTCTAGGGAGAATTCAAAGCTGATTTTTCCTCCCACCTGTGGCTATCCATTACATTTTGCCTACGTGTTCTTTCCATGCCTTTTTTATACTTTAGTGAACTTAATACCTAAGCTGCTGAGCACATTAGTAATGCTTCATTGCAGCCCCTAGCCCCTGCGCTTAGGTGCCACTGCTGTGGTATTACAGGAGAGGGAATGTCCTTGGCCTCTCTCTCGGCTGCTCTGTGACCAGGAAACAACACCTCATTAATATCTTTTACTGACCGGTGATTGCTGGGTGCCACTTTGTGGAATGAGAGAAGGAAAAGGCTCTGTTATGGCATTTGGCCTATCTCCCGGATATTTAAAGGTCTGCCCTGCCTATAAATAAACTCTTAACAGGAATTGTCTCGGTGCAAGTTATTGATGGGCCTGGTGTTGTGACAATGGGGCCTCTGCTCTGAGCCAGCACAGGCCTGATTGAACAAATGAGGTCTGGGGGCCTGCTGCACCGCTGACGTGGGATGCCGGGTGGCTTGGGGGAAGCAGCGCTTCCATCCCATGAAGCAAGGGACCCCCACGGGCATGCACTGCTAGGGCCTTGGGTGCACCAGGGCATGCAGAGCCATGGGTGTAGCAGCTTATAGCAGGTACAGGAGCACCCACTGCTGCTGACTTCTGTGCCTGCCTTCGTTTAAATGAGGAGCAGCTTGCTGCTGGTGTGATTAGATATCCCCTGTTCCACTAGTTCTCATCTTTCTCATGTACCATACATTAGATTTTGATCTACTGTGATGGAAATTCCTCCATGATATGTTTTTATCCCTGTGGCGAAACTGAATGGTGCTGTACTGTAACAATACAAGTACAGAAAACAGCTTTTGAGTATGGGAATAGTACATAGTCCAATTTCTATTTACTCTTGTGCGTACTCCAAATCTCTGCGGGATGGATTTAAATGTAGAGCTTCTGTCACTGACTTATCTATTTAGAAGGACCTTCCTTCTGGGATAATTAGTGACAGGACAGTATTCAACTTCATTCTGCGCTTCCCTCTGAAACAACTGCTGAGATGTTTATACCATTGTGCACAAACGATACATTTCTACTGGGGAAAGGCAGACACCTCTGGGTTCAGCGCATCCTAATAGCCAGAAGTGATTTGCACTTCATTTTTTCAGTTCAGCATAAAAGCATTAGTCCAGGTGCTCTGAAAGAAAGGGACCTTTGTTTAGGTTCCTACACTGCTGTTTCTGCTTGCTTCTTAGAGATCTCTCTGGCTATTTGGCAGAGGCTTTCGTAATAAGTATCTAAGGAAAGGTAGCTGATAAGTACAGAATATAAGCTGAAAAAATAGTGAATTCACAAGTGCAAACATTTCTGCTGGAAACCTAAACATAGGAAGTGTGCTTATATGGTCTAGAAATGGCAGACTGCAGTTTGACTTGCATAATGTATCCAGTTGAGGCTGAAAAAAATCACCTCAAAATTTAAATTTTGGTTTCTCAGAACTGAAATCATCTATAGAGAAGGCATTGCAGTTCCACAGTTATGATAAATTTATGCTTAATACAATAAATTAGTTTAGAAGCTATTTCACAAATTATTCTTAATTTAGAATGATGGAAACTTCATTGGATTAAAGTGTTTTCTGCCAGTGACTCTATTGGATCTGAGACACTGATTTAAGTCACTTTCACAAATCAACAATCTGAAATTTGTGTTTGAATTCAGTGACTTTAGTTATGTATCTTTTGTTTATACATCAATCAAGAATTGTAGCATTAATTATAAAATATTTTATTTGATTATTGTAATCCAAAATCATTACATGATTTTTTTCAGCTAGTAAGAAATGTATTCTATAGCTGTATGTACTTCAGCTTTTTTTTTTTTTTTTTTTTTTTAGTTTTAGTATTTGCATTCTAATAGACAGGGAAAGGTGAATGATATGTTTCATATTTATGCCATAATTAACTTCCTACCTACTCTTTCTATCAAGTTAATTTTGGAAGGAGACTGGAATTCAGATTCATCCACTGAAAACTAACATTTTAAATTCTCTAATACAGCTTAATAGATTTTCCACACTGAACACTTTTTTGAAATCTTCAGTGAAAGTTGCACTCTACAGAATTCTGGATAACAGCAGTGAATGTGCCAATATAGAAACTCTGTAGGTGCTGACATTTGAATGAATAGAAACTTTCTTAATTCAGGAAATAGTTTATTGTACTTTAATTAGGAAGTGTGATATGGTAATTTAGTTAAAGATATTTCACCTCGTTCTTTCTATAAAAACTTTTACTTAACTACTTCAAAAGCTCGCTGATTCAATAAATGGCAGTTTTCAATGTCTTAATTTACTGTAATATGCTTAATTACTAGCATTTATTTTATGTTCATTTGGGATATAAAAAGGTTCATTTTTTAAAGTAACGATAGTAAAGTAATAATATAATCAGAGAAAGATTTAACTAAAATGAAAACCTCTACTTCTACAATTTTGAATAATTGATTTTCCTCTGCCTTGTTTACTTACAATAAATTGAAGTTTCGAAAAAGGTAAGGCTTCCTCATTAAATATAAATATATCTGAAATCAAAGAAAATAAGTCAGTAGTGATTACAGTAAATTGTCATGGGTGGTTTGGAGTAAGAGCTCAGGTTTCTAATAACAATACAAATCTAGTTTTCCTTCATGTTGAAACTAATTTAAGAGGTCTGTTTATTGTGGGCCTGTATTTTAAATTACCAGAATCTATCTGAGCTCTGTGCAGGAGGTGTATGCTTAACTGGTGTTGGATGTATGCCTCTTCAGGATGGGGCATTCAAGTGGCAGGAGGTTCTGTCCTTCCTCGGATGGCTTAGTGTGTTTGTGATGTGGAGCTGTACCAGTGGGATCCTCCTAGCTGGTGGCAAATCTACCTTTCCTGCCGGTTCAGAGGGGGTGCTTTGTAGATGCAGATTTGAGTAGATATGGAAACGTCTGAAAAAGTGGAGAGATAACTCAGATCTTAATTGTATCTTTTATTTAATAAATTGGTCTATATTTTGCTCCACTTTTGGCACTGGAGGTTGAACTAGTACACAGAAGTCTTGGAATATTGCTTTGATTGCTTCATTATTTTATTTTCCCTGTTGTTTCTAATGCTGTCAATCTGCAGCTTTGATCACAAAAACTTTCTTCTTCAGTTGCTCTTAAGAAACTGTAACTGTAGATCAATTGACTTCATAAGCATTAGAGCCCAGCTACCTCCTATTTAAAGAAAGTCAGCACTTCTCAGTATGGAAATGTGCACCTCTTGAATGAGGAATCCACACCAGAGGATTAGGAGGTTTGATTCATCTGAAAGGATTCTGCTAAGTAATTTTGTAAAATGTTGGAAATAAAACTGGGTTTAAAAAAAAACAACAAACAACCTCCTCCCCCCAAAACAAACAAACAAACAATTCAACATACGTTTAACGGAAATGAAAAGAGACTTTTTGCTTTCTCTTTATAATGTAGACATAGTGAAAACGTGAAGTTGCGTTGTGAAAAGATTCCACAATGAGCCCTTCTCAAGTTCAGTGAAACGCAGAAAGTGAGCAAACAGATTTGCCAATGGTTCCACTTTACTGCCTTAGTTATAGTAATTTATCCTGAATCAGGTTCTGCTATTTTACCAGTTGCCTTAGTTTTGTCCCTTGCAAGAAAAATAATGTTGCGTCTAACATCTACGACACTGATAGGATCCATGGTATATTACAAGATGGTAGTGTTTGTACTTTCTTTGCCTTCTTCTGTCCTTCTCCAAGGTCAATTGGCCTCAGCCTCTCCAATTTTCTTCAGGTTATCTGCTGTCGATGCTTAAGGTTGGAGTGATATTACAAGCAGGGCAAAAACGCACAAAGTTTCCATAAGATAAAAAGAAAACTTGAGTGTATATACAGAGTATTTAGTTTTATGTGATATGCCAATAATTGTCCTAATCATGAACTCCTGTTAAAATAGAATTATCACTGCATATCATTCTCATCTTTGGCATGCTATATGAATTCATGATGTTTTATCTTAATCCTGGGTGCAGCAAGATAAGTGGGCTCAGGATGCTATCAGATTAAGTAAATTATCTTCGCAGTAAAAGACTGAATACTGACAGAAATATTCAATCTAGTTTGTGTGTTGTTAACTTCATTTCAATGTTCTTCCTAATGTGAGGAATTTGTAGTTGAAGATAGCTTACACTTTTTTGTCTAGCAATTTATTACCTCATGGACAAGGAGTTATAAGCCATTTTTGTAAGTCCTTCTCAATGTTTGATTTGTTGATTTCTTGCCAAGGGAGAATCAACGAATCACTTCTGATTCCAAAGGAGATGGCATTGGCTGCATGAACTCGGAGATGGGCATTGACTATCTGATTACGTCTTTTCTTATACACAACTTAGACCAATGTAGGTGATCCTTTCATTGCACTGTGCATCTTATATTTTCTGTGCCTGTGATTTCTTCAATTATTCAGAGATAACTGCTTCATAAAAATGTAAGGGTCGCTTATTGAAAGCTTTAGGAAAGCTATTTTTTTTTGGCCTTGGGAAAAATGTTCTTTGTCATCACAGTAAGATCCAGGAACCTCAGTCTTGCACAAAGAACCATTTTGGCAGATAATAAATATATGTGAGAAGAATATTCTGTGAAGGGCAAGACTACAAACTAAGTAAATAAGCTGAAAGACCCAGGTCAAACAGGCACCCAAAAACATTTTAAAAAGAAGAGCCCTCAACAGAACATTGAAGTTGTCACTATGTCAAGTGATTTAGGTCTACTGCACCACATAAATATTTATTTATATATATTATAGACATATATGTTTCATATGAGATTTATAGAAATATCTTTACATAAGGATGAGAAGTCCTCTGTGTGTTTTTTTGAGTATACAATATTAATAGCTCTTTGTAATAGCATCAGCTAGATTATTTACAGGATGGAAGGAAGACCTCTTAGCCCTTTTCTCCTTCACTCGCCTGTCAGGAGGTAGTGCAGTGCTTTCTTTTCAGGGGATTTCTGTTACAGAACTTTGTGGTCAATGCTGGCCTGAGACAGAGTTCATTGGATTTCCCCTGTGTTTCCTTCTGTGTGCTTTTACTGCTCACATACACAGAGAAGGGAATAGCAAAGTAGATAAACTAATTCTGAATCTAGTAACAGAATAAAAAATAAGAAGTCAAAATTGCTCTTCTTGGAGGAGGCAAAGCTAGATAAACAGTCTGTTTAGCACAACAAAACAACTTGGGGTTCTCAGTTACATTCATGAAAGTTCTCTCCCAACTGACACCTGATTTAAAGATGAAATATGAAAACTAAAAGGTAGTACATACTAATGTTTGTAAGGATGGGGAGTATCCATTCAAAAGGGGGGAAATGGTATTATTAAGAATTAAATTCAACAAGATGAAAATTTAGAATGAATACCAAGAGTGTGAGTAATAAATGTAGAAAGATGCAGACTAGGATACAGGGCAAGGGAAATGTTATCCTTGTTTTATAGCTGAAGTACCAACAGGTAAAACCCACTGCAAGGCTACCTATTGAGTATCTTGAAGGGCCAGGGATGAAATATCCTTTGCCTTTTAAGAGTATGGAGGACTGAGAATTATTGCCTGTAGGGGAGTGTATGGGGAGTGGCTGGAATTGCTGACATTTAAAAAAATAAAAAATTGTCATAGTTTATGAACAAGAAACTCTGTGAGACCTGGCTCCACACATTTAATTTCAGCCTTTTTTTCATTCTCTACATAATTGTGTGCTGTGTTGGTTTTGTTTGTTCGTTTGTTTCATTAATGTTGGTCTGTGGTATAATGAGTGTCTTTTGCTGTTGTGGTTTAACCTGACAGGCAGCTAAATATCACGCAGCCATTTGCTTACAGCCCCCCCCAGGATGGGGGAGAGAACTGGGGGGAGTAAAAGCTTGTGGGTTGAGATAAAGACAGTTTAATAAGGTAGGAAAGGAAGAGAAATAATAATAATGATGGTGATAATAGAATGTACAAAGCAAGTGATGCACAATGCAATTGCTCACCACCTGCTGACTGATGCCCAGCCCATCCCCAAGCAGCAGTCCCCCTCACCCCAGCCAGGCACGCCATATTAACTGTTCAGCATAGCATGATATGGTATGGGACATCGCTTTGGCCAGTTTGGGTCAGCTGTCCTGGTTCTGTCCCCTCCCAGCTCCTTGTGCAACCCCAGCCTGCTATCAAGCACTGCTTGGCAACAGCTAAAACATCGGTGTGTTATCAGCGTTATTCTCATCCTAAATCCAAAACACAGCACTGTACCAGCTAATAGGAGGAAAATTAACACTATCCCAGCTGAAAGCAAGACATTTGCATATTTCATTAGGCTCATTTCTGTGCTTTCCTTGGCCATGTTGTGTAGCTGTGAACAATTAGTGTCTGAAGTCACCACTGGCATGTGTGAGAAGCACAAGTAAAGGATCTCAAAAAGCAAGTTTTCTTGTTCTTGTTTACAAATGGGTTCTCACTTCTACTGTCTTACTCCTTGGATTTGTGCTCATAAGCCCCTTGGTATGAGAGAGGGCAGAAATTTTGAAGGAAACAGTAACATCTTTTATTATACCAATTTAAATATTCAGAATATAGAAAGAATATCAGGGTCTTGAGAAGTTTAACTGGAGGATGAAGAAAGTAAACCTACCTTCAGCCTCTCAGGGACCAAAATGAAAACAAAGGGCAAAGATGGACAATTCTAATATCCTTAAACTCAGTGACTTCCTGTATACTAATAAACTGAACAGTGCCAGAGGTTCCCAGATGCCGAGTATCATTTTGTTTATACTGCTCTAGTGGTGTCAATGGCATGTTTTGGCCCCAGCCAACTAACACTCTACCAGACAATTCCCATGCTCAGCTTGAAAGTTAACAAGGATCAAAATGCTTTGCTCTGTAAGAGAGGATAGCAGCTAAAGAGGGAGCCAGTCTGTGCTAGAGAACAAGTGTTGGGTGCATTTACCTTCCTGGTATAGACATGGCAGGGGGGTTGGAATTAGATGATCTTTAAGGTCCTTTCCATCCCAAACTGTTCCACGTTTCTGTGAAGGGCATTAGGTATCTGGTGTGTTAATATATTTTTGTCAGCAGTCCAAGGTGGACAGTTGTGAAGCTGTTGCATGTTATGAATTAACCAGGGCTGAGTCTAATATGGACTTGGAGAAGACAGGTTTTGGTCATCTTATTTGCTTCTGACCAGAAAGTTTAGCGTTACTTTCTTTTCAGAACAGGTCATCTTCTCCATGGTGTAGAGTGTGCGTCGTCATCTGTATAAGAAGAAACAATTAATGTTAGGTGGTGTTTTCATTTGTTTTCTATTGCATAATAATTCTACACCTGGAAACTGTTCCTCGTCATGATCTCATTTCATATTTGAAAAGACTGCAAATAAATGAGAGTGGTAGTAGATAAATGTGACTCCTTTGAAACTGTGAAACAAACAACAGCAAAAAAAAAACAAACAAGCCCCTAACCATTATGCTTCTGAAATTTCATCGTAATTCCTGAAAAGAGTTTTGTATCAGCTGCTTCCAGTCCTCTGGTTGCCTGCTTAGTTTGGATCCACATCCTTGAACTACATCTCCCATGGTGCTCCTGCAGGTTCTGCGCATCCTCTCCTTTCAGGCAAGGGGGGTCTGATGGCTAAAGGCAGTCACCTGCCTTTGCTGAATCGTGTGTGATGGTTTCCCCTAGGAAAGCTGTTTACAAGCAGACATTTTTACGCCCAGTGTTTTGATCAAAACCCTGTATTTGCAATCTTCCCAGTCCTTTGTGGCTTCCCAAAAGAGCCAGGCAGCTCAAGTTAATGGCTTTAACTCTTCGCTCAGCACTGAATATGCTCTGCAGTGGGGGGAAATACCGCTAGCCCCAGCTGATAGGTAGGGAAACCGAGGCATGTTGTCTAATCCCTGGTGAATAGCACAGCTTGGGAACAGAGTCCGGATCGTGTGCCCCCTGCCAAGTACGCTAGAATAGGTGACTTAGAGGTGAAAGGCTGCAGCTGTGAGGCCGCCTTGTTTAGCAGCGATTAACATTCCTGAAAAGCCTGCCCAGGCTTATGTCAGGTAGTCGTGATTTACTGCATGTGAAAGTCTTTATGCAAGGCTTTACATGCCAGCTTTAGCCAGCTCAGGTGCCTCCAACTCTGAATTTTAATTTGTATTATTCCTCTTCTAATTTAAATGAGCAAAATTCCTAAATGTTTTACCGGAATAACAGAGGGATATGTCATTTCTTGTGGAAGAGGTGAACAGCCTGGTGCTGTAAAACCTCACTATAGCACCGAACAGAACTTTTTAAGAAGAAAAAAACAGAGCTGAACTTTCTAATTCAATTCCTTCTTGCATTGGCACAATAGAGCAGCAGCTGCTACTGCATCACCCAAGCTTCCCTGCCTGCAGTGGTTTTGCATTCCTGTCTCCAGTCAGGAGGTACCTCCCCTTCTAACGCAGCAAAGCTAAATTTAGCCCCTGCAGAGTGCACGTTTCCTATATTTAGTGTTCTGAAAGTCAGACTTCAGAAAGTAACTGGCTAACTATGAGGTGCTCTGCAGTCCAGGAGACAGAAATAGAAACACAGCTAAGTGCCTCCTTGGGTTTTCCCCCCCCAGCCAGGCAGCAGTAACAATGGAGGGGCCTGTGCAGGGCTGGATTTTTTTTTTAATATATTATCAGGGTAGTTATCTTGGGATTCCTGAACGTGAGCAGACAGAGCTGCAGAGCCGAGTGGCGCTGGGAGGAGGGGCTGAGCTTTGTGACGGAGGCAGGCTGCTCACGCTCTTGCAGCCCTGGCAGCCTGGTGGGCGCACAGAGGCAGTGGCTTTGGGTGCTTGGTGCAGCATCCTCAGGTGCCCAGCCCTCTGTAGGGGTCATTTAGGCTGCTTTTTACTCCTCTGCTGTGCAGTTTTCTATATCTGTATATCATATTTGCAAATGTGTGTGTGTGTATAAAGAAAGGGCCTGATTCTCGTTTACCCAAAGCTTGGCTAGTATCAACTTGGCAAGATTTGTAAGGCCGTGTAACATCATTTGCTAAGCCAAATGATGTATTTGGGGATGCTCTCCTTTGGGTCCTGCATCAGTGCAGGTGATGCAGGCTGCAGGTTTCCAGGGGTGGAAATATCTCGTGTCTCTCACTCACTTAGCCCCCAACCACATGAATAAGCAGGGTGGGCATGGTGGCACCCCGACTGCAGCCATGCTCCCTCTGTGCGGCTCCGCACCGGTCCCCGAGCACAGTGTGCACCGCTAGAGGGCTCACAGACTGCCTCACTGCGTCTAAAAGCAAATCTGAATTCAAATGGTAAGGGGTGCTGGCACTGAACACCTTTTGTGCTACCAGGGGGGTTAACAGAGTTAGTATAAGCAGGTATTCAGTGATCACTTCAGACTGCCTCTTGTGTACTGCAAGCCATATGATTTAATTCATTTGTGAATCTGAAAGCATCTTTTGGACAAACATCAGATCAATTTGGTCAAACAAATCACTGTTGTCCTTTTCTCATTCAAGTCTGCAGAGTCTGCACCTTGAACAAGATTGGATTAAAGTTTGATCAAAAAGCCTGCTGCATTACGGAGACAAGTCCCCATCAGGGTATTTGAAGAGCCCTGTGGGAACTTGTTTTCAAAAGAAATGTAACTGCTGTAGAAAGAGAAGTATAGAGGGCTAGAAAATTCCTGAAGTGATCTCTTGCTGTTATAGCCATCAGGTCATGCAGTGGTAAAACTTTCCTAAATTGATCCTATTCTTTCCTGAAAGGAGCCACAGTTTTTTGCCCCCCTGTACTTCTCCTGGAAGACTCTCCCAGAACAACACAGGAAGAATCATTTTCTAATCTCTAGCCTAATGTTACTGTGGCTCATTTATTCCCATTTGTTCCTGTACCATTTGTTCTTCATTAGCTCTTCTTCCTCCCTGATGTATCGCGTCTATAAATATACCTGGAATAATCATGGTTTGTGCCAGCCTTCACTTGGCTGGGCTAAACAAGCAAAGCTATTCAAATTGCAGATTCTAAAATAGGCCATCAAGCTTCAGGATGTCAGCCACGAGGCACAAGTACTTCCTTTTTCACCTTCTTTTACCCCTTTGTCCATTAGAGAGCATTGTACAGTGGGGTTACTACAGCACGTGGAAAACTGGCCGTTAGGTCTTATTTTGAAGTGTGGCATTAGAGCAGTTTTCTGAGAGAGCATTGCACTGAGAGAACCATTGTTATGATGCAGATTGCTGGGTGCTGGTCTAGATGGGCCATTTGTCTCTTCCAACACCTTGATCTCTAATTTTTTTAATGGAGAATTAGGTTAGTTGCTATAGAGGAAATCATAGTGTTATAAACCAAGGAGCACAACCTCAGCCAAAGGTTGAGAACAAAGCAGCAAGAGCAGAGAAAAAAAGAGCAGAGCTTGCAGAACACCTCAGATTTTCCCAGATTTTCTGTGAGATGCCAGAAGCGTGTTAAAAGCATTCAGGACTGCATTCAGATGTTAGTTGCTTCTTGCATATGGGCTGGTCCTTGGAAAGGGGAAAATGTTTCTAGCCTGGTAGCAATATCCCAGACTGGAATGAGCACTGCATTCCTTTTGCCTCTGTCTCCTGGCTTAGTTTCTGTGCATGTAATGAGTTGCTGTTGATGGCTTTTGACCACTTCTTTGAGCTGGACGCAAGGAGCTGGCAGGGTCTGAAAACTGAATCTGTGCAGCAGTGGAGAAGAGGGAAGCATCTCTGAAGAGCAAGGCTGGGTCCAGGCAGCAACGCAAAGCTTGTGGCTGTGAACAAACTGATAAGCAATCAGTAACTGCTGCTGTCTGTGGAGTCATGAAACCTGAACCATCCTGGGGCAGGACTGGTTTGCCACACACTGCTCCCATGAATGGCAGGCAGAAAGATTATCCTATGCTGCTCCAGTTCCGATTTCCCTCGTCTGTCACCCATAAAGTGCACTCTGACTTGGGTGTTCATTCGTATACACAATTATTAAATGTATCTGCAAAAGTATATCTATCTTAACATCCTCTGGCCCCATGTTCAGGGCAAAGTTTTGATCTAAAAGCAGGGGGGAGGGGGTGTGGGAGAAGAGACGGCATTATTCTAGGTGGAGGCCCAAAGCTGCTAGAAGGGAATGGAAATGGAAGGGGTTTCCATGCTGAAGGTAATTAGGGAAGATGAAGTACTTAAATGAAGTGAAAGCTTCACTGCGCTTAGAGTTAATGCTGAATTTCACTGGTCTGGGAAAAATGCTGAAATATCGGTGCTCAGATTTGTATTAATAATTCTTCATGTGCTACTAAATGACCCAACTCACTTTGTCATGCGAAAAGGATAGTAATGATCCAGCTGCTGTCCTGAGGACTCCGGGAAAAGACTCAGTACAAAATAAGCCAGCTCTGATGTGTGATCAGACAGCATGTGAACGATCTAATGTTATCTCCCTGGTAGACCCAAGACCCAAAGGAAAAGGAGGCCTTGTTTGCTAAATGGTGCTCTTCCCAATAAAGCCGTACTTAAAGAAAGGCGATGTCAGGAAGGTGCAGCATGACTGCTTCTACAGCAGCAGGGTGATGCCAAGTAGCTTCCTATGTCCTGGCTGTGTGGCAGTCACCGAGGTGATGCCCTAAAGCTCGGGTCCCAGGGCCTGTGTCGCCCTTGTATCACCTCAGCCGTGGGGCGCAGGCAGAGCTGGGCCACCAGTGCAGGGCCAGCGGGGGGGTCCCGGGAGGTATGGTGGGGTGGGCCCCTCTGGGCAGTAACGTGGCTTGGCCTTTGCCTGGACTTCCAACCTGTGATGTTCCTCTGTATCGCGTGGTACCAAAGCTGTGGTGAAAACCAGCTCTGCCCAGGTCAATAGACAAATTCCCAGTGACTCTAAGGCCAGGATTTCCTCTTGGCATGCTGTTTGGTAGTGCCATTCTCCTCACAGCCGTAGCCAAGAGATACAGAACGGTGATTTTTCCCTTCATGTTCCTAGTTCACCTGCTAACTAGCTGCTGAGTACCAGTTTCCCATTTTCTGTCTCTCAGGTACTTACTTCTGTTGCCAAAATGTCTCCCTCCCTGGCAGGCAGCATGAGAGAGGATGGCACCCCTCTCTCCTTCCCCAGATGGTCACTGCTGTCTCATCCTCAACCACCAACTGCTGAATGTGAAAAGATTCATGACATGAGTGTTGACATAGTGAGAGGCTGAGAAATTCCCTGGCTTATAGTGCTGTCCTCAGCCCGACCTTCCTCTTCATCTACATTTTCGTTTGCCGCTCGGGGTGGAGGGGGGAGGCCGTGAGTCACCCCGGGGGCCGATGACTCATATTTTCAGTCAGGGCCTGAGGTGTGCTGAGGGTGTCTTGAGACTATGCCCAAGCTCTATGCCCGGAAGCTCAGCAGAGGGGAGGACTCTCTCTGTCAGGGGTACGTGCATGGGTTTTCCTCACAGTGATTTCTAGCCCCCAGTTGTCTTCTCTCGATTTCACGGTTTCCTCCCTTGCCAGTAGCTTTTCTCTCCCCCACAACCCACTTCTGCTTTGCAGTTCCAGAGTGAATCTGCCTGTTTTCCATACATGCTGACATTTTCTTTTAACATCCCATATTATTTTGCTGTTCAGAGAGAACACACTAGTATTTACTGTTTGTATGCAATACAGCTCTGACATGGCTTGGTGAGCCTGTGTCAGTGTGCTTTGGGTTGTGCTAAGAAATACTGCATTCTTTTGAGCAAGCAGTTGTTAAAGCATACATGCTGCTGTGTGTCATCCCTCACAGCTGGCATCACCATGGGTTAAACGGGCTGGTTTCCAACCGTGTATCTGAGGTTCTTAAAATACCCATCCAGTCCCCATTTGAAGTTTGCCTGTCATGCATAGTGACTGGCTGAAGCTGCTGCTACGCCCAAGAACTACTCATCTCCTTCTGTTTGAGACTCACCTTCACATCGGAGTACAGTGTCAAGAAGCAGCATGTATGGGATCTTGGGGAGGAATGGCAGCTAAGATGCTGTCCACAGCTGAGGGAAGTCTGCTCTGAAAGGAGGTGGAGACAGTCTTGAGATGGTTGGTGAGAAGTTGCGGGAAGAGTTCTGATTTATGTTTAAGTCATTGGTGATATTGGAAGTGTATTTTAATGAGATGGGCATATAAGAGGTGCAGTGTGATGGGGAAACTGGAAAAGAGGACGGTATTGGAAGGTAACAAGTAATTGAAGTAACCCTTCTTACCTCCTTTGAACTGAGGAATATCATAACATTCAAAGGCACCTAAGAAAAACAAACTGTTTGTATCATGTACTGCATGGCTGAGGTGTTGACAATGCTTCATTGTCACTCTGTGGCTTTTAGTTGAGGTTACCCAGAAACAATAGGGGGTAAAAAGTGTTTCACCATGACTGAGTTCACCATGGAAGAGTTTGTAAAAAAAAAAAAAAAAGTGTCATGGAGAAAAACAGAAAAACAAATTACGTTTTCCCCAGTCTTTTCAGTTTCTCCTTTACTTGTAGACCGTTTAACTAAAGCACACAAAGAGAAGTGATGCAAACAGATTACAGTCTAATTCCATCATGTTCTTTCTCTGATTTCTTTCCTTTTCCCCAAATTGAAATAAAAAGAGAGAGGAAAGGGAAAAATAATTCAGTTTGGGGCTCTTCACCCAAAAAAAAAAAATGTTAAATTTTAAATATTATTACAAATATTATTATTTTTTTTAAGATAGCCAGAGGTTGTTTGTTGGAGAAGCAAACAAGAACAATGTGAATTGAAGCTTTCAGCCAGTCTGTTCTTGACAGAATGAAACAATGGCTCCTCATCTCTGCAAACATCTTTGCTACAATAGATTTAAGGTTGCATTATACATAAGAAGGACATAACTACTACACCATTTACCAAAATGCAGCACATCTCGCATTTTGTGTGATAGGTTAAAAAACTTGTATGTCATCTGAGCCAGCTCACAATGGATAATAATTAAGGAGTTGTTAACAGATTACCAAGGAACTGAAGTTGTTCTGCACCCTTTTCTAATCTTGAGGTCTAAAAATGTATATCAGATCAGGAAGCATGCATATATATATATAAATATACACATACATACAGATATAAAGTTCTCAGATCAAAGTGTCCCTACTAGAAAAAAAGATTTGCTCCAATAAAGTAGCTTCTAAAGAAGTCTGGATAGTGGCAGTGTTACTGGAGCCAAGCCCCCTGGAAGCTGCCAGCTGTGTTGTGTGTCTTTTGGCACCTCTGTAACATACGTAAATAGCTGGAGACCTTTCTGCAGCCAGGAACAAGTGAGATGAGAAAAGGCTCTGTTTCTAAATTTGAAAAGAAAGCTGTAAACAACAGGCATGCTGATTTTAAGTGTGCTAGGGGACTTCGGGAGTCTGCCCTTTGATCTTTTCTGCAGACAAGGTCAGCCTCCTCTCTGTTTTTTTGTAAACACAGACAGTGCATGGTCTGGGATGGCTCTTTCATGAAGACATAATCCCAAACTGGGAGGAGAAAGCTTATCCCAGAGTGATCGGAAGCCCCAGACTCATACCTAAACTTTGTTAAGGCATTGCTTACAAATCGTTCAAAGTGGCTGTTTTAAAAATACATGCTCCTGCTATGCAATTCCTCTGCTTAATTGTGCCTCTGTAAAGGTCAGGCAAGATTGTTTTTAGGACAAATCAGAGCAATAAATAAAGACCTCAGGCTATGCGTCTCCCTGCTGGGCTATTTTAATGGAAGTTCACTACACTAGAAGTGATAAAGAGTCCTTATGCTACCACTGTCCAGGACCACCATGGTTTTGGTATCTGTCTAGGTGGGTTTGTAACAGATATTAGAAGTCTTTGCTGTTCCCTAATCCTATTTAAATGCCAGCCATATTTCCACCCTCCATGAACTCTGCACAGTCCCCACAGTGGGACACAGATTCTGTTGATGATAGTTTTAACCACCACTGATCCAGTCAAGGGAGAGCATCATAGTTTACTGAGATACGCAAAGCCATATGTTGAGGAATCTTACCTCAGATTTCTGTTATTTAGAGTCTGTGTCTCATTTTAAAATGATAAGGTTTATTCCTAACTTAAAATTCTTCTACATTATTTTGCAGAGGTGTTTATAGAATTTCACATATCTGCAGAGAAACATAATCCAGCAAGATAAGTGTGAGTTCTTCTGGCCACAGCATTGTGTCAACAGCATTTTAGTTCCTTTAGAAAAAAAAAAAAAAAGGTTGTGTAGTACACTAAGAGCACAACTGAAGGCAATGGCTACCTGGGTGGTATTGTGTGTCAGTGAAAACTATAGCTGAGTAGGCAGCTGCACATGGTACATTTCACACCTCATCTGCTCATAGCCACTAGAATAACTTCAGTTATTCCTTCCTGCAGGCAAGGTTGTGAACTCTAGAGAAAACATGAACTAATTCCTAATCCTCCAAATTGCTCAAGGTGCTTCAGGTTATTGAGTCTTTCTGGCTGCTTTTTGCATGCTTTGCTAGTACACTGAGGTGACCCTTCAAAGTTTTCGGCAGTTTTGAGGAACTCTGGCTGCAGGCGCTTCTTGTTATCTTTGCTTTGCTAATATATTTCACATGCTATTCTTTTGAGAATTCTTTAGAGAACTATTCTTCATTATTTCATCAATCTTCTACTTCTACTTCTATCTTTGCCAAGATGCTTTTGCAGATGATCAATGTTTATGTCTTTTTTTTTTCATTTTGGGTATAGACTTGATGTAGCAGAGAATGAGTTAGTTCTGTGGGCCACAAAAATGTTCTTGGTGGCACTTTCTGTTCTGTGGTTTGAGACAATGCTTCTTCCTCCATCTGCCCAGTTACGTTTACCCAACTGCTTTGGCTTCATTACAGATTTTTCCAGAATCCATGGCCCATTTATCAAAAATGGTCCATGGGTATTCAACCACATGTACAAAGCTTGTTTTTCCCAAGTTACCTCTAGCCTGTATAGATTTTGGTTTTTTTCATCTTTTCTGTGGCATTCTTGGAAATGTCATGAAACTGTTCATCGATTGCACCTGTCACCACAAGAAACTCAACTTTATTAATTGTATGTAATAATGTTTAATAACATCTACAGCATCCTCTGGACACCACAAATGAGATCAGCTTCTTTGTTTCACAAGGGAGCACTGTTCTTTCTGTTTTATAGACAAAGAATAGGGCCTTGAGGAGACTATGAGGGAAACCATGGCAAAACGAGGTTTGTTTTCTGAAGTCTTTTCTATTATCCTAGTCAGAGGGCAATCCTTCCTAGTTGGCATTTCTCTGGTGCTGTGCATAACAACTTGCTTAATTACTAAGTAGTGTTGTTCTTCATGCGAGAATATTTTGTTCCCAAATCTTCATAACTTCAGGACACAAGAAATAGCTGTACGGATGAAAGAGCTGTTACTTTAGAACAGCCATTGAAATGCACATAAACACGCTGCTGAAATTGCTCTGGCTATTTGCATAGCATTTACATTACTAAGAGGCCTTGGTAAAAGTTTTTAGTATGAAATCTCAGCTCGTGCTTGTAGTGAATGCTGATACAAGTTGCCAGAATTCTGTTCAGCTGAGTTACACATTGGTAGTGGAAGTGACTGAGGGGAAAATTGCCCTAGGAACAGGTAATGGAAGACACTTCTTTTCACCTGTTGCATAATGTATCCATTCTATCCCACAAAATTCCTGCTTCTAATGGCTTCCTAAGATACTCTGTGCTAGGCATTTGGATGGCTTCAATTACATTCCTGGTGAAGAGTTTCAGTAGTAGCATAGCTGCTGCCCTGTTTGTTTTTTCATTATCAGAATGGGGAAACTGTTAGGATGGTGGGGAGGCAAAGCTGTTCTCTGAGTGCAGGGCTAGACTAAAATCTCATTGTGTTGTGAAGGAAACATATCTGAAGTGCGGAAAAAGAGACTGCTGCCATCTCTATGACACTGTTCTTTAAGGTGGATGCTTTCTTTCTGCTCTAACATAATGAGTTGCTAAGTGACTGACGTAAAAATACAGAGACACATCAAAATGATATATACAGCTGTGTTTCAGACATTTAGTGCAACTGCAGAGAAAACTATATGCAATGATGCTTTACTAGCAGAAGTGGATGTATACATATACAGATTGATCAGATCTTGAGGGGGTAAACATCTGCTCAGTGTGTTGACCTGCATGGAAGTATACCAGTTAACTATAGCTGATGATTTGGCCAGAGGTTCTTTAATTTTTAACATAAAATGCTCAGTTAAGTATAGATTTGGTATCTGATGTTTATTCCATGTTATTATTTATTTCTAAAGCAATTTAATTTCTGTGGTCTAGTAGTATAACAGAGCAATTAGCTATCAGAAGAAATCTAAAAATCACCTTACTAGTGTTACTGTAGCAGCACAGCTCTACAGCTTTAAATTCATATCATAGATACAGGGTGGAAATTTAAAAATGTCACATTTACTAATAGTATGTGTTTGTTTGTTGTTTTTTTTTTTTACAAACTTTCAGACCTTTTTCCAACTTTTCAAACTTTTTTTTTCAAACAGGTGATGATTTGCTGAATACTGCAAACTGAAGATAGACCTCAGCTCCCAAGGAGTATAGTGGCAACCAAAAGCATTGTTATTTTGCCATGAACTTCATGTAAGACCAGGAACAAGCTCTCTCTCACTTTGCTGTGGCTTTCCACTTACGAAATGGAGGATAATTGCACTGTCTTGTCACCGAGAGGCTTGAGCAAATATACCTGGTTGGTGATGATGAAGGACAACAAAAATGCAGCCATGTAAGTAAATAGTGAACGTTGTCAACATAGGTTATTTATATGTTTTCTTTTTTTTTAGTGTGTACATGCCTCCTGCTGTGTCTGTTGTAACAATTTATTGTGGGAGCTGGTCCTTTACTTTCCAATATACCAACTTATGCTTTTAAGCTCTCAAAGTCATGGTCTAGTTCCCAGTGAAAAAAATATTGCCGTCTGTCTCTAGATTTATGTGGCAAGATTTTGTCAGCTGGGGACTGTAGTAGTGACCTCTGTGAAAGGAGGCCAGGGGTGCCTCATGCTGGACACGGTTGGAGTCAGCTGACCCCAAAACAACTCATGTAGGATGCAGCTGGGCCCATCAGCGAAGACGGTGGCACCTCTTTGAAAACATTTTTAAGAAAGGGCAAAATGTTTCACAACAGTGAGGAACAAGGGAAGAAAGTGTGAGAAACAGCCCTGCAAGCACAAAGGTCAGAGCAGAAGAAGGGAGAAGGGGTGTTCCAGGCACCAGAGCAGAGATTCCCTTGCAGCCTGTGGAAGAAACCATGGTGGAGCAGGTAGATATTTTCTGAAGGAACTGTGTTCATGGGGGACTGATTCTGGAGCAGTTCGTGAACAACGGTGGCCTGTGGGATGCGCCCCCATGGCATCAGGGGCAAGGTGTGAGGAAGGATCTTTTCTCCCCCTGTACTGTTGAGGATGGGGAGTGAGAGAGCAGCCGGGTGGTGGATGTCTGGCAGCCAGCCCAGATCAACCCATCACACCATCAGATTTCAGAGTTTCCCAGCACATCACTGTGGCTTTTCTCTAGTTGCTTGTCCTCTACCTGTCAGGCAGGGCAGACTGACTCACTGAACAGCTGTGGCTTTAGAGCTCTTCTCTTCATTGTGTCTCTGTTCCTCTCAGCTGACGGTGTGGAAGGGGCAACTGTATCAGGTTACGTGGCCATGGCCATGCAGCTGTGCAGCACCCACATTCTTGCCATCATTGTGTCCACTCCTGGCAATAACATACACCCCTCTGAGGCCCGTTGGGCCAGGCAGTTTGTAGACCTCAGCACTGCACTGAAGGGCAAGAGATTTCCATTTGGAAGCTTTTCTTCGTGACCCTACGAGATCACATTTTGAGACAAGATGTTGCAATCTAAAACTGTAGTCTGCAGTGAGGCCAGGTTCTAGAGCTCATTCTTCCACTCCAAAACTGCTATTAGCGTCTCAAATTGAAGATAAACCCAGTTCAGAAACTGGGAGTCATCAAGGTTTGTGGGGTTAAAGAGGGATATAAATTTAGGGGCTAACGAGTGAGAAAGGGAGTTGATTCTTATGTGTTTGTCAGGTAGTTACATGGCCGTATAAGTGAATACTCTTTTCTGATTGACCAAAAGTAATGAAATAATGGTCTTCACTCATCTTTGTGGTTATACTGCTTTATTCTTCTTGCAGACTGATAGATTGTCTGTTACACAGAACGAAAAGGACATAATTTCAGTTTATTTTCTGAACACATAAGTTGGCTTGGCAACCAGGGCGCCCTGAGGAAGGACAATGTAATGGCTTTCTTGCATAAGGACAGTACACCAATGTAAACACATCTTTTTCTGTGTTCTCAAATTTGCAGCTGTTTTTATACTGCTAGTGCCAAAGTTTTTTTCAGTGGTTTGGATGTTACTGTGTTTTTACTGGGCTCCTGGCTTTCTGGAGAGATGCAAGCTTCTGAGCAATCTAGATGGCTTCCTTTGAAAGTTAGGAGAGTTTGGAGAGTTAGTCACTCAAAAGACTGCTCTTCTCAGATCTCTGTGTTTCTCAAAGTGGTGACAAGGTTTGTGATAGAGAAGTGCAGGGAAATGGAGTGTGAGGGGAAGTAGACTATCATCCTACAGAGTCAGGCTCTCTGCACGATACAATCTCCGATACAACAAAGGGCTAGCAGGATCCTGCTGCAGACCTCTTCCCGATTGCAGTCTGAGCATTTTATTACATGTAAAATCTTTGCTTTTTCAGTGGAGTGGTTGCTGATGCTGAGGTCGCATCTAAGATCAGGTAAAGCCCATGGAGCAATTCTGTGGAGTCCCAAAGCTTTGGAATGGGCACCCTACATTTTAGTAAGTCAAAAAAAGAAAACCAGAGTCACACCCGCAGAGTCTCTCCGGGTAGGTTGAACCTGATAAATGACAATATGGCAGAATTGTCAAAAACATTTGACAAGCATTTTGAGAAGAGAGGAGAGGGGATACCAACTATCTCAGAGGAGAAGGTCATGGGAGGATATATTTGAAGGATGGAGGGCAAAGCTTTACCTGGCAAAGAACACTGAAGAAGAATATTCTTGTGCAATTTTGTTTTGATGAGCTCCTACAGATTGGTATGAAGGTATTGAGACAAGCTCAACAGTTAATCTTCACCTACCAATCAGCAGCCACTGACGCTGTGGTGCATTACAGAGGCAGTCTTTGGTTTAGAAAAAAAAAATAAAAAGTGATTTATTGAGAGCAAAACATCACAGACCTGTGCAAAGATAGAAGGGGAACAAAGAGACTGATGCATTTGCAACTTTACATTCCCAGCAGCCTTATTACAGAACCTGCCTCATTTAAGTGAAGGGTATCACATTTTTACACACAATTAGATCCCTAAGGATGCACAGAGGGTGTCTACGCATTCTACTTAAGGGCAATAAGTAAAGTAACTTTCGTTTCCCTACTTGCATTTTAGATGCTTAATTTTTTTAAAAAGTTAATGCTAGGAGGTCACATATGTTACAGCTAATGTTTATTTCATGATTAATGTGCACCTGTGGCCATGAATATTGTTAAATATTTTCACCATATTATTCATAGCCTTCAGACAGCAGGATTATTTTAAAATTGGCTGTATGTTTTCAAGGAATTTGTAAAGATTTTCTCCTCCTTACTTCCCAATTCTCATATAAAATGAATAAACAATGAAGGGCATTCTGATGGTGATATGTAAGTTGTTAGTTGGTCTGAATCCAGAATTTTTCCTCTCATGGCACCTACTGTGATTTCCTATCTAAAGAATTCTTGTTCTCTTCCAGAGAGATTTGATCTCCTAGTGATTGATTGCTTAACCATGCTTCGTATTGTAAATATTGTGTTGGACTAGGCACGGAAATGAAACCTCACAGCTAACAGAGTTGAGCAATCAACAAACCGACTATGTATGTTGCAGAATGCTCAGGTTGAGATACACAGCAAATACAACAAACTGTTAACCAAACAGTCGTTTTTCTTCTCTCATTGCTACTTCCTTTGCTTTTCCCATCTTCCTCCTTTTTCTCCTTTTATATTTTCTCTTCTTTCTCTTTACTTTCTTCCTCCCTACTGTCTTATACTTTGTTTATCATATACAGGCCCTCTTGACCCCAGGTAGGCAGCTACATTTTTAGAACTTGATTCAACACAGGACTTAAACACAAAACTAGGCTAGCTAGGTCAAGGTGGTAGGTCTTAACCTCCCATTAGACATATCCTTTAGGGAAAGGAAATGTAAGGAATACTGGTTACATTGACACTAGAGGAAGAATCATCCCTTTTTGTAGGCAACCGTCAGAAGTGCAGGGGGTTTTCTGTGTATAAGCACAGAATCAAATGCATGTTGTTACCATAGGCAATGAAGAAATCTTGCAAAAATCTCTGCTGAAAATGGGGGATCAAAGAGTTAAGGACTATTGCTGTAGCAATTGCAGATATTAGTGTGAGTTTAATGAAGAGAAAAATATCTGCCTTAGGGTGCTGGAAAACTACTCTTTAATTATTCATCTATAGGCTAGTTTGCTTGTTGGACAAGAAAATCCGTATGTCTGAGTTTTCAAGCCATGGTCCAATTTTTTTTTCAGCAAATTTAAGGCAAAATGCGGTATCACCATGCTTGTTTAAAGGCTGTTCTTGCATTCCATGTGTTTTGTTCTGAGATGATGATTTGAGAGGTTTCTCATTCTCCTGCCTCGAGCCAAGGTTTCTCATATTGCCAGTTTGGATCATACTTAGATATGTGTGTATTTAAGTTCTAGTTTTGCTGTGAGGTAAGTTGAAATGCTTATTGCTGTCACTCTGGCAGTAGTGAGGTGCAATTAGTCTTATTAATGCAAGACTATGAATCCTATTGGCCAGAAGAAAAATAACTGTGATGATGTCCCTTAAGTTTGCTGGTTGGTTTTGGGTGTTTTCCTGTGATTTATATGATCCCCCAGTGCAAAACCATCTCAAATCAAGCCATGCAACCTCCGCAAAGTCTCCGGAGTGGATTACTCATATCACAGTAATAGCTAAGGTCGTTAGAGCCTAACAGGGAACAAAATAAATGAAAAAGACAGAATAGGTTTATGAAGAGTTGTGGTGGCAGGTAAGTGGTCTGCAGCACTTGATCGCTAATAGCTGTGTACAGCTGTATCTCAGAAAGCAGCAAAGAAACTGCTGCTGCAAGAAGATGCCAGGCTCACAAGTGGGATTTTGTTTTCCCTGTTGGATGCATTTGGTTGTTATTTTGAACTGCATACTACCCTGTGGAATTAGCTCTCTCATCTGATCTTAAAAAGAGTATTTAGACTTCAGAATTGCAAAGAGAAACAAAGGAAAATTTCCAGGAAACCAAGCAGGCCACTTTCCTTAGGGAACATAGGCCAGTAGGGTCTGCAGGTAACTCTGGTTCATCAGCCTTCCTGCAGAGGGGAGACGAACCTCTGCAGCGCTTTCTTGTACTGGAGCTGTGCCTGGTAGCATTTCATTGTCCTCCATCCACAGAGTTGGCTCCCAGAGAATTGGCTTGAAAAACTGCTGCATGAGGTATCCTTAATGTCCACCAAATTGCTATCTGGCCCTCAGTGGTGAAGAAGAGTGGGAATTTGTGGTTGAATTGTGAGTCAGGCTCCAGTACAAGCTTGGGAGGAGGCAAAAGAGCCTGAGAACAGGATTTGTATTATAATTAATGCTTTTGAATAGCGCTGGGTAATACTTGCTTTTTTTTTCTGTGAAATCACTGTGGGTGATGGCTTGAAAATGCAAATGTTCTCCTGCTAGCTGGCAAAAAGATGCAAGTAAGGCCAGCTGCTTTCCAGACAGGGCACAGCAGTACCTGCCTGTGTTACTGCCGCTTCAGCTCTTGGAGGAGAAACATGGGGAAAGCGGGGGAAGACAGAAATCTGAGTGAAGGCAAAGAATGGGAGGCACATGGTCCTTCCTGTACAGAGGCTGTGGGCTTCCCCTTCCTGCCGCAGTGATGGAGCTCTGACCAGCTTCCTCTCTAGTGGAGCACAGAACTGGCACAGTCCCTTCTGCTCGAGGTGGAGGTACACACAAATATATGAGGGGCAAGAAAAGAGCAACAACCTAAGAACATGAGTTTGCTGAGAGACTGGGAAACTTATGGTATGAAAACAACACTCCTGTGCTTATTCCATAAAAATTCTTGAAGTTATCTTTTGATCAAATCGTATGAAGTAGGTCATAAGCAGAGAGATGAAAGATCCGAGAAGCAAAAAGGTTACTGGATGACATGGGATGGATTTACATGTCATTAAGAATTAGCAGACTTCAGTTTTTTTGTTCCAAATTTCTGATGCAAAGCAGTTAGAGCAACAAAGTTGGAGAGTAGTCTTTCAGTTGAAGATCGGTCTGAATGGGAGATGCTGGTGGTAAGGCACAGGCTGTGGGAATATTTAGAGCTTGCTTCTGCCCTTGCTGCAAATTTATACTTGGAAAGGTCTTTACTTTTGCTCTTTAATTTTGTGCTGTGGTACACTTTTCCTGACTGCTCTTTACATAGCCTCAGAGTACTATAAAAGTAATATCCTAGAAGCAACAATTCACAGCAGTGTTTGTGGTTGACCTGCATCGTGCAACACATTGTCAGTGCCCTGTTATCAGCTGCTCGTGTGCATTTCCCACTAAAATTCCCATATGTGATTCTCCCAAATTCATACTTAGAAAAGATGTGTTTTGCCATGCTTCTAGCTTTCCATGGACTGAGGTTTTCATAGCTGATTGAGAGTCTTACACAAAGTATATATTTCTTTTTTTTTTTTTTTTGGCACTCATGTATTTGAGGTAAGATGGGTATTAAAGCATCAAGTAAATGACACAGTAGCTTTTCATTTCAATTTCATTATACAGGGAAATACAATCATGAAACTGAACTGGCTGCCTACACCTTGTATATTGGCCAAGATAGGAAAAATCAGGAGATTATCAAGAGGTCCTTGATATGATTGAGGGGACAGGTAATCTTCAGGTGAAAATACTCACCTTCCCCTGGGCCTGACTCAACTGGGCTTTTCTGGTGACATTTGTTAGGTAGTAAAGCTAGGATTTGACTGGCTTCTTCAGCAGGTTTTGGCTGAGTGGAGGTGGTGTGTGAAGGAGCCGTTCTTCTAAGACAAGGGAACCTAGTGCTATTTTATTTAGCCGACTTGTGGGATGCATTCTGAGTCCTGTGTGCGTTATAATTTTAACAAATAATATAAATATTTACAGATTCTGCTTCCTTGTAACTCTCCAAATGGACTTTGTTGTAAGACAGAGAGACAAATATTGTGTGCTTCCCATGCAATCAGCAGGGTTTGAACTGTTTTTTGACCTTGTGGTGATTGGGCCTGTCAGAATCAGAGGTTTATGGACAGCAGTGACATGACCTTCATCTAAACAGAGAGCTGCAGAACGATGACTGTGTCACAAAATGCCGGACTAAACTTTGCACTGACCAGTGTTGGTTTAATTTGCTGGCAAATGTGTGCTTGAGTTTGCAAAGCCAGCATTTGGGGAATGAAAGGAATATTATCTTTGCTTTTAGAGGCCTCGGTTCCACCTGCAGTTAATGAAGGCAATAAATGTTGAATGAAAAAGTACCATACTTAGTGAGTCTCTTCTCAGGACAGAAATAATGGCTTCTGAATTGATTAGACATGTTATGTGTGTATTCTCAGTGGCTTTATTCTAATTGCCTCTCAGTGAGATTTACTACAGTTTCAGTATGTAAATAAATAGCCAGGTGTGGCTGTGCTGCGTTCAACAGGTTGGTCAGACTTCCCCTTAAGCTAGATGAGAAGCACAAATGAGCAGGAAAGGTTTTGCTTGGGCCAATAAACACTAGTCTTAACTTTCTGGATGGCATCCTTACAATACTGACTCCTGCCCTCTGAGAGGAACTGGATTTAAATCATCAGCTGATTTCTGTAGCCAGAGAACATCGCATCAGATTATACTACTTTGGACCACTGTGAATGAAGCTGGACCTGATTTAGACTGGACATGTGGACATGAAATGTTATCAGTCATATCATAACCACAATGAATCACTCATTGCCCCAGACAGATTTATCCAGTTCTCTCCTCATCATTACAAGTGTTTTCCTTAGTTAATTTTACTTTGTGTGCTAATAATAGCTTTTACTAATTTCTGTGAAATTATTTTTTCATGTAATCTTTGTTTTTTTTTCTTCTTAATTTCTACTATAACTGCATTTTTGTCATTATAAAATGATCAAGCAGGCTGACTCTTTTACTGTAAACTAGAAGATATAAGTAGAAGATTTTGCTCAGTCAGATAATGACAGGACAAGGAGGAATGGTTTTATACTAAAATAGGGGAGATTTAGATTAGAGGTTAGGAGGAAATTCTTTGCTCAGAGGGTGGTGAGGCTCTGGCACAGGCTGCCCAGAGAAGCTGTGGATGCCCCATCCCTGGAGGTGCTCAAGGCCAGGCTGGATGGGGCTTTGGGCAGCCTGTGCTGGTGGGAGGTGTCCCTGCCCATGGCAGGGGGGTGGAACTGGGTGGACTTTGAGGTCCCTTCCAACCCAAACCATTCTGTGATAAGGTATATTATATGAAATACAAGGGAAAAAATGAGTGTATGGGTGCCACGAACATTTTGACCCAAGGGTAATTTTGCTAACAGCAGTTTCCAGCTCAGTTCTTAACCTGAAAATCATTCACAGATTTGTTATGCGTAGGGGACAAACTGGGTGACTATTCCCTTGTGTGTACACACACACCTACACACTTTTATAATTTATTTCTTCTTCCTTTTTTTAACCTATAATAATGAGAGAAAAGCCCAAATGAGAGTTACGGCTTGGCAGAAATTTAGTTTGTTGAAAGGATTCTATGTTGTTACAGTGTAAAAACGGTTATTTGCTCCTAGGTCAGAAATGGATGTATAAACCATCATCTTGTACCCAATTACTTCCCTAATTATCTTGCTTGGTGAAATGATGTCCCTGATTGTCATAGACTAGTTAGATTTATTTCCAGTGTGCTGAAATAATGTAATGGGATGCATGGGCAAGTGACAGGGTTTAATGTCTGACTAAGCCATTAGCTATTTTTAATGACTGCCTTGGCCTGTAATGGTACCTGAGGCAAGATTAATGGCTTTTCTCCAAGCTTCCCCTGGGAGAGACCCTGTTGGTCAGGGTATTTTGAAAGTCTGTATGATTTTGAGAGGCTGCGTGGCTATAACACAACTTCTCTGTCAGTGGTTTTCCTAGTATGATTAGGCTGAAGCCCCCCCTCTTCAGCAAGCCTTACATGAAGGTGTTTTCACAAACTAGATTGCAGGTTTGGTTCCCAAAATGTGGGAGTGTCAAAATATGGAATGTGGGAGTTAAATGTGTAAAAAGAAGACATAAGAAACTACCAGACAGCTCCGTGTTCTCTGTCTTCATTATCAACATCTAATGAAGCTAGATAGCTTTCTTGGCCACTCAAGAAGGGAAGAGGAGAGGCTCTCAGTGCCAGGTTACTACTAACCTACTGCTATCTGGGAGATACCTGCTGATGAGAAGTCTGTACAAGTATCTGCTTTGTTGACTAGTTCTTGAGCTGAAGTCAAAGTCTTCCAAGGTTCAGAAAATACAGTAACAGGGCAAAAGTAGCTCATCATTTCTGTATTCTAAGGATATTTTTTTTCTTGTCTTTTCTTTTTTTTCCATTCTGTTTTCTTTTTATTCTGCAGAAGAATGTTTCTGATAGCAGTGTGTGGAGTGTGTGCACCTGCATGCCAACACATGTTGTTGGAAAGGCTGCCTTGACATTGGCACTGGTAAAGCTCCCCTATCTTTAAAACCTAAACCTGCAGTTCAACTCTTCCATATATTGCTTCATTTAAGAAAGTTATCTGAAACTGCTACCTTGTAAGGTGTCAGCTTTGTTTACTAAAGTTACTTTGATTTGAAATAAGTAGGTAAACTGCTCTGTGGGTGATTAGGTTAAGAAGAGGATACATGATAAGAAGAAAAATATCCTTTCTGTTGTTAGCTGCATGATCTGCTCTGGCTGTCTGATAACTGAATCAAATAGCAGTAATGTCATTGTTGACCAGTCTGCTGGTCTGTGAGGTCAGGTTCAGCTGTGAGCAAGATTTTTCCATGCAATACTGATGAAACCAGGGAAATGTTAACAGTTTTCATCTGTATGGTAGGTTTCTCTTAAATTAATATAACCTTGCTTATTTGTTTTATTAAGGCCTGTGGATATTACAGAGAAGGGATTTATTCTTTCTCAAAGCATCATGGGCTGAAAATATGTAATGAGGTAAGGCAGTTGAGCTTATATGAGTTTACACTGAGTTTATGTATTATGTTCTATGCACTTTGAAGTGTTATTCTTGCAATCTTTTGAGAAACAAATATCATCGATGTTATATGTTACATTTTGGAAATAAATCATACTTGCAAGTGAGTACAATGCCACCAAGTGTGGTACGTGAACCTATATGCTAGGTGTTCCTAAACGGACTGTGATCTCCCCTTGCAGACCCATGAGGAATTAGTCATAGATTACTCTAGGTATCACTAAATAAATGAAAGGTGAGTATTAAAAGGTAAGTTTCTGTGATGGAGAGCTTGTAGTGCTAGCATGTGAACAAATGCAAAAAGGTAGCATCTCTGGTATAGTTTAAACCCGTGAGTCTCGTAGGTTCTGAAGAATGAAAGCTCTTCCTTTCCAGAGCTTTGCCACCGGATGCCACGTGGGCTTGTAATATAAATTTAAATTCAGGAGTTGTAGCCAACCTTCAGATCACCCATGCACTGCCTTCTCCAAAATCCCAGTTTTTCTGTAAACTAGAATAGAGTTAGCAGCAGTTAGACTGCTTTGTGTATCATTTGTCTTTGGAAGTGCTGGAGAGACCATCTATCGAAACAGCTGCAAGATACCATGTCACAGCTCCTCTAAGAGACCCCTTAAATCCAAAACCTGCCCTTCCCTTTTTGCTACTCCCTTCTGGGATATAATATACTAGGTCAATCAGATCGGATATCTCAAGGGAAACTGTAGCACATAGCAAATTGATGCATAGTAACATTTCTTTTAGAGTAGGTTCACCTGCAGTAGACATGGGGAAAAACTGTGATTGCAGGCCCAGAGCTTTAAAATTAATCGGGAGATACCAAACATTTTTTTGAAAGATTTCTTTATCCCAAACAAAGATTTGGGATATATAATGTAAGAGGTTACATTAGCTTTCATTTTGATTTATGTTTGTAATAATTTCTTAATGTTTGTCCAATAAAAAAGGAAGAAAAAATTATTCTTTGGTGGCCAAAAGGTTGTTATCTTTCATGAAATATTGGATAATCTTTTAACGAGAACAAAGACACTGCTGTGTTTGAGGACGTGAAAAGACTTCTGTGCTGGTTGGCCACAGGGGCTGTCTGAATGCTGAAGAGGAAGGTGTAAGCCTCCCGTCGAGAGTGAACTTGTTCTGCATCAGAAGAAGAGGGAAGTTTTTGTGGGCCTCAGCCTGTGGCATGAAAGACCAGCAGCAGCCCTGCTGTCTGGCTGCGGTCCGTGCAGCTACCAGCAGGTGAGGTCTCACCTGGAAGAGCTGCCAGCCCCTGGTGCACAGGATAACAGGGCATCTGTCTGGGGAATATGTATCCAAACAAGCGCTGTTCCTGATGTTTGCGTGAATACAGCAGTAAGTGCAGCTCTACACTCTGTTCACGGCTCCTATACATCTCCTTTTTGTGTGTGAACCAATGCACCATTATGCTTAAAAGACTTAGATCTGAGGGGCGGGTGCTACTTGGGGGATCAGCTGTTTGCTTGCTGGTGTTACCGTCAGGCTTTCCCAGGTGCCTTGTTCTTTCTCAGAAGTGGACAACATGCTGTGATACCGAGTTAGAGGGCAACATGTGAGAAACACCTTCAGGGCTGTGCTAGGAGAAACAGAGATGGTGTTCGCTGCATGTTGCCTTTGCAGCCTTTTAAAAATGAATCCATTATACAAGGAGGAAATGTGTCTTAGGAGGCTGTTTTGTAGGGCAGGGAGAGCAAGATTCCTGTCACAGTTGTGGCGCTAACTCAGTGTGAGACTGGATAAATCCTTTCCCCTCACTTTCAGGAGCAGTAGAATGAGCCACAGAATAATATTTGCTTCTGTTATCATGGATTGTTAATGACTGGGAATGCTTTGAGGTCTGTAGGGGAATGGCACCAGATTTATTGAATACAATGTGCTGCATAAAATGCCGGGAGTGTTTAAAGGGATAGATGAAAAAGGGCTGATTATAGATCTCTTTGAAGTCTGTGTTGAAGTTTTCACAGGTTTCTTTGGGCTTTTAATTAGATAATCATTGTGGTGGAAGAGAGAAAAACCTTGAGCAAGGTCACGATCTACTTGTTTTTATACAAGGAAGCAAGCTGGTGAACTTGTGATACGATTGTCCTTTATGCTGGTCCTCAGAAAAAAAGGAAGGTGAGGGAAACATTATTGAGATCCCGTCAGTGTTCAGACAGGTTGGGAGTGGATCACAGAAACTCTCTGCATCAGTGCTCCCTGAATTTTTCTGTCCACAGATGACGATCCAGTGATGAACACACACATAAAATTGGAAAGAACACTCCCTGTGTCAGGCCCCGCTCATGAAATCCTCTCGCAAATAGACCCACCAGTTACTCAGAGTCACATTGCCTGGATTATTGCAAGAGTCAGTGCCCGGGTAAGGAATGTGACACCTTGGGCCATTTATGTAACCACCTAATCATGTAACAGGTGAGCAGGGAGTCCGCGTACAGTGTAAACAAATCCCTTTGCCATTTTTCCCTGCATTGTCAGGCTAATTCTGATGAAGAAGACATGCAAAGTTGAAGCCAGGGATCAAGGCTTGGAGCCTGATCAGAGCTTTGGGAGGAAGTGCTGCAGTGAGGGCGCTTTCCGGCGAGTTTCAAATGAAGACTAAAATATTCCCCCCACCTCCTCCCTCTCATTTGTTTGTTTGCTCCTGCACTGCCTCAGCTGCATGCTGGAGATACTTGTGCTCCGAGGAGAGGGGACGGTTGATGCCACAGCACATGGCTTGGCGCCAGGAGCTGTGGTCTGTGTGCAAATCATTATTTGGTCCCTGATCAAGTTACGGTGTCTTGGTTTCTCATCTGTGAGTGATGCATTATAGAGGAGGCTGGGGTCATTTGGTGCTTCCTGAAGGAGGAGCTGCTTGTCTTTGTTGTCTCCTCCACAAACTTCTTACCTCCACAACCTTCTTAAGCAGTGGCTGCAGACGGTGGAAAGGTGCCCATGGCTACACTTACTCCTTTATGACTGTGCACAGCAGCTGATAGTCAACAGCTTTTCTCCCCCAATGAATTCAGGTTAAAGAAGAGCTCCTACATCTATTTCCTATGGTCAAAAAAAGAGAGCTAATAATCAGCTCTTATTAATTGTTCAAGACCATCATTTTACTCAACTGGGACACACCACAGATGCTAACATGTCTTTTATATCTTATGCAGCTTCCTCTCTACTTAAGTGCATCATACTGTTATACCTAGAAAACCCAACTCAGTCTTTATAAAAGACATTGCTCTGGGTTTACTAGAGTTCTGCTATACTTATCATCAGTAAGACTATTTACTAGTTAGTTGCACTTTCTTGAGGGGAATATGGAGAAGCTTTGCTTGATGTCTGCTGAGTATTTTTCAGCCAAGTTTCATAATTTGCCTGACTTTTTACTTGGGCTTTCCCTGACAAGCACACAGTTAGAGGCAGTGATGTACACATTGTATTGTGCGTAATAAATATATTATTAGCATTTTGATCAGGTTAAAGGGAGAGAACAGAGAAATAATACCTTAGGTTAAGTTGATCTCAGAAGGCAAATAACTCTTATATCTAATATATTTGCCTCATTTCCTAGCTGGCAACCGTGTTGTCTTGCATCTGCACAGCACTTCACCACTCTGCTGGGCTGTTTCCCTTTGTGCATGTAGTATTTATCATTCATGTGTCCATTAAATCAGCATCCCTTAATGCAGCTTCATGTTGCCAGGGTTTTCCCTGTACAGTGAGTATCTCATGTCTTGTTTGTCTGGGTGATATTTTTACATTAGGGGAAGGTAAAGAACAGAAGGAGCAACAGCGCTCTGATGCTGAGTCGCAGTGAGCGGGAGGGGTTGCTCTGCGTGTCTACGATTGCGTCCTCACGCTGCCTCCCTAAGTCAAGCAAGAAGTCATCTTACCTTCAGTACATGTATACACCCAAATCATAGCAACACCTTTAAATCAACACAGCTTCATATTATGTCCCCACGCAGACATCAGTCTAAAGCCTACTGGGAGGCTAGTAAATGTAAATGTAAATGTAGTAAATGTAAAGCCTGGGGAGTCAGTTTGTCAGCTGAGATCATCTTCATTTTCTAGGCTAGAGGCAGGAGAAGAAGAGTATCAGAAGCAAGTAGATGTGTAGGAAGAGTGTTTCCCAGCTAGTCGCAAGCAGGCAGTACTCCCGGAGGCCCCAAGCATGGACCATTAGTTACCTTTGAGGAGGGAGAGAGAGACGTAAGTGCTTAGGATCTGTTTAGGAGATCCATAGGGGGATCACCTTTATGCAACACCTACAGGAAATGTCTATGGAAGTACGGAACTGTCAGAAATACTCCACCTGTACCTGGTAATCAGACACAAGTATAGAGAATTGCGAAAGTTTTCTCTTGTTCAGGCGTGTTTGAAACAACCCAAGTATTGGCCTTCAGCATTCAGAATATCCAAGCTGTCTGCAGAAACTATGTTTTACTGCTAAGCAACCGAAGTTTTCCTTTTTGCTTCCTTTAGCCTATGCTAAACCGTCTTTACTAGAAACAGTGGTGAGAGAGTGGAAACAATTTAACAGGATTTGCAAAGCAGGGAGTGATACTGTACTAAACCAGACTCACTGTAAACCCCCTAAGCTCCATGGAAAGCCTTAGTTGTGGCTTGAGACCTTAGCTTTGGTGTTGAAAAACATGCCTGTAATAGCTCAAAAATGAGGCAATTTCTGCTTTAGCAAGGATTTTCCATAGAGAATTCCCGTCAGGTCTGCCACTGTCTGATGTGTTTGGCCTGCTGGATGAAGACTGCCCAGATCACCACTCTGCGCCGTGCTTTAATTTGCTCACTTCTGGACCCTGTCCAGTATCCCTGACGTCCCTCCATTGATTGCAGCTTGCACTGGATTAAGCCCAGCAGTCGTCTAAGCATATCCATTTCATGGATGTTTGTGGGCTGTGTTTTGGAGTTTATAAGGGTGCTGACTGTTATAAATATCTTTATAGGTTGGCCTTATGAAAATGCAGTGCCTTTACTCTGTACTCATGCCTTTATTATTATCATTATCAAGTTACCACTTTTAAACACTCAGTTGTTTAAAAGTAGAAAAACCTTCCATTACAAAAACATAGCAACCTCCTCCATAGAAGAATATGATTTAATGTCAAGTCATTAGCTGTGGAACATTTTGGCTTGGTTTGTTAGCATTTACGCTAAGCAACCAGCCAATGCCAGTTCCAGCAGGTGGGTATTATTTCAAACTGCTCCATGCTCAAAGTTTCTCTAAGCTCTGGAGCCTGTAAAAGGCTCCGCTAACTAGAACAGTGACTGTTCCCATGTGTCACTAGCTATCTATGGAGACAAGTTTTGAGAACACGGAGCTAAAAAGGGTTCGCATTTTCTTGGCTACTGTATCAAGCAGCTTTATGTCAACGTCTTCAAGTTACATCTAGCCTTGACCTTCAGCGTCTGGCCTGGGACTTTCCAGAGTGAGATTTTTAAATGAGCAGTTCCAGGGCCTTGGAGCCCAGAGTCTGATCTGCTTTGTATGGGCTACCACAGGACGTGCACGTACAATTGCACTGTTTTTCAAGAGCCAGTTCCACCAAGAAGCCTAACTGCCCGGTCAGGTGCTTCAGCACCTCCTTTCAAACCTCATCCAGCAGCTGTTTCAGTCGGGGGTGCCTGACTGCTATGTGTGTATGAATCTTCCCGGAAAGTCCTGACTAATTTATGGCACTGAGCACAAACCCAGCTGTTCAGTTTCAGTTGGCTCCAGCCTTAAAACCCAACAGGACTCTCAGGCATTTTTCAGCTGCAGGACCTTATTCAGTAGATGCTCCCAGACTACAGCGGTCTGGTTCAGGCTGTGCACAAAATAGCACTGATTAGGATATAGGAGATCCAGCTTAAGGTCTCTCCTCTGCCTTATTTAAAGTAAGAATTTGCCTTTGGGTTTTCCACTTGCTGGAAACTGTTAGGCTGCCCCATCTTGTAGCCTGCATAGCTTGTTTTGCTGAAGCCATTCTACCCTGCATGAAAAATTTAATATTTGTTAGAGAAGACTGTTACAGTTGAAAACGTGAGGTGATCATGTTACTAACAACTCACCTTTGGGGGCTCACTGAATGGTAACACTGCATATGCTATTATTATCTTTCACGAGTTATTTTCTTCTGGGATGAGCCAAGGCAGTAGGCAGCACAGTCCTAGGTCTGGGAGTAGGTAAGATGTGGCTCACCTCGCCCAGTATCTGCAATCCATAGCAGCTGTGGCTGAGCGATAATGATGGCAGATGTGATACAGGAGAAAGAACCCCTTAAATCCCTCAAATCCTATTCTCTCTTATGAGGTGGGTTTGCATGGTCTTAGTTTCCCCCTTCCCCTTTTGATTCCATACTCTTGCCACTTCCTAAAGCACTCTATTCCCTTCATTTAGGTGTGGTCTGACAGTGAGCAGAGTTCTCAGGAGCTCTGCCTGGCTTCCAGGATTCCTGGGCTGCTTATGCTTTTCAGCTGCACTACCTTGTCTTGTACTCTGCCACTTTTTGAAAAAATCCTTGGGGAAGAAAAAAGGCATCCTTCTCTGATGGGGGAGTCTTGCTTTTCCTCTTCTGAATAAAAGCAATATGCAGTTGGCTGTTTGAAGCATCCATATGCCAACCTCAGCAACTCTTACTTCCCAGAGGGAGAGGTGCTAGGTAAGATGGAATAGAAGAGCAAAGGAAAATAACGATGCTTTATTAGTATTTTTGGAGTGAGACTGAAATCTGTTCTTATACTGTGAGGAGTCGCCTCTGTAAAATGAAGTACATGAAATTACTTGGTAATAACGGAGCAACACAGGTAGATCCCAGTGTGCACACTTCCTAAATGTAAAGCGTATGTCTTATACGCTAGTATAAAATTGGTAGGTTGGTCAAGGGGGATATTCCTAGCAGCTCCTTAGCTTGTTAACTGTAAACCATTTTAATCCAAAACTCTCTTTGGCCCCTTAAGAACCTTTTCTCTCCTTGCTATAGTAGAGCTGTGTGGTGGGGACAGGGGAAGATGTCCTTTGTACCCTGTGTCTTGCCTGCAGCACTTTAACAGATAATATTCACAGCCCTAGTAGCTTAAAGGCAGCAGAGTAGCCCCACAGCTCTGTCCTGAAAGAAAAGAGAGAGCTGGCACAGCTGAGAAAGATGATGCCTGCCTAGACCACTGGTGAACCTTATCTCTTCAGCAGAGTGATTCCTAAAGGCTGCAAATGGCCAAGCCTAGTTTACAGCCAGCTCATTGACAACATCTGCATGTGGAGAGAGATGAGATGCAAAGAGAAACAAGGCATGTTTCACACACCTAAATTATGTATGAAACAAAGCAGTCTTAGTATTAACCAAGCTGTCCTGGAATTGGACAAGCCACGTTAGCTGAAGGATGCACCTGGATTAATTAGTCTGGACACAGTGACAGTATTGCTTTGAGAATGTGTGATAGCATCTCTGGATGGGGCCTTTTAGGAGTACCAACCTGCACAAAGCTCACGGTGTGATCTCTAGCCTTGTTCTGCACTATGGCATGGGAACATACTTAAGCAGCCTGTTTGGCTCACATGAAAAGTGTCTGACAAAGCAGGGCAACCAGACTGGAGCCTCTCAAGTCCCTGGCCAGCACTTCAGCTGCTGGGCACTCTTTCCATGGAGACTGTTCACAAGGGGACTGTTCACAGTGGTCTATGAGAGGGTTTTTCAAGGGACTAAACACATCTCAGTACCGCTCTGAATGCTTATTCTCCAGGACTCCCTGTCTTTGTGGAGGTTTCTTTCCTACATCCATTCCTTCCCTCTTTCTTTTTTCTGTGAAACAGTTGCTGGCATGACTGAAATCTTTTTGTCTTGCACAAGCTTTCAAGACACAAACTGAAAGTTGAACAACTTGGTGGAGCATGGTCCTTTAAACAGAATAATGGATTTGTTCCCAAAATTGAAGGTCTTGGCATGAATCAGTTAAAGGCCTTTGCCCAAGCAAAGACTGGAAGATAATGTAGGTGTTTCTGGACTGGACTTTCAACCTGAAACACCCTTAAGAAGCTGGTAGTTTTGACTATTTTTTCTGGAATTACCCTCAATTTTATCATTCTGTATCCATAGAAGCACTCTTTGGTTTTTAAGATTTCAGACAATTGACTGCTTTACTAGCAAAGCCTCATAATGAGTATTACTTCTTAACTTGTTCTTAATTGAAATGTTCACACTTCATCATGTAATGTGTAATATTTAAATAAAACACTAGCACAACATCAGTTGTGCACTGAGCAGAGTACCACCTAGCAACACCAAAGCAAATGCTAAGCATAATAGCTCGGGTACAGAAATGTGTCTAATTATGACAGGATGGGTCATAGTGCACTAATTTACCTTCCTCCTCTAGAGGAGTGTCAACTACTCTTTGTATCAGGAAGAAGTAGATCTCAGCAGAAAGGAAGCCCCAGTAGTAGAAATATTTTTTCTGTTTTCTGACAGATACCTCTGAAGCACCAGCCATTTTGGATAGTTTTTAATTAACCCAGCAGGAGAAGCATGCTAAGATACTTAATGCCAAGCTCTGGACAACTGGAATTATACTGCTCTGATGAGCAGGTTGATTTCAAAATGCTCTGCTGTGTCAGCACCACATGACAATCTGCTCTTTGTTGTGGCTGAGACCCTCCTCGGGGACAAAGGGAGGTAAAGGAGACAAAGGAAATTCAGAGCTAGCATGGGAACTGAGGTGTGTCTTCCATGGCACATCCTTCTTGCTCAGGGTGTTTGGCTCTAAAAGCATTTAAATCATGATTTTCTTTAGTTCTGCTCATCCCACACCACATCGTTATGCTCTCTGTTTATTTGGCATGTTCCTCAAGCAACAGACTGACTCAATGTTTTTAATAGAGCAGGAGGGAGAATAATATATATTACTCACTTGCTCTTTTTGCTTGATCAAAAGAGTTAATTCATTGCTGCTGTAAACTTCAGCTCACAAAGATGTAACAACAGCTCATTATCTTTGCAGGTATTCATAGAGCACATTATGGAAATATGTTATTAACTTTATTGAATATGTACATGAAATTTGGGTGTTGTGGTACAAGTGAATGTGTCTGGCTTTGCAGAACAGGGTTGTTTAAATCTAACCCAAGTAATGAGATCAACAGGCACAACAAATGGAGAACAAACGCACTCGCATACTGCATCCCTGAACTGATTGAGCTAAGTCAGTCTTAGGAATCTTTGCCAGCCTGTTAAGCCAACCACTGGGTGTACAGCTAATACAAGGAACGTGAGATAGAGCAGTCAGCCCAGATGAAGATCTAAAGAAGAAATCTTGGTGTCAGAGTAAGGTTTGTTCAAAAGTACCAGAATAGTGGTTCCTAATGTGTAAAGGTTCTGTTTTGTTGGAAATGGGCACGTGGAGGTCCCGCTGGATTGTGTTGAAATACCTGAAATTCCCTACAGGGTCAATGATTTGTTGATGTTAATGATTTTTTGTTGCTTACTCATTACAATTGTTAGTATGGTGCGAGAGGAAAGAGGGTGAAACGGGTATCTCAGAGGGCTTGAAAGGAGCCAGGTGAAAGCAGGTACATTGTGGAGCAGTCTGTGGCAGGCAGCACAACCCAGGAAGAGCACAAAGGCTGGACAGGGACCTTGGGTGTGAGATTCCTTGGCCCAGAACGAGCAGTGCGGCTGCGTGCTCAGCTCACATCGAGCAGGAGGCATCCCACTACTGCAGCCCGTCTGTACTAGGCAAGGGACCAGGAGACAAATTCAGCTTAACAGAGGAAAGGATTGACTAAAGTCATGATGTACCTTTCTTGCTGGTAATCCTGCAAATGTGCCGAATCTGTATGAAGCGGTTGCAGAGTGGCTTCTCTAAAGTCACCGTTTCAAATTAATGCCATGGTGATCTGTGTATTTACTGTATCTGCTGAACAGAACTTCATTACACGAAGTCCTTTTTCTCTTGCCTGTTTTGGTAAATAATGCAGAGAGTAACAGCAAATGTTAGCTCAGGTTATTGCCCTGATGTTTTTGTGCCTGTGATGCAACGTTTCCTGTGATGCAACGTTAAATGCAGAGTTTGTGATGATCGTGCCATAGTTCCCACCTGCAGTGATGGCAGATATCAGATGGAAGTGTCAGGAAAGAGGGTAATGTTGAACTAGCAAAAGAGCAAAATGCAGGTGTGCTGCTAGGAAGGTTCAGATTTAGTATTTCTGAGTGGAGTAAAGAAGGCTGTTTGCATCAGTCTTGTCTCATCTAGCTGTCTCCCTGGACTGCAGCTAAAGAAGTTGAGATAGGTGACTTTTTCCAACCCAATGCAGTACCCTCAGGAAATAAAACCATTGGAAAAATCTCTTCTTGATGCTGCAGTCCAGCCTGTGAGCTGTAACAATTGCAAGCCTGTTGCAATTTAATAACCATCTGATTGCTGATCTTGAATTAAGTTTGTGGTCACGAGTCAGTTCCTAGCAGAGAGGCCCCAGTGACTAGCATTAGTTAAGCTTGCCTCAGCAGTAGAACTGTTGGTGAGTGAGCCACAGAGACTCGGCTGTTCTCCTAGACACCAAAGAGATCCATCCAAGAGAGGTCAGAAATACGTGGCACAGAAGTGCTGTGCCTGTTATATTAAGTGTTTCTCCAGGAACACCTTTGTTTTCCACCAGTGCCAAATTCACTCTGATTAGGTAAAATCAGGATAAACAAAGTAAGAAGGGAACTTTCCCTGCAAGATCACGATCAGAGTTAGTTTACTTATCACAGCAGTACTGTTTTACATCTTATTAAAACATGCTTTTCTGCCTGGTGCCAGCTATGGACTGGGAAAGAACCATGAACTTTTTCCATGTGAGATGGCTTTATTTCCTCACACAAGGAATAGTGCAAACCTTATAAGAATTCGTGGAGAGCCTCCCACCAGTATCAGCGACCTTTGGACCAGGACTGTGAGCAGTGGGGATGTACATTGGAAATTACACTATGATACACTGTTTTAAGCTCTTGCCTTTTATCATTTATATGGTGCTGTATGCAGTTAATTTGCATGTGACTTGACAGGCCGTCCAGAAAGAGAAGCCTGCGGTCCCCGAATCTTTCAGCAGCTATAAGAATAACATGGATGCAGGAGAGAGAGAGTGAAAGCACAAGAACAGGCAGCTCCAGGGCAAAATCACGTGAAACTAAGTAAAAGAGGAGAAGCTTGGCCGCAAAGATGGCAGAGGAGTTGTAAGTTTCTTGCCTTCCAGATTATAGTACATTGGCTAAGGGCAACCAAGGTGAGACTCATAGAAGGCCATCTTAGCTGTTTTAAAAGGCTGTTTGCCAGATGAAAACAGGAGGAGGGAATGAGGAGGAAAAATATTGTGAGCTTGCCTGGATGGAAGTCAGTGGATGGGAATCACATTTGCGCCAGGACATAGCCATGGCATCTGCTAGATTTCAGTGGAAAACAGAAGCACTTAATTTTGGATTACTTTTGTTGTTATGGCAGTGATTTTGCTGATGAATGTATCAATTTCTGAGTCAAAGCTTGTTCACTCTAAGATGGGTCTGAAGCCAAACCAGAGTCTTAAGCAGCTTCAAACTTTGAAGGAGGTTGGGCAATATGTTTATATTAGCTGAAGCAAAACCTTTTATGCAGCCTCGTACAACCACAGAAAGCTAAGAGTTCAATTCTGGAGCCACATGTTGTGCCAAAGGTCTGGTGTATTTTTTTTTTTAGTTTGTCGAGGATTTATTTGATTCTTTTTTTTTTTTTTTCTTCCCTCTTTATTCATCTGTGATTTCACATCCTCCTTCTGCTCACACTTCAGTGTTAGCTTATTGCTTCTGGTCTCATCTCTCTGTTTTCTTTGGTCAAGAGCTGAAAGCTCCCAACATAGATTAAAAGAATTATATCAACATTATCAGTTGGCTCTGATTCACTTGGCAAATCCTCTGCTTTTCAAGGGTAGTGTTTGATATACTGTGCTGGCTCTTTACTTTGCAAAGTTATTTTGGGAGCTTTCTCCAAATTCCTGAAATTTTGCTGGTATTAAATTATACTACTCATTGCATCTCCCAAGATACAGGAGCATGCATTTCTTTTAAGGAATTGCATAATTCTTCACATGGTGTTATGTCTGTCTTCCACTGTTATCTCTTCAGTTCTTGTCTCCTCCATTTTTTCTCAGAAAGCACCAACCCTGCTCTGCACCTACATTCTGCGTTCTCCACCATTTGGGCTGATCATTGTAGGACCAGGTTCTGCAGTGTGGTGACTTGTCTGGTTCAAACAAGGCCTGGAAAATTTGTCAGGCTCAAGCAAGGCCTGCATGTCAATGAAAGCTCACATTACACAAAAATGTTGTGTCTTTCTCTTTAACGAAATGGGATTTACCCTGTTGACATGGATTTTATGCAAAGCTCAGACTTAGAAACTTGGTGTGTAACAGAGCACTTGGACAAAGCTGTCATTGGAGTCAGTGGAATAACAGTTATTGTGAAGCTGATATACAGGTAGGAAATTTAGGATTTATTCCTATGGCAAAGCTCCTCTTTATTCTTTTTAAATAATTTAAAGCTAACATAAGGCAGAATGTGTCCTGGTCTCCACAAGATGAAATCAATGAAAATTTTATGTCCGAAGTAAGAACAGATCATATAGTACCTTGTCCATCCCCTTGTATCCCGGAAGACTCTTTGATTGATTCCCTCTAACTCAGGGTGCAGTTTTTCCTGTCTTACTTGTAAATATGCACTGGCTAAGGTAAGATCCTGAAAAGTATTTAGATGCCTGACTCTTGCTTAAGACTGAACTCCATTGATTTTGGCCGAAGTTCACAAGTGGGCCAGCCCATTGATTTCAGTGGATAAGACTGAAATCAATGCTGTTCAGGTATGCAGCTCAGAAAGGCTGAGCCAAGCCTGCTGGCTCTGACCCACAGGCACTTGTGCATGTCTTTAACTTCAAGCATGTGGGCAGCCGTACTGCCTTTTCTAAACTTCTCAGTGCTTAGATCATGATTATTGTGCGAAGCATCAGCTGCACACATACTCGTACACTGAAATAGTGAGGAATAAAGCAGCAGTCCCCGGTGTAACTGCTGTGTCTTGAAAAGTAAGCCTCGGCACAAGCAGTGTTTTATCGTTGGTAATGTGTTGTCAACAGAAGTCCTCCTGCCTACGGTTCACGCCAACAACTCTGGCACCGAGTGCCACTACCAGTGATGTTCATACTCTGCCTGCAACAGTACTGTAGCCTTAAAGATGCAGGCCAGTACAGTAACATGCTGCTGCTGTGATAAACATGGACTTGAAATATAGTTTAAAAACAGAAAATGATTCTGTGGCTCTGAGTCAAGGGTCAAGTCTAAGTAAGCTCTCCTGAGAGCCAGCTGATCTTCTGCCAGGTCTTCTCCTTCATCCGCAGACCGGTTTCCCTTCAGCTGTGTTGGCATCTCTCTGCTTAGGTGCTGCCATGACTTTGTGCCAGGCTTATCTTGTATTACAAAGCCCTGAACACTGGACTGGAAGCGGTTGAAAGCTCTCTCTTGATTTTACAGGAAATGTGCTGCATTTCTACAACGTATTTCAATGGTGAGGTTTTGACATTTCTTTTTTTAACTCGTGCTGTGTTGCTAAGTCTTATATATTTATCATTAGTCTCATAGTATTTGATGTCCTGCAAAACTAGTGATCAAATAAGAATCTTAGCCATCACTTAAAAAACACATTTCTAGGCTTAGACTTGTTGAGAAGTAGTTGAAAAATACTCTGTTTGAAACATTTGACAAATACTGAAAGTGAAAAATGTTGAAAGATGTTGGAAGTGCTTATGTACCCTGAAAACTCAGAAATTGGAATATATGAAAAAAAATTGAGCTCTTTTTTTCTGCAAAAGTCCCATGGCTTTTAAGTTAATCTTGTGATTTGGGAGGAAAAGCAGTCAAGTCCTCCTTTTTGTCTGGGGCTGGTTGAACTGTCTGTTTGCCCCAGTTACTTCTGCTGTTCTCTTACTCGAGCCTCTCTTTGGGAGGAGTGGATCAAATGGCAGATGCAGGTTTGGCTTACATCAACCTTCACTGAATTCCAGGTTTAAAAGACCCAACAAGGGAGTAAATGCTGATATTTCTCTTCTCCAGCCAGCCCTCACCCTTACATTTCTTCTTCGTCACCTTTTTTTTTTCGAGTTAGAAAAGCTCAAAAGGTTCTTTTTTTTTCTTTGTTTTTTTTTTTTTAACGTTTGCTACATTTTGCTTTGTGAGTGCAAAGATTACTCTGCCTTAGTAAGTCTAAAAAAATCACTGGCAACACTGATGGTATGCCATCTGCAGCCCTGGTAACATGGCTGGGGCAATGCTCAGCGTTCACAAAAGACTGCTTTTCTCTCTGGTGTTTGAGCTGAACACAAACTTTTGTTATTTATGAAATAAATAAGACTTTGATGATGTTTTATTTATTTAAAAAGTAAGGTTTGATTTAAAACGCTAGGCCTGCATGGGACTTTGGTAACACAATAGCTGTGCTCTTCTCAGAGTGGGGTGACTCTTAGCTCCTGCACTAGGAGTGGGGTGGGTGCCTCTGTGCTGTGGAACATGTGAGGATACGGGTGGGCCGTGGGCTCCCCATACTGTGCACCTGCACGGCCTCCTGATTGGGTTTGGTCTGAGTGGTCACAACGCTGCTCATTTCCCTGCAGCGGCCTCTGGTTTCTGTTAGCAGGAGTGGAAGATGGTTCAGGTTACAGAAGGGTGACCTAAGGAGGTCGAAAGGCTCTTTTTCCCAGAATGGTGTTAGAAAGGTCAAAGGAGGCTTGATCAGATTTTAAAGCTAGAGAACTTTTGCAAGGCAGGTGCATCATCATCCTGCTCTGCACTGAGGAATTCAGGCTGGACCCTTATCAGCTTTGGAGTGATGTCTGCCCACACACAACAAAGAATACCAAAGCATTAGAGGTGGATGGTGCAACTTCGATAATAACTAAGTTCAGTTCCTAGCTTTGCTAACCAGCTGTCCTAAGACCATGGGAACCGCTCTTTCTCTGCCTCGGTTCTGCTTTTTTTTTTTTTTTTTTTTGTCCACATCCCATTTCTGCCTTCACCCAAGATACATTCTGTTTCCCACCCACACCTTTCCACATCTGAGAATTACTTAACTTTCTGAAGAGGAGTCCTGTGAAGTGCATCCCACACAGATGCACTGCTAGGGTGGAGCTGGGAATAGAACATGGGTGGAAGGAAGTGACTGGGACAGGGCCGAGGGAGAAGGGTGGCATGTGGGACAACAAGACACTGCAGCTCCAGTGGACAAGAGACCAGAGCTGCTTCTTTCCGTAGCGCTGGGAACCTAAATCAGCTTAAACTGATCTTGCACTGTCTGCTCAGAGGCCTCTGTGAGCCCACGGCATGCACACGGAACAGAGAGCAGCCTGAGTGATCACAGTAAAGATTATGGCAGGGGAAGGATGTGCTGCATAATATTTTGGTGCCCATCTCTAGGGCAGGTGTTCCCGCAGATGATCCTTCTGTGCCTAATTATAGTGCCTGTCCTTTTCCTTCAACTCCTTGGCATGAGTACCTTCTCCTCTGATGCTCACCTGTTTGGAGCTCTCATGGCTTCCTTTGCCTGTCCACCAGTGTCAGCTAACAAGCTTCTCCAGCTTCCCTAGGCCTCTTAATTTCTCTTGCCCACTGTTACTTGCTTGTCTCAGCATCTGGCTCTCACAGAAACTCCCTAATTGCCGTCACGGTCGCCAGGAATGACAGAGGGTTTCTTTGTGTGCAAATTAATAAGTTGGTTTATAATCAAAAAAAAAAGGACAAGGTTACAGCAATGCCAAACCTATTATTCATTTATTGGACAAGTGTAGTCTTAATGCTCACACTTGAGGGTATGCTAGTAAATATGTTAAAAATGCTCAGAGCCTGAAAACTGACTGTCTGACAACACTCTTTCCTATGAAGCTTAGTCTTAAATTGGTAGCTGGCCCTTGAGCCAGCACCACTGAAGCCCCTGCTAACTTTGTCACTGACCTCATGAGCTAAGAAACAGAGCTCTAAATTCTGGCTTGTTCAAGAGCAAAAATCCTACTTCAGATATTTCTGGAGGAGATCAACACTCTTTCTTGTTGGATTACAGCTGCACAAGTGTTGTGGATTCTTCTGAAAACGTGGTCATCCCACTTACAGGGAATGAGATGCGCAAGTTGGAGGAACCGAGATCATCTAAGCCATTAACTTTATTTGTCTATTCTAAGCCAAGAATATATTACCGAGGGCAGATGGGTGCTGTAAAGGAACCCACAGTGGAAACCCAGTCCACATGAAAAGCAGACTCCTGACAAGTGCAGCATGTATATTTACTGAGAGCAAGAGTGGCCTGGCCTGCTCCTGGGTTTGCCCACAGCAGAGCTCCCAGGTAGCCATGTCGCTGAAAACTTTTAGGGCAATATAAAGGAGGCTCTCAGTAAAGCTGTGTTAGGCTTCTGTTTTTACTGGTGGGTCTTCTGCTCTCATTTTAATCAGGTACAGACATCTTCCAGTATTGTAAATAGCTGGAATTCCCCTGAGTAGGCAGACATCTGCAGCAACAGAGTTCTGCTGAGAGCTGTAGCAGGTAACCCCAAATGCCGTATGTCAAAGACCTACTGGTGCTGTTTTCAGCACACTCCTAGCTAAACACTGAGAAGCTGGTGGATATCGCTGGGTTGGTTCCAAGTTGGAAGTAGAAGACAGGAAAGACTACTGCATGCTGGAAAGCTTATAGTATGTTTCCACGTCATTTGGAGTGCCTGTGCTGGGAAGCAATTTATATAAAGTTGCTATGTGAAAGTTGTATGTGTTCAGAATGGCTATATATATATAAGTAGAAAAAAAAAAAAAAAGGTAATTGTGCATATGTCATAGACTTTTGTATCATTAACAAGTGTGTGTCCTAAGCAATTTTACTTGGGGGATACAACTGCCAGTGCAGCTCAAAGGAATCCTCCAAAACTGCTGTTGCAAGCATGTGGGCTGGCAATTTATTTAATAGCTCCAGAGGGAAGAATTGTATCTTCAGCAGACAGCTGATGAGTCTTGGTACATTTTTTGTGAGCCTAATTGCCCTTCAGCCATATAATCACTGACCCTCGTCACACCTTGTCCATTCCCAAGCTTTCCAATTCGGGTATACTCAATCTTTTTAAACATTTTGGAATGGGCAGTCATACTCTGTCATCCTGCAGACAATGAACTTCCACTGACGATCCCTGCATGGGAAGAGAGACAAGAGAAAGATGTTAGTGAGATGGAGAGGGCAACTGCAGTGGGTAAGACCGTACAAGTAAGAAAATTTTGCGCAAGGTATTGTGGCAACAAAAACATCTGTCTGCCATTAGCCAACTTTTCTCTGAGTGCCTGAAGTTTTTGTGGGGTGGAAGGAGATTAAATATGCCTGATAGTTATAATTCCTTCCCACTCCCCTATGGGATAAGAAATTCAGCTATCTGGATAATCAGGTCTCTGAACATCCTTCAGAAGACAATGACTATTGATGTTGATCAATCCTAAATAGACATAAAATCAGTGATCAAGAGGAAAAGGATGGTTCTGTCTGAAGTTATTGTTGTATGATACTGTATTCCAAAATATGTATGAAGTAAAATATGTGGGTGAGTTTCAAGCCATTTCTAAGAGAGAAGTTATCCACATGGCAAAATTCACTTTTTTTCCTATTGATAGGTCTGCTAGTTAGTAACCTTTATGGAAGATGTGAAGGAATCAATATCGAGAGAAATTAAATTCACTTCTCATCCTTTATCTCCACAAGTCACATGTGAGGCAAAAAAAACATTTATAGGTGTAGGGAGAGTTCATGCTCTTCCTGGTTTGTGAGTAATTGGACGTCTGTACTCTTTCCCAGGAGAGTGATACAACACCTATTAACAATTGTTTGTAGGACGCATGGCCGGAGCAGCAGGATTCAACAGTGGAGGCCAGTGATTTAGTGTTCAATAGCTAACAAGCTGCAAATTTCCACCTTAGCTTATTGTGCACTACATTTCCCTTGACAAAATGTCACGAGTTCAGAGGATCAAATGCTGTCCTGCTGCGGAGCATTCACAGTGAAAATGTTCCATTTAGGCTGTTTGGTAAAGGCTGAGGAGTTTTGATCTAAAGTGCAGTCCTTGAAGATGGCAGCAGTCATTTGAACTGGCAATGGGTAGTACTCCAAAATGCTTCTGAATGTTTGGATTCTGCTAATAGCAATCTCCTAAACCTGAGGCATCGATGGGTAGTGCTGCCATTGAACAGTGGCTCAGCAGCAGCTTTCCTTACAAGACCCTTGCAGGGTCCTGGTTTTCTGGTGGCCAGCTCCAAGAGATGTGCTGAGACATGAGGCTACATCGTACTAATGGCTGCTCCTCTGTGGTTCCATTGCCTGGGTGACTGTGTCCTCCAGTTAGATTAATTTGACTCTTAAGCTCTGTGTGTGCATAAAGCCTCTCATTCCAGCTTTCATTTGCTAAAGTTTTTTAGTTGAAAACTTATTACACTAATTCACAGGTTAATGCTGAATCTCATTTGGAATAGGGTCTGTCTCATACTTGTCAGTAAGTCTGTGCTTAATGATATCGTGGTTTATATTTTTATTTCTTCAAGCCTTTCCTGGATAGGTTTCTACTGTAATTTCTTCATAAAACTGTTACCAAAGGTTAATAAAATGCAAAAATAATTTTTAGGAATTTTTAGAATTATTTTAGGAAGTCCTCATTTGGACTGTGTGTATGCTTTTCAGAAACACTGTTCCTTTGGTCGTTGAGATACTCAGAGAGACAAAAAAAAAGTGATTCATGGATTAACAGGATTTTATGGGTCAAAATTATGGCCTGCTAAACTAGCAAGTATTGTCAGAGAGACTTTTATCTCTAAAAAGCAGGTATTGTCATTTTTCTTAGAAAAAAAGTCTATAAATAACTAACTGTTTGAAGTGATTAGGAGAGCTTAAACTAAAATATCTTCAAAGGCTTTTTTGTGCCTCTTGTTAGCTCAAGAACATTGCCTGTCATGAGTTAAATAGCCTGAACACAAGTTTTACATGCTTGAAGATGAAAAGCAGTCTCAAAATCTACAATGTGTTTGTACAGACAAGCTGCATGTGTGTGTCATCCTGACAGGCTGGGTCTGGGAGTCACTTCTTTTGCTCCTATTCTGCCTCAGCCACCTGCAAAAAAAAACTATTTAGGATGACAAACATTGCCCGCTTCTGTGAGAGTCATTTGAGAGAGTTGCTGCATGAATCTGAATTGCAAACTGGTATAGCAAGACAGTTTTTCACTTCATGTGCTAACCAGAACAAGTCAGTTTAAGGCATTCTGGGAGCTGGAGGCCAGAAAATTCATCAGCTCAGAAAAACTTCCTAGATCGCATTTGTAAAATGTGTTCTTCATAGTTTTCACCCGCTACTATTGCAGGTTCGTCTCTGCCATCACAGCAGTGGTAGGACAGAGTTGGTGGTGGCTTTTCCCGTTTTCAGGTCCTGTGGGACCACAACCTCCTGACATCCCCGTGATGCTGCTGGCCCACACAGGAGGCTGTGTTAAGCTTCAGCACTCACAGGCAGAAATCTACTCAGAGGCATCGGTTACCTCAGCTGCTCCGTTTTCCAGATGTGTCTTTGTGACTCCTGACATTACCCTGGTCCACATCTGATGATGGCTGGAATCCAGCTACAGGGGAGTGCACTGTCTGTATTATCTCTCTGGCTCTCTGCAGGGGCCGTGGAGAACCAGGATTAAGAATAGCATTGGGGAATATTTAAGAGAGAAAAGGAAAAAACAAAACAACAAACAAACAAACAGAATAGGGGTGTTCCTTGCAACCTTATAATTTACTTATCTAACCGGACAAAGAGATACTTTCATGTCAACTGTGAAAGTTACTCTTCCACTTGTAGGAATAAATTGCAGACACAGCTCCAGCCTTCTAATAAATAGGCTAATGAATAGGCCAGAAAATTATCGTTATGAATCTGCAGCAACTTGACAGTGTGATATCATTTCTGGAAAGGTCTTATTTTAGGAAATCTTTGAGCACAGGGGATCTCTAGTGAACTCCAGCAAGCTGAAAGCATCCCAGTGACAAAAGCGTCTTGTCTCTTTTGGGTGTTGTTAGAGACAACTTGAAATGTCGGTGTATTTGAACTCCCATTTCTCTCTCCTTTCTCTCCCCTTCTCCTTTAGCCAGACTTGGCAGTGGTAGGCCAGTGCAGTGCACCTTGCCTCGTTGTCTGTGTTGTGTTGGATAACAAATGCTTTAATATACTACTGGACTGAGGTGTCTGATAAAAAACATCAGCAAAGAAGTAGCTCACAGAGTTGATGAATTAGAGGTCAGCTCGAGATGAAAGACCCCTCTTCCACTGTCAGGTTTCAGTGGCTGCTCACACTCTCCTTAAACCTGCTCTATTAGGATCTCTATGGTTCCGTGCAGACAGCACTGTTGAGTTTAAATTTGTTCTAAATTTTAACACTTTATGTGCGTAGTAGAGAGGAGGAAAGGCATCTTTTTAACTGAGCAGGGTGATTATGAATCCATTTGCATGACTGCAGCATCACGAGCTTTGCTCAAGAATAGCAAATTACAAGTAATGATCTGGACCGATCAAGAAAAATTAGTGGATTCATTTTCTGGAAAGGGATCCAAGCACTTTCCTTTGACAGTGGTTCCTGGTGTGGGCTCATATCGGTTAGAATTGTGTTGCAATGGATCAGGCGGGTGGTCTTCTCTTTGCATGCTGGCAAATTCCTCCTTTCTCTTCGAAGAAAGTTAGGCCAAAATGAGTCCCTCATCCCCTTAAAGGACAGGTTGTTCCAGGATGAGTTTTTACCAGCATAGAAAGAAGATGCCCTAGCTAGACAAAGGTGAGAAACAATCCTGAAGATGTTCTGCTTTACAGAGCTCAGATTTAGCCAAGCCTACTGTTACTATATATTTCTCTACTCAAATGGACAAGGCAGATGATCTGCTTGTGCATTAAAGTCCTCTTTTCATAAAATCACAGAATCACAGAATGGTTTAGGTTGGAAGGGACCTCAAAGCCCACCTAGTTCCACCCCCCTGCCACGGGCAGGGACACCTCCCACCAGCCCAGGCTGCCCAAAGCCCCATCCAGCCTGGCCTTGAGCACCTCCAGGGATGGGGCATCCACAGCTTCTCTGGGCAGCCTGTGCCAGTGCCTCACCACCCTCACAGGGAAAGCATTTCTTCCTAATGTCTAATGTAGATCTCTCCTCTTTTAGTTTAAAGCCATTCCCCCTTTTCCCATCACTACACTCCCTGACAAAAGAGTCCCTCCCCAGCTTTTTTGCAGGCCTCCTTTAGGCACTGGAAGGCCGCTACAAGGTCTCCCCGGAGCCTTCTCTTCTCCAGGCTGAACAACCCCAACTCCCTCAGCCTGTCTTCACAAGAGAGGTGCTCCAGCTCTCTGATCATCCTTGTGGCCCTCCTCTGGACCTGCCCCAACAGGAGCATGTCTTTCTTACATTGGGGGCCCCAGAGTGTCTTGATACACCGCCCTGGACAATTCGCCGCATGCACTGTGAACTTTGGTCCTCAGAAGTACAAGCCTGACACCAAGTAGTGCTACAGATGATGCGGTGCTGTGTACTGTCTGGGGGAAATAGGAAAGGAAGATCTCACTCTCTCCCCCTTAATTTCTAGTGAAATAGATGAAAAGCAAACCTGTCCACAGCAGAGAAAGTTGTTGTTGCCCCGCGGATGTAGTAGTCGTAAGTATACATCATCATGTCCATATCTTCTCCATAGTGCCCTGGGTATTCTGTTGTTAACCTTTAGATGAAGGAAAAAGAAGATAAAATAATGTACCATATTAGCTAAAAGTCCAGTTGATTGGATGCTGATCATGATATTTTCCTGTTTCTTTGTAAGTTCATGTTTCTTTATAGCACCATAAGATGCGGTTTTACCTCTATGGCTGCATTTTTCTTCTGCACTATTAATTCATGTAGCTATTTGAATAAATTTCCATAAGTTTAGAATTGTTCAGAGCAGGTTGGAATATTGCATGTGTATACATCTGCAGCTGTAGGATAAAAGCAGCCTGAACAACAATTTAAAGCTTGTCTACTACTTACATCTTTATTGCAGGGATTTGCTTGGGCCTTGTTTCAGTCTGTTTGGTTCACTGCTATAAAGTGCTGTAAATGTTGCCAAGTCAAATAACTACAAACATTTATCCATTTATGAATTATATTAAATAAATGTAGCAATTAATCCATTCCTCTTTGTTCTATCCACTTTCTGCCTAGCTTGTGATGTGAAAATATTGGCCCGGACAATATTTGTTCAGCGGATTTTATCTAAGAAGCTCAAAGGGCTTCTGCACTTATTAAACAAATTATGGTTGCCGCTTCCCTGGGAAATACAAAATAATTCCGCACTTGGTTTTACAGACATTTTACAGATTAATGAACAGATGCAGGGAGGGGCTGGGACCTTGACCAGTACTTTATGTCAACATTATGTTAGAGGTCGGGAATGGAGACCTGGCGCTCAGTCTTTCCCTGCATTACACCATTTTATGTGGGAGTTGCTAGTGGAGTTGAATCGGCTTCGCTCCAGGACGGCACAGGAAGAATCGGGTCCCCTGTAAGGAAAACGCTGTCCCTGTTGAAATGGTTGGCTGAACTTCTGTGGGGACTAAAAGGGCTAAAATGCCTGTACAGAAATCCTCACACCCAGTTTTCTGACTTAATTCAGCCCAGCAGCAGTACTTGAATGATACTTGAAGGTGGGCCTAGCACATCCCAGCCAAACACTTGTGTGTTTGCACAGTGTTAATTCAGTGGGCACGTGCTTAAATATTTTACTCGCTTGGAATATAATTTTTGGGATGGTTTTAAGTTTGTAAAATCAGATGCTTTGGTGGTATTTGGGGCCCAAACCACTCACTGTTGGAATACTCAGAAACTGAAAGTTTACCTGAAAACTGAGAAACACTGGATTATATATTAGACTGCTTTGACCTAGATGTACTTGCTATAACAAAAAAAAATCCTCTGAAATTGCCACCACTGTCTGTATATTTTAAATGTATTTTTGGTCACTTTGTGTACCCCTTTCTTATGCTGTTTAAATCTTTGCAAAGCAGATCTGACTAAATTCTGGGTCATTTTCAGCTTTTCGAAGTAAAAGAAAATCATCACTCAGAACATCATTCCAAACCAGTCATTATTCCTTACCAAATGAAAAATTGGATGAAACCTGAAACTCAGGCATGGCTTTACAACATCCCCAAGTCTCAACAGCCAACTTCTCTGAACATCTCTCGTTCTCATGCCTCCTGCCCTTTGGCCATAACAGTCATCAAACAACTTATGAACTGTGGTACAAGAACGCCCATGCCCAAGCACGTTGGGAAGCAGAAAATCAGGGCTGGTCACAGCGTTCCTTGTCAGGGCTCTGACTGAGGGCTGGGGGATTTGCCGAGCCCTCACAGCACTGTGTTGTTGATAAGAAATGAGCAGCAATATTTCACAGGTCGTGCAGCCAGCTGCTGCAGACTAGGAGAAATGGAAGAAACTGCATATGCCAGCAATTTTGAGGATGGATGAGTAGGTAGAGTCATCAGTAGGCTCTGCAAGTGGAAAAATCAGAGCTGCAGTATTCAGTCCAGCTCCCATGAAAGTCTGAAATGAGACCACTGTGGATTTTAAGGGAACTGGGTCAGACCCACGGAAAGAATAATTACAAATATTACAAAACTGGTTCTCATGGCGTCTCACCATTTAGGTGGTAGTTTTTCCTAGACTAAAGATTGTCACCTTAATGTGTTTCTGTCAAACCATGGCAAACCTAATTTAGGCACTATTTCGATTGAAGGCTGACAGTACCATTTTTGCTTTCAGGACATCTCCTCTTGTGTTCCCAAATATGTATTTGTCAGTGTCAAACAGTCTACTGCACAGGTTTGAATACATTTTTTTTTTTAACCCAGACAACCTCTGACTTGAGTATCTAATACGCCTTTATGACCCCATAAAAGGACCTTAACCTGAGGATAAGCTGGTCCCTCTGTACAGCCTACTTGCTGAAAGCCCCCCAGTAAGCAAAGAGCTGCTTTGGGGGCTCTGCACTCCATGTCTAGAGCTCTGATGGGAGCTGGAGTATACTTCACAAAGCCTGACCTTTGTTACCTGTTCTGTGTTTTACCCGGTTCATTTCTGTGGAATTCAGTGCCTTGAGGAGGATTTCTGGATCCATAGCCAGAGAACCAGAGAAAATGGGGCTATGTCTGTACTAGTAAATTAAACATCACTGGAGATTGTTTCTGAGTACCATAATTTGATTGCCTAGGCTTGCAAATTGTAGGAACAAACCCTAGGTGTCCTGGTTTCAGCTGGGGTAGAGTTGATTTTCTCCCTAGCAGCTGGTATGATGCTGTGTTTTGGATTTGGGATGAGAGTAATGCTGATAACACGCTGATGTTTTAGTTGTTGCAGAGCTGTGCTTACACTAAGCCAAGGACTTTCCAGCTTCTCACACCGCCCTGCCCGCAAGGAGGCTGGGAGTGCATGAACAGCTGGGAGGGGACAGAACGAGGACAGCTGACCTGAACTGACCAAAGGGATGTACCATACCATGTGAAATTGGGCTGAACAATGAAACTGAGGGAATTGGCTGGGGGGCTGCCATTGCTCAGGGACCGGCTGGACATGTGTTGGCTGGTGGTGAGCAATGGCACTGTGTGCCACTTGTTTTGTTTATTCTTTTTGTTGTTGCTCTTTTTTTTTCTGTTGTTTTTTATCATTTTATTTCTTTTTTTTTGTTGTTCTTTCTTATAAATCCGTCTTTATCTCAGACCATGAGTTATTGCTCTTTTCAGTTTTCTCCCCCAGCCCACTGAGATGGGGCAGGGAGTGAGTGAACAGCTGTGTGGTGTTTAGCTGTCTGCTGGGTTAAACCACAATGCTGGGACACTTTTGGCCCAGACCAACTGGCACAGTCTCTGCAGAAAACTCAAAGATGCAGTTTGGGAGTTAGCATGTGTGAGGTACCATTCCCAACAGGCAGGATGTGGACACCCTGTTTTGAAGAGTAAGAAAGTTTAATAGTGTGGCTACTTCCCTATGAGATCCCCCTTATATAATTTTAATTTGTAGCCTGAGCATCTGATAGTGCATCCTTGAAGATTCTTGGGTCACAGTAGGTTTTTAAAATGTGACATAAGGACCAGATATGGATCAGGATTTCATTTCACTTTCCCCCATCAGCTCCAGGTTTTGGGGCTTTTTTTGCGCTATTATTTTGAGAAGACACTAGGACGTGTGTTTATATATGTTCCACCAAATGTGTTTCATAACATCTGTTTGGCATTCAGCAAGGAAAATGTTCTGTAATCTTGACCAGCACTATGTTCTGGGCAGGCCAGACTCTGCAAAACACAAGGTTAAAAAGCTGTTTTCAGCTCTACTCAGAGGCAGAAATGAATAACTGAGAGTCAGTTCTCTGAACTTGCTTCATGAGCCTTTCACTTGAAAGGTAAATCTGATGACAAGCTCATGAATTACTGTGAAGGGTCCTGCAGACCTTTTGCAGAAGCAGGCAGTGTTATTCTGAAGTGAGTGGATGCAGTAGGGAGAACCTTCATTTAGCTTCCCACTCTTTTCTTTCTGCCTGCTATCATTTCCCCCTCCCTCTCAACTAACATCTCCACATCGCTTTTCCGCCTCTCTCGGCAACTCTGCTAAGATATGTTCAAAAAGCAAACATATACAATTACAAAAAAAAAAAATAAATAAAAGGAAAAAAAAAACAAGCAGGGTCGTGATCTGCTCTGAAGTTTTTCTTGTTATATGGACAGATGCCTATTGACTCCATTTGTTCTGGAGAGAAAAATTATAAATAGTGCTCTGAAAGCAGTGTTCAAGTTCACTTGGGTCTGTGTGGTCTGTCTGTCTAATTCTGTTCTCTTTGATGTTTGCTGCACTCATTTATGGAACTGTTCCCTTAAGCCCGTGCATCTCAAGGTCATCTGGATACAGCGGTATCCTTTGGAAGGAAATGCAATTTGTTATCCGCAAAACAGGGCTCTGCGGTGTTATCCAGCCCTTCTCTGTTATCCCTGTTTTTTGGAAACCTGGGGATAAGTCTCACAAAATGTATCTCCCAGAGAGATCACACTGTAGAGTTTAATGCATAGGGATATTAAGTACTTGGTTTTCTTGTCACGGAAGGGAGAATGGTCATTTAACTCAGCATTAAAGGTCTTCTCAATGCAGTCTGCCTGGCACAGGACAGTGCTTCCCACAGCATTTGTTGTAGCTCAGTGTGTAACTTTATTATCAGTCTTTTGACTAAAAATACTGTGTTTTACTCAATGATGTGATTCTGCATATCATCTTTGAACTACCTACCAGGGTCATACAGACAGATAATTTATTTACAGATGTGGTAGTATGTGTGAGCCACATGTGGCAATGTGTGGTTTGTACCCAAGAAGACTCATGAAATAAGTAAGAGACACCTTTTGCCCATTGGTGAGGCTTTGCCTACCCAAAGGAGTCTGGAAGAACAAGGACATGGCCCATTCGTGAAGACCCACAGCAATGTGCATGGATGCACTTCTGGCATTGACCTCTTAGTAAAAAAAAAAAAAAAAAGGATTAGGGGAGCATGGAGAAGCCTGGGAACTGCTGGGTGCTGAGACAGAGCTGCTGCTGCCATTTGGAGTGACCTAAGGCCTCCAGGGTGGTGCTTTTGGTGCCCAAGAGGGTACGTGAAGGAAAACAGAGTAGAGGCTTGCAGAGCAGCAGTGGGAAGACCTGTATTGTATTGATCTCAGCATCTAGGCACTGAGTAATGTCAAAAAACCCTGAGGAGCAAGAGGATCAGTCAGAAGCTTGCAAGCTGAATTCAGTGGAATTGTTTCCTAAAACCACATATGGTGTTAAGTTTGGGGAATGAATTGTAGGGGAGGAAATAATAATGTGAGACTTCTAGCAAGTGATTGTCTTTTCAGTCTGTAACATCCATTTGCAAGAATTAGTACAGAAGACAAAGGAATTTTGCTCCTGCTTTGCAAATCTATTTCAGGTTAGTATTAGTTGTATGATGTTTGAACACAAGGGGCTTGGAGCAGCAGAGGCATTGTTGAGAACAAAAAGCAGGAAATTCTACATTAAAGGCTGGGAAGGAAAAGCTTGTGAGAAAGAATGTAAGTGGTTCAACATGTATGAGGGAAAGCAGGAAAACCTGGCAGAAAAGGTATTTTTCATAACAGGGTGTTTAGCTGGTGTAGAGTTGGTGTGGTATGGCATCTCTTCTGACTGGTTTCCACCCCCCACCCATCCCCATGTTTTTCTGATATACTTTACTATAATCCTATAAATTTTGCTCAGGGCAGGAAAGGGAATGAAAAAGTCAGGATCTGTAACAGGATTACTGTTGTTATTATTGTAGTCTGAAAGTAGTAATGTTGTTTATTTTCCATGGAGAAGAATGACTACATTACGGATTAATAAAAAACACAGGGTTATTCATTTAGCACCGAGAAGAATGCTTTGTACTATTCTGCAGTGATCCTTAGCACTCTTTTAATGATTGACTTCAAAGATAGTTATCATGAATCTATTTTTCACTGATAAGAAGATCTGGTCACACCAAGGCCTTATTACCCCTTACTGAAGTAAATGGCAATTGTGGGTATACCTTGCCTTCAGATATGAGGCAAACAAAGGAAATGAGTCTTTTGAAATATCAAAGAGAGCCAGTGGTAGAGCTCATGGTTTCCTGCTCCAACTGTTAAAAATACTTGTTCCCTGCTAGTAAGTATGTTGTTTTGGAGTGTGATACCCTTTTCTCTTCTTGTGCAACTAGCAAGATGAATGGTGGTTCTCTAACCTTCATTTTCTTCCTCATTGCTGAACTCTTCCTCCAACAAATCCACAGCCAAAAGAAGGAGCTGTTTCATTTCAGGAGGGAAATACAAGCTTTAACGTTAACTTCCTGACCTTTGAGGACAAGGAGTGTCCTATGCATGGCCTTACTCTTTCAGATGCTATTTTATAAGTACTTCAAGAATATGGATTTCCTCAAAGAATTTTGTTTCAAGAACTGTGAGCCTGCATGCCACATTCAATGAAAATGGGAATCATGTGCCTCTTTAATCAATTTCAATTCATCCTCCAGCTGGAAGACAGCAGGCATTCCCTCTTAAAAAGCGTGCTGTCCTGAAAAGCCAAAGAAGGTCTTAGTAAACTGACTACAGAAATTCCTGCCAATGAGTCCAGTACAGATCCCAGGTTGTTGGCCTGCCAGGGTAGGAGAGATGTCCTGGAGCTGCCCTAGAGATTAGCAGTTTTCTCATGCAGCCATGCCACATGTGTTTCTGGATTAATTTCAGGCTCCAGTGCTGTTCCTGTTGTGCTCTGAGACCATTGATTCACCTAGGCACGTCTCTACTGTTGTAGTGAATACCATAGACTCTCACAGGGCTGAAGAGCCATGAGGTCAATGCAACGGGACCACAGCTCTTGGAGGCCCACAGACAATAGTGCAATTCAAATAAAAGCAGCAGCTGAGAGCTCAGGGCATCTTCTGCCCATTCCTCAAGAAAGATGTGTCTGACGTAACATTAGTCAGCTTTCCTGTGTTAAGCAAAGGCCAAATGTGCTTCTCCTAGGATGTTTCTGGAAGGTAGTCCTGGGGATTGGACTGTAAGGTTTTACTGGGGTAACTATACAATCAGTAAAAAAGGAGCAGAGGGGAACTGAGTTCTCCAGAAGTTTATTTTTCCTCCACATCTATTCTGACTTCACTTCCTGGTTTTATATCTCTGCTGTTGGTAATCTCTGAGAAGCCTGCTTAGGATCTCGTCAGTTTCAATATGGCTTTGGAGGCAGGTTGAGTCAAGAAAACAAATAAGTTCTTTAATCCCCATAGCTCTTGGAAAAAGTAATTGTTTGCCTGGACAATGTCACTGTGACAGAGAGCAGCCACAGCTCCAGACAGACCTTCTGGCACATGGACTGCTGGTTGTTTGGAGAGGGGAAACAGTCGTAAACAGTCTGTGCAAACTTGGGGCTGCTCTGTGACATGTGTTTGCTTTTGAGAGTATGGAGTCAAGCTTTCAATTTCCTGGCAAAGAGAAAAATCTGAGGTCTAATGGGACCATTTAATAATGCTGTCTCTGCATCTGCAATGGATTTGTTTCCTTTATGGTTTGAATAAGCATACAGTTTATTTTACTGTGGTAGCATTCCCCAGCCAGGTAAAATAATTGGAGCTTTTCTGCCTCCTGTGGGGAATGTTAATTATTTTCAGAATGGTAAAAATGTGCAGAATCCATGACAAGGCTTGGCATGGTAATGAAGGAAACAAAGTACTTGTAAAAAATAAAATAGCAAATGCAAAACTATGAGACTGGAAGAGATTAGTATATTTATTTGCAGTATGGGCTTACTGTGCAGGTAAACTGGGAATTAATGGTGAGAAGATAAACTGTGAAACAGAAGTGAAGTGCAGGGACCTCAGAGTAAGCGTGTAGATGCTACCAAGCATCTAAGTCCTTAAGTATGTGTTTGGCTTTAACCGTGTGCTTAAATTAAGCAAAGTGTTTAAGTGTGGATTTCAGTCTGCATGATAGTGTCATAAGTTAGTATTCCAATAAGTGTCAGCAGGACTTAAACAACAGAGAAGAAGGTTCTGGCTGTAAAAACTGTGTCAAATTCTAACAAAACATTTGCGTGGCTCATATTCATGGGGGAAAACTGTCTTTTTCATTGTAGGGAAGAACAGCTCATTTAAGGACAAATATATTCCTGAAGAAGAAGAGCCAAGAGAAACCATACATAAAGATCATCTGTCTTGTTGTTTATATATATTTGCCAGAGAGACATGTAAGGAGGCAACTGGAAGAAGAAGGGATCAAATACCCAAGGTGAGAATTAATTTAAAGCAAGGCCCTCAGTATATTCAGTTTTCCTCAGATGTGCCTTTCTCTCTATAGCTGGTTTCATAATGAGAGATTCATTGCAAGTTAAAATTCAAGGCTCCAAAGAAATTCTGCAATGTAGATTGTCTTTTAATCCAATATGTGGATTTTTCTGTGCATCACACATGATCCATGAGACACCACAGTCATCGCATATTTTCCTGGTGTTATTTTTCCACATAGCCGTATACTGATAGATGCCTTTGCATGAAATTAAGCTGCTTCAACCAAGAAATATGAGTCAGCAGCAGGTTAATAGCCATTTCACCACAGATAGTTTGTTGACAACTAGTTTCTGGAATAGAATAAATATCATTATAGGCTTGGGTAGAAAATGTAATAAGATACTATACACACACACATTTTTATTGTGTTTTATATGTATATACGTTTTGAGGTATTACCCATGGTAGCCTGGAACTGTTTGGCAGACTGTTTGGAGAACACAGTCTCTGTGGCAAATGAATCTTAAACTGAGTGCAAGATACAGATCATAAGGGTGATGTATAAACAAGGTTTTTTGACAATATCTTGGAAATGCCATTGGAATTGGAGTTTTGAGTAAGAGCCCCTGGGCTTAGTGAATGGGAAGTCTAGTTGCTGTACATTGAAGTTTAGCAGTTCAGACAAGTCATATCTGTAGTACTAGAAGTGGTTCCAGGGCATGGGGTTTCATGCTACCACATTGCAGTTCATGTTGTTCATGTTCTAGCATAAAAACTAGCACTCCCCCAAACACAGTCTGGATAGAGTAGAGGAAATAAAACAGAAAAGAAGCTGTTCTCAAGAGACAATGAGCAAGAGACCACTGTTTTGGAGAAGAGGGAGAGTTTAGCTGCATGATGTGGGCCTGCCAGCCCACTCTTCCTTCTGTTTGGGATCACAGGATAACTCTGTCAGAAGGAGACCTCAGGAAGTCTCTGGTACAGCACCCTGCCCAAAGCAGGGTCAGCCACAAGGTCAGACCAGGCTGCTCAGGGCTTTTTCCAAACAGGTCTTGAAAGACCAGTAGCTTGAAGAGAACAAACAGAGCTCCAGATGGAGGGATTGAGGCTGGTAATACCCGGTGCCAAATGGTTTTATAATGTACGCATGATCACATACTACACATGCCAGAAGCTTTTTGCAAGCCAGGTTAAGATCTTTCCAGAGGTTTTGTACTGTGATGTCCAGTTCTCCACTCCCAGAAGGATGTGAGCATATGGGGCTTCTACCATGCTTAGGGGCAGGAACACTTCACCTGCCTTTGAAATGTTGCCTTTATCTGCATGGAAAGACACTAGCTGCTGAGCTCCATAAGGCATTCTTTTCCAAGCATGAGAAATGGAGTGTTGCCACTGTTTTGAACAGAAGGGCAGTATAGGAGTCTGTGTACAGCTGGGATGGAAAAGCAAGACATCAGTAACCCCAAACATTTACATTTGGGCTTTGCACTACTCTGAATGCCAATATGCAAGGCAGAGACAAAGCTGTTCCAAGTTGTCAAGACAACATCTGAGGGAAGCAGAACTGTCAACAACAATAAAAGAAGTCAAAGAGGATTTATGCTCTTTCACTGGAAATACAGGCAACATTGGAGGAGTAAGAGAGTTTGGAAGAAGTGCTTAAAAATTAGTTTTAGTTTTCCTCGGAGGGAAGAGTCTGGGCAGGTATGTAAATAAACCCTGAGGTAGAAAGCATCCGTAGGCAAGGTAGGCTGGAAAGGGGGCAAGAGAATGTTCAAAGACTTTTATAGAGTTCCTGTCATTTAAAATCCTTAAAACATAATAATAAATAAATAAATAAAACATATCTATTTTCCTCCTCGCTGCAAAGAGACTGAAGTCTGCAAAGCAAGGCACTGCTGTTGTGTTTGGCCAGTAGCCAGCCAGACAAAGAAAGACCAGGGGGCATGTAAACAGTTTGTATGCACCTTGATGGGAAGTTTACTTCAAAGCTGGGTTCTGGAAGCAGAGATTCAAACACAGATTTTTCCGCCTTTTTTCTTATTATTCTTATTTATTTACTATTTATTTTTAAGTTCAGGGGTTATTCTTTGTATCAGTGAGAATAGCTAGATTAATAGCCCTGGAGCCTAAAGTCAGGTGTTCTGTTACACAGACTGGACAGGAGCAATATGATCTTTCCCTACACAGTCTGCTTCTGCACTTCCATCTCAGTTTAGAGGAACCACACCCGGGACCACAGGGAAGCTCAGGATGTGTAGCTCATTTTTCTATAGCCTCTGTGAGGTTGCCAGCACCAGTTGTGATACTGAGTTGAGGTGAGGCCACCTTTTTGTTAGGTTTCAGTATGATCAGGAGATCATTTTTGTTTTGGGCCTTGAACAGCCGTGAGAGGGGGAGCAATATTTATGTACTAAAAATACAAAAATCCTAGGTTGTCAGACAGAGGATATTTTTTTTTCTGAGGTACCTTGAAGGAAGTTCAGTATTGTAAGTCATCATGGTAGAATAGTGTAGCACAGAGATGCTCATGCTCCTGTAAATGTGTTGGATCAGGTAATAGGGGCTATATTTGAAATGTAGTTTCACTTTGGGAATTCCTGTCATAGTTTCCAGCATAGCTAGGCTGTTGTTGATACCCAGATTTGTTCATTTAGGGCTAGCTACTGTATTGTATTGTTCAAAGCTCTCATTCTCTTCCCTGAAGTCATGGATCCTCAAGAAGCCTGTGGTCAGTTTGGAAATAACTTATTTAGTCCCATAAAACACAGTTAACTTTTTCTTAAACAATTATGTTGATGGGCCAAGTGGCCAAAGACACTTACAGGAACTGCTGGGGAAAAGAGACTAATAGGTTTTGTTGCTTCTTGAACTTACCAGCATGAATATGGGCATCTCCGGCTGTAGCGGCAGCAGTAAAATTGCCATTCGCGGTCAAGCACAGATGGAAAATACTGGCTCTGGAAACCAGCCACCAGCCCATTGTTTGAGCAGGTCTGGTACCTAAAAAAGAAGTGAAAGAAGAGAACTTGTAAAGAAGACGTTGTCTTAGATTCCTTACTAGTTTCAAGCACTTTTGAAAACAGCATTTTTGATTCAGGGCGGAAGCTAGGGGTTTTGCTTTGTATTGTGAAGCATTGGCTGAACATGCTGTATATTTAGTTACCAGTTTATATAAGAAAGCAGCAGTAATTGACAAATAATGTCTTAGTGTTTACATTGCACTTAAAACAGTTTTAACTGTTTTTAAGTGTTTAAACATTCCAATATGTCAGTGAAACAACAAAATTGTTGTGGTGTTGCCATTCTCAACTGTTTACAAATCATGAGACTGACTTCAAAGTAGTCCATTAATACCTTTACGTTGGAGTTTGAGCATTTGGAGTTCACTGGAGCAATTTTTTCAACTGCTTCTCTACAAAAAAGATACCTTAGAAACTTTTATATGAGAAGTTCATTGATTTATTTTATTTTATTTCTTTCTCAATTATTTTTTTCAAGGAGAAGGCAGTTACTGCAAAACGTTATGGGCTTGTGATGAAATGATGATTTGATTACAATCATATCAGGAAAATTGAGACCTAGGTCTTATGAAATTATAAGACTAACATAAATTTTGTGGAAAATCTGTTTGTACATGCTTTCTGTGTACTCAGGAATTCTGTCATACAGGTAAGTCAGTGCCTTCAAGGAGAATATGCATGGTCTCCAAGCATGCAAATACAATCTTCTCTTTCTGCTCACCCTACAAGTATCTGGACACTGATACCCAGAGTAATTGAAGTAATAATCAGAGTTTGAAGAGCTCACTTCTTTGAGACTAAAGACAAGGAGAACAAGAAAACAGACAGCTCATTAACTCAGATGATGAGCACTCATTCTCTCAAGCACCCTCCTAGCCTCATTGTTTCCCTGTTGGGGAAAATTACAGGAATTCAGTTTCTTCCATTTTCTTTCTCTCTTTATCAAGGAAAAGTGTAGCCACCTGTAGCAAACCTTCCTTGTGATACCTTAAACTCAAATACATTGATATATCCAAGAAGTAAGTTTATGATTAAGAAATACCAAAAAATAAAATAATAATAATCACAGTTTCATTCAGTAACCTCATAGTTTATTTTCATTTTTTTTGTCCTACGAGAAAAGGCTAAGCAAGCTGGGCCTGTTTAGCCTGGAGAAGAGGAGATTGAGAGGGGATCTTATCAACCTCTATAAATACCTGAGGGGACAATGTAAAGTGGATGGGGCCAAACTCTTCTTAGTGGTGTCCAGTGATAGGACATGGGGTAATGTGTGAAGGGTAATGAACCACGGGAGGTTTCATCACTATATGAAGAAGAACTTCATTACATTTCAGGTGACAGAGCACTGGAATGGCCTGCCCAGAGAGGTTGTGGAGTCTCCTTTGGAGATATTCAAAACCCGCTTGGACTAGGTGATCTCTGGAGGTCCCTTCCAACCTCAGCCATTCTGTGATTGTGTGATTCATGAGCCTTTCCAGAAAGAGACACACATCGTCTAACACTTCCACCTTTGAGCGAGAGGTCTCTTCTGTATGTCTTTTCCATGGTGTTGTGTTGTTCAGACAAGATTATTTACATTTGTTTGTATCCCCGCATCTCCCACGTTGCTGGGGTCACTCATATGTGCTGTGCTTTGTAGACTCCTTCAAGGACCTTCAGAATTAAGCAGTGATGGGGACTCTGAGTTGCTATGGTATCACACCAAGTAAGGCAGTTTGGCTCACACTCAGAGGATTTCAGCAGGACTTTGATAGGAAGTTGCTCTGTTTTTTGGCACATGGGCCATGGGAACATATGGCTAAGACTCTGTGTAAACATGTTGGATAGTTTCAGATGATTGGTGTTATCCTGATGGAAGAAAGGTTGATGCACAGAAATATTGGGAATGAATGTACCTGTTGCAAAATGAGCACTTTTCTGCATTAATCCATGTAAAGTAGAACCAAACTTGTGTCTCTTCATTTTCTTCTTCCTCCCCCGCTTCCAGTTGCAGGCATTTCCTCTGTTCCCTTGTGCCCTGGGACATTTTCAAGCTCTTGTGCATAGGTGCAATACTGTGACTATTTTGTTCCCTCACTTCTTTTGCATTTCCTCACCGAGGCTTGGCTTTGCCATGCAATTTTCCATTTCCACTGATCAGCACTTGATATTCCTACCCATGTTTGTCTTTGTGGGAGGTTCTTCATTCCCCTTTTCTCTCCCCACCTGGTCACATTCAGTCTGGAAAGCCCTGCTCTCCTTTCCCTACAACTGTTTTTATTCTCGTGACACTCTAATACACTCCAATGTTGACAGAAAGATTCGTTTTCAGAGAGTCGTCTTAGGTGGACCTTTCTCTTTATGGAGGATTGAAAAAAAATGTGGCTAATGTAACACTCCCATGCTTACATATGTAGGTATTTGAACACCAGACTTCAGGAAGATTTGATTATTTTTGATCACGAGTCTATGTTCTCATTAAACGTGTGTGTTGTTTTTTTGTTGTTTCTTTGTTTGTTTTTAATATATATACATATACTTGGAGTCTCTTTAAAAATTAGTTTCTTAGATGCAGAGTATAAGTGGAAATAAATCACGCCTTATAATTGCATCGATATTTTATTTTAAAAACATTCATGACATTCATGTGAAATGATCTTTTAAGCTCATGTTCATTTCTTCCTCTCTAATTCTGTCTCATATACATAAAGTACTGCAGTCCATTTTTCAAGCTCAATATTGGGTTCAGTGAGAGAAAGATAATGGTGAAATTGAAGTACTTTTCTTTAGCTTTGAGATAATACAAGATTATTTTTCTTCCAGTCTTTCTAATTTTCAAGTCAAATCCTAATATTCCTCTAGAAATGAGGAAGTGCTCTCAGAAGCTGGAATGCTTATTTGTGAGTTCGTGTAAAATCTTTTCTTCTGTTTTTCTTTTCCCAGTTGGCCTCTTCCCTACAATCAGAAAATAAGTCTTCAAAGGAAACAAACAATCCCCTCCCCACACACCTTTTTAGTCAGATGCTGTATGCGCTGATCTGAAAACAAGACTTAATTTGTGATGATTTCTTCCTTCTGTGTTGAATTCACTATTCCTGTCACAGTAAATCCTGCAAACACATAGGGTGAATAAAAACCAGTGATTCAGGCCCTTTGGTTTATGGCCAAGTTAAAAAATGTCCTTTTTCACCAAACCCACTCTGTAGTACTTTTTGTTATAGAGATAATTCAGAAATACTGTTGCTGGGTTCTCTTCATTCTTGAAGTCCTGACACTGCTAAGATACCTTTTAGAAGGTGAATGCAGAAGAGTGTGAGAAACCAGCTGGAAGTGCGTGGGGTTAAATTTGGCAATGGATGGGTTGTTTTCTTTTTCTTGTTGGCTCAAATTGCATTGCATGAAGAGTTGCCTTTCGGAGCTGGTACTGGGAGAAGAGGAGGTAAGCTGGCTGGTAGATAGAGGAGTGGGCAGATTGGTGGCGGTGAGGGTCAGGTGCTGTTGAACGGGAAGTTGCCCTTCCCGTCCCTCGTTTACATCTGCTGGAAATGTCAGCTGTGTTTTGTGGAGAGTAAGTTGAGAGCCTTATTCTGGAAGGTGTTCTGTGTAGTAACAGGTAGGGGTATGGTGGCTGAGACTTCCCACTGCCTGCTGCAACTGCTGCGAAAAGCCACTCCTTCGCCAAAACTTCTTCTGACCGGGTTAGTAATTAGTGTTGTACAGTTCGGCCAAGGCAAGCAACCAACGGGTGCATCTGCATTACCAGTCTAGCTCAGGTCAAGACTGCACTTCTGAAGTAAGTGTCCCAGTCATCCCTGCTTACTGCTCTTTGGTTCCCATTGTAAAGTGATCTTGGAGCATGTAAATTGAATTCCATGCAGGTGAAACTTAACTGGAAAATTTATTCAAAAGCTTTCCTTGTTCTCCGATTCACATTTAGCCATGGGACCAGACGAGAAGTGGTCTGAAGTAAACCCACTCAAAACATGTGTGGATTTTGGGTGCTGTGCACGAACTGTTTCACCCTACCTAACCACTTAAATCATCTCACAGTATTTGCAAATGTTGATACAGTCTCAGAAACCAAGTGTATAGCACCTTGACTCAACAGTTGCCTGCCAAAATGAAGACAAATATTGCTTGCAATAGTATTATTGTTTTGAACAAAAGCACCATTTGTGGGGATACTTCATACTTACACCTGTGTCTTATTTTTGTTCTTTGCTAGACAATGCCCCAGAGTGCTGTGTCCCATCTAATGCTGTGTTGTAAACCCATCCCTGAGGCCCTCTGTCCCTCAGATGTTAGAAATTAGCCGGCGTAGCATGCATATCCTGAGGATGATGACCCAAAGAAGAACAAATCTGTCAAGCTGCAGTAACGGATACTTTTAGAGCCTATATTGAGCCCCTGCCATGCTGATGAGGTAGCACTCCCTAAAGCTCTCTGGAAACATGCAGTCTGACACACAGTAGGCATGTGGTCATGGCGCATTAAGGGCAGTTTGTTCCTTATAACAGGGTTACCTGAGAGTGTTGTTCTGTGTACTCCCAAAAATCCCACTTTATTTTTTGCTGTGGAGCAGATGGCTTCTGTAAAATTTGTATCATTAATTACTTTAAAGCTGCCTCTCTGGAGCCTGTCAGAGCAGAATGGCTCTGTATATTATGGAGAGATGTCAGACATGACGGACTGACCCAGCAGAAATAAAGCTACATGCTTCCGTCTGCAGTCCTGCCTGGAGTGCACACGGAGAGAGGTGGCCTAACCTCATGCAGCTGGTAGGACCATGGCCAGAGTGTGGGAGGCATTTGATAATGAGATGTTAGATATGCTGTTTTCCTGTAATGTTGTTTCACCAAAATCTGTTACTTTCAGTATCCAAAAGTTTTGGTACAGTTTTGGAGGGGGGGCCCTGTCCCGTAGTCCCAGGTTATTTTTGTGGACTGTCCTCCCTCTGTGTAATTTGGTTAGCTGCATGATGAAAGCTAATTTGATGATCCATCTGTTGTTACAGATGAGTGAGGAGAGAGAAGTGGCTGAGGGCAGGCTCAGGACACTTGGAACACTCACAGTCAGACTATGGGAACTACTCTGTGTTTGATTAGGCCGTGCCAGTCTCCAGCAGCCACTTCTACAAGGAGTCTTCACTATCTGTTGTGGGGTGGGGAGACATGTTGTCATCCACTTCCACATGCCAAAGGCAACCTCTCTATGAACTTCTGCTGTGTTTTTATTTCCCTCACAAGAGCCAGATAATCATTCAGAGGTAAGTGCTGACTGTCCTTTCTCCTCACTGTGCAAAGGGAAGGCATGGTCATAATCCCTCTCTTGATTTCTTTCTGACAGGTGTTGGCGATACCTCCCTACCCCCAGAAAGACTCCCCTTCTCTGCAAGTGCTCCCATTGGACTCAGTTCACTGCAGCTGTGCTAAAAGCCTGGAGCACTATCCCTTTAGCATAAACCTAGGATTGTGGAGAAATTAACTTGTTTGTGTAGACAGCACAAATGGGGATATTTTAAAAGGCAGCTTGATTATCAGGCTTGGGTAATACAGCCTCAAATTTGAGTCTTGGGATTGGTCAGAGATGGAGAACAAAAACAGTTCCTCACAGATGTACTGGGGTGAGCTGCCAGCGTCTGAACAGGAGGCTATTACAGACACTTCCTTCCTTTGCTCATGGTCTGTCCTTGCACCCAGTTTGTGGGAAATAGGGTTGCATGCCTGCTTAAAGGATCTCTGTGTGTGTCTTTGTGTGCATAAAGAGAAGGCAAAGAGTGAGATGGGAATGGGGTTGGAGAATCTAGATATCCGTTTTTTTCCAAGTCCTATCCAAACACTTTCTCAGAAGCCTAAACAAGGAAAAGAGGCAATAAACCTGCATGAAATAGCACTTTGCTAGAAATGTTTCTACTTTGTGCTGTACGGATAACCGGGAGTATACTGGGGATATGGCACAGTTCCATCTCATATGCGGTGTAAAAAAAACATTTTCTCCTGGAACGGAAAGTTGCTTTTCACTTACAAGCTTTAGTTTATTTAGCTTATTTGCTTGTTTCATCCCTGTCCTTTGATACAATCACTTTTAGGCCAGAAAAATTGTTTTTCTTAAGTACCTTGTTCAAAGACTGGTCTGTGGAGACAGCTTTGTAGTATCCAGGGGAGCACTGAAGTAGTCTCGCCAACTTAGACTTTAGATCTTACATTTTCTTAGGTGGTGAAATACCCAAGGTCAAACTTCCTCCAGTACAAGTCAAGCTAAAAACATATGCTTTATTCTGTCTGAAAAGGCACAAATCCTTGAGATGTCACAGCAAATAAATAAGTATAAGGCCAAGGACTGTGTAGGATGAGGGGATGTCCTGAGGACTTCTCTATTCCAGACATGAGTGTTTCCAAAGTATTCAGGAACAGGTTCTGCTCCCAGTGTTGAATAGCATCTGGCTTAGCAGATAGCCTCTGCAGAGACAGTAGGGCCAGGAGTAAGTTGTTGGGACAGATTTAGCAAAGCCTTCGTATGCATACTTAACTTTAAACATATTCACAGATTTATGGAGCGGAGAAGGCTGAGAAGAAATTAGTCATCTAATCAAATCTTTTGCCAAAATTTTCCATATGAGTCGTATAACATGTTCAGAGGTTTCTCAGCAAAACACAAAAGAACACAGGTTCAGCAAAGCACAGAGGAACATGCTTTCTTCAGAAGTGCAAATGCACATAGATGATTTGGTTAGATGCCTAATGTGGATCTGTGTCATTCCCCTCTTTTTGTTGAATCCTTTTTTTCATATCTGTAAGATGCAAAGTCTTATAGGTTTAATCCTAGAAGTCCATATAATACCAATATAATAATAAGTTGGTGTAGGAAGTAAATTTACCTAAAACAGCTCTGTCAGCGATCCCCTCCTGCCCTCCAATACCTCCAGCTCTCCCAGCCCTACACCCCCTACATTCATTTCAACCATTTTCCCCATAACGCTAATGGCTTTGTATTCCTCTCAGTTTTCTCTCTAAAGCTTTTTTTGGTTTGTTATCTTTTCTAAAGAAACCTTGCTTGGATTTGGCTCTGTTTTGCAGCTGCACAGCAGTCAGAAATGGTGATTTGTGAAATGCCACAAACATCATTTGTCAGAGGTCATTTTTTTGGTTTCTGCCAGAAACATTTTTTTGGTGTTTCTGGGACATGGCTGAAAAACTGGAGGGAATTCAGAGGAGAGCTGTTCATTGGAAACTTAAAACTTGGAGAGGAAAACTAGAAGAACAGAGATGTGTTCCGTCTGAAAGCAAAAGCATGGGTAAAGGTGAAGCATAGCTGCAACCTACCAAGAGATTTTGCAAAGATTGCAGTGTGCTTGTTCTCATTACTCCATGAAGGTAGGGCAGGGAATAAAAAGCCTCAATTACAGCAGAGGGCACGTAGCTTAAATTATGGGAAAAACTTGGCAATTCTGCGGTTATTGTGAAACAAGACATTGAATATCCCTGGCTGTGATGTGCAAGGTGAGACAAAATACGCTGTGACTGCAGCTGAAGAAGAAATATTACAGTTCACCCTCCCAGGATGGGAAATGGACTAGATAGCCCAGCAGAGTGCTGTGTCAGCTGATGAGAGGATGATATATTGCTCACAAACACATTCGTTATTCAGGAAATCAGTGCAGAAACAGAGGTGGCCAAACAGGAATTGATACAGGTTATGACTCATATTTGTAATCCAAATCGATTACTGAGTGAATCTTTTTAGAGCTTGGGGTGGCTCCAAGTAGCACTGAAATGGGTATGGAAGGCAGAAAAAAGAGGCAGCTCTGAGAAGCAATGTAAAGACTGCCAAGAGAGAAGATGTGGGATTATCAAAGGCCCCACAGATTTCATCCGTGCTCTCACACCAATGTGAGCTTTGGGTGTGGTCTCGGACACCCCATTCTGTTTTTTTTTGGCTGGTCCACACTGACTCCAGTCCGGGATGAGTCCTCTGGGTTCTTGGGCAGCAGCGTTTGGGAACAGTGAGGGATGTGCTGATATGCTACAAACCATCCTCCATGAAGCACTATAAATGCAACCAGCTCAGCCCTGTGGTACAGAAAACTGCAGAACATGACCTGGCACAGCTAGCTAAGATGTACAGAAACAGCCTAAGAAATTAAGAGCATAGATTCACCTTTGCAAAGAGATGTGTGTTCCCAAATCACTTTGGTGTATTTGACATGCCATCCCCCCCACCCCCCCCACCCCCCCTTACTCCACCTCCAAAATAAGTAGAAGAAATAAAGAGATCTATGCAGAGTAGACAAATAGATGTAAGGATGTCAGACTGGAAGGGTCAGCTAGGGAAGAAATAACTAGAATAACTCCAAAAGCTAGGAGGGTGAGTTAGAGTTAAAAACATTAAAGAGGGCTTGGACGAGAAACATGTTTGGAAGAAAGATAGGGTTGGGTGAATGGCAATAGGAAACATAAGCAAAAAAGAGGACAAAGTGAAAAGAGTTTTTTAAGAGATGGAGAAAATAAGATTCAGATGGTATGCTTTGGATGTAATCATGCTAAGCACACGGAGTGTGATGATGAATATGGCTCCATGGTTCAGCTAGCAGAAGAAAACATTCTGTATAGACTTGTACACTACCCTGTTTGTAAGAAGTAAACTTGAGCAGTTGCTGTCAGGGATTTTTGGAAAGAGAATAACCATTTTATTTTGAACAACAGAAAGGTCTAATTCAAAATTACTATGCAGTAAGTGGAAATTGCACCAATGTATGAAAAATGAAGTCACCCAGTATTATCACAATGTCTTCTTTCTGTCTGTTTTGCAGCCCTCCCCCTTTCTTTTCAGTTCTTAAAAGTGAAGTATGGGGTCAGTCTTTTTTTCCTTAGGAATTGCATCAGCCATAGGAATGTACCACATGGTAAATGAAATACTATGAATAATTCAGGGAAAAATTTTGAATCATTTAAAAAGCAGAAGCTCAACATTTCATTGTTAACCTGTTCCCATATGATATGAAATTTGCAAAAGTCACATTGCAATTTCTGGAGCAAACCCATTTAAAATATTTGAAAATATTCTTGCATTCATTTCATTTTGTCCAAATAATATTTCACATTCAGAGTTTCCTGAAAATGTTTCACATTTCATGAAGAAATCAGTAGAAAATTAAATATTGGTTATATACTGCCTAAGCATCAAATGCCATACATATTTCCAAAAATTATTGTGGCCACAAAATAGGATCACTTTTGCCTGTAAGAATAACAGAAAATGTAATGTTTAGTGTACCCAAAGTGGCTGTACGAAGGAATTAACATGATCTTCTGCTATCATTATCATGGATATATATGCTGTCATTATCAGGGGTATATATGCCACCATCATCACTCGTTAGCGTGGATTTTTGGTTCTTGTAATACCAGCATGACTAGAAAACAGCCTTTGACTGGGCCTAAGCCAAAAAGCTTAGCAATGAAAACACAAAGAGAAAAGCCAGCGCAATACAGAATTTTTTTTTTCTAGTGATAAGAACAGGAGGTCGGTGTCATGAGCTAGACAGTTTGTTCCCCAATTTAGTCACCGATTCAGTGTGTGGCCTTTCAGAAGCAACTCTGTCCTGTACTCTCTGGAGGTTCGTGCCTCATTTTCCTCACCTGCAAAGTGACATTTGCGAGACCAAACCCCTTGGCAGCTGAGGTTGCAAGTGACCAAACAGCACAGCACACTGAGACCCTCAAGCAAGAAAGCACTACAGAGAAGGCAGAGGGGATGCTGCTGATCACCCTCACGCATGCATTGCGATTAACGGGTCTCAGGCAGTCGGTCAGGGCAGCGAAGCTGCTGGCTAGGATCGCGTTACTGCGCATTGCCATCGCTACGGCTGCAGTACGAGCACCCGCCTTCCAGACGGGGTATCAGGGCTGCGCCCTCCCAGGACGGTGCGGGGTGTCCTACCATTCGGTTCCCGCCCTGTTGATCTCTTCCCACCAGCACTCTGTCGGCTCACCGAGGCTCTGGGCTGCCGGCATGCAGGCGTAGTTCCACAGTCTGTCGGAGCCTTCCTTCTTGCTGAAGACACTCCTGATGGCCACGATCACCTGCCCATGCGGGCACTGGAAGTTGAAACCCTGCCGGTACACATTGACCCATTCATCGTTATCTCCATAGTTATAGGGGCCATAGTAGTAGTCACCATACTGGCCCCATGCCACTGTTACCAGAGGCAGGAACACCCAGAGAAGGACAAGGTCCATCCTTAGGATGTTTCTGGCTTAGAAATGCCCCACTGGTTTGTTGGGCTGGCCCTTTTATATTGCCTCTAACATTTGGCTTCCAGATGTTATGCTTCCAGATCCAAGTGCAATGTGTCATTGCTTAGCAAAACTTCTCTGAGTTACAGACACGTCCAATTGCTTTTAAGGTGGAATTCTGCAAGTACAGTAACTCTGTAGGCCCTAGAACAGGGGCTTCCCACCACCACAAACCATATACAGTCCCTTACAGCAGAGCTACTGTATACAGCAAGATGCACGTTGTAGTACAGCTGTCACAGACATCCCACTTTTATCTTCAAGACAGCAGTTAAGTTTGAAAACTACTTTATTTGAAATTAAAGCTCTATTTGAAGTAGCTGTTTTCCATCATTAGTAACATCCTACAAAATGTGATCATGTCTACCCCCCTCCCTCTTTCCCTTAACTATGTGTGAAGGGATCCTGCCAGTTCCTAGAAAGAGGGGAATAGGGCAGGGTGGAGGAACTCACTGCTCCTGTTGTAAAAAATCCTTTAGACATTTTGGTTTGGTTTGGTTGGAGGGGAGGTGGAGCCCGAATGACTGAGAATTTGGCTTGGCATGGAAACAGCCCACGCTGCGAAGCAGGGCATAGGCTTCCATGCAGAGCTGATTTTGCTGTGACTGCGTGTGAGCATTGTAAAACTTGGCGGGTATTTTAATGTGAAGATAAAGCACATAAGGAAGTTACATTGAGATAAACTTCACATGTCACTACAGCCTATTGAAATCTTCGAGCAAGACCTTTTAAGCTACCTCACATTTATCATGGGCTAGAAACAAGAAGCTACATCTGAGGAACTGCTGTGCTGCAAATTCAAACCTTGCCTTGCCACTTGGAAATGTGTTTGTATGCCATATTCTCAGACAATTTCTTTATCAGGAAACCACCCTACTCAGGAGAGCATGGAATGGTGTGCTTTATTTAGCTGTGTGCTTAACTCATAGAAAGCTATGAGACTTGAGGACATTTTAGAAAGTAAGACAGTCCAAAGTCAACCTAACATACTCTGCATATGCATATGCTGCCATTACTGTGTTACTATTGAAAAGTATGACCATTGGAATGGCTCCAGATTCAGATCCTGTTTCTTCCAGTGAAATAATTCTGAAGGATCCAGAGACTGTTTCTTGCTGCAAATTTCTCTTCCACCCTTTTCACTACCCCTCTTCCCCATTTGGGCCATGAACAAAACAATTCCATGTGAGCTTTCATTCTGTTACTGATCCTCTTGGAAAGAAGATCTGTAATGTGTAACTGAGTTGATTTGTTCCAAGTTGTATCTCTTGTCTAGGCATTTCCAAACCCACGATGCTTGGTCATTGCTTTGAAGGAGCATAGGCATCCCAGGAGATGGACGCCTTTACCAACCAGCTCCAGATCTCAAAAGATGCCTTTAGCCCTTCAACCTCTTTAGCCAGGTGCTTGTGTGCCTTTAGCTAGTGGCTTTTTTTTTTTTTTTCCAGCAAAGCCTTGTTTGACATAACTGTAAGTAGGGCTTGAGCTCTTTGCCCAGAGCACAGTACAACAATAGCTAGGTTGTCCATGCTGACAGCCAGTGTGGATCCACATAAACCGGGCAACCCAAAACTGGTGATCTAGCTCAGTACCTCAGCTCCAGCTGAAGCAGTAGCAGAGGCTTGGGGAAGGGGGAAATACAGACAGTCCTTTCCTTGGAGCTGCCCTGCTCAAGGTCTTAGGTAATAGTAGGGGACACAGGTAGCCAAAGTCTAAAGAAAGAGGAAATTGAAGACTGAAGAAACATACTGTTCCCATGAGCATCAGAGTGCAAACTTGAACTGCCCAGTCTCACGTAAGTTTTCCAGCTAACTCAATTGTGTACATTTTTTCCCCTCTTATATCCTTAGACACGTAGTCAACATCTGGGAGTACTGCACACTGCTCTCTGTGCCCGAGAGGCATTCTGGAAGTCATTTGAGCAGGAAGTGCCACATTATCATATATATGATCATCACCTCACATAACCCTTTCTAAGCACCATTCTTTGGAAAGAAGTCCTCAGATAACCCACACAAAGTCAGGGGCAAGAGGGGAGTGTAAGGAGGCCTCTATGGAGAGTAGGGGACAGTCTTCCTTTGCCTACAGTTGACATGCATCTGAAGCTTCAAGGTGTCTGTTGACACTGTTCCTGCATAAGGTCTACCCTGCCCAAACCCTGTTAGTGGATGGGGAGGCACCTCCGTGCTGCACCGAGATCAGGAAGTAGTTTGGATGGAGAAAAGAGGTGTGAAGGAAAGACAGTGAGGGATGGAGAGCTACAACTCTCCTGTAGCAGTTGTGGCAGTGCAGACATGTCCTGAGTGGGGACTACCTGAAAATCCCCAGTTTTGTATTTCTGACTCCAGTGCTTGCTGGGAGCTTTGAATAATTTCATGCTTCATTCTGATACTGAATAAAAACAAGAGAGAGCAGAATTTCTTACAGGAGGGACATGATGGTTTTTAGTCACCTTAGAAAAGGGTGGTATTTGGGGAGTGGGAGGAGCTGCGATTTGAAAACTCCTGTTGGGGGTTAAAAAAAAAGACTAGTGTACGTACACAAGTTTTCATTCTGAGTAATGTTCATTCAGCTGCTTGGTTCATGGAGCAAAGCTGAGGCTACATGGGGCTTGTTTTGTTAAATTTTCACACCATTGCTCCAACCCAGATAATTCCACTGATGTTGCCAGTGCTGAGAGTCGCAATCTTAGACATGTTTCCATTGACTCACTGGCACGCTAACCATTATGCCTTATTCTGTTCTGACCAGTGAGTTGAGCATAGCAGTTGAAGGGCCAGTGGCTAGTGGTTTGAAACAGACTTTGGAAGAGCTGCAAACTAGTTTGCAGCATTGACTTTGGGTGGCTTCAGCTGGAGTTCGCATTGGGAGAATAACTCAAGGATGATTAGAAATCTGCCTCTCTCTGAAATGACCTAACCTTTAATTTGACTTTTTAAAAAAGGCAGCTGCCTGGCTTGCACATTTGATTTTTAGAAAAACAGAAAATGTCAGTGAAGTAGCAATATCAGGTGCTAAGGCCGACATTTTGTTATCAGTTCCTTGCTATGAAATCTATACTGCCTGGTGATTTTCTTCTTTAGCAGTTCCTAGAAATGCTGCATTTAATCTGTGTAAACAAGTGTTTACTTTCTGTCTTGCCCAGGAGTTGCAGATGAAAGTGATTATTGTTTATCCTTCCTCCCTGGCCCAGCTTTGAAGTTCGCTCTGCTGTGAGCACAGTTTGGGCTAGAAACCTTAAGAGAGATGGCCCTTCCAACCCGAGTTATTCTGTTTCTCTCCTGCTGCAGATACTGTATGCAGCACTGCCTAGCACTGCAGGCATTAGTAGCGCTTTGAAGCCATTAGGGGAAATGCTGCAGTATCCTCTCACCATGCCATGTTACAGCCATGAAATGCAGAAAGACTGCAGTACTTGGAACTAAAATCATAAATGCAGTAGTGTTATTCAAATGAATAACAGTAACCAGCTTAAGGGGGGTTATTTTAGCATCCAGGATCTATACTAAAACAGAGGAAAGAATAGAAAAGCTTTATTTATTATTTGACGAATCATAATTTGATGTTCCTCCATCTGCAAAGGAGTAACTCATGGACACCCATTTTTTTCCCCTCTCTGAGAGCAGAAGGGGCATATAAGGGTGTTGTCTCACAATACTTCATCTTTATGATGCGCAAGAGTGATTCCATCCCATATAACTCAGGACTGTAGCCAGAAGTGAAGCTTGCATTTCATACTGGGGAAGGAGGCTGGATGTGCGTGCTCTGAACCGTGAAGTCCACTGGACATGAAATGGTAGGGCTGAAGTAGTGGCAGTAGCAGCAGCAATATATGGTCTGATTCCAAGCTAATGCAACCACATCATTATATTTTACAGTGAGAAGAAAGTGTTTTTCATGTCATTGCATCAGTGAGGTCACACATTTCAAACACTTTTTCCATATTTTATTATACATTGTCTCAGAGTGATACTGGCAGTTCCGATAAAGCAGAGTGGCTTGGATGAGTCAGGGAGGCTACACGATCTGAAAGCTGTAAATTGAACTCAATTGCTGACTACTTTTCCAAATCATCTTTGCAGTGTGACATTTCCTCTTATAAGCTTTGTGCATTGTCAATTTTCATAAAGGCGTGAGGATTTGGGGTGCCTTGTTACGTTTTTGAAGTGAGGTTACAGAAGCCTTGGTAGTATTGAGAAGGATCAAGCTGACAAAGGACAAAGATACATCCTTGTCAACTTTTTAGCTCAACGTTATTGCCTTCTTTCAGAGTAATGTGTATGGCGAAGGCTAGAGCTCATTCATTTGCCAAGACTTCCTACTGTTAATGGTATTTTTTCCTAGTGTCTTTCAGTTGACGTTTTCAAAGTACTTTGATTGAGTTCATTCATGTTCTTGAAAAGTAGGAAATGTTTAAAAAAAACTCCTTATGTTACACAGTAGGTCCAGTGGTCTGCCCAATGTCAGACAGCACCTCAGGGTAGGAAACAGATTTTAAATTCCCTAATTTAAACCATTAACATTAGCCTCCAGTCGTGGGAAAGCACACCTTTTCCCACCCCCTTCTTCCTGTCACTTCCCTATGGAGACATGGCTTCAGCTTCTGCTTTGTATTGCTCTTTCTTTGTAAAAGGGAAGGTACTGCTTAAGATCCTGGGATACTAGAGGACACTGCAGAGCCGTTTCCTCTTTGAAAGTAGCTGTAGAAAATTCTGATATGACAGCGCCTGAAATGTTGCTGTGGAGAAAGAAAGCTCTTCCTGCAGTGCTGTTTATGCAAGGTTTTCATTAGCCTTTTGGATTATTTTGTAATAGGTTTCTCCCTGAATATATGGTATTAAATCATGGGTTTTGTAGGAAATAGGAAATTCAAACCTCAGGTCATAGAGTCTCTGAGAAAAGGATAAGGAAACTGCACTCATAAACATTAGTAAAGAACTAATTGAAGCAAGCTTTCATGGTCTGGGAAACTGTCTGGATGCTATGATAAATCTTTTACATCTGCAGTGCTGAAATTAATATTTTGGAAACAGTTTTCAAGTAATCAGTGAACAACTGTCTCATAGATTGATCAAATTACCCCCCAGACTAGGTACAAGCTTTGAGCAGGATAGGGAAAAGAGTGAAATTGTGCAAGGGGATGCATGCTTATCATCTTGCAGGGTTTGTGCAGGCATCATAGGATGTCCACACACAATATTCTGATGTTCAGTTAAGTAATCCAGGAACCTGTCGCTGTCATTACTGACTTCCACAGACCTCACCCCTGAAATAATTTTAAATAGATTTACTAGGGGGCACTTGGCCCCGTTCTGATACAGCCATTTCTCAGATTTGGGCATGAAGAACCATGTATCTTGACAATTATATACATGTAGTAAGAAGTCATGAACAGTTTATGAAAGAAAATGAGGCATTATTTCTTCAGCTCCACTAATAGCAAAGAAGTACAGGCTTTTGTCAGCACAGTGATATAACTGCTCCACTCCACACATCAGGCTGTAAAAGTAGCCCTATAGTCAAAGTAAAAGTTCCTGCAACTCCTACCATTTGTGCTAATAAATTCACTCCCTAAAGTTGTTGCAAATTACAGAGCTGTTGCAATTACAGTGACTCTTCAGGATCATTACAATGAGGAAAAGCCAGTTTGATGAGTGTTTGCAATTACAATTTCAAATGTCAGGACAGGGCACAGTATTTTTCTAATTACATGTCACTGCTAAAAGATAGGTGTTTTTTCCTAGTATTCTTTGCTAAAAAAGGTCTTTTCTTATTGCTGTTGCTGCTGCTGTAGTTATCACTATTTATTTTAGCATGTATGCCTAAAATCCATAACAGGTCTCCAGCTACAATCCCATATTAAACTGAGTCAGGTAGGGTGCAGTGTCTGAAGGTGAAGCTGCCAAAAGAAGAGAAAAAATCCTTAAAGCTTCAGGAAACGGTGGCATTGATTCAGGAGAGAGCCAGATGCTTCGGTCTGAGTCAGTGCCGAACCTCTTCACAGAATTAGCAGGCAATATTTTTCTAGGACCTTCTTATACATGAGCTGAGTAACTGAATCCCCCTTTTCATCAAAGATCTCCTCATCTATTTTTCATATAGTCATTTATGTCTGCTCTGTGGGCAAAATTCCAGCTTGGCTACTTCTGTGCTATCTAAAATTTGGTGATTCTTTAAATATCTGGAGAGAGCTTTCTTGGAAGAGCAGTCATCACCAGATCATTGAAGGCAGAAATGTTCTAGAACTTTTTATGATTATCCCTCAGAAAGATGCTTCTTCTGCAGTGGGCTTGTTGGACATTTGAATAAAATTGGTACTGAACGTAACGCATGTGGAGTTTTGAATAGATCTATGAAAAATGACCCTCTCCCTCTCCGAATTTGTTTTAAGTTTGCCCTCAAAATGTGTAACTTCAGCTGATTCTTGAAATCTGTTGTGATAATATAGGTAGGAAAAATCTTAAATTATCATAGAATCATTCAAAGTTATCACAGAATATTTCAGGTTGGAAGAGACCTCTAAGGTCATTTAGTCCAACCTTTAATTATAATGCAGAACAAGTTAGAAAAAGCAATCAAAGTATTTCTGAGCTATTTTTCATAACATGAGAATAGATCAAAAAGTCCTATTTCCTTTGTTTTGTAAATCTCACACAAAGCCTGTTTCCATCGATGGCTCGGTTACCTTTTCTTGCAGTATAATCCATGAGAAACGTTTTAAAGAAGGCCTCAGCAGCCAGCTACAGCACTTTCAATATCTGTGGACTGAATATGGGCCCCTGTTTTCCAGCGGTGTGACAGTAGCCGTCTGACTGAATGGCATTGCGAGGTCACTCAGCTGTGATCCGTGTCATGGAACGGAGATGTTGTGTATGGTGAGCAGGTTTCTCCTTCATATAATTTTGATATCATTAGAAAGCTTTCACATAGCTTTCTCTAGCACATACCATGACCTGCAGATCATAACGTCTCTGTGAAATGCTGCAGGGGAAATTCTGAACTAATCACTCATAATAGCTCTGGACAGGCCCACGGGGTAAGTCTAAGGTCAGGGCTGGATTGATCTTTGATGTGAGAAAGGCAGTAGCTATAATTCGCTTACTGGTCATGGGAATGGGACCGAGCCAAAACCGTTTTTCTCCGTGCTAGATAAGGGGGGGAAGGGGTGAGAGTGTGACTTAGGAGAGTCTCAGTTTTACAATGATGCAAAGGACCGTATCTCTGGGCAGTCATTTACGCCAGTGCAATGCGAATGCTGAGTGGGAACACTCAGAGCTCATGTGTTTTATACCGGTTTTGTGCCCTCTCTCTGCAGACTTCTTTTTGTCAAAATAAAATCTTAAAGAGTTCAGAATGATACCACTTTAACATTCACTAAAGCAGGGTATTGTCTCCCAGTCCATGTTATGTGGAAAATGATGAGAGATGCTTAGACAGTCTATTTTGGCCATATGGTTTGGGAATCTTGATAGCTGGAGTGACAGCATGTCCATTGAAACACAGCTCCTGGTGCCCTCCTTCTGTTTGCATTCTAGTTACTAGAATGATCTCTCTCTCTTTTTTTTTTTTTTTACTTTGTCTGCTTTTGTGGTACTGCAGATACTGCAGATGGTGGGGGGAAGAAGCAGAAGCAGGGAGGGTGGGAGAGAAAATGTGGGGAAGGGGTTTCTGAATCCTGTCACTGCAATTCATCGTAACCTTCTGGATTTTCAGCCCAGCTCAGCCATCCACCACATGTCATGTGACTGTCACCTCACATTATTGTAATTAGCAACTGCCAGCCCCAGAGATTTGATGGTGGAAGTAAAAATGTCTGAGAAGCTCTCTGCCAACTTAAAATTAACCCTCGTGCTGCGGGCAGATCCTTCTTCAGCTATGGTCATAAATAGCTGTTTGCTGATAAACAGCCGCCTGCTTTGTCCTGCCCCAGAAGTAGCTCCTCAGCAAATGTGCTGAGACAGTCCCATGCTCCTGTTGTTGTAATCCAGCGCCCTTGTCTCACCCTGCTTTCTTCTCCTTGTGTCCTCTCAGTGCTGTTTCACCCTCCTTCCTCTCCACACGCCGTCCCTCTTCGCTGGCTCTGAGAAGTGAGGCTGCTAATGAAAGCGATCAAGCCGACAGTCCCAGAGTCTGTGTGGGTGGACGATAAACGTGGCTTTCCATGGCTGTGCCAAATGAGCTCCATCTGCCCAGTCTCAGAAGAGGCCCTGCTGCTCAGTCTGCGTGCGTCTCTCTCTTCCATCCCCTCTGCCCTGGGCAGCTCCTTATGCGAGCACCTTGGAGGTGCCCAGGTCTCCTTACGTACATGTCTCACTTTCAGAGCATCCATGCGTCTTTCTGGTCCTGCAAGCTGGCATCTATTATGGTGATGCCACTCGGTATTTTAGGCCAAATAGTAAGAAGTTTTGTGGCATTTGGGAATGTGGATATTTTGTACCATTCTACCTGGTGCTGTGTCAAAGGTGGAGAGAAGGATGAAAACTGCTCCCTGGTGTAGGACGGAGCTTTGCCTCACCCACCTTCAGTAGCCCTGTGCTTTTTTTACCTCTGCCAGGCAGTTTGGCCCAAATCATTCCTATGAAGAAATGACACACCGTGAGTGTAGTTATGAGGCAGAAGCTTTCCCCCAAACTCTGCCATCACCCAACTGGCTCAGCAGCAGTGGCAGGGAAAGCACTTGCGTGAGGGACACATGCTGCCCCCTCGTCTTGGTCAGCTGCCTTGGGCAAGGCAAGGGAGTGTCTGGGCAGCTGGACTTGGCACCCCACTTCTGCTGTGGGCATGTTGTGTGGCTCCGGGCAAGTGTGAAATATGAGTATGTTGAGCCTGATGGCACTTCAGGCAACTCCTGAAATACCAGTAAGAAGTCAGAATCAAATCTCCATGTCAGGCTGTGCTTAGTCTGGAAGATGGCCCAAATTCTGGCCTGTATTTGGGGTTTCAGTGTTCAGCAATCCCTCAAAGTCTGGCTCTGGTTTGTACTGGGTGCTGTTCACTTTTTATACAGGACAACCCTTCTTGCTGCAGGTAGAACTGAAAGCCTACTGAAGCTGGCAGGGGGTCTTCCACTGAGTTGGACTGCCCCCTTCACTGGGAAGCTGGGGGGACATTTAGTGAATGAAGAAGGCAGGAATGAATTGGCTGTGTTGGGTTTGGGTGCAAAGTGGTTTTGGGACTCCATGGGAAGAAGGCGTAAGAAAAGTAGGAGCATTGCAGAACTACGGCTTCTGCAAAGGTTAAGCAGAACATTTTTGAGCCAGCCTTCACGGGTTTATCTTCCAGTCTGGATAATTTTTAACTTTGTCAAAGGATGGTAAGACAGGCCCAGAAATTATACTGGCACGTGGATTTCCAGCCTGAGATCCACAAGTAAGGTGCTGCTTTGGTCTCCTAGCAGAGGTTGCACTGTGTGTGAAAGGAGAAAGGTGATCTGAGGATTTTCACCTCCCAATACTATTTTTTTTTTATTTGTGCTTCCTCTCCGTGTAGAACTGAGGCAATATCTCAGCTGGAATTGGGAAAACAATGACAGCACATGAAGAGCTACATGGAGAGCTACCTGAGCTACCTTAAGCTATAGCAGCACATAAGTAGTAGCACGGACTTCAGTTTGGGCCGTACAAAACCACCTGGGTCCCTGCCCATTTATGTGGCAGCTCTCTCTTTGTGGCAGTTCTGTCTTTGCTCCTGAGGATACCTCAACCAGGTGGATTAAAGCTAGGTCGTATATGCCTATTCATGCTACAAGTTCCTCACTTTCGTAAAGGATTATAGCCTTTCTCCAAGCACGACTGGCAACTGCTGTTGTCAAGGCCCTCGTTACATGGCATTGACAAATCTTGCTGAGTTATCTTCTGAGCAGAGGGTGGCGGGAGGTCATTCTTGCTGCTACTCTGGTTAATTATGAGCAGCTCCTGCTCACCTGCTGTGCAGAGGTGACATCACAATGACAGCTCAAAGGAAGGTTGCCTTCCTCCAGGAAATATCTGAGATTTCAAATGAAAAATCAGAATATGGAGAGTGCGACAGTACCTGAAACCCAGTCTCTGTGGTCATTGTATCTGTTCAAATGTATAGAGAACAGACAGGTAGCAAAGATATCCTGTTAGTCCCGCAATTCAGCTAGGTGATGAACTATTTCAGTGCATGTGACAAGCGGAGTTGATGCGGTTCTGTCTCAGATCCTGTTCTGATAGAGTTAACGTAAAACCAAAAATATATTTGCTTGACCTATTCTGCACCCTGGCTCTTAGGCACTGGTTTTTGACTCCGAGGGTGATAAAAAGAGGTTAAGGATAAGGTTATACCCTTTTTGCAGTAGTTCCACATTGCCATAGTTAGTTCTGATCTGTGATGTCCTTTCCTCCTCCCATGTTGTTACAGACAGTTACAATGACAACTATTGCTAGAAATTGCCTATTTCTTAGTTTGCTTTCTCTTGTTTGCGGCACTGGGGCAGAACAGTTCCCAGTTCCTCCGCATCACCACAACAAGGGTGACTGAGAGCCTCTGAAATGTTATTACAGTAGTTGGTCTTTGCATGCTTGAGCCATGTAGATCTTGAACCTGTTCTCAACTTTTGAACATGCAGAATTTACCAACACACCACACAGCTTACCATGCCTTATGCCCATCCACATGGCAGGCTGTTTTTGTAAGAGCTGTCTTGCATTTTGTTGCCAAGCCTGACACTGTGCTAGATCCAAGCAATAACTGCGTTCACCAAGGAGGAAAATGCCTACATGGCTATTACTGTCTTTAGCTTTTCTAATCACAGCAAATTCTGATGGCTTGTCAACTACATCCACAGAATAATGCATCTTTTCTTTGCTGTATGCTCTAGGCTATTTTATTGTATTGAGAGCTCCAACAGCTTTATTAAGACAGCAGACTCCCCATTTTTCTTCTCATTTTAGTGCATTTACAGCCCATGCTCATCATCAGAGATCACTGGGGGTCTCTCTGTGGAAGAATAGCCTTAAGAGTGAATAAACTTGGCATTATTATTTGCTTTATTTGGATAAATGAAGAGAAAATACTTGCAAGCAAATGTAAAGATAGCCATGGAAAGAGTGAAAAAGAATCAGCAGAACCCTAAAAAAAAATCAGAAAACAAAGTTATGTGCTTAGGTTGTTCATAAGGTGAGGCATTAGAAGAGCAGGCGTGAGGAGCAGTAGCAGAATAGTTTGTGCTTGTATTATGTGACTGCCTTCAAGAGAATATGGCATGATTAAGAGAAATCTCTGCTTGCGACTTGAATGCCTGGCTAAATCGTATGTCCATGCAGCTCAGTGCAAAGTGTCAGCACTCATTAGATCTGGAGCTCGTGATTTAAGCTAAGTAAAGATGTGGGTGGATATTTCTTGCAGCACTAGGCTAAGCTGCCTCTGTAGCCATACCCCCAGTGACACTTCCTGGTGGAGCATAGGAAATGGAGGGGTTTGTCTTCAGGAGCCAACAAATTTTCACCACTAGCTGAAGGGAGTGATGGCCAGAAGCTGCCATTCTGCTAACCGTGAGCAGCAGCACCTCATCCTCATGCCATGATAAGCACAGGATAGTTGGCATTGGAAGGCACCTCTGGAGGTCTCTGCTTCAACCTCTTGTTCAAATCAGGGTCGGCAGAGGTCAGACCAGGCTGCTCACAGCATTATCCAGTCTTGAAAACCTCCAAGGACGGAGAATGCACAACCTCTAGTTTTTCCACCCGTAAACAGAACGTGTAAGTTACAGCATATAGCAATGTAATATCTTTGTGACCTGATGAACTTGGTAACAGAATCCAAGCTCCTGCTACTCTGCTACTTCTACACTCCTCTGCTGTGTAGCTGTCTTTATCACTATCCCATTATAAGAGGTATATAGAAAGCTGTACATTTTGCCCATAAAATACTAGACAGCACAGATACAGATGCATGATACACATGCAGTGAGAGTAAAAGATTCTCTTTTTCTCAGCCTCTGTTAGGCTAATTTGCCAGCTCTCACCTGGTTAAATATGAAGCATGCAAAAAACAGCATTTTAAAAGAGTGCATGATTTTATGTTTTTAATGTCAGCAGTGTGTTAGATCAATTGCCTGGGGAACTGTCATTGTCCCTAGCTCAGTAGTGCTGCAACTCTCCAAATGCCCTGGCAACCTTGCACCCAATAAAAGAACTGTGCTAATTGCTTGAAACTCTTTTTATGTCTTCCTTCCAGCAATATTTTCATATATTTAAACATAAGCTTCAGCATATCAGCAGGTCAAGGGAAGGTGCTGGTTTACTAAATCCTGGAGTCCTGGACTGATAAATCCTGACACACAGGGCTTGGTCACAGCTCAAGCTGGCTCTGCTGCTAGACTGTTTTTTATCCTTGAGAAAGTTACTTTGGCTCTTCCTTTTTGTCTTTCTGCTCATTTTTGGCCTTTCTAGCCTGATGCTGTAAGCTTATTTGTTAAGTTACTGTCTCTTAATATGGATTTGACAACGAGTGTCTTGCAACCCCAAGCAAATGCCCATATTCACTAGCTATTAACTATTTGTCTGTTGCATCCTACTGTCTTTTCACAGGAAAACTCTCAAGAGTCTCTATCTTGTCCATTGTGAAGCAAGATGGAAAAAAAAAAAAAGCTTACAACAATTCAGCAGAAAATGAAAAAATGTTTCTTACCCAGCAGTTATAACTATTATGAACCTGTCTCTCTAGACATATGATTTCCCAACATTAAATGAATTTGACATTTACAGCTGCTTTTATTTCTTCCAAGAGCCTTGTCTCTGTTCCCACTTAAAGTGCTGTTGTACTCAGAAAATTGTTAATATTGGCACCATGGGGGACTCCATATTTCTTATGTCAAATTTACTCAGAGCACAAGCATGTGGATCAACAGCAGGAAACTCCCTGGCTTTTGTGGCTTTTGGGTCATGGAGGAAAAAGGCCTTTGCTAACTCATAACCCTGCTAACCTGGATCCTGGGATCTGCCTGAACTGTGCAGGAGTGATGGAGGGTGATGAAGGAGAGCGTGACATACAGTGACAAGAATAGGCTGTGCAAGAAAGGCAGAGACAGCAGGCTTCTCTCCCTCAGCCCGCTCTTGCAGCTACAGAGGATTTATGATGTTGTAACAGGCTTCATCGTGAGTTGAATATGAATAGCACTACTCCCAGACCATAGTACAATCAGCATTTTTGCTGCATTGGCTTCATTGCTTTCCTTAAATACTGGCAGGACTGACTGGCAGAGTCCAAAGCTGCATGCTAAGATCCCTGCAGCGCTGCAGACAAAATAATGACCGAGCTGCAGGAATAAGGAAATGATGTACCCTGTAAGTGCCCTTCATTTAAGTAGAGATTCAGTGGGGAACAGAAAAAAAAATTTGGAGAGTGTTGCCAAAAATTCCTTCTTCCCTGTCATCCACTGCAGAGAAAATGATGTGCATATAGTTACTGCTATGCGAATTGTCTGATGCAGTCCCTGCCCTCTGTGGCAGAGAATTGCTGGCTGCCTTCATACAGAACAGACAGATCCAGATTCCCAAAAGTACGATGCTGGGATGATGGGATCACTTATCATTTCACCAAGATGAAACGCAATTAGAAAAAAAAAGATTTCATTGCAGTATGTATATCTCTTACCAGCATACTCTATCTGTTGTTGTCTCTTGCTTACACTCTAAATAAGCAACTCTCGAGTAAGGATCATTAGGTGTTTGCAGTGCTTAACACAATGGGATCCTGATCTGCCTTCATCTGTCACTATCACTATCACATCAGCATTTATTTGTTTATATTGAATGTCCTTTCAATTGGAAGCTGTGCTGAGAAGGGTAATGATAATAAGGATAGAGCACTGCTTTCCTCAGCCATGTCTCTTTGTAAGAATGACTTAGCTTTTTATGGCACCCTGAATGATATTTTTCCACAGATACCAGTGATTATTTTCTGAGCTGGCTTTTCTCTTTTATGCCTGCCTGATGTTTTTTAACACTGTATTTAGTATTTTATAGCTTGCCATTGCTTTCCATTTAAGGAACTTGAGGCATTTATACCTATGATGTAGAGAAATGTTATTATATCTATTTTACAGTTGCAGGAAACTGAGGAAAAGCATAATAAAATTAACTTGTCATCAAAGTCATGCACAGAGTTTATAGTAACATTGGCAATAACAAAAGCAGGTCACCATCTCTTCCCCTATTTTTAGCCGTTCCTTTCTTTTGTATCCTATCTCCCTCCTATCTTCTTTTCCTTCTACCATTTTGCCCCTATTTTATCCTCTCTTTCAGCATGTCTTATGCCTGAAAGTGTTTTTGTTTTCCAGATTTGTGAATCTGGATCTGATCCCCAACCACTCCTTTCATTTGCACATATGGCAATCCATTTACACACTGCCAATCCTGTTTCTCTTTTACATGCTAACAGCTAGGAATTTCACATAGCAAACTCCCAGCTCTTTCAGAGACCTTGGACGCTGGCAGTAATTCTCATCTTTCCTGCATTTTTCTGGTGGCCCATTATAGTGGTGGCATTTAACTTTGTGTTATAGGCATAAGTATTTTGCTTTATGAATAGGCCATTCTGAGAAGCTCTGTAGCTTGAAATGTGTGTAGATTTGGAGCATGTACTCCCGTGTCTGTTGTATGACTACCTGCAGTACTATGTGAGGATGAGGGTGATCTTTCCCCAGCCTGTGTTTAAACAAAGATTACGTGTACAGATTTGCTTTCTGCTGTTCCCACATAGAAACAATCGAAATGCATCCTTCATGAAATCTTCGGTGTTTGCCTTGCAGTGTGCTCCAACAAAGACAGTCAATAAAATATGATATAGCTCAATAAAGGGAGATGTTTAGGGTTTGGGTTTTGTTGGGGTTGGTTGGTTGGTTTTTTAACCCTTAAAAAAAAAAAAAACAAAAAAAAAACTTCTGCACCTGTTTATTTCAAAAATCTCTGGGTAATGTGCTCTGTGAAGTAAGAGGAGTCAGCTCAAAATTCTGCAATTCTGTTGACATGGGCACTCTTGGTATTGTTATTCTGATATTAATATATTGAAACAAGAGGCAGCTGCTAAGGAGGAGGGCAGGCTTTTTGCCAATGTAAGGACACCAAGGAAGCTGTCTGCCAGCTTCAGTATGAGAAGAACATTTTTTTTTTCCCCTTTCCACTCCTCTGGTCTTTTCCAGTTCTTCTACTCCTTCACATTCACTAGACAGAGGTGGGAGTTCAGTCTTCAAGCTGAATCAGCTCTTGCTTCCTTCACTACTGCTGTCAGCAGAGCAGAGTTTTATGTCATGACTGGTTTTGTGATGTGGATAGTGCTCCTGTGTATGCTGGGTTGATATGAGCAGCCTTATAGCCCCTTATCCTTTATCCTCAATGCAGCATGCATGCTGAAGACTGCTGAGGCTGAAATTCCTTGGCTATATGTATCTTCTCTAAAATGACTTCTACCCCTCTTTCTCCATTAAGGATATCAGAAGATCTCTGAAGTCATGTCTTTCATCTCAGTATTCTCAGAAGGAAAACTCTTTAAAGACCTGTTTTTCTTCTTACTTGTTTTACCTCACCAGTTATCTGTATGAACACGGCAAGGCAAAACAGCCATAAAAAGTAATAGCCCCACTCTGCTAAGCTGCCTACCAGCTGGTCCGTTGTTACAGCATGTGCCGGTTACCTCTACCCAAAAAAAACGTCAGTGACTGGAGTAAGAACGTGGATGGGAGATTTGCAAGGGACGCTGCCAATACAGTGAGTGCTACAATGCAAGTACCATTTTGTAAGCAGCATTATCTTAGATGTTCTGGTGCTGGTGTAAACTGTAGTTTTTGATGGGACAAAAAAAGAGCTCCATGCTATGCTATTTTCCCCAATAGTAGAGGCTGACACAGCCTTATTCTAAACATACGATTATTTATCCTTGCATTTCTGTGGCACTTTGTTACTGGAGGCTGGTTATGTTCCGCCTGACTCAGAATTTCTCCAGAACTATTCATTTGTAAAACCATTCCTCCTCACTTCGAGCCCTGAACTGCTGCTAAATAAGTAGATGTGTTTCTGTGCTGGGGGAAATTTGCCCTGGATACAGAGCAGAGAGTATATTAGAAATGTCAATGTCAGCTGTGCTAATTCATAGAACGATGAAACCCATTCCAGTTGCTTAGATAGGGCCATTCAGGTGTGCTAAACTATAGCACAGACGTGGAGTATTAATCCGGAGAGAGGAACTTCTCATCAGGTTGGAAATCCACGTACAGCTGGCGAAACAGCATCTAAAGATGGCCTCTTGTTCCCCCTTAAAGTTTTTAAGTGCACTTCAGCTTTTGAAGCTAAACCACTCCGCTGGAGGACTGCCCGGTCTTGCTTTGGCTTGGCTTTCTCTGGATACCCGCCACATACGAGATGTTAGCTACTTTGGACGTGTTTTAGAAACATGGAAAATATGGGTCATGTAACCTTATGTTAATGGATTGCTAGACTATTCAGGCTGATTTTGTCTTTTGCATTCCGCTTTTCATGCTCAAGAAGTTTGTTTTTCCCCTGGTCTAAACCTCACCCCTATTGACTGTTTGCAAAGAGAACTCTTGCAGAAGTGGCAGGATCCGCTGAGAGTGGGAAGGGGAACGGCCTTGCTATGTGGATGTAACATTTTCTCTGCCTGATTGGAGCTTTGCAGCTCTTTTCCTTGCTCTCTGATGTCCTCTTTTGCTGTACTTTTGACAGATTCCTGTTAATGCTTAATCACTGGTCAGCAATGCTTGAGCTGTCTCATAGTTTGCTGTGGTCCACTGATGGTGATCACGCAACCCACAGCAGCATTGTTTTTGTAACATCAGAGTAAGAGGAAAGTTGTCTAACAGAAGCACTTCTTACTGGAGCCTTCAAAGAGACAGCCACCTCTACTTTTATCTCATTGTAAGTAAAGATATGCTCATGAGGTAACAGGATTGCAAACAGTTACTTATTTAATAAAATGCCATATATATTTACCTTTAAAATTAGGGACTATCAGTGATCATATACAGTTCAGATGCTAAAATGGACCCCTTTGCTGTGAGGCCCTTGGGCATATGGCAATTTTCTCTCTGTATGACAAGGCACAGGCTCCACATATCCCTGCAGGCTTGCCTATGTAAGGATGGATATTTTATTGTAAGGTGAATTGTGGTTTCACTGTTTCAGTTTTCCCCTCCTTTCTTGGAGTGTGATTTCCTGCCAAAGGTATGGCAATATCATCTTGGCATCAGAATGGCTTCAGGGAAAGAGAATTGGCTTAACAACTATAGAGCTGGCTTGTGAGACAGTTCATTTTTCTTTTGGCCTTCTCATACCTCAAATGCTTCAGCCATTTCTTGTTTGTAGGGCAGTGGCAAACTTCTCATGAAGATGGTGAGATACAAACACATGTAAGACTGGTGAAATGCGCAGTTACTATATCATGCTGTTGCCCAAATTGTTCTGAAGAATTACACATTTTTCCAAGTCCCATTTGTAATTCTTCTCTTGATTCAGACTATTTTCTACCAGAGGGAAGGGAAGATGAACTGCTTAATGTGCATAGCACTTGGAGCCAAACATTTCCAGAAAAATTAAGGCCTAGATATGGTGGTTTTGTATGCACACAGATGTCTTGTCCGTTCATGGTCATCCCACAGAGACAGTGTTTTCCTGAATGAGATGGTAAGACCTATGTGCACAGAGTATATGCAGTGCTTTTGGTTTCTGATGGGATGAAGTGCCCTTGAAATAATCCCTGGCCTCACAGAAATAAAGGTCCAAGCTCCCAGTTGACATACTTTGGGTCAAAGGATCACAAAACCTGACCTTCTAGAAATGGTGAAAGTCTGAATGGACCAGATTTTTCTGAGCTGCTAATAGGTTTCTATACAGAAGGATCTGTTCTCGTAGTGAAAATACATTTAATTTTAGAAATGGTGTACCTGTGGTGACCAAGTCAAGAGTGGATGACAACCACACAGTTGATAAGAGACTCTACAGCTGTATGGGATGAGGCAACAATGTTCTTCATTGGGCAGCATGGAAAAGTCCTGAAGCACCTCTCAGAAAAGACTAGGGAGAAACCCAACTATGCTGGTTTTTCAGGGTTCAAATTTCAGAGCTGAACTGGGATCCAGACAGAGGCAAATGGTCATTCTCTCCTTACGGAAAGCCTGAAATTGCAAGTTGGCATTTCCCTGATTCCTGAGTTGTTCCCAGTACTGTGCTGTGTGGCATCAGCCTGTCTCACCAGCAGTGTTAGCTCAAACGAGACCCCGAGTCCTCCTTGTCACTGGCAAAGGAGTTTTGCATTCTCATCTGACACATTGCTCTTACTCACAGCTGACCTCTGAGGTGAAGATGGCCTGGGAGGATTGCTCGGAAACATGGGGCATGGGTGGGCTGCAGCATGCAGCCTTGGAGTGAGTCAGCCTCTGTACATCTGTGCCTGCCCTGTGGCTGTGGGCAACTTGCATTTCGGGGCGAGGAGAGAGTAGGAAAGACAGGCCATGAGTGCGGGTGTCGGTAACGTGTGTGTGTGTGTGAGTCAATCTGTGAGTTAGGAACTGAACGCAGAACTAAGCTGGGCTTGGCAGGCAACAGAAGTAGTGGGACTGGCCCTGAGGGTTGGGGCGAAGAGTAGAGGCAGCTCAAGACCTGAAAAGTGCCATCACGGGGACTGGACTGGATCAATACTGCTGTTCCATTGACTTCTGTGTCATACAGCCACAGTGACCACAGTCATACTTAACCTAAGGCTTTCCTCTTCTTCGAGGGGAGGAGAGGGTTCAGAAAAGAACCATCCCATTAGCTGGCTTTGGGGCTGTTTCTTCTCAGGTGGGGGCCTCTGCACCCAGTTACTCACTGGAGGATGACTGGCGGGTGTTCAATACCCACTGCCCGGGGCTGCCCAGATGCTCCTGTGTGAGCGAGGGGAAGAGGTTCACTCTGTGCCAGACAGGGTAGCACCTGCAGAAATTAGGGGAAAATTTGTGCATAATAAGGAGGTGGAACTAAAGCTGGCAGCCAGAAACTAAAAAAAAAAAAAAAAAAAATTCTTAGGAATTACATTAAAATTACATTAATGACTGACTGACAACAACAATAGGATCAAGATGAGTCATGGACAAAGGGCAGTAATGGGCCAGTTTCTAACACAGATTTCTTTGTAGCTGTTGCACAGATCAAAAGAGACTTTCAGCATTCATTCCTAGGGACAATAACACAGAGGCCTACCTCTCCTTTTGATTTTAGCAGGGTAAATCAGGAGTGAATCTGTTAAAGTCAGAGCAATTGGTGTGACACAGTGGATTGAAGGATAAAGATGCCTAAATCCATCACCCAGGAAAGGGACAGCCCTCAAGACTTAAAGATACATTAAAATGATTGGCAGCAGAGACAGTAGGAGTGCAGTTTCTTCCCACAGCACTATCCAGCCAACCTTGACATTTAGGGAGAAGTACCAAGTGAAAAAGACTGCTCTGCCCCCATAGTCCATTTAAGCCTCTGGGACGCTGGCCATCAGCCAGCAGGAGGGCTGGTGTGGAGTGTCCCAGGAAGGCGCCCTGCTGTGCCCCAGTACCCTGAAGGAGCAGTCAGCAGCAGAGGCTGGTGAAGCCCTCTTCTTGCTTATGCTAAGGACAGGCATGGGCTTGCAGGGATTTATGCTGTTCGGTCTCATCGTTTGCTCCTGTTCGTCGCAGTGCTGGATAACCATCTGCTGAAGTTGAGGTTATTTCTAGTGCCTTGGGCAAACTTTTACTTCTGCTTTCTAGCTCATCAGCTGGGTGCCTTTTTTTTCCCCACTGTTGTGCATGGTAAGCCTGGACCGACAAAACGCAGCCCTCTGCAGAGCTGCACATCCGCAGAGCAGCCGGTTCTGCTTCCACATGCAGTATGTTATGGAAAAGGGTTTGGGATGCTTGTAGGATCTTTTTACTACAAGTGGAAAAGGTGATATCTTCTCCTCACCTAGATAGACACTGTCTCGGGTTATAGCTTTGCCTAACTTCTTGGGAGCCCAGATCTTGGTGGGAACCTGTTGGCACTGCAGTATTGTTCTCCTCCACAACACTAATTAGCCTTCATTGGCCTAGTTCTCCACTGACACTGGCCTCCTAAGCTGCCTCAGGGAGATTTAGATATAAAGGTGTCACTTCTATTCCACTGCTTATATATGGAAGAGTTGGTGATGGAGCTTGGAAGAAAGAGGTTTGAAATTCCTGCTTGCTCTCCATTTCTGGTTTCTGCTTTCTCCTCCCAGCAGATTAGGAGGTATCTGTATTTCAGGTTCATTTTTTCTAGTTTTAATGGAGAATGCCTGCTGGTATTTTCCAGTTGACTACGTTTATTTTACAGAGCGATCTTATAATTCTGTCATTCAGTGTGGCCTTCTGTTCCCTCTAGTGGTGACTGGGCTCTCTGTTAGGCGTAGCTTCATAGGGACTTCAGTTTAGGTCTGTGCCTACTTCCAAGATCTAATTTACCTCCATCTATGTCGTTCACACACAGATACTCAGTAAGAGGGCTAGAGGGCATGTAACCCAAGCATTGGAGTTTAAGTATCACCCTAGTGTACCTTACACAGCCTGATGGGTCAAGCACCAGCTGGTGTCCCAGAAGCACTTTGGTTTCCACCACTGCAGGCACAGGATCTCTCCTGCCTGGACCTGGATCTTCTGAAGGGCAGATCCAAAAGCAGGTAGAGGTCAAACTAAAAGCACAATGTACAGAAGGAAAGTGTGTGGATCATAGGACTGGGTGTGCCTGGGCCAAGATCTTCACCTTGCCATGTAGATGTGCTCCATTTAGGGGTCGAGGAGCTTGCAGTTGCCTTGGTGACTGGAGCTGGCTCTATTAGTGCAAACAGGAGAGTTTAATCCAGTATAGTCCAGAGGATTAAGAACAAGTCCCTGCAGCGCTGTGCAAGAAGGGGTGATTTCAAGGATGATGTGAGGCAGATACCATTTTTTGTGTTATGTTTAGCCAACATGGGAGTACTGGATTGAGTAAGTCATCTGCTTATCATTCACCACACTGCAAAGAGTGCATTATCCTTCCTATATTCCAGAAGCCCTTAGTTTTTGAAAGGGACGAGAATTTCACTGGGGACTACCAGTTCTCTGTCAGCAGTACCATCAACCAACAGTAGTTTCTCAGGTTTTTGCAATGGAAACGAAACCTCTGTCTAAAGGAAAATCAGTAATAATGTTGTATTAGTCCTTGACAAATGCACAGGAGTATGTGCTAGCACCATCTAGCCAGCATCTCCATCATTGCATCACCAACTGCCTCTTTCTCCCTATTTTTTATCTTACAACTCAATGCAAGGATTTGCCCTGTATTTTAAGCTCCAACTCTCAATTACTGCCTTATATCCTTTGTCCTCTGGCATAATTACACATCCTCCTCCCTTCCCCACTGTCTGTCAGGGAGAGCATGCAGTCTTGCAGGTGGAGCCATCAACCATGTTCCAGTGCTTGGGGTGAGGAGGAAGGGAGACGTTCTGGTGATTTCCCAAACCTCAGACCCCTCTGAGAAGGGTGAAGCCAGAGTAATTCTGAACTGTGCTTACCATAAGTGTCTGAAACATGGAGAAAATGGCTACAGAGCCCATATTGAAGCTTCCCCTAGGGAAGTTTTAGAAACAGGGAGCTGTGAAGTCAATTTGCTACCTGCCTTCTCCAGATGGGGTAGCCCCAGGCATGAGTCACCTGGACCCAACTGCCTAATTTCTAGACCATGTGTCCAATGCAGCAGGGGAGTGGCCAGATGAGCAGCAAGTAATCACCTGAGGCAAGGAATCACCATAGATCAGGCGATGCTGTGGGGACAGCCATCCTTGCACGCTGTGTAAGCACCACCCCGTTTTGCGCTGTGGAGGCTGTCCTGGCAGCCCACTCTGTCCTGGAGCTTGCACAGCTCCTGAGCTCAGCTCCTGGCCCCCTTTTTCGGGCTGTGCGCTACCTGGGCGGTGACACGGAGGTGGTACAGCAGCATGTGAGAGAGAGCAGGATATCCCTGCAAGCTCCCGTTCCTTGTCCCCAGCAGCATGTGAAGGTCGCCGGCTCCTGGGTAAATTTCCATCGGATGCGGCACTCTCCCATTGCGACTCAGCATTTCTGACACCCGACTGCAGCTTCTCTTTCTCATTTGATCATTTTCTTGGTGAGAGGAGATAACAGCCGTTACTAGAGTGATTTGGCCACTGTCCAACAATGTGTATATTACTCACACATTTCCCTCCTAGCAAAAGGCTTTTCTTTTTTCTCTGTCTGGTTGCAGCCTCTTCCCATCTTCATCATTAGATTGCTCAGAAGGTCAGTGCTAAAAGAGAAATCTCCAAGGCTTTTTTTACAACCCAGACTAAGGGCCAGGGGGAGGGAGAGCCCAATCGAATTGATTCTTCACTAGGATTTTCTCTGATGCAGCTGAAAACACGATCCTGGAAAACTGGATATTTATAGAAACGGGACTGCCCCACTTGGGTAAATCTCAAGGTCGTCTGATGATCACTGCAGAAGGAATGGCCAGATATCTGTTGCCCCAGCATCATGAGACGTTAGACCTCAGCACTGAAATCTGCATACAAAATGGGATCCTACTCCCTCTCCCTAACAACCATCTCTCCTGAAAATGCATTAAGGAAACACACAGCCCAGTACTGAGGCTGCTCGAAATGCCTGCATGGCTTTTTTTTTTTCTTTTTTTTTTTTCCCTGCTGCGAGAACATTAAGCTATTAACTCTAATACCCTCTGAGGTAGAACCAAGCTTGTCTGTAACTCATTTCACATATAGGGCATATTAGGAGTTTGCTTTAACAACAGATGAAGGACCGAGTGCTGGCCAGGAGCCAGTTCTTTGATTTGTGAGCCCTGCCCATCCCTTCAGGGAATTCTGCCTGGAGGTGCTGGATGCCTGTGTCCCCAGAGAGGAAAGAAGAGCAGAGCACTCCTGCTTTCATTACATCTCTTACATTCCTGCACAAAGACAAGCCCTATCCACATTGTCAGGTGAGCACAGTCCTTTCACTGCCCTCATGCTCCCAAAAGTGCCCAGCTGCCAGAGAAATCTTTGGTAGCAGGCGAAAGTGAGAACATGGTCGGGACCGCAGCTATTTCATACTGGCCCACAAAAGGGGCCAGGCATAAAGAGTGAGGGATCTCCACTGGAGAAAGCAGAGTCAAGGAGTCCCTGTCCCGAGATGGCTGCCCACTTCTGAAGGTTTAAAACACTCTCCCCTTCAAAAACATTAAAGGCAAACTAAATGCAACCTCTAGACAACCTTCCTGAATTGCCTTTCCTGAGCACAGAGGAAAATCTTCCCTAATGTTTTGTTTCTGCTGTATCTTTTCTCCAGCGGGGGTGCTTGCAAGAACCTTAAAGTTTTGTGTACAGGGTTGATAGGGTAAATTAGGGTAATTATTCATATTGTCAAACATTTATTCTGCTGTGAACCGAAATACTTGATCGCAGTGACAGTATTGTAGCCAACACAATACAGTGCAAAGCAGTAATAAAAGCCAAATGTATCCACACAAAAAAAAAAAGTCAGTCTGTGTCACGGTGATCTGTGACGAGTGTGAGAATAATCACGTGGCAGCTGCAACCAGGAGCAAGCAAAGCATGCAGCAAAGCTGAGCTCTCACGAGCATACTGCATGAAGGGTACGTTTTTGCTGTTGCATGACCTTGGTCAGATTGAGCTAGACCAGCAAATACAAGTGTGCCAAGCTGTACTGGAGCGTGTCCTTTGCAAAGGTGCGCCCACTCGAGTGAGGCCACAGGACTTGTGCAATCATTTGCCAGGTCCTCAGCCCTGCAGCACCCTGAGGATATGTTTTTTTTTCTGTGTAGCTGGAAGCTGGTCTGGGTGTCTCCATGGAAATACTAGAAATAATGCCTGCCCATCAGGCTGCATTCCAGGTGGATTTAAATCTGGTATACAGCGTCGTAGTGAGGGGTCATTTCTGATGTAGGAGGAGTGAGTAGGTAGCTGACCAAGAATATGTGGCCCAGGGGAAGTAATGGAAAAGCACTGGAAGACTAGCGGGTTTGAATACAGTGGCTAACAGCCTGAGCCTGAGCCAAGTTGAATGGCTCATTGCACTCAGGTGACAGGTTCTTGTGGGTCAAGGGGAACTGGATAAGGAAAAAAACCCGTGCAAAAGCTCAAGTTAATGCTGCAAGTGAACGTGAACACTGAGTGTGAACATGCAGTGCTGCACAGAAGGGTGTACAGGTACAAAAATGAGACACAGGGCAAGACAGTCCAAGGTATTTAACCAGTGAAAGCCAGAGCAAACCTCCCTGGTCTGGGAAGGAAAACTTATAGATTATATAGGTTTAAAGGTGGATCCTATGGGAAAAGCAGGGGTTACTTGTCTCTGAAAAGCAGAGGCTGTGGGAGGATATGAATTCCTAGCCAAGGACAGTCCATCTTGCTAGGACTTGCATGAAATTGAATCCACTGTAGAGGATTCAGACCAGAAGGGCTGCAGCTAATACACATGACATTCTGAAGGATTAAAAGGATGTTTTTTCATGGGCCAGATTACATTAGGGAGGTTGACACTGTCATAACAAGGTGAGTCCTATTATCCATCCAGGAGTATGCATGACAAATATGAGAGGTCCACTGGAGTATGAAATGTAGAAGCAGCCTAGTTACACGGGAGGGGCTGGTGAATGCACTGGTGGGAGAGAAGCCTGTGACTATACTGTTTATCTAGTTAAACTTTAAAAAGTGGGGCAGAGCTTGTCTCTGTTGTGTGTTCAGTGTTGTGTTAGCCATATTTTGGAGCTTGTAGGATTGCCTTTAGTTAGCAAGTTCCAGCTCAAAGGAGGCAAATGGTACACAAACCACCCAAAATACAGCTTGTCGTAGGAATTCAATACTATTTGTTGATAGATGTTTTACCTTTTCATTTGAATGCTCTCAGAAGGGAAATATGTTGCCCTGATCTGCCAGATACCTGGATGATTAATACACAGCTGAGGTACTAAGTGTCTTCAGGTGGCCTCACAAAGGTGTCTGGTAAACAAGAAAGACAAAGCTGTAGCTCTGACATTGTGGAAGCCTTTGTCTGCTCTTTTTTTCTCCTATTTATCAACACTTGTGCATTGAAGAAGAACTGTAGCATAATCAATTATTATGCTTATGCCCCAGTCCATGCGATCAGGGCTTGAGCAGAATTCTCTTCTTAGGTCTCACCCTAACAACAACTCGATATTTGCTCTCTCCCAGCGGATCTGGGAGCAAGAATACATCTGTACATTTCTAACAACGGGACAACCATCCCCAACAACACAGCGTGCTAAAGGGGCCCTACAAGTACTGTACAATTTAGGGCCACGCCTGGTAAGAGGGACATAATCTGTTCGTTCACTGCCTCTAACTCTGTTTTGTGCTTAAATTCTACAAAGTCAGGAGAGGCTCCTCCTGCTGTGCACATTTTTGAGAGACCTCCAAATAGAACGACCTCCTTTTCTGCTCCCTTGGTGAGAGGACACCCTTCTGCCTACAGTGAAATGAAGCAAATAATAGCATCTGCAAGTCCAGGGGGCATCTTTCAGCACTGGAAGCTTACAGGTTTTGCCTGGTATTTTCCCTCTTCCTAAAGCGCATGTTAATGGTTTTGACCTTTCCAGTAATTTGATTCCAAAAACGGTGTTGTGGCAGCTGAGCTCTGAGCTTTCATTTTGAAGAGAAGATTATTATTGCTCTGAAATCAAAGCAAAGGGCTGCTTGTTCAAGTCTCTGTGGAGATCCCCTCGTGTATGGAGATCTTCCTCTCATTCTCTCTGTGCCCTCAGCTGTGGGCCCGCTGTTAGGCCTTTCCCGTCTGCTTGACCAACGTGAGGATACATTTGCTGCCAGTTCTTTGCATCACTGTAGGATGGAAAAGCTCTAGGAGAGCCAAGCTGGTTGAATGTTTTGGGGCAATACCAAAGGAATCTGGTACACATGTACCTAGGATAGAGGTATGTGTGAGTGTGTGAAAACATCTGTTCTTGGTGTGCAGTGGTCAGAAGAACATTTAGGCTGCTTGCACAGAGACCGCCTTTGCCTGAAGCAGAAGCTGGCTCACACGAAGGGTCTCCTTCCAGATCTGGGTTTCCTTGTCTCCTCCCACAGTGTGAATAATCCGTAACATTTCTGTGACTCAGTGGATTTGCGATGAAAATTCATGGCAATATTTTCGAAGTCCCAGTCTAATACCTGAGCCCCGACAGGATTCGTTCCCCCACATCTCTGGCATTTTGCACAGTTATGTAATGTGTCTTACTCACAGCACCGAAATCGGGAGTATGGCCATGTACTGAGGAACAAGTGAAATTCAGAGTACAATCCAAACCTCCACCTTTGCTCAGTTTTGAAAACCTCCTCATTCTTGTTTGGTTTTCCGCCTTTTTTTTTACAATGTCATTTTTTGGTGGCTTACATTTGCAGATAGTTTGCTCTGCTGGCAGGAATAATTAAGGTCACAGCTTTATTTTTAACCTCTGCATTTGCCTTGCAAAAGTCAAAGTACTGTACAGAAAGAAAGTCCAGTTAGCTACTTCACAAACCTGACAGCCACAAGCCTGGCTGTTTCATCCCCTCTTCTACTATTTCTCTTTCTCCTGTTCCCTAAATGCTTATTAAGAACAGCAATTGTGAGCAGAGGTGTACAAAAAGAGAAGTAATCTCACCCATACAACCCCCTAAACTCATGGTTATGTTCCTTATATCAACTGAATAGAAAGCTGCTGTCCTCAGCAAACTGGCAGTAAAGATCATTTGGGAGCTCACTGCTCAGTGCAGAGCAATATCTGTTCTCAGTGCAATTTCTGGTTGCTACCTTATGGAAAGTGTTCTTTTTGCTGTGCATGACAAAGGTTGTTCTCCAAGGTTTGACAGAGCATTCGCAGTCACATGCAGACACCATAGAGCCTCGTCATGGGGCAAGTACGCTGGGGAATCGTCATAAGAGGACTGTTCAGATATTTTTGTGTCATATTCTGAGAGGGGAATTTACCTGGCTAACTGAAAGGTAGGGGTAAACCACTTTGCAGTGAGATCACATACATGAATGCAAATAGGATTGGAAAACGCTAGGTGTAACCCTTGCATGTCTGCACCATCTGCCTTTTCTGGGCCGTAATCTCCTTTTTGGAGAGGTTGTATCAGCCACTGCTGCTGTCTCTAATAATCACAGCAGTACTGACTGCGCTGCTCGTATTTTCACACAGCCGTGATCTCCCACTGCAAAAACTGCCTACCTTAGGGCTGCAGCCTTGAAAGCAGACCCACCAGACCCACCTGCAGACCGCTGTGCCAGGAGCTGAGCAGGCGGGGAAGCCAGGGCCAGAAGAGCAGGCACGCATTGCAGAGCCACTGACAGGCTCTGTTTCACAGGTGAACAAACTGAGACAGATGGAGGGAAAGTGAACTGCTCAAATTGCTATGAGTAATGTCAGTGGCAATGCCCAGTCTTCAAAATAAGCCTGGCTTAGGCCAGGTTCTGTGCGACGTGCAATAAACTGGACTGCCACATCCCTGGGCTCCACACTGCTGCCCCAGGGAGATCGCTGCAGGCAGCTGGCACAGCCGATGCTGCGGTTGCACCAGTGTTGGCTCTGATCCGACAGTGCTCCTGGGGGACCTTCCCCTTTCTTTCTCCTGAGGGTGTCTGTGTTGACACTAAAAAACAAAACAAAACAAGACAAAAAAACACCACCACAGTAGCTTATTCTTCATACAATAGGTGCTCTGTCTTAAACTGAAGTAATCCTCTTTGGGTTTTGATCCGGTTTAGCTCAGTCTTCACTTTCTGGGCACATGATACAGTTGGGTGACTGAATGATTTATAGGTACCACCTGGCAGGGGCAGAGACATTGACATTTGAAGAGTCAGTAATGCTGAAACAAAGGCTTTGTTGTTTGCTGATGCTCTGAGAATAGGCACACCTCATGTTTCCCCTCTTCACCTCGTCCCTTTGTTACCATCTCCCAATCCACTCCAGTCTACATTTTCCACTCCTTCCTTCACTCCCTAGATTTTGCTGCCTGGGTTTCCTTGTTGGAAAGTGATGCTCGGGTGCTCCATGCCCTGGTTGTGCAGAGATTTCAGTAGACCACGAGCAAAAGTTGAAACGATCACCTTTTTTGCAGTCAGATGTATTACAGTGATGAATCAGGACTCTCGACAACCTCTCCTAACTGGGAGCTCAGGGTGGACTAGCCTGCCCCATTTCTTGACCTCTGAGTAACCCTTTTCTGCCTGACTTCTTTCCATTTCTTTAGATCTAAGCATCTGCTAGACCCCTGTCTCTGACTTGAGAGCATTCTCACCCATGAGCCCTGGTTTGGACTTTGACCTTCCTCATAATCCTACTGCTTGGCCAGGCCCCAGGCTCGAGGAGACTGGTCAGTGGGCAGTCCACTCTGCAGGGAGAGAGAGGGCTGCGAAGGAGAGATGTGATGGAAATCATCCCAAATAATATTTGCCATTTTTGGCAGCTGTCCTTCCAGAGGAGTGATTTAATTACCCGTGATGTGATGTGTACCCACCCTAGGCCAGCTCTAATCCACCAGTTCTTCTCGTCTTGCAGGAAAAATAATGGGATGGAAAGGAACCAAACAGATGAGCTTGTGTTGGGGCTAGGACTTAGATGGCTCATATGGCTCTTTCATGGCTCATATGGCTATGTCAGACAAACCCGTGATTCATTGACTTGTCTTGTTATTCAGACTTTGCCTAGCTGTCCATCATCCTAGGAACCAGCTGGTTTCCTGAAAGCTAATTCTCCCTGCTGACACTGCCACTTCAACCTAGTATCTTTGGAAATCCTAGGACACTTCTCGCACTGTTTGGTAGGCTTGGACCTGGCCTACATATGCTAGGAGGCCTTGTCACTGCTCTTTGAACAGCATGACCCTCCAGCAGCTATTCGGCTAAAGTATATGAATGCTCTTGGGGATGTGCTTCACTTTTAAAAAGAGAAAGACAGAGAAGAGCAGAAATACACACAGAAAGCTGTCAAATAATGAAAAACAAAGAAGTTTCTAAGGCTCGCTCTCTTTTCAAATTGACTACTTGCCATCCAGTGTTAATGGTGTATTGCTCACGTCTCCAGAAAAGGTAATTAGGACGAAGGAGTTGCAGGTTTCGGGAGCTAGATGAGTTGGGAAGGATAAATAGCTCCATCCCATAGTAACACTAGTCAGTCAGGCATGTGCTGTGTGTCACTCAGTGGAGGAGTGCTCGCTCCACTGCGCAGCATCTGTGCCAGTGCCAACAGTAGTAGCTTCAGTCCTCTCTTCCTGCCTTGTCTTCCCACCGTGACCTCCCCCTGCACCTTCACCCTTAGTATCAGGCTGCTTCCTGCAGCCTTGGAGAGTCCTTTGCAGGATCCCATCACCAGCCCCGTTTGGGGGATACCAGCAAACAGCTGGCTCTGCAGGAATATTCAAAATCTTTTCCAGATGCTTGAAACGTGTGCCTGAAAGCCACAGGCTGAGCAAGAGAGAAGGATGTGATAAATCAGACAGATGTTTTATTTGTCCTTTCTGACCTGTATGAGAGTATCATTATTTGATGCTGTGCTTTCAGAGCATGAGCAGGCCTTGTGTGAGCCTCAACACAGGAGTGAGCATAGCTCAGATACCTGGAAGGACATACGTACTTTGATTTATTGTAGGGGGAGTAACAGAAGAGAATAAAACTACATTTCTCCCATTTATGGAGGGTTTGCTGTGTGTCTGCTGTACATTTTCCTCCCTTGGACAGAGCTGTTGAATGGCTGTCAGTACACTGAAGGCTTTTAAATATAATAGAAAGCCAACCTAAACTTCCCTCATCTGGTCTGGATAATCTGACTGATCTCACCATTCCTGCCGAACAATGGAAAATTGCCTGAATATTTAAACATGTATTGTTCTTAGGGAAACAAAATGTTCAGCTAGTTTGGTTGCCTTAGCAACATCCACTTCTAAAAATACAAAAGAGACAATCTACAAAATAAGTGAACATGTAGAACAGGCAAGGAGAGAAAATGCTTCTTTCTCCCTGACCCAGAGCAACTGGGTCGTGGGCACGAAGTGCCTTCATTTAAATGTCTGTGAAGGATTTAGGGCATATCTTCACACACTGGTTGCACAAGTTTAATTTTAAGTAGTCTAAAACGTGACTACTGTTAAGCCCATGCAAGCCCCTGTGACATCTCTTTTATACTGGTTCCAAACTGATTTTTGTTGATGGTAAGTTTACAGTGAAATGAGCACAGAAAGCACAGATCCACCAGAAGTAAGCAGCAGGTCACTGGGGTGATTGCTGGGGGCCGGGGGATAGGGGGGCTCAAACTGTTAGAGTTAATTAAGAATGAACAAAAGCCAACCTGAGACAGACCTTGAGAAGGAAAGAAAAAGAAACAACAACCAACTCCTTTGTGACGTGACACGGAGAGGACCTATGTGTGTTTGGGGAAAGTAATGAGAAGATCATAGGTGTGACCCAAGGACAGCAGGAATAGAACGGAGTAATATTTCAGTTTTCAGTAACTGTGACAATGGAGAACACAGAACAAACACTGTATGTATAGAAAAGGAAATGACTGCATTCGAGATGAAACTAGAACGTAAGCATCTCGATCAGCTCCAGTCCCAGGGACCAGAATATCTCAGAATATTGAGATAGCTGGCATATGAAACGGCAAGTCTTCTAGGGCGGATTTTTAATTAATCTATCAAGTTGGTGGTGGCACTGTCTGACTGCAGAATAACAGATGCAGTACTTCTGTTATCTCTAAGAAAGGGAAGAGTGTAATCTAGGGAACTGCAGACCCACTCTTATGACCTCCACAGTGCATACAGCCTTAGAGCCAATTTTTAGGAAAGAATAATAAAAAATATGGAAGCAAATGAGCAACAACGCGGTACAGTGCAATATTAGTTTGTTGAAGGCAGAGCATGCCAGAATAACTTGATATCTTTCTCTGATAAGGCAACTGTTTTGGACAGGGAAAATGATAGAGATCTTGTCTGTCCCAGACTACAATAAATTATTTGACACGGTACCATATGCAAAATTAATAGCTAAAATAGAAGTTATGAAAAAATTAGAAGGCAGACAAAAAACTGGCTGATGCAGAGACAGAGGTAGGTTGTACGGAGAAGGAAAGCATCAGGTTGGAAGAATGGAAATCAGAGACTGGCTTTGCTAGTGCATTAGCTTTACTATGCATAAATATATCAGCATTCATAACAACAACACTGTGATGGCTCGGCAGCTGGAAATGCCAGAGAAGCACAAAAGCTTGCACAAGTAATATGTTATATTGTCATCACAGCATGACTGTGAGCCCCAATGTGTTACAAATGTGAAAAGACAAATAGTACCCTACAACGTATCCAGAGAGAGAGGGAAGAATGAATAGTGTTATACAGGGCTCAGGAGACATCTGAACTGAAAAAAATGATGTGCACTTCTTGTCACCTACTTACTAGAAATATGTATTCCCGTGGGAACAGGTGAAGAAAAGGGCTAGCAGATGATACCGGGAACACAGAGACTCCTAGCCTACGTGGAGAAATGAGGAGAGAGTGGCTTTTTCAGCCAGCAAAATGAAGGATGAGAAAGGCTGTATTTCCTCTCTATAAGTGTATCAGGGTGTAAAGATCAGAAGAGAGGAAATCATTAAAGGTGAAGGAAGAGTTTATCCCAAGAACAAATGGGTAAGAACTGACCATAAAGGGATTTAGCTTGGAAATTAGAAGAAAGTTTCTAGCCATCAGAGTAATTAGGTTTGGGAACAGTCTTTAATGGTAGAAGCGAGGAAAGGAGCCCAACTTGCTTTGAGAAGGATTCACTGAAATGAAAGACAGTTTGTGCCGTGGCTGCCTGTAATGGCACTCAGTGACCCAGAATTTTCTAGAGCTATATTTGCTGAACCACGGATCAGTTTTGTGGGACCCATATCCAAGAGGTCATCACTTTGTGTAGATGTAGTCTATGCTTTCAGCCACACCAGTACAGCTCAGGGTGCAAACCAGTGATTCACTGGGAAACACTTGTTGGGGAGAGAGTGACAGCAGGGAAAGGCAAATACTGTTACAGCAGAAGGCCCTTATCCATCCCTAGCACTGAGGAGCACAGGATGACTCCACACTTGCAAACTGGGGATAGAGCCCTGCGATACTGGTGCCAACAGATGAGCCAAAAGATCCTCTTGAAGACCAGTCATGAACCAGGCAGAGAGAAAGAGCCCTGACTCTCCTGATCTGTTCCTGTTTGCTTTCCCCCATGAGCTGTGACTTCGTTGAGGCTGTTCAGATGAAAGCTGTCTTTTTTCTGGGTGTTGTTCGTCCTCTTTTATCGCTTACAAGGTGTTTGCCATTCTGTATTTATGCTCCTCATTTCATTTTGTGACAGTTCCTCTCACAGAAACTTTTTACAGAAGAAGAACTGATGTTAAAGCTGACAAAGTGACTTGCCTAAAGCTGCTCAGAAAGTCTGTGGTAGAACAGATTATCTACCCAATTCCTGCTCCCTGCCTAACCCAAAGCTGTTGTCTCTGCTACCCTCTCCTCCTTGTTTAACTGTCCACTTCCATTTTAGCCTGCCTCTCTCAAGCTCTCTCCTAGCCCTCACTTCTCTCTTCTTGCCAGCTGAAGCCCACAGCTCAGGCGCCACCCTGCAAGCCACTACCCTTTGGTGTCTCTTGGTTCTCTGTTTGTGCCATCCATTGCTCTCATGGTTGTAGATCACCACAGCAACAGCACAGCGGTGGTAAGGAGGAATGTAAAAACCATCAGTATTGTGGCCGTGGCCATGGCAATATACAACTACCAGCGGGAAGCAGGGCTTTGGGAGACACCCAGACAGATTTCTTGGTTTATACATTGGATAGATGCTAACACAGTAGACTTGACAGATCTTGCTCATCAAGGGTAGAAAAACTCATGCAGTCAGCTCCCAGCTTGTGCCGCCTCAGCAGGCAGCTTTTGCCCTGTGTTTTCTCTGCAACAGTGCAGCCTCTTTCTCCCCCGTGACCCCCTATACCAGGCACAGCTGGTGAGCATCATCAGTGATCCCCTGGGGAGCATCTCAGGGGAACAGGTGCCACAGAGCAGGACAGAAACCTGTCGTGCTGTCATGTGAGCCAGTCAACCACATGTACTCCCATCAATATAATGCACAGAGGAGAAACAGAGTTGGCAGAGAAGAAAGCAAAGGCAGCAGATACTGCAGTTGCTATGCAAGGCTGCTGAAATGATATGAAGTGACTATTCTGGGGGTATCTATAATGCAAGGAAACTCACATGTGCCTATGTTTCAACAGGCAGCGTGATCTGCAGCCCATCTCTACATGTGCTTCAGTCTGGAGAAGCAGCTAATTATATACCTTCTACACTCTACTGTAATTATTATGTCTCCAGAAACAAAATTTATGTGCTGTCGTGAAAGAGTCTGTTTATGCTACTGCAGCCCTTCAGGTGAGCAGGCTCGTGAGAGGCTGGTGTTTTGAGCAGGGAGATTTTCTCGGAAGTATTTTGACTCTTATGCGTGTAAGTTGTGATAAGAATGGAGATCTTTCTCATCATATGTGTGTCTTTCCAGTCAGGCAGTCTTGTAAGCAACTGTGATATGGTGACCGTAATATCTGAGTATACAGCCAGTTGCAGAGAATCCTGCCTTTCACAATCTTCCTGTTACCATCCCATTTGTATGGATGTGAATTTTGATGCAATTGCAGCAATTGCATACAAGGAAAATGACTTAGTTATGTATAAATGTGGTCAGTGCCATAAGTGTCTGAGAAATTATTAATCATAATGGGCCTGATTTTCAGATGAATCAAGTTAATATTTTTCTCAGAGAAAAGTGTGCAGGGCAAGGTGACTTAAGCTAACATCTTACCCAGCTAACCTTTATCCTGCAGAGAGATTAAAATGGATCCAAAGAAAATGTTATTAAAAGGAGTTCAGGGTTTGCTCTAACTATGCCAGAGGTTTATATTCCTTTAGAGACTGCTGTAATGGCCAGAGATTTGTATGTGCTCTCCTCTGTCTGTTCCTAAATAGCAAGAGAAGCAACAGACATAAAGCTGGGTGTTTCAAGTCAGTGCTTATGAACTCTCGTCCAAAGACCAGAGGTGACTGGTAAGACACTAAAGGTTATCTAGATAATGCTGTAAAAATGCACACTGAAATAAAACTCAGATGCACATTCCTGCTCACAAACAACGACAGGAGAAAGTAAATGATATTTTATTTATATAGATGGGAAAAAATTAAAGGTATGCACAAAAAAATCCTAATTTTTAGTTGGTTATAAAGGAAAAGCAGTGAGCTGTGACTTTTCTTTCATAACAACTGGATTGCTAAGAAACATAGCTACCCTCTGTCTCAGTGCAACTCTTGATCGACTTGCTAACTGTTTTGTACCACAGGCTCTCTGACAAGGATCTGTCCCACTCTCTCCCTTTTTTCTCCATCCTCTCTCCCAGCTAAAGAGCTCACACACTACAGTGAAAACCTGGGGGCTCAGATCTCACTGTCTCCACCACCACACTTCAGTCTTAACCCCTAGAGAGTTTTCAATTCTCTTGTTGTCACGACAGTTGAAGGGAAGCCCACTTTGTGCATGAGCTTCTGCTTTGCAAAGCTTCATGCAAAGATTTCTGCTTTTTTTCAGGAGGATTCTTCCCCTCTTCCCTTAGCTCTAGTTCATGATTAGCTGAAGGAATGATGTGGACTCATCCCCTTTCTTCTGAGGCATCACATCCTGCTAATAGCAAGAGATTCTAGCCTCATGGCCCAGTGGTCAAAGGCAATGAACCCATGATGTGATCCTCTCTCTCCTGCATATGTAGTCCTGCTTGGCCTCTTTGATCAGGCTCCCTAGCTGTCACACCCCCTTTCCAATGGTGATTTCCAGCTGTTGGTTTCATGCCACCCCTCCTCTGAACTGTGGTTAAAATAACTGTGGGAGTTCTTTGGCTCTGGGGACTGTCATCATAGGCTTTCTTGAGTATCTGGTGACGCGGCAATGCATCACCTTACAGTATGGGGACACAGCATAAGAAAGAGGAAGGGAACAAGCAGGGAACTGAACTCCACCAGAGGTTGTGTCTGCTCTAGGGCACGTTGGCAGGCAGCCACATCACAGAATTGCAAAATCACAGACTGTTTGAGGTTGGAAGAGACCTCTGTAGATCATCTAGTCCAACCCCCTGCTCAAGAAGGCTCACAGAAAGCACATTGCACAGGATCATGTACAGGTGGGTTTTGAAAATCTCCAGAGGAGGAGACTCTACAATCTCTCTGGGCAGCCTGTTCCAGTGCTCTGTCACCCTCACAGTAAAGAAGATTTTCCTCACATGCAGTGGAACTTCCTGTGTTTCAGTTTGTGCCCATTGCTTCTCATCCTATTGTTGAGCACCACCAAAAAGTCTGGCCCTATCCTCTTGACGCCTTCCACTAAAATACTTATATATATTGATAAGATCCCCTCTCAGCCTTCTCTTCTCCATGCTAAACAGGCCCAGCTCTCTCAGCCTTTCCTCATAAGAGAGATGCTCCAGTCCCCTAATCATCTTAGTAGCCAGCCACTGAACTCGCTTCAGTAGTTCCAGGTCTCTCTTGTACTGGGCAGCCCAGAAGTGGACACAGGATGCTAGGTGTGACCTCACCAGGGCTGAGTAGAAGGGCAGGATCACCTCCTAACACTCTTCCAAATGCACCCAAGGATACCATTGGCCTTCTTGGCCACAAGGGCAGTTGGCTCATGGTCAGTTTGTCCTCTAGGACAGCCAAGTCCTTCTCTAAAGAGCTGCTTTCCAGCAGGGCAGCCTCCAGCCTGTACTGGTGCATGGGGTTATTCCTCCCTAGTGCAGGACCCTGCACTTGCCTTTGTTGGCATTCATGAGGTTCCTCTCCACCCAACTTTCCAGCCTGTCCACGTTTCTCTGAATGGCAGCGCAGCTTTCTGGTGTATCTATTGGCCACCCCTCTCAGTTTTGTGTCTTCAGCAAACATGCCAAGGGTGCACTCTGTCCCTTCATCCAGGTCACTGAATAAGTTGAACACGACTGGATCCAGTACTGACCCCATCTGTATGTGTTTGTAGTTACACTTGGCTCATCTGTCATGCTCTCCTACACTGCTTTCCATCAGGCAGGAGAATCTGCCAGGATATAAAAGCTAATCTAGGTGGGGAGACCCCAGGATTTTCTCTCTTGTCAACTACAAAACCTACCCAGCTCATCTGTCACCACCTTTTTACGTACAGCTTTGATGGCAATCACTGATTTGTTCCTGAAACTGGAGGTAGATACAAGTAAGACAGTAAAAATGCCTTTACTCTTCTTCCCTTTGTAGGAAGGAAAAATGCTCATGAACCTGGAGATCCATGTGAGCAAGGCCAGAAGATGAGTGGGGCTCTCTGCTGAAGAAATACAGTTGTGCCCCATTGCTGCTGTTGCCCTCTGACTAGCAGAAAACGTCCTGAGCTCAGGAACATCCCTGCAAACAGACACTGGTTCTTGCTCTTGCTTGTTCTGCACAGCCCCTGCCTGGGACCTGGTAGGAGTGCGAAGCCAAATTTCCATTACATTAGAAGTGTGGATCATGAAATTTGGTCTGGGACAGGCTGGTGACTGTTCTCAGACAGCAAAAAGCTTTGTTTCAAGGTATTTAAAAAACATTTCACAGGGCCATGGGGAGGAGCAGGGGAAACCTTGCTTGTTCAGCTTTTCTGTCTGAAGCCAAAAACTTCCCTAGGGTTTCATAAGTTTTGGATATGGGGTGCATAATGTAACTGGAAGTTTGTACTTTCTGACTAATAAAGGATTTCCTCAGAAAAAAAAAACATTCTAGGTAGCATTGAAGCACATGGCAGAATATCATGAATATGCTGCAATATTTAGGTTTAAGGTGAAATAAAAACCAAAAAGAGTGGATGAACTCTCATAAAATCTCTCCATTGCCATGGTTTTTAAGATAGCAAGTATCATTTTGTACTTAACATAGAAATTGCCTCCTGCAGAATACCTTATTAAATTTTAGCCAGCAGTGAAACAGCAGATGGGTAGCAAAATGCCACCTTGAGCTCATCACTCTCTGAGGTAATGCACCTTGCTTTAATGCATTAGTTTAGATAAAACACCACATCCACCATGCTCAGACCGTGAACAGAGTTAGTTCTTGCAGGCTTACAAGCACAGCAGATCTCCAAAGCCAAACCCAGACTCTCCTGAAATGAGCTGAAGTTCTGCTCTGTCTTGGATTTCAGGAGAGCCAGGACTTTTTCCCCACATCTGCTTTCATCAGAATAACTTTTTTTTTTTTCTCTCCATGCTGCTCTTTACCCAGCATACATCCCAAACCACCTATCTTATCAGTGCCCTTTTCTCATTTCAATCCTTGGCTGTCTTCCATGAAGAATCACTTAATATGAATTACTACTTTACCATTTTGAAGTTACTTTAGATATCTGTAAGGCCTTCCATAATCTGGCTATGCTATGCCTGCTTAAATTATGCCAGCTTAAACCAAGTCACTGTATTTGTTGCAGTTCCTCTCCCCTGTTGTTCTCCAGTTATTTCCTTACTCCTCCATTACTCCTGTGGCCACATTCTAAGTTCCTGAGAGAAACCCATCTTGAGACACTAAAAACAGCAGGATTACCCCACCAGGAGGCTCCAACCCACAACTGCCTCTCAAGGGCGAGTGCCCCCCCTTAACACCCCAGCTGACATCCCCACCACTGTGTGCACCCATGGAGGCATCCCACCACCCAGCCCTTTGCATTCTTTCCAGAAAATCTGGAGGGGTCATAGCACAGCAGTGGGCACAAGAAAGAGTGCCCTGAAGGTTGGCTTTAAAGCCGTGAACTGATGACGTTGTCAGCACATAGTGTTCATTCCCAAGTCATGAAGTTTATTCTGGGACCACTTGAGAGCTTCAAAGGTCCGTCCTCTTGCCAGGAAAATATCTGTGCTGTTGAGCTCTCTTTCAGATTCTCTCCACATGCCATAAAGGAAATGTTCAGAAACCTAATCTGAGGGGGATCGGGCTGAGAATTCTCCTTGTCTCCATCGACATCATGAGGCACGAAATCTGAGGGTGCCGTAGGAATCAAGAAGCCTTTCTAAAGCAAATCAGCTGTGTCATGTGTCTCCAGCAGGGAGGCAAGCTCTCATGGGCCCTTTTTGCTTCAGACTGTGCTTGCTGGTACCCTGCACGCTTAGGAAGACGGACAGCCTGATGATAGGACTGCTGCTAGGTAAGCAAATAGGAATGACATGTTTTTCCCTTGGGGTAAGAGTGAAGGATGAAGGATGGTCTTGTGACTGAGGCACTGAGCTGTGACTCAGAAAAATAAAAATTTATGTTCTCATTTCTATTGCTCAATTCTTGAGTGACCTTCACACATCACAACTACTGTTTCAGTTCCTGTCTCTGAACTGGGGAAGGTAATGCTTTCTATTTCCTGTTTGCCCATGTGTAACCTGTATCAGTACTCAACCTTTTGTGTCCAACTGTCCTCCACGGTATGTTTGTATGTCATTTAGCACAGTTGGTTCTTCACTGTGGATAAGCCTTTAGATGCTGTTTTGATATCCCTAGGTAGGAACAGGAGTGGAGCCTTGGGCACGCGTGGACATTGCACTGATGCTGACAAATTCCTTCTTCTGGCCCTGTTCTCACGGTGCGTTTCAACTCAGCAAAAGCTGTCACAGTCTCTTGAGCATTGAACCCCTTGCTCTGATCTGCAAATAACTACCACAGCCTCAAATGGATAAACACCAGATGCTAAGCATTCACTGTCAGATGCTGCATTGTAAGCGAAGGCAGATAGTTAACCTACTTTGGGTACTTCATCTAGGATGTCAAGATGTGTCCTTAGCTCTGCAGACACAGACTTGTGGAGATAAGTCAAACTACTTAATCCTCATGACAAAGGGCTTACGTGCCATGATTTGAAAGGCCACAGAAGTGCCAAATGCCTGACTATTTGGAAGGGAGATGACTGCAGCAAAGGAAGGTCTGTTTTAGCTGTGATACGTAAAATGCCTGTATTGTATGAGGAGAATATGTATCCTGGCAGATGGGTCATTTCCTCCGTGGAATATACTTGTTGGCAGGCTCTTTTCTTGGGCCACACAATCCCAAGCGAAGTCAGCTTTTGAGAATCACTTGTCACCAGAAGGAGCGCAGAGTGAAGCCCTGTATAAATGGACACCAGAAAAAAGTAGTTGAAGGAAGTGATTTTGTAAAATCCTGCTTCAGAATCCAAACCTGGCTTAACTCTTCTGTATTCTACATAGAACGAAAGCTTTGGGATGAGATGAGGTGAATGGCAAGGGAAAAGCTGATGGAGGACAGCAGAGATGGATCTTGTGAAGAAACTAGATTGAAAAAAGGAAAAGGTACAAGAAGGTTTGGGAGAATGGGGTGAAGAAATGACATGGGAAAGTTAGTGAGTGGGTGGGAAAGAAAAGATGAAAAAAAATTGAGAGGAAGTGAAAGGATAAAAGCTTTTCAGTGAGAATGTGGTGATGTATTTCTTGAGCCAGGTATACTTTGGTGCAGGCTTGTGTATTGCCTTGAATGGTGTATCTGTGACCATCCTGGTAGATCTTGGTCAAGATTGTCATATACTTTCCTCTTACCTTTTGATCTGGACAGGGAGAAGGATGTTATTAAGGCCTAGGCCTCTTCATTCGAATCCCTGAGTCTCAGAGCAAGATAAAACTAAAAGGTTTTGCAAACATGCTTACAAAGAGTGACTTTTTTTCAATGCCTAGAATTCCTTAAAGTCTTGTCTATGGTTTGAATAATCCCTACAAAGCTATGTGATTTCAGGTCTATCTTGCTGACAGCAAAGGCAGATTTAGGGGATGAGACAGTTTCACAGAGATACCAAACTAGGCCCTCAAGGGCAGGGCCTTTTTACATGAGGAAAAAGCTTTACAGGCCCTTCCTTTTATTTTTGCAGGCCAGTTTGAGACTCAGTTCTGACTTAGATATAGGGTGAAACTCTCTTTGCTTCAGCCTTCCTCCCAGACCAGCCAGTCACTGGCTCCTGAAGAGCTAGATGTGGCAGTTGTTGCCAGCTTTTCTTATTTTATTGGGAGTTTCTCAGCAGTCAGAGGTTTTGTGTCTGAGTTATGGGATGATCCAAGGGTCAGCTTTATGTTTATTTTATTACAGTATGTTTCCCCAATGCTTGCTGAGAAGAGCTTTAAAGCATGAAAGTAGAGGTTTAAAAATGAAAGAAAATTAAAAGAGTGCTTGATTAAAAAAAAAAAAATTACATGAATGTCAGCAGCAGCAGATGCCTCACTTGTAAGTTTTTAACAGACTTATTTTTTAAGAGATTGTGACAAAGGAAAATGAGACAGGAAAATGGTGGATGTTACCCAGTGTATTTGTATAATATATTTTCTGCAGTTCCACAGAGTATTTCAAGATAGCTCAGGCAAGCAATGTGTGATACAAACTGTCAGATTAATTTCTTTCAGTTTATTTTCTTCCCAGAAGTTGTTCACTTTGGAACAGAGTGGCCAAAACAAGTGCAAAACTTTGCAAAAGTAATTCACTAATGGAAGTGAAGCTGAGGGCTTCCTAGCTTGGGGAAATCTGCATAAAGACTACATTGTGAAGTTGTCAGACTGGAAAATACCTAGATTGCATTTCCATCAGCACTCCTCCCTCATTTAAACAAGCTTTAAAACATTGTGGTATGCTTGACAGTGTGTCAGAAATTCTTGTGCCCAGCCTTGGCAGTCACCTTTGCCTCTGATTCCTGCATACTCCCCTGGTAACCCACACTATCGCCCTACACATCCAGACATTTTGTTTGACCTTCCAGACAAGCAACAATGCCCAACCCCAATTAAGTATTCCTTAATTTAATCTTCGGCTGTGGTAGCAAAACCAATCAGACCCTAAAATTACTTCCTTGACTAAATAAGCAACTTCTGTTTACTGTTGCTTTTACCACAACATAATTTGTTAATAACCCTTAAGAGCCTTCTCTCTCAAAGCACCCCACTGGCTAGTACAGGCTACACCAGCAAAAGATTATGGAAATAAAATTGCAGAACAATGAACAATCTCGCACATAGCTTGAGTCCCAGCTCTATATACTGTGCCTAATATATTGAGTCTGTGAATCAAGACAGCATCTAGGAACTCTCACAGCCACATGACAACCAGTAAAGTAATTATGCTCGCTGCATGAGTTTCATATTTCACCCCACAGATAAACCCGCAGTCCCACTGAGCCCATGGGAGCAGCCAGCCTGTGGCTCCTCACCTGCCTGCAACCTGCCAGCAGCCCATGGGCAGTTCTCCTGTTGGGTCTGGGGGCTGCCACTACAGAGAGGGCAGGGGTGGCTTGAGCAAAGAGAGAGGAGTGCAGCCATCCAGGCCTGGAGAGAGGGAGACAGCAACAGCGCCTGGTGGGAATGCAAAAGCAAGCCTCAGTAAAGAGAGGTGTAAAGAAATTGACAGTAGTGGTGTAGGGGTGAAGCTCTTGAAACCCAGAATTGATGATGTCCCACAAATAAGATAAAAGTGGACTCTTTTCCTCATTTCCTTTGTACTTGCGTAGACTCTATATTATGGCAAGACTCTGGCAGTGGATTTGTATGAACGATGTGGCTGTCCTTCACACAAGTAAATCATATCTTGTTCTCAAGCATTTCCGAGTGGTGTTTGTGCAGTTCTGAAGTCTCAAAATCCTACTTGCCCAGCAAAAGTTTTATTTCAGTAATCAAAAGTAAGTGATTCTCCTTGTGGGACAGAAAACCCTCTTCAGGACTGTAAGTGTGTGGAGATTCCAGTGCTGCACAAAATAAATATAATATAATATAATATAATATAATATAATATAATATAATATAATATAATATAATATAATTAATAAAATAAAATAAAATAAAATAAAATAAAATAAAATAAAATAAAATAAAATAAAATAAAATAAAATAAAATAAAATAAAATAAAATAAAATAAATAAAATAATCACCCACTGCTCAGCTGTAGCTACTTTTGGATTGAACAGCAGCTGTTGGGTTCTGTGTGACACCATAACACACCAAATCAGTTCAAGAAATGGAAGACTGTCAAGCAGGTGCTGTTAGGACTCTCAGGGAGGGAAAGCATACTAGGAATTTTGATTGAGGTATGTCATTTCCTATAGTGACCCTCTAGAAAAGGCATTTTTAAAGATTTGGTCTATTATTGCTTGTACAGTACATCAAAGAGCATCTTCAGAAGTGTAAGAGTTATAGTAAATGGGGTTACATCAGGCTGGCGGCCAGTCACTAATGGGGTTTTCCAGGGCTCCATTTTAGGGCCAGTTCTCTTCAATGTTTTCGTAATTGACTTGGATGCAGGACACAAAGGTATTGTAAGTAAGTCTGTGGATGACACTAAATTGGATGGAGCCATGGACTCCCTATAGGGTAGAGAGGCCTTGCAGAGAACTCTTGACAAATTAGAGGGTGAGGCAATTACAACTGCATGAAGTTTAACAAGAGCAAGTGCTGGATTCTGCACCTGGGACAGGGCAACCCTTGATATATGTACAGACCAGGGGAAGAGTTTGTTCAGCCTAGAGGATTTTGGTTTGTTCAGCCCAGAGCAGAGCAGGCTGAGGGGAGGCCTCATGGCGGCCTGCAGCTCCCTCACGAGGGGAGCGGAGGGGCAGGCGCTGAGCTCTGCTCTCTGGGGACAGCGACAGGACCCGAGGGAACGGCATGGAGCTGGGACAGGGGAGGGTCAGGCTGGGGGTTAGGGAAAGGGTCTGCACCCAGAGGGTGGTCGGGCACTGGAACAGGTTCCCCAAGTAAGTAGTCATGGCACTGAGCCTGACAGAGTCCAAGAAGTGTTTGGATAACGCTCTCAGACACATGGTCTGATTTTTGGGTGGTCCTGTTCGGAGACAGGAGTTGGACTCAATGATCCTTGTGGGTCCCTTCAAACTCAGGATATTCTGTGGTTATATGATGACTGTGTGATACCATGTAGAGGTATTGGTTCAACCCTTGAGCAAGGTTTCTTTAATGTCTCTCATCCAAGTAGTGACAGGAGTAACGCCTGTCAGAGAGGACTGATAAGGTGAGACCACAGAAAAGAGGAATAAATAAGTATTATTTAAAGTCAGTGAGAGAATAACTAAACACAGCATGCTGAGCTCATTATTTCTAAAAATTTGTTATTAACTTAGTCAGAGAAACCAGTCACCAGGCAGGAAACAGCTCGTAAGCTGAGGATCTCTAGAAAGAGAAACATGGCATAAAAGTGGTTTGTAACTAATTAAACTGAAAAAAAAATACATTTTTTTTTTTGAATTTAAGGTTCTTTCCTTACTAGCAGGAAAAAACAGAGAGAATGCTGTGGTAACTTGCAACTGCTGGTGTGACTAAGGTAATTAAAGAGGCCCATATGGATTTCAGACCACCCACCCACCCCAACCCTTAGTCAAGTCAAAACAAAGCATTATTTTTTTGAAGAGCTGCAGCTATGGAAAAATATAGGCCTTTAAAAAGCTTGTTATTAGACACTGCCAAGATCATTTTTGATAAGTATTTCTGTTAATTTGGCAATATAAATAAAACACCAAGGATTTTTATTACAGTACATAAGGCAAGGTGGAAGATCTTTGGCAGGTGTTCCCCTTCAGGGCTTGTCTCTCAGGCGTAGGAGATGCAGGTGGAAAGGCATGGTGACATATTCTCAGGGTTGCCAATTTTCACACATTCATCTCAGTAAGCCAGAACCTCCTCTCTGTGATGTGGTAAAGCAGGATTAATTCCACAGAAATAGATGGTATAGAGCCAGCATGAGTTCACCATCGGAATGTGAAGTCACAAGCTCCTCTGTGTAGAGTAGCAAGGGACACCTTGTGAGGTGAGCCACAGATGAGCAAAAAAATCCATGGTCCTCAGCATTACGCTGTGAAATTTTCCAATTCAATTGATTTAAGAGCCTAATTGCCATTTACATGCAAAATGAAGCTCCTGAGTAATTTGTGCCGTTCCCACAGTCAGGAGTTCTGCAGCTATTAGATTCCTTGGTTTGCATGTGGTATTTTTATCATATCACCAAAAATTGTATATCCCCAAATGTGGTTTCTTGGCTGAAGTCAAAATGCCCAGTAGACAGTCAGCTAGTGCTGCCCTCAGGGCTTGACACTGTGCTCTGTGTGACCTCTCTGCAGAGCATTTCTGGAGGCTGTTGCAGCACTCAAAACTGTGGGACTGCCGGGGCAAATTGCTATGCCCCTATCCTCCTATTAAGCATCTTCTACGTCTTCTAATGTTTTAGCTTCCTTGGAACAACACTGTTTCTTGTGTCCTCCCTCCAGATGATAATGTTCTTAGTTCTAATGTGCAAATGGATCATGCAGCCTGAAGAGACCAGATATTGTTTTCAGGAAAATGCCACTGCCCAGTGGTTGTCTCTCAGAAGGAGGAGGGAGAGGACAAGTCCTTTGGGGGTTTGCTTCAATATGGCGTGCAGCACCTTTGTTTTTCTGCCTCTGGAGGCTCCAGTGCACCTCTGTCCTCACACCTCTGGTGGGGCAGCTCATCCTTTTCCCTTATGCCCTTATGGGTTTCCTTTCTCCTTAGCCAGAAACTTTTGGATAGGATGATCTCTGAGAGTCTACATCACATTTGGTCGTCATTTCAAGTTCAGGTCTGTCAAAACTAGGTGGAGAGGTTTTGCATATCACGGACACATTAGAAGAGTATCATAGCTAAAAAAGAAAGAGAGAATAGAAGCATAGTTAGGTTTATACCAGTAGTTAATATGAAAAGTGTGGGGCTTTTTGATCCGTAAGTATTTTCTGTAACTTGTTGAGGAGATGCACAGATATGTTCTTCTGTCTTTGGAATTGCTCATTTTGACATTCTCCTTGTGGTCCTTACTGACAGTTTGTAACAGTAAAGTAGAGAGGATCGATAAGGTGAGTCTCAGCATAAAAGTAAAGGAAAGCGGTAGTAACTGCTGCTCTGGTCACTATGGAGAGAAGTAGCTGTAGCTCACACATCTGCCCTATGGCTAAAGAAGAGCTAGAGGGAGAAGATGCTCCTGAGCTCATCCCAATCCTTCTGCCACCCACCTGCTTTCAGCATTTGTCTCAGCTGAGCTCCTCCCCAAGGCTGTGGAAAGGACTCCTTAGCAGATGGAGACAGCAGAAGTGCCATTGCAAGGCTGGGGTTAAAGGATCAGTGCACAAGGGATCAGTTTTGAGCCGTTGGGACTGGATTAATTGACTGCCTGTTCCAAAATAATTGATAGCATTGCAAATCAGCATCATCCTCTCTCTGCTGAGAGGAGATTAACACCCACCACAGGTAATCAGGTCTTTGAAACTTGATGTGATGTGTTCCTGCTGCTCACCACAGAGAAAACACAAGTCTGTAAGAGAGTTGTGGCAGGGCACAGTTTTGGATCTTTTTTGCTAAGAGATGTTATTAAGAGTGGAGCTTTTTAGTTCTGTCCTTTAACATGCATGTGAGACGCTCAGAGATGGATATTAAGACACAGATAATGACTCAGGAATATCAGGCAGGCAGGCAGAGCAGGCTCTTCAGTGCAATTGCAGAGGGAGAGAGAAAGAATAGCTGCAAGTACATTTCAAGGTCAGCTTTATGAAAGAGAAACAAAAGCCTGTAGACTTTGAAGGCTGTTGGCTTCTGGGTGGAACCGGTGCCTGCTTTTATGAAGCAGGACTGCCAGAAAAAATCCTGCATATTGTGACAATATTTCAGGGCAGCAAGTTTTGGGAAGCTCTCCAATACTGTGACAAACCAAATCTCAAGAACTGTGACAGATGAATCTCAGAGGGTTTGAAATTGTGAGATTTGTCTACACAGAGAAGTTGCAGTGGCTTTAAATATCCTGATGGAGTTAAAACTCTGCGCTCTCCTTTACAGTGAATGAATGTTGTATTTGTATAAAAGTGTATTATGCCAATATAACCATTTCTGTATGTGAAAAAAGAGACACATTCCTGACTAAAATAGTTATGCCTGTAGAAAGATTGGATTGGAATTACTTAAGCAGAATATGTGGATCATACCAAACCAATCCAAAAGACTGCACCATGGTCAACTGAGAGATGGTTTATACCTTTTTTATCCTTGACTAAAACTAGATTTGAGACTAGAGTAAAGATGCTCTACCTCCTCCTAGCTTCTGCTACAGCTTCTAGCTTTAAGGGGCTGGACAAAACTGGCCTGGGAGAGAGATCATATCCTAATTTTTCCATCTCCATGGCTGTGGAATTTGTCATAGGCAACTAGATATATAGTAACTTTGATAATTCATAGAAGTGGATTTCATTATGTTGAAAATTACCTAGATAAACTTAGCATTTCTGTTTGAGTTCTTTGGCTTATCATGCAAGCTCATTCTGGATTTTCTCACATCTTATGAGCTAAAACAACTTTTATGGGGATTACTTTCTACAGGTATATAACTTTCTGTAGGTTTCTATGTATTAGACAGTTACATGGGAGCAGAAGCTTAGGCTTGAGTTGGACTCCAGTGAATTATAAACTGGTAGGGGAGTATCAGCAAAGTCCGAGCATAGCCTAAATTGACTTCATTTGCTTCATTCCAGATATAATTCAGAAAACATTATTCTAGGCAGCAGCAACAACAAGGGACTTCCACATGCAATCATCTAGGGTGCTGGGGAGAATATCGCCTACAAATAGATGTCACAGAGTTAGCTGTCCTGGAAAAGAACAGTGCTGCTCAAGGACCTAGAAGAAGAGGGGGGGAAAAATCAGATGAGTGTCTTGCTGAGTGACTGAATCCTGCTTTATGAGTAGATGGGATTGAGGTTTCCAAAAAGATAATACATCTGGCACAGTTGCTGGTATTCTGAAATTTTTGACTTTGAGCTTTGACTGACTGACTGCCAGTTTCCTTGTCTGGTTAACAGATGAACAAAGAGTTTCAGTGTTGTTTCTCTCTGATGTTTCTTTACCTTTTGTAAAACCCCAAATTACATAAAGTCACTGAATATTCACTAAATTTTATCTTCCTTAAGCCTATATTACTTTAGCAAAGTTGCAGTCAGTTTACAGCAATGCTACAAAGTTAATCCAAAATCTCTCCACTAGCCTGTATAACTTAAAAGGATGTTATGTTTTAACAGGAGTGCAGAAGCCAATGATTGTACATTATTCTAGCTTTATATTGAATAACAAATGTCTCTGTAGCTTAGTAACCTGCATGCAGGAAAAGGAATATAACTGAATTCTCCCACAGGTGTGCTGTGTTTGTAACATCTGTGCTTCAGTTTCTTCTTTGTAATAAGAACAAGACAAGACCTGCTCCTGTCAAGTGCTTACAGCTTTCTGAATGATGGACAGCTGCTATAATTGTTAAGGCTAACAGCACCTCTCTTGCTTGCACTAGGAAAATGGAAGTCCACAAAACAAGCAGCTCATCATGTGAAATATTTATGCAGTAATCCCAATAAAAGCCCCTACCCCATCTACAAAACTACAGTGAAGCAAAATACATTTTCTGTAGCTTAGAATGACTGTGAAGGGCTTCCTAATTGATGCATGTGAATTTCAACTTACCTTCTTATTTCTCTTTACTGTATCTTCACTCTTTGGAGAGCAGGTCAGTCCTCCTAGAGCAATGAATTTAGAACATATTGTTTGCAATGCATAAATCCAGGATCCATTGTAGAAAATGAGTTCCAATGTCAGTGATGATGCTCTTAAAATGCCTTTCCCGTGGCATCTTCTTACTCAAGCTTACTCTGATTTTTGAGTAATTTAGGAGAGTAGAACAGCAGAACTACACAGATCAAAATCTTAACATATTTCTTGGGCTACTCTGTGTTACAGTGGATGCTTAACAATCTGAATTAGGGATGAAAAGGGAAGGAAGATACGATAATGTGTTAGTCCAGCATTCAGAGACCTGCAGTCAGTTCTTAGCTGCCATGGATGTCTCTCCATTCCTCATCTGTAACAAAACACATTTAACAGCTGCAGCCTTTCCCTTTGGGAAGTCTTATGAAAGGGTAACTTGATGTTTATCAGCATCAGTTAAATGTCTAGGTACCATACAGCTGTGTAAGCCAATAATGTAAGCAGGCAGAGCATTGTGTTGGAACAAACCATTTTTTTCATGTGTCATATATTGACCAGAAGACTTTAGATTACAGGTATAAAGCAAATGCTACCTAAATTCTCATGACATAACTTTTAATTTGAAAAAGAAGCTGAAAACATGTATATTATATTTGTAATTTACAATTCTGTCAGCAATAACTGTGAGATGAAGTTTGATGGACTTCTGAAACCTTTGAACAACTTATCAGCTATCTTTTAGGTTCTTTGTCTTTCCTCTTCACAGTAAGCATTTTCCTGTCTAGTTAGACCACTAAAGGAGGCAGGTATGATCATGTGTGTTCAGGTGTTTATATGTGTTGGGTTGCATTTTATGGCTTAGTAAATAATCAAGAGTCTTACAAACTATGTGTCTTGGAAATCATGAAATAGTGTGTGATTTTAGCACCTTCTGTAGCCTCAGTCCTTTCAGGTTCCTGCTCAAGCCAGAGAGTGACTCAGATGTGCCTTCTGTGCCTTGCACACTGAATACAGCATCAGGACATGGTGAAGAAGTGGTGTGAAAGTGTTGCCCAGACCCACAAGGGGACAGAAGATTCCTCCAGATGTCTCTGCCCCTCTCCAGTCTGCTGTAGGAAAACACAAAGCATTAGACTTAAGGATATGTTTCTCACTTTGAGCTTTTAGGAACCTGATGAAATTGTAGCTGCCTTTGTCTCTTCTTCCCTGAAGCCTCATCTAGCCTTAGCTGAGATAGCAAAGAATGCTTTCTTCATTGGGAAGATATAGAGGGAAGGCGACAAGTGGTAAAATAAACTTATCTTTAAAATCTAGTTGGAGCTGATGATACAGTAAATTCAGCTGCTTGGTTGCTGCCTTGCAATTGCCATTTTTTTCTGGCATTACCCACTAATGTAGCTGAAAGGCTAACTACTTAAGTCATTGAATGACTTCTGATTATTCTTTCCTCTGTTTTATACCCACTATATACTTTCATAACATGGACTGTCATTACGGTGAAGGCAAATTTTCTGTCCTTTTGCTAGGGACTAAATATATCAGAAAATAAAGCCACAAAATATTTATAGTATCACTTGCAGTGTATCTGAGTATACCTAGAATCTAAAAATACCTATTTTAATTAGTGACCTCTTGGGGGTGAGCTGGTCGCTCCATTTTTAGTTACAAGATATTGGAGGAGGTGGAACTCCAGGACAGTTTCAGGGCAATAATGTAGCACGGAGTTTTGGTAGCATAGTTACTTGCCCAGCAGAGGAGTTGGGAAAGTTTGTGATTGTGCTGTTGAACATTGCAGCGTGCTTGTGCCATGACTACAATGTGACCGAGACATCTTTAAAGTCACAGTGTTCTGTGTTAAAAATCCCATTGATGACTTAAGTGATTATAACACGGGGGAATAAGAAGTGCTAGAGCCCACCATTGTGGGAATGCAATTACATACTAAATTCCTGAATAGAGGTACACTTGATAGAAGGTATTGGTTGATGGGATACTATTTACATGGAACTTGTCCCGTAAGGAATAATTGCCAGTTAATCAGTGATATCAGTTATTTGTTTTTACATAGTTATATTAGGGAATTCACCTTTGAGTTCTGTTTATGTGTTGGAATAAATGTGAGCATACTTCTAAACAGAAAGGCAAAATAAAAATACTGTGTTAAATCATTTACCAAATTTATAGTCTGTCATATCTTGCTGCCTGTCCAGCCATGTTGGGCAGGGTTAATATTGCTGTGGAAAACTGAATCAAAGATTGTCTGATTTACTAGATCTCAATCTTAACCAATATTATGTTACATTAATGGGAGGATGGAGGTGGAAGCATTTATTATACACAATGCAATAAAACAGTAAATGTAATTGAGAAATGACTGTGTCTTGTTATATTTACTTTTGTTGTCCTGAAATAGTAATAGTAGTAGAGTATTTCCTCGAGCCTCCCTTTACTTATATCTCTTATCTCTAGGCACATGCAGATGTCATTGCAGGATAGCTGGGGAAGGGGCTCAGTTGCCACCAGGAGTACCAGTCTGTATGCATATTCTGACCCTACAGTAATTTCTGCTCCCTTTTCACTGAAGTGTAAGCTGCTTCAAGCTTTTCTGTTTGTTGTTGTTGTTGTTGTTGTTGTTTTGTTGGTTTTTTTTTTTTCTGCTGAATAAAAGCATGTGAGTGCAACAGCAGATACTACTCATTCCTGTGCTTGCACAGTAATAGCGCTACACTGACTTTGGAAGAGCAATGCCGGGTCCTGAGTGTAAACCAGACCAGACCGGCATCCATGGGCTGGAGTTTTCAATGGGGCACAGAGGAGTGAGGACGGTACCCACTACCTCATGAAGCTCCCTTAGACCTTTGTGAAAGTACCATGTGTTGTGCTTATCTCTGTGTTCCTAGTTAATAGCTCTGGATGGTTTAATAACAGTGAAGTTAGGGCTCCATACTGTGATTAGTACGATATGCTGTTCATGTGCAATCGGTGTTGGATAGCTGTGCTATTCAAGGACACCCATAGCTTTCAGCAGTAGTTATGTTAGATGGAGAACTTGAGCTAACTTTGCTGAAAACAATGAGAATCTTTCCCATGACTCTGATTTGAAGTTAGATAGAGCCATATTTTGGTATGAAATTTATGCATACCTCATAGAAAGTGTCGCTGAAGGACAGTGTTGAAACACAATGTTGGAGGAAGGTTTAAGAGAAACTTGTACAGCTGTGGTCAGAGTTACACTTGAGACTGTTCTCATGGATGTACAAGCCGGCCTCTACTGACTCCATTTGCAGCAGGACCTCTCCTTTATCTAAGGGAGGCGGTATTTTTGGTGGTCTGTCCTTTCAGCTGCCCTTCCTCACCAGCTATTGTCAAATGCATCGAGTTATTATATGACTGCTGCATTTATTATGCTGTTATATGACTATGGATTTATAGAGATGAAAAGTCCAATAGGTCTGAAATGATTTCTCTTTCTCAATGGCAGGAGCTGTGGCGGCAGCAGCAGGTATATGCTAAGAATATCTCTGGAGGAGAGAGCAAGAGCAAGGATACATGTAGGTATCACTTTGCACACAGATACTCTTCTCCCAAGAGAATTGAGGAAGTAAGCCAATTAAGCTGGAAAAATGCAGCTTTAGTTGAAAATCTTTGATTCTGCAAAGGTTTAACCAAACCTCTGGGTTTGGCGGGAGATTCATTTTAAGAAAAGAACAGCTTAAAAATTCCCTTTATTTGTCAGCTGTCAGTCAGAATCCCAGTCTGCTGCCCCAGTGGTAAACATTTGCCTCCACACTGTGTGTGTCTGTCTCTGTGTCCCCAGCCCTTTTCAGCCAGCAGGAACTAACACTGAGGAGTCAACATGTCTTTATTACTGAGAAGTCACACTATCTGTGTTCAGATATTGCTGCTGTTATCTTGAAAATCTGGCTGTGTAGTGCTGAGACCCAGAAACATTCATAAAACTGTTTCACTTCCCAGGTCTGCTGCTGAAGCCTGATCATTTGGTTGTAGTTGGTGGTAGCTTCACAGAAGATACACCAGCAAGACTAGCACAAATAGCACTCTAAAAAAAAGTCAGCTACTCAGGTGAGCAGAAAGAGCTGCTATGGGGTATTTATTTTAGGTTAGAAAGTGCCCTTGAAAGTAAAAGCTTCTAGTTAGTCCCAGAATAGGTACAGCAGTGGTAACAGATTCTACCAATGTGTTCAAGCTCTGACCATAAGGCAGTCTCTGTGTCACGGCTTCTGTCCTTGAATTCATACCTACAGGTTGCATTGATGTGGATTTTACAGATAGCTTTCCACCAAGAGCTGGATAAGAATGTTAACTTGCTCTGCACAGACTTCTAAATGCCTGTTGAAATTATAATAGGTTTTGGCCACATTACCTTGGGCTGGTTTATAGGCAAAAGCATGGTAGGTTCCATTTGCGTGTATTAGAAGAGCTGGTAAGAGAGATGGGTATAAGATAGTAATTTTTGTAGATAATTCACTTATTTAGGCTATATAAATGTCCAAAGAAGAAGAAGCTTCAAGAGGATAGTGAATGGGCAGTAGGCTGACAGATCTGTGTTGATATGCATGTTTATTACTACATACTGGAGAGCTAAAGGCAGGTAAGGAGTATTAATACATCTCATGTGAGTTAAATACAGCCACAGAGCTAAGGCGCTTAACACCACTGACTGCCTAATGGTGTTTCATTAGCACCATGCTTTTGAAATAAGTTCTACCTTCTATGGATGACAGGACAAATTTACACCATTTCTTGTATTTTGCTCAGAGACTGGCCTCTTGTAGAGAAAGGACCATGCAGTAGATGAATCTTGCATGAACTGATCACCACAAAAGACTATCAAAGATAAAGGGTTCTGTAGTCCATTACCATTCTTCTGAATCTTTCATGTTATTAATCTCATTATAATGCCTCTTTTCAACAGGAAGCTATCAAATGGATCCCAAGAATGTGGACATTCTGACCCAGCTCATTCAGATTCACTTATCTCACAATAAAAAGCCTACCTGGAATACACCAGCTGTACAGAAGAAGATAAATAGTTCAGATGTCTATTTGGAACCACTGTAAGTAGATCTTTTCTCTCCAGTAATGTAATTTTATCTTGCTGTATCTAATTGCAGGTAATTGTTGACTCTAACTATGAGGTTGCTCTGTTTTCTGCTTTAATAATGTCTCTAAAGCCTGAAGCTATGAGAAGAATCAAGATTATTTAAAATTGTTTCTTAATGCTTTCAGGGATTTCAGTAGCTCAGAACTATAGTATCTTCTTTTAAGGAAAAGAAGTTCTGAAACCTCCTGTAAGATGAGAAAGTTCATGAATCGGTTCAGTAGTCAACCCTGACATGTGAGACAGAGACTAAACTAGCCAAGTGTTCTCCTAACCAGATCACACCCAGAAGCCATTTCTGATACTCCTAAAATGTAGAGATGTGATATGACGCTTCTGTTTCTGTGATACTTCACTGATTTACATGTGATTTTCATAAGAATATCTGTTTGGGGCAGCAGAATAACTAGTTGCTGTGCACTGTTAAAGCATATCGGTGGCCTTATATTCATGGCCAGTGTAACACCTGGAATTTGACTTGGGACGATCCTTTCCAACCACAGTCCTCCCATGCTTGAGTAAGAGTTGCCTCTCCATTCAGCTGTAGGTGTCTGTTCCATTTGTAGCTATCCCTGTCTTTTAAATTCTTCAGCAAATTTGATCCCTGCACTAGAGGGCAGTCAGAGTCAGCTGCACCAGCTGGTAGGTACATTACAGGAGCCCCAGGAAAAGTGGAAAATCTGTGAGCCGAAGGGGCTCCCAAGTCTCAGGACGTGCCTTTTGGTCTTTCATCCTCTTAGTATTAGCCATTTGCAAGGGCCAGAAATGAGCAGCACACACACTGTTGTTTCTAATCATGAATGAGAAACTGAAGTGTAGTGGCTGGATCCCTCTCCTGAAGGCATTTATGCAAATCAGTCCCTCTTCCTTGGCTGTTCTTAAACCCAACTTGGCATGTATTGGGTATTTTTTGGGCCCGCCTCATAAATTTTGTATGTAGTTAAACCAGAATGAAAATAACTGGATAGTAATGAAATGCTATAAAAATCGATGGATGACATTGTTCCAGTGGGACAGGATTTGGACGGTGATCATTGATTTCAACAGATCATGGCAGATCTACATGGCTGGGTTTGTCAAGAAATTCAAGGGTGATATATCTACATAGTCTTTATACCACTGTACAAACCATCGAAACATTTCTGGCTCCTCCAAAGCTTTGTGCTATTCACAGATCCAATTTGCTCCACATCATATTCCTGAATGGCAAAATTCACTTGTTTGGAGGGTCCTGCAACATTTCAAGTCCCGTTTGAATTGTAAGACACTGAGAGTATCCATTCCCTTACTTGCTTTCTCCCTGGGCTGGATGAATGTGTCTGGCTTCTGGCTGCAGGTTGGTAGGGACCCTTGGGCTGTGCCCTGTGGTGTGTGGCATGCAAGGGCATGGTAAATCCTTTTAGACAGAGAGCGGGCTCCCATGGGACAGGACTCCCACGGGATAGAGTTTCCATGAGATTTGGAAAGGAAAGCCATCATGACTGGAAGCATATGTGAAACACAAAGCAGAACAGAAGATGGGCTTTGATGGCAATAGGTCTGGGACACCAGCTAGCCATTTTATTTAGGAGAAAGGAATTTTTCTCCTTCACAGCTAGCACTGCATTGTCTGTGGCGGTATGAGTTTGCCTCTTGAGAAGTAGGCATTGCCTGCTGCCTTGGACAAGATACTAGACATCGTGGTTGCTAATGCCAGCCTGGCCTTACAGACCTTGCAGCATGTTGAAGGGAGAACCCTGGCAGCCACCTGCTTGGAAATTCCTGCCCTCGCGTCCAGACAGATTCACAGCGCTGCAAGCGTGAGGAAAGCATATCGAAATAGGAACCTGATGTAAATACCATGCTGATGAGTGAATAGCAAGTTTTAATAAGGAGCAGTCCTCTTTGCAGACCAGCCCCAAATAGATTTTGAGTAAAAGCTGTTCTTTTTCCATGAAAAAGCTTTCCAAAGGTAGGGAAACATACAGCTCTGTTACCAGCTCTGGTGATGTACCATGCCACCATACTCTGTTAGTGAATCTTCCTCCTCTTGTGCCTTACATGAATTGCTCAGGGCAGTCCCTAGCCCAGTAGCAGCCAAACCATGTTTTTTAACATCTGCAGTCAACAACCTTTTGTTTTGGCTTGCTGCTGCTGTTCATGGCCCTGTCACCGCAAACACAGGCACAAGCATTACCAAAAGCAGAGCCCCATATGGAGGTGACAGTTTGCATCTGGAATTGATCCAGGTTGATTAAGTCTTCCTTCTCCCTTCACATGCTTAAGCAGGAACCAGGAAATATCGTCAAGATTTTATTTTTCTAATTCCTGCTTATTCTTTTCATAAAGGACTGGCAATCTGTAAACATCCCCAAAGCATAAGGTGTGTTCTAAGCATTTGCTTTCTCAGGTTTCAGGTCTGTTTACACTATGATAAGACCAAATAAATGAAGGGCAATAGTAGCATCTCTATGCTTTGTTTTCTGGCTGGCATTTCCAGTCTGGTCTGGAACAGCTGAACTCAGGGATTCCCACTGTTGTCAAAAGATGAATATGTTCAGGGCCAGTCCTGCGTTTCTTTTATTTTGCATGCCCTGAACTCCCACCAGTTTCACTGGATGCTGACACTTCTTGCCAATGGCAGCATCAGATCTGCCAGCAGGAATCTTCTGTGTTGAGGCTGGAGGAGATTTATGTCACATTTCCATGTGCTGAGTGTAATCCTTTTGCTGCAGAATAAGCACATAGGGAGTACAAGATCCTGGCATTTTGATTTCATAGTACTTCACAACACCTTTGTACTCTTCATTTCTGCAGGGGACTGTATGTGATGCAGGCCAATAAAGAGAATGGCTAGAGCAGTAGGAAGTGTTTGTCCTGATCACGGAGTCTTAATAGCTCTCGGGCACGAACAAATCAGTCCTAAGAAGATAAACCAAATCCTTTTTCTTATTTTTTCTTTTTCTTTTTCTTTGTCTTTGTCTTTTTTTTTCCTTCTTTTTTTTTCTTTTTCCTTTGTCTTTTTTCTTCTTTTCCTTCTCCCTCTCCTTCTCCTTTCCCCTTTTTCTGTTTTTTTCTTTTTCATTTCTCTTTCCTTCTCTTTCTCCTTTCTCCTTCTCTCACTCTGCCTCCCTTTCTCCTTCTCCTTTTCTTTCTCCTTTTCCATCTCCTCCTTTTTTAATCTCCTCTCCTTTGAACACCAAAATTTCTTTTAACCTTCTCTTCCAAATTTTCAGACAGCTCTGGCCTCAAACAGGAGCTTGTATACCAAAATCCCATGAGAGAGGTCTATTCTTACTGTATTTCTGGCCTATTTTTACTATCAAGAGAGATGGATGCCCTCTGACGCATCAGGTGGTATCTAGAGTTTTGGACTTTTCCTCTGCCCCCCATGGCACTTGTCCAGAACACATACTCTCTTGTATGTGAGGTACTTGTCCACATACAAGGGGAAAAAAAAGCCACTACAGAGGTGAGCTGATGTCAGTGTGGAGAGCAGAAGGGTGGAAAATATCATACAGCATATGATATGAAAAGAGCATATCATAAAATGACCACCCGAAAGGCTCTAAGAGTAATGGACAGACTGAACTTGCTCACAGTTCAGGTCAGGTTTTTTCCTATCTAAGGTACGTTACGTGTTTGAGGCATTTTTCCTTACAATAATGTTAGTAGATTAGGTACTGGATTTATGAATAAGAAACTGAAAGACTGAAAGAGAGATAAAGGAGACATTTGCTCCACAGCACGCAGGTGGTAGGGCTATTCCCAAGGAGAAAATGCTGGCTCATAGAGATAGACACAGGTCACTTCTAAATGAAGCACCAGGTACTCTACAGTAGCATTCCATCCACCCGGTGCTGACAATGAATCCTCATGTAGCTGTGTCCTTTTCTGTAGCTTCGTTGGCCTTAAAACTGGCTTGGTCTTATCTGTGCAGACTGAGGTCGAAGATGTGACTTGGGTTGTGAAAGAAATGGCAGACGAGAGAACTGAAGTACGCTCCTGGGTGCTCCACACCAGGGTGCGATGTCCTTTTAGCAGGAGTACAGGGGGAGTTTCTTCTCGCGGCACTGTGCCTGGCCCTGCAGAAAAGCAGAGCCTTCCTCTTCACCAGAGCTCTCAGTCTGTCACCTCGCACCAACAGTGCAAGATACCATTTTGGGAGCACAGAGACTTAGGCCTCTGTCCCTGAAGTTTACAAAGAAATGAAATGTGTCTTTAAAAAAATGTTGACAGTCCTACAGTCATCTAAAATCCCCAGTGGATCTAAATCAAGTCTTCTACATAAACCTTGTTAAAGGCTCTGCAAATCAAATCCTGACTCCTTGGAGCTTTTCCCCACAGACTTTGGTGTGCTTCAACAGGTATGGTTAAGCTGAAAGGCAAACACAATAGTGATGATACCCTGGGAGGGAGGAAAATCCAGTATATTGCCTTCATACTGCAGAATATATGCAGGCAAGGGCAGAAGGGATGGGGGAGCGACAAACCCCACTGTGTTTCACTGAAGTCAGAAGAGTTGCTGGAGAACCATTTCCATGGCAGCAGTTCTGTTGAGTTAGTAGTATTTTTACATAACAGTTTTTCAGACTAAAGCTGCAGTTCAAAAAGAAAAAAAAAAAACAACACTTAATAATAATCCGTGGGTTTAAAGCAAGATATATTTCACTTCTGTTGTCTCCTTTCCTTTTCTTTTTTTCCTTGGGAAAAATGTCTAATGGAAATGATACGTGTCAATTCGACACAGTAGTACATAAAATGAGAAAACTTTTCAGAAATTTTTCTCCTCCTGTTTTAGAAGTTGATTCATGCCCGTAAACAGATGCATTCTTCACTGCATTAGCAGTTTATTCCATTTTTAATCAGCCACATGATGCTATCCAAATATCATTTAACCTATAATCGTCTTTTGTCCAGAAGCCCAAATATTTGTATTGCTAGTAAGAACTCATTAAGGTAGCATTCTCCAGTTTTTATTTTTTTTCTGAATGCTGCCAAGAGGTTTAGTTACAATAAATTCAGAGATTTGAAAGGCTACAGCCTGAGTATTGTCCTTAACTATAAAATAACTATTCTGGGAACTAACTATCCAGTTAGTACAATTATATTTTTCTGGTAACAGCAGGTCCAGTCTGGTTCAAAGGCAATATGCCTGGTGATGTATAATAGCATAGACTATATGGAAGTTCCTCTTTCAGGGCAATCATAGACTCATCGAATCCTAGAATCATTAAGGTTGGAAAAGACCTCCAAGATCATCTGGTCCAACCATCCCCCTACCACCAACGTCACCCACTAAACCATGTCCCTAAGCACCACATCCAACCTTTCCTTGAACACCCCCAGGGACAGTGATGCCACCACCTCCCTGGGCAACCCATTCCAATGCCTGACTGCTCTTTCTGAGAAGAAATGTCTCCTCATTTCCAACCTGAACCTCCCCAAGCATGATCACCTCAAAGCAAAAACATTAAAAATCCTTGAAGGTATGCACTGTACATGGTGTTGCTAGGAATGCGGCTTTCCTAAAAAGCTAATCTTTTATTAAAGCAAGAAGTTTGTGGGCTTTTTTCATCACTAAGAGAGTGTGGCAATGTGCGAGGCAAGGGCAGGTTACGCTGCATTCTAACAAGCCTGACCTGGCAAAGCTGAAGGGAAGGCCAGAAAGAATGCTCCGTGCATGGCACTCTGGAATTGTGCTTACAAGCAAATATTCTGGTACCATGGACATTTCAGGTCTGAAATACATGCACAGCCTTTAGATCAAAGGATCCCTAAGTGGTTTATTATGCTGATCTATCTAATAATATTGTGCAAACTCCAAAGTACCAGTATTTGGTAAACATTCACTTACCCACCTCTGATATGGAGCAATTGCAGGAATCAATCGTAGTTACTCTCTAACAGCGTGCAACAAATGAAGCTGTGATTTGCGGCTAGAGGGAGGGAAGCCCTTATTCACTCAGGTGACAGGACAAAGTCTTGTAGCTGATGCCCTTGCCGTAATTTTACGTGTTCTTACTTTGATCTTACAAAAGGAGCAGAAGAGATTGAATGCCAGGCTAGGGGCAAGGACTTGTGTCCTGCTTGGTTGCCAGCATTGCCTCGGGGAGCTCGCAGGGGGGTGCGCAAGCACTGACCCAGCATGAGGAGTCCAGGGGCAGCTGAGATCTCCTTGGGGTGTCCAAGAGAGTGACCGAGGGGAGCAGGCCTTCAGTTCTGGGTGGGTGGGTTTGGGAAAGAGGCAAAGAGGAGGGTGAAGGGGTCCAGGCTTTTGGAAGACACCTGATGCCCCCTCGCTCCACTTCTGCCTTGTGTTGCATAGGCAGCTGTGCAGGCAGCACCAGGTGCTTCAGCACTTCCACCAGGGTCTGCGAGTTTCGGCTGCGGGGTACCCTCAAGTGGCTGGCACTGGGTGTGTGTACACAGTGCCCAGTTGTTGCTCAGGTCGGGCAGCGATATCAGCAGCATCAAAGGGAGCTGGTCTGGAAATGTCACTGCCAGGTTAACCACTATTGACTATATTAACACACGAGGTGGTACAACGAGTGGCTGAATGTTTGTCATGGCAGGTGACTGCAGAAGATTAGGAAGGGCAGCAGGCTCACTACAGCACAGGGCAGCGTGATCTTAAGAAGGCAGAGATACAGCATGAAACTAGTACAGGAAGAGGAAAAATCCCTGAAGTCTTACTGACTTACCATTCATATGGCTTAATGGTATTGCAGTGCTTTGCTGGCATCTGAGTAGTAAAAGGTTCAAATGATGTTCTCCTATGTTCAGCAACAATACTGCAAGTCAGCCAGAATCACCTCCTTTTTTCTCTGCAGGCATGGCAGAGCAGAATGACAGTTTTTCCTACAGAAAAAAAAAAAAAAAAAAAAAAAGGAATTAAGCCCTTAGAGCTAGGGTGGTCTTTTTTCTAGGTGTGGCTGGGTTCCAGCTGGTTGTTTTTTACTCCATACCAAGCTTTTTCAGGTTTGTATTATTTTAGTTAAACATGTTACTATTTCAGTCTCTCATGAGCCCAAATCACTGACCTAATACATCTTCTGAGATAAAATGCATTCTTTGATACAAGAAAAGTTTTGTCAGTTTAAAAAATAAAACACATTCTCATCAGCAAAACAGTGTCTTTAAGGATCAGGTCTCTGGTTCTGAATTTGCCAATGAGTGCTGATTCAGGTAATCCAGTATTTTACAAGCTAGTCAGCACCCCACAATGTCACATTGAGGCTCAAAATATATTTAAAACAGCTGTGTGCTAAAATCATGCGTGTGTCCACCCATTTCATTACAGTACTACCCTAAGTACAAGGTCAAAACTTTACTGTAATTTAGCTAAGATTCTGTAAAGAAAGAAAATCCATTATGCTTTCCTTCACCATTTCAGTTTATTAGGTGTTAATTTAAAACCTTTCGCTGCAGTGGAGGGCAAAACATAATCAAAAAGTGAACCTGGCTAGAGGCAAGTGGTGAAGATAAAGACACTTAATTGTTCTGACCCTGCAAAGAGCAAATCCCAAGCACACAAATCAGTGCTACTAACAGAAAAACAAATCAGGTCTTTAACATTCTCTCAGCTATATCTGAGTCATGGCATTTTAATAACACTACTGAGAATGCTATTGAAAATTACTTAATTATTGAAGGAAGAAAATCCCTGGCCTAGGCTTTCTACCCAATCTCTTCTTGCCATTGCTGTAGGATTGCTCTGAAAAAGGCTGGCCTTACACTGGCAGAACGCTTGTGGAAGGAAGTCTGTGGAGTTTGCTTTAACTGTGAGCTGCAGGAAATAGTGAAAAACTGAGTGCTATGGTAGGTGCTGTCAGGCAAATGGCCAAGTCCCAGAAGGAGTACAGGCACCTGGACTCTTACTGATCTCTGTGACAGGCTGGGGCTTTGATATCTTCAGGGAACTGGTCCTGTATCTTCCTTTGTCTTTTTAGAATAAACATACCAAAGTTCAAAAGCTTGCTTAGAACAATGAAAGCGGTGTGTTTTCAGAAGCCATGGGCAAACTGGGCAGCAGTACAGAAAGGAGAGTCCTGGCGAGGATGGTTAGAGAGCCCAAGGCAATCTTAGATGCTCTGACATGCAGAGGGGTTGTGCTATGGTGCTGGACGGAGATCAAGAGTGTGTGCTCAAGCGTGTGTGGTGATACCTCACCGCTCACTGATGGCGGTAGTGCCAGTGAAGCTCCAGGCACACCCGAGGGATGCACAAGTCCCAGGGCAAATGAATATTCAGGGCTCAGTGGTGGCTCTGAGTGTCTACCACAGGCATCTGAAGTGCCCCAGGTTTCCTAAAGAACCTCAGGGCACAGGAGGAATGAAATAGCAGTGTGAGCTGTGCCCTCCGGTTAGTTTGTGTCCTTGCTGAAATCCTCAGAGGCCACTAAACCAAGTGCACATACTTCACAGCCCTTCACAGAGTCAGGAAAATACAATCTCCCTGAAAAACTTTTCCCCCTTAGAGAGATCTAGGAATGTGTCAGTTCTAACACATGGCTGCAGCGATCTATTGAATTGCAACACGTGCAGGTTTGATTTAGGAGTCGGCAAACCGAGATTCCATCAGTAATCCCACCACTGATGACGAGTTCCCCAGGAGTCGTGTGGCCTTCACAGGCCATGCCACTTCAAGCTGACAGTGCTGTGCTCTTAGGCACACTGCTGCTTATTGCTGAGGACATGCATGCTACGCAAGCAAAACCCTGGTGCAGCACCTTCTCTCCTGTGCTGTTGCTTCTGTACTCTACGTAGAAGGCCTTTCAGACCAGCTGTGTACACTCAGGTACAGAAAAACACTGCACGAGAAATTAATCCTTCCCTGGGCAGGCACTGGGGGAAGAGGGTTTGTTCTGCCCCTCTTCGGGTATCCAGGAGGTTAGTCTTGATGGCAGTGAAACCTAGAGCTGCCCTTTGCTGAATCTCCCTGTTTGTGATCCACAGTGGACTTTGTTTTGCTTTGCTACACAGTCTTCAGGGTTGGGTCAGCAACCAGCCCTTCCAGCTTGTGCTCGCAAGAGCACAGCCCACTGTAAAGTAAACAATTTTGCCTCCTTAGCATAGAACTTCATTTGTGGCTCCTGTGAAATATCTTGGCTGTAAACCTAGCTAGGGAGGTTGAACAGTTTTGCAGAATTAAGACTAGCAAATTAAAGCCTCGGTTAGGATCTAACTCCCAAAGGTGGATGTGCTCTAAGGAGAAATATAAAATTTATTTTCTTGGTGCAAAAGTACAACATTACTTAATTCATTATAACGTGTCAGGATTTCTGTTCGGATGGGAAGCTTGAAGAGGAATGTATACTTTTTTTGGGGGGGAGGGGGGAAATAAGAAATACGAAGAACCATCACATATGTGTAGCTACTGGGAAAAAATAAAGAAAAATCCAAACCCTACTGCATACAAACAGAAGAGATATCATTTTAAACATTTTGAGTGCAGCACTCGTGTTTGGGGTGACCAATTATCCGCCACATTTTCATGGCTAGGGAAATGAAAAATATTACAGTAATTGCAGGACTTGATCAATAGATGAGTCATTTAATGAAAAAAATTGTAGCAAAGAGCCCAAACCTTTTAATTCAAATGCATTTTACACTCCAGTCCTGTTTAATTATGCAGCTATGGCAACTTGGATGGAAAGCGATAAAGACTGTCTGTATCAAGTGGTTTAATAAGATTTTATTTGTAAACTGCCAGTGAAGAGGATGATAAGTAGGACTGGATCCTGACCTCTCCTGAGTAGTGTTGCATTTACTTAATCCAGCTGAAGAGCTTGCACACAGAGTTAAAAGGAGTTTAGTAGAACTTCAGCAAAACTGGAGACTCATCACACTTCGAAAGGCAGAAAGAGGAATATCTGACAGCTTGCATTGTGACCTAGAAACTAAATCTCTCCACTTTATATATCTGTTCTGCACCAAAACGAGAAACATAGCCCTGCCCTCCTCCAGGAATTGTAAAGTACAGTCATACAGCCTGTAAAAATATATAGAAAATATAAATATTCTCTGAACTTACTGTAGGCCTTTGTTTTGCTGTACTTTTTATCTACCTTGGTTCTCCTAGTCTTTGGTCTTCGGTGTTTGCTAAAGCTGTTCAGAAATGCAGTGCCAAACAACGCCCTGTTTCAGCTCTGCCTCTTTTATATGGGAAGGTAGCCTCTCAAATGTGCTCATCCTAGGCAGTGATAGCTACCTTCACCCACAATTAAGGTTGCACATGTCTGTCCATTACTAGAGTCTCTTCTTCTTCTTTTTTTTTTTTTTTCCCTAAGTTGCTTACAACTTCGCTGAATTCTGTTGTTCAGAATTTAGTGCTGAAATGTGCTGAAATTTTCCATGTTAGGTGTCTTCCTCAGGCCTTTTTTGCTTAATTTAAGATAGAATAACTTAAATATCACCGATTTCTGAGACCAAGATGATGAAAAATGTGTATATGTGCTCATGTTAGAAATCGTACTGTCATTTGGAAAGCTCTGCTGCATTCACTCCTTGGCCTTGTTGGAGGGCACTACAAAGTTCCTCTTCTTTTCAGAAGTACCTTTTGTCATTACTGCGGTATTTCTTAATATGTGAAAAAAAACATAGGACCGGAGCACTCAGGCTGTGCCTGGTTAGAAAGGGCTTTGAGTTTGGAAATTGTTCTGTAATTTCTGAAAATGTTCTGTAAAAATGTGCCAGCCTTTCACGTAGAAGTCAGCGTAAGCTGAAGTGTCACAGCAGTGGCAGTGCCTGCTTCATCTCAGTCAAAGAGCACAGGCACCAGAGACAGGAGTTTCAGCCACCGGCAGAGGCTTTTCCTCTCCAGATCCAGAGCCTACGGGCTGGGTCTGTTTTTCATCTAGAGTCGTTGGAGCATTGTGCAATCATCAAGGGAATTAAGTTCAACCAAGGAAAATAGCGGGTTCTGCCCCTGGGACAGAGTAATGCCAGACACAGGTACAGGCGGGGAGACCTGGGGGTGCTGGGTGGCAGCAGGCTCAACGGGAGCCAGCTGTGGGCCATGGCAGCCAAGAGGGAAAAACACATTTTCAGGTACCTTAACCACAACATAGCCAGCTGGTCAAAAGAGGTGATTCTCCTGCTGTATTTAATGTTGGTGTGGCCTCACCTTGAGTCTTGTGTGCAGTTCTGGGCTCACAATATAAAAAGGATGTTAAGGTGCTTGAGTGAGTGCAGAGGGCAACAAAGCTGGTGAAAGGGCTGGGTGCATGTCCTGTGAGGAGAGGCTGAGCACACCTGGGTTGCTCAGTCTGGAGAAAAGGAGGCTGAGAGGTGACCCCATGGCCCTGTGCAACTCCCTGAGGAGGGGAAGCACAGAGGAGGTGCCCGGCTCTGCCCCTGGTCACCGATGCACAGGACCGGCACAAAGCTGCACCAGGGGAGGGTCAGACTGGATGTTAGGAAAAATTTCTTCACGATGAGGGTGGTCAAACACAAAAGCTTCTTTCTGAGGTGGTGGATACCCCGTGCCTGTCAGCGTTCAAGAGGCATTTGAATAATGCCCTCAATAACATGCTTTAACTTTTGGTTAGCCCTGAAGTGGTCAGGCAGTTGGACTAGGGGGTCTCTGAAGGTCCCTTCCAACTGAACTATTCCATTTGTGTTCAGCACACAGTTTTGAAATACCCTGGGAAACTAGGTGCTCTGGGGTTCTTCCTGGGGTAAATCTACAGAGATGAGTTTTCCACCATGAGTAGTTTCTCTTTTATCTCAAATAGTGAAAGGCTGATGAAGAGCTGATGTTCTAGCAATGTATAAACCTTGTGAGGACTGTGGTTAAATTCTAATGTCCCCACTCTCACTTTGTTTTCCTTATTTCTTTTAATACTTTGGAAGCTGTATTGAATTTAATTCACACAATACCATGAATGCTGCAGCCATTCAGAACTCAAAATTGTCCTTGCAGCAGTATTCAGTTCTCCTTTATGGCATGAGAATGGTATGGAGAATACAGAGAAATACTTGAGAAATGATGATGTCAAGGTGACAGGCTTGAGAGCTACATCCACCTCTGGACTCTGCTCATTAAACTCTCTCCTCTGGGATTTCTGACTCTTCCCAGAGAGCTTCAGAGTATTGCCATTTTCTTTGTATTGGGCTTCTTTTTCTTGTCTCTTCTGCTTCTGGCTTATGTTAATGAAAGCATTTGTACGTTGTGAATGAAGAACACCTCTGTGGCTAAAAGCAAGGGTTATGGCAAGGTGTCAGACCATTCATCATGATAACTAGGTGTCAGAAAGAAAAGTCAATTTTTATTTTTTTTGAGGTGCATATTTACATTTTTCCTCTTCTGAGAGGATCTGTAGAAGAAGATATGATATAAACACAAGTCCAGAGCAGCTAAAGAGACAAGTTTAATGCAAGCATAAGCAACACAGGCCTTTGCCTTGGGCAGCAGGCTGCTGGGGTAGCAAAGTGATGATTTTCAAGTGCCTGCTTGGCCAATGAAAGCCTTTACCTGCTGTTGGAGCCGTTTCTGCTACAGCAGGGACCATGTTTCCTTCCTTGGCAGCTGCTGGAGGACCCAGTGCATGAGGGCAGGTCCCCAGGATATGTGGCACCCGTTCCGGTTTTTCCTTCCCTCCTTCTGCCCTGACACCTGCCTCTCCTCTCCAAGCAGCAAAGGTAACTTTGCGTGTGCTGCTCAGTTAACTTCTGTAAGGGAAGGCGGAGTTACTGACATACTAGAATAAGACTCTTGAACATGACTTCATTTATTTAAAAATATTTATGAGTTTTTCCTCTAAAATGCAGAACACTGAGTTCTAGGAATGATCTATGTATCTGACTGAGCCTTTGCCACTCATGAGTAATGCAGTCCTATCAATCTCAAGCCATTTCATCTCACCATTGTACGTGCTCTTTAATTCTCTCCCCCACACGCTTACATTAAAAATATGATATATCCACACACATGAAAATATATAAAAAATGATGTCAAGAAATAATATAAATCTAACCTCTTTTAAGTATATTAACAAAACCAGCAAGACAGTTTTCCGTATTCTCTGGTCAAATTTACTCTTGTTATATATCCATTAAGAGATGGATAAGCCCAGCAACTTCACACTTGTGTTGTGGATTGCATCAGGACTGATCATCAGGAGTTGGACTCGATGATTGTAGGTCCCTTCCAACTTGGATATTCTTTGATATTCTGTGATCATCAAGGCAGATCACAGCTGCATTCAACTTAGAGAAATTTGCAATGAGTTAATGAAGTTGGAAGTGTTCATGTTAGAGAAACCTGCAGTGCTAGAGTGGCTTTAAAACAAGATCCCTGACATGCTGTTGATGTTGCTTAACTCTTAGTACTAATGAGTTTAAGTGGCTTAGTTATCTTAAACTGCTCTAAAGGCTTAGACTGATTTAAGCAGTTTAGCTTATAGCTGTGCCAGTCATGGTTCATAGGGTTGACGGATCCTGATTAAAGTAATGTATGGTCAGGAGGCATCAGCTCATACAGTTCAACTCTGGTGAATGTTCAACATTTTGAAAACTTTAATTTCCAGGCTTTTTTCTTTTAAATGGAGGACTACCACATGTGAAAATAGAGGCTTTGTTGCACTGAGGTTCAGGGCAGACATGTATTTCCGACAGCAAGGATGTTCCCAAATATTAACACTGGATCTAGGAGTTGATCTGAAATTCTGAAACAGTACTTCAGTGCTCTTTGGCATTGGAATTTGGCATTTCCTTGCTTTTTATTTTTCACTGGTGTTTTAGGATTTTCACCTAGGAATAGATTACTGAAATAATGCCTAGCTCTTGTGCAGCACTTACCATCTGCTTGGTAAAGTAGCTGCTTGCATTGCCCACTCCAGTTTGAAGAAACACAGTTGACAATCTCAAGTTTTGAAGGTTTGCAACAGCTATTTTGTTTGACAAAGTAAGAAGGACACCAGTGCCTCTTCTTTCTCCTTGAGGAGGGAACATGCTGTTCCCATGAAACAAGATTGGATCGAGGACTGAAGTTCAAGACCCATCAGATTAGCAGTCTGTCTGGAAGCATTTGTGTAACAGGCAAAAATAAAGGACCGTCATAAGCATCAGGAAGAGTTTAAGGGCACGCAGAAGAGAAAGGAGTGCAAAGACCTGGGTTAGGCGGAGACCGCAGAGGGCCCCAAAGGTAATGACGCTGAACACAATCCCTTCAGCTCTATAATGGAACATGTTAGCTTTGCTAATCATCATCTGCAGAGTGCAGCTTTTTCCAGCACCAATTGATTGTAATTATATTCTGCATTACCACTGTTAATGCTGAAAGGCTGTCTGGAGCTCAAGCTATGAAGGAGGGTTGCAACCCTGCTTTTCTTTTTAGTGTCCCTTAAGCTGAGGGGTTCCATGGCTAGGTGGTCAGCCTCATCTTACTATTACAACTCCTTGCTCCTGCTGAGAGTATATGTGCTCATTGGCAGTGAGGTCCTCGAAGGAGGGGTTGCTCTGCCATTGGCTCAGTTGGAAATGTAAGAATGGACCTTGCTGAATGAATATTTATGTCTGAAAGATGCTTAACATGCTTGGCACACTGCTAGAAATACTTCACTAATAATAACAGTAGTAATGTCTTTCCAGTAGAGATCTTTACAAACACAGAAGAGAAAAGAAGTAAGAGGAGTAAAACACTATCCATTCGTCTTGGAGCACTTTCAGGAAAATCCTTCACCAGGGACAACTCAGAGTTAAAAACTACTTTTGCTGCTGCCACAAGCTCCAGCTGGTGAAAGGAAAGGGTCTGTTTACTTTCGTTTTGGATGAAGAGGTAATGTTTATGTGTTCTGAGTTTTCAGACAATGACATAGAAACACTAAAGAGGGTAAGAGAGAGCTAGATAACAATGAATGAGAAAATGAGAAAATGCCAAGCATTCGTGGGGCCTTTAGTTTAGTTTTTAGTGTGTTTGGCACAGACACATTAATCATAGGCACACGTCATGTGTCATTTGGGCTCTGCCTCGCTTCTGTCATTTTAGGATGAGACATGGAGCATTCCCCTGCTCCTCTTTCACCAGTCATTCCCAGTCCTTTAGCACCGTCATCACTTCACTGCTTTACTGTTATAAATACCTTCCCCAACTGCCTTGTGAGGAAAGAGGTTGTTACTGCATCCATATGACTCATGGGAAACTGGATGACAAGGATATTAAGTGGTTTATCCAAGGATACTCTGAAAACCTGGGCAAGTCAGGGAGCTGGACCTGCATCTCCCAAGTTCCAGCCTTTCTTTAAGGAGACAGGACTTTAACAGAGGATGCTCGTACTCTCCTAGGAAGCTTGTCAACCACTTGCTTAAAATCTCTAGAATAAAAGTACACAGAGTAAATCGACCCTTTGTGTTAGAACAGACATTGGAAAAAATGTATTAACTCTTTAAATTTCAAAGGTTAATTGTGCCTTTAAATAGGCACACTTTACTGCTAAAAGCTTTGGGTTATATATCCAAGCTTACATAACACAAAGGTGTAATCAGTTCTGAAGCAGAGTACAGTAGCACTTCTACTACATGCAGCAATTTTGTAAGAAATCACAGAACAGCTTATAAAAAGGACATGAGATTATTTGTGTGTTTGTAGCCTGGATCAACCTTTTCTAAAAAGCTAATGGGTGAGAGGGATCAGAAATTGAAACCCCGTTCTGCTGGTTCCTAATGGTCCCAGCAAGATCCCTAATTATGGGAAGTCATGGAGGAACTAAACAAAGCCACACAAAAGACTGTATCTGGAATTGCAAAGCAAAAACGGAAAGCACGCTGGGAATCCAGAGAAAAATACCTGCACAAACAATGTGAAAGAAGAAAATCTAAAGCTTGGAGTTTTTTTTGCTCTATTGTTTGAGACAATAGGGATTCAGAAAAGAATTAGTCTCCATCAAAAGGTAGAGGAGTTGGAGGAGTAAGACTGCTGTCAAAGATGGGAAAAACATGTCAGAACCAGAATCTTTACTTGCTCTGTGATGTCACCCCATCTGTGTAAAGCTGTGAAGTCAGTAGTGAGGACATCATCACAATGCCTGGGTGACTGATCAGACGTGGCTTTCCTTCACAGAAGAGCCTGCAGAAAGTGAGAGAAAAAAAGGTGACTGTGCAGTCTGAATTACCTCTCTTGCCACCAAGAGGAAAGACAGAGAAAAGGAGATAGTCTATGATGCAAAAAGAGAGAGTCCAGGAGATGTGAGGATTTATCCCAGTGCTAGGCAAAGGTCTTACAAGCATGGAAATACAGGAACCGTTCTTGTGTTGAAAGTGTGGATCCTGGAATGATTCTCCCTGGCAAAGCAGGTGATCAGAAGGGTTTTCTAATTGACGCTTGGGCTAAGACAAGAAAAAAAAGTGCAGATTTGTTCTTAAATTGATCTCAGTTTAGGATTGAGAAGATTTGAAAGATAACAGAAGGTATTTTTAAGGGCTATTAGAGTTCAAAGAATGAATAGAGCTTGAAGTCATTTGATAAGTGTCAGAAGGATAAATACAGAAGACTTAAAGAAGTCTTCTCTCTAAACAGAAGACATATATATAAATATAGAAGACTTATATGACCTTTCTTATAGGTCAGAAAGGTACTTTTTGTCTACATCTACATCTGAGACAGATGATCTCTCTTGTTAAACTTCTGCTTTTCATTTGCAAAAACTGGATGATACCTGTAACCTCTTAAAGTTGAAATAAAAGACAGCATCTTCCAGAGGGGAGTGAGCTATGTTCTGCCCTCACATCTAGTGGCCCTGAAGTCATTTTAAGTTTGATATGAAAATTGGAAAAGAGAGACCAGCTGTGGTTTCCATTAAGTAAATCCCCTTTCTAGCAAGGGTACTTAATAATTCTCTAAGCATCCCTTGGATTTGTTTACTTTTCCTTCTGCAGACATCAGACAGGACTTCTCTCTGAGCCTCAGGGCTGAATTTTGATGGCAGATGTATCCTCTGTTATTTGCAGTTACATATCAGCAGGTTAATGGGGAGGCATAGAGAAGAAAGGTTGGACAATCTAATGGAGATGTGAATGCCAGGGACTAGACCCACAGTAAGCAGTGAAAGATCTATGCTACAAATCATGTCAAAAAAAGCAAAAGCTAACATTTACCTCCTCATCAGTTTAATGCTCTCAGCTGCAGAGATAGAAAGCAGAAGGGAAATGAGGAGGAAAATCCAATCAGCCACATGGTGCCAAATGGTTTCACCTGCTCCTGGGACCACAGGTTGACACAGCTGTGAGACAGCCCCCACAAACATCCTAGTATGAGAAAAGAATTGTGTCAGGGGGACAGGTGCTGCTGATTGAAGCTCTGTGCCAGATAAATATATAAGGAAAGCTGTAATGGGCTACAGTTTTTTTTTCTTAAGGAATTCCACTTATGGAAGATTAAAAATTGTATTCATAGGCCAATTGTGTTGGTTGGAGAAGGACTCTCAAACAAACAAACAAACACTTTCTTTGGTTCTTAGACTGGCTGGCTAGAAAGAGTTAGAGCCTTTGATTTCTAAGATTCAATCCTACATACGTAAAACAGGGTTGATATCCTTTCCCCACCATATCTCAGAGTTGTTCTTATATCCATTAAAGTTGTAATAGAGGAAAAGTGTGTTTTCATGATATGGTCTAAGGCTACCAAGGTGGCTGTAATGTGGCCATAGGACACAAGCATTGTTCAGGGCTGGCCCTAAGCAGCTCATTGTGCTGTAGAGACATGCAGTATGGTACTGTACTGACAGTACCGGGGAGAAATATGCACAGGGAAAATAGCAGTGTGTTCCGTGAAGGATTCAGCTCGTGTGCAGGATACAAGTTGTGATGATAGATGGGGAACAAGGAAAGTAAGAATGAGCATGTTTGTTTATTTGATCCATGACTCTATGAGATGGTAAGTCCAATTCTTGGACCAGAGCAACCGTACCATGGCTGCAGGATGCACTGTGCTGAATCAGTACATACTTGCTCTGCTGTGTCAAATGCTTTTTAAAGAAGTGAAGGGACACTCTGTTCTGGCAGATTGTATATCATGCAGTCTGCCTGTGCTTCACTGACTTCACGATGAGTCAAGTATGGTCTGTCCTTCCACAGCTGGTGTAAGTCCCCTATATGAATATAAAGAATCTTAAATGCCATTCTGTGAGCTTTGGCTGGAAAGATTGTTAAAATGTACTTGCATCTGATCTAGATAAAATTTGTAGCACTCAGTGACCCGGTAGCACAAGGCCACATATCGATAATTGTAGAGTCGCTGTTCAGGTTCCCCAGTTCCCCATGCGGAGTGTGGTACAGGTTCCTCAGACAAAACAGCTTGTGATCCTGCAGTTGAAGATAATATCACAGTGCCCTACCTCCAACAAGGAACAAAAGTTTCATAGGCAGTTTTAATCCTGGCATTTCCTACCTGTGAGTGCGTGGTTTTGTGCCCTTGATGTTCTTTTTGTGTGTCATATGATCGTAAGTCTACGCTCCTGAGTGTTTTCCACACAGAACTTGGGTATTTTGTCTATAGCTCTTTAACAGTGAGCTTTTGTGTCTTCCTTTGCAGAACTTTTGCTACCGCTCTATTTGTAATCCTCAGTGATCAATTCTGCAATGAAACAAAGCAGCCTAAGACATGATTGCTTAAGCATCTACAGTAATGAGACTAAATGTTTTGGCATTGAGGAGCTGCTCTAAACAGAGCTTCTTTTGTGATAGATGCCTACTGGAAGTTATTGAAATCTCATATCAGTATTTTTGTTAAGTTTTGAAACATACTGCTTCCTTTATTACCTGCATCCTTAGCAATTCTTTTTGTCATTCAACAAATTAATAACGCAGCTGTGTTAGAAGCCAGTTTTGCATTTGAACTTGAGGGCGACTTTCACCAGAAGGCAATTCAGTTACGTACTGTGTCAGGTGCAAGGTGCTGGGGCCAACCTGGGACAAATACTGAGCTGGTTTGTTACTGGGCTCTTGGATGTGGATCTGCTTTCATGCCTCTGCCAGGAAGGGATGAGCAGCCTTCCTCACCGTGAGGCTGCTCCCTCTGTCCCTAACTGTTGTCCCATTAGGAGCTAGAGCAGCTAGTCTGATTTTCAAATGGGAGCTTGCCCTCGGTAAGATCAAAAAGCTTCATGCTGAGAACTGAATGCACTTTTAAACAAATGCAGCACCTCTCCAGAGCAGTGTCAGGTTTTCCAGCGACAAAGCAAGTGAAGTTATCTGCTCTACTCCAGTGACAGAAAAGGGAAGGAAGGGGTGGGAGGAGTGGTGGTGACCCTGCACAGAGATCAGAGCAGGAAGGACAGATCATGCTGCTAGCCCTGATGCTGGAAATAGCAGCTGTCTGCGCACTCTGAACACAGTTGACCAGAGGTGCTGGCTGCAGAAGGCTTTGTGGCTCTCCGGTGCTCTAGAATAGGCAAAATAGGAAGCTGGGTTGTAGCTGGTTTGCATGCTTTGGTTTCCTGCTCTAGGAAGTTAACTGCAGTCTTGATTCCTACCCCCAGCCCTGCACCTGCCTACACAGGGCCTTGATTATCTCTCTTTGTCTTCAAAGTGCACTTTTTCCCACTCGCTGCTAAATCCCTGCCCATTCTTGTGTCTGGTCCATCAAGAGAGCTTAGTAGCGCTCCTTCATAATAAGGATGCTCATTTAGTTCCAGTGGTGGCAGTCTGTGTGGTCATACTGAACATCTTTGGTTCCATCCCCTGCTGCCTACCTCTGCAGGGCGGGCTGCTGCAGGTCTAGGAGTAATGTGATGGATTGTCTCACATGGCTGAAGTGTGTGAAGGGACAATGAGCATTCCCCCTAACTGCCAGCAAGGGTAAATATTGGCTTTATTAGTGGGCACTTCTCTCTTTTTCTTGCCAGCATTTCAGTGTTGCAACAGCATCGTTAGTTCTTGTCTGCTTACTGCTGAGGCCGTGCTGACTGGGAGACTGCCCATGTCCCTTTGAATCCAGGAGAGTGAGGGGAGCATTTTCCCCCGTGTTACAGCCAAACCCATCTTCTTCCAGTGTGGCACAAGCCTGCTGCACGAGCTTCATGCTGGAAGTGTTGAGGGAGAGGGGTGGCAGAGCAGCAAAAGATGGAAGTGTGGCCAGAAGGCTGGTGCCCCTGATACCCCGGACATGGAAGCTGCAGCTGTGCTTTCAGCAGTGGCAGCAGGGCAGAAGAAAAGTGAGCAGCATCTCCTCTGTCCCTAGGGGCAGACCCCACTCTAATCCTGACAATGTGATGGGGGGCAGCCCCAGTTTTGTCTGCACCCTGGGGCCCTGCCAGCTGATCACAGGGGGGAGCCAGGGCAGTGCTTCTGCAGGGGAGAGGGAATTAACAGACGGAAACAGAGAGGGTGCCATATATTGGGGGAGTGTTTGGTGCTCAGGAGTATTTGTCCTGGGGACAGTCCTAGCTTATTGAGGGCAGCAGACTGGGGATTGCAGTGCATTCTGTGATCCAAAGGTTAAAAAGAACTTTATTAGGCTTAGAAAGTGCAGAAATAAAGCAAGGAAGCCAAGCCAGCTCACAGAATATAGCCCAAGAGATCGTTTAACATATTTATGTAGATTTACACAGAATTGCTTACTAAATTGCTAGGCCTTGCTGTTGCATATAAGTTGCAAAGCATAAAACAAATGCAGCTTCCTAACCTCTTCTTGTTTTCTGATGCACGAAGTATGTACAGCAGGTTTGTGTGGATCTCATAAAAGGTTGGAGGGGTGATGTTTCCCACAGCGAGCTGTGCGCAGGCTGGATCAGAGCAGTGCCCCTGCTGACCCTAAGCACACTGCTGACCTTGCACACAGGGAGCACTGTGCAGTACTATGTTTCCCTTGTAGGCAAGGCTTCGCTCTGGTTTAGGAATTGGGGAACAGCTCAAGGTAAACCAAAAGAGCCTTCTGAAGTCTAAGGGGTGGTTACCCAGTCCTTTGCACTGGTTTAAAACTCATCTTTAAAACTTACTTACAAGCTTATTTTTTAATCCATTTTAAATTAAATCAGTGCATTTTTCTTGTGATAGCAGGGGCAAAGAGAAGAAAGGAAGGGAAGAAGGCAGAAACAAACCTGTTGGATGTGTATGTGCACACAGCCTTTAAGAGCAAGGCCTAGCTCTGGCATTTGGATGTAGCTCTTTCTTTTCTCTCAAAAAGTAAAAGTCCAGAAACTTTACTGGCTGCCAGCCATTGATAGTAAACCTGGGTGGGACAGTCTCAGGTTATACTAGTTACCTTCTCCTTACGATTTCAAACAAGGACAGCAGAGCAGAAGCATGCGTGGAGTTGAGCGAAGGGATAAGGAGGTGTCAGCATCTCTTAAAATAATGCTTTCTCTGCCAATAACTTGCTCTTTTCCAGTGGACAAGTCATTCAGTTTCTATGTGCCCGGGATGGTGCCTTGATGGCACAGAGTCTTCTTTGGTGACACTGGTTTCAGGTATTGCTCTTTCACTTCCCGACATCATCCTTTCCTTCCCTTTCTTCTCCCTCCAAAGCTCATTCCTGCTCCTGTGCCACTGCATGTTACTGCCGTGTTCATCAGTCAGCATTTGCCCAGCAGTATTATCAGTCTGTTAATTGCCGAGACTGTAAAATATATATTTAAAAAAAAAAAAAGGATTTTGTGAGGTGTGTTTGGAACAGTTACACCATCTGGTTCATGGAGCAGTGCACAACTGAGGGTCGACCTTCTGGGAGGTGGAGATGGCACAAGGGATTAGTGAGGAAGATGCAGAAGCGGCAGGCACCGCAGACCTTGCTGCCACCACATTCTTCATATTGACAAACCACAGCCTCCATTTCAGCACTAAACAGCAGTGAGAGGATGTGCCATGAGTCATTACTAAAGGATGTTTGCAAAGTGTTATGAGATCCTTACAGATACAATGCAGAGAAATGTCCCTGAAGAGCAGAAATCTCTGTTCTTACCCTGCAAGATTTGCTAGGCAGAAAGTAATAAACAAGAACTATTGGGGGTCATGGTTAGCCTTAGAGCATGAACTCCAGCTTGGGAAGGTGAGACCTGGATTGTGTAAGAACTGCACATTTTGAGAAGAGGGTGGGGAGAGGTGAGGGGGTTTTAAGTTGCAGATACTTGGTGGTGGTCTAATAGCAAGAAGGTAGAGACGAGACTCACAGCTATAGGTTAAGCTTTTGACCCTGTTCAGTATGTGGTGGGCTGAGCAATTTTAGTCTAGCAGGCTGAGAATTTTGACAGCAATAAAGCTATAATTTGCAGTTACCAGTGTAAATGTTATAATTCTCCCACTCCATGATAATTTGTTGTCATTCTCCCCCAGCTCACTTGTCCTGTGTGTGGTGCTGGCAGAAGTGTTTGTGTCGTAATGCTGTGAACCAGATAACCATTTTGAAGGGAAAGTTATTTTTCACCCTGAGCTAATTCAGCAGACAGCTGCATGAACACTAGGGTCAAGGAAGAGTGTGGTGCAGGAGCATGAATGAATGGTTAAAGGTGAGGAGCATCAAGGCTCTTTGAATCAAGTTTAGCATCACTGATGTCTCAGTCTAACCAGAGCAAAAGAGGGAAATGAGCTCTTGCCTATCTTCTAGAAGCCTTGACTTCTGCATTTTTAAAAGACGGATGAGCAGAAAATATGCACCAAGACTTGACAGATAATTACAGCCAGGAGAGAAAAAGGAGGAAGGGAAAAATTAAACAGGTTGGGCAGAAAGATCTTATACAAGCATTTTGTGTCGCAGAAATCTGTTTGTAAAGGAAAAAAAACACAGGGAGCCCTCTTTCAGTGTGTCCCTTGATTTGGCTGCAAGTTCACAGCTCTCATGAGCTTCTGTACCCCCCACTGAGGTACTGGGGACAGTCACCATCGCACTCACACACCCTGTGCTGTGCAGCCCTGCTGCCACTTTGGGTCACCAAGTAAGCTGGATCACCTTGCTGATCTGGCCAAAAACTTGCCTGTCAGTAATCACTAGATCTCGGGCAAATGAAGGGCTTGAAACATGTAGCAGCACAGGTTGAGAAGTTTAAGACAATTTGAAACAGCTGAGAGGCAGATCAGGGACCTATGGTTCCCCATCCCATAGCACACCTAATGTGGGAGCAAGAAGGTAGTGTTCAGGGAATACAGTTGGCCATGTCGTGCACTAGAGGTTATGCTAGGCAAATAGTTACAACCAAGCAAAAGCTGTTTTACAGAGCTCTGAGATCAGGGCTTTGTTGTGTTAAATGTTTTGTTTGTGAGACCAAAGTAGAGTGTTTCTGCTCTGAAAAGACACCAGACTCCAGAGCCAGCTCGGATGTGATGGGAAAAGTTGTCATCAGCACAGGAACATTCAGTGTCCAACAGGTAACAACTCCTCTGCAGTGACATTGCTGCTGGTTTTGGGGGGACTTGAGATGGGATTTGATTGAGGAGGGGTTTGCTTCTATGACTAGGAGAGATGGGGGGGGAAGAGAGGAGAAAAGAGGGAAGAGAAGTTGTGAGAATCTGTTGTGGAGGGAACACAGTTCTGCGTCTGTTCCTGCCAGCCTCCAATACAACGACCCGTGCACCTGGCTCTTTGATATACATATCTTACCTTTTATTTTTTTCCCCACAAGCCTGAAGACCCTGGGGTAAAAGACTCCCTATGGCTCTTTGTCTCTGTAAAATGAGCTGGTCTTGTGTAGTAGCTGGTGTGAGGGATATTTGTTTTTAGGGGAGCTTTTGCAGAACCAAAGAAGCGAGGACCCCTATGACAGCAAAAATCTCTTTTTTCTTCACTTGTAAGCTGCTGCTGTACACTGCTAAGCTGTTAACCCAAATACGACTGTATTTCAGGAGCAGGAAAAGACCTTGTAAAACCCTGAGGGATCCCATGGGATGGGATGCACTAGGCCAATGTGAAAATCATGCAGCACTTGTGCTTTAATTGCCAGCTCTGTCCTTGCTCGTGAAGTCAGCATGCTCTTCTGACTGGGCTCCCCATAGGCTTTCTGCCAGCCCAGTTATTGCAGAAATTCTGCATCATTTTGTATGGTGGTTTTTGTATGGCACAGCTTTAAGCACTGCAGGCTTGGTTCTCCTTTTTTGGAGATTGGTCTCCTTTTTGTTTTTATTTATCGCTTGCTTTTATTCTGCCCTTTGTTTCTTTCACCGTATTGTTCATTTATTTGCACTCCCTTTGTGCCTTGTCTCAAGGCTGTGAGCAGCGTCTCAGTACAGGGAATTCATTGCGCTAACACGTCAGAGTGGAAAGAGCTCCCATTCAGGCACAGGAGTATTTTTTTAAAGGGGAAACCGTGTTATCCACAGCTTCAGGTTTGTACAGTGCGATGTACAAAGACTGTCCCCTTTGGCATGGCTTTGTCTCCTGCTGCTTATGACGGAGTATGAATTGAGGAACAGAGAAATAACGACAAAGGAGCTAGCTGGAGCCTGCTGAAGGGGAAGCGAGAGCAAGCAGGGCCGATGTCCAAAGCCACAGGCCACAGAGGGATCCCATGGAGCACAATCCTGACTTGGTGCAAGACATCGAACAGGCAGGTGGGAGCAGAGAGCGGGGGCTGCACCTCGGGGTGAGGTGTCACATTTCTGCTCCTGAGCTGCTGCAGTTCCCAAGAGCACTGCCTCCAGCTACTCTCAGTTTAAACGTGCACTCAAATGTTCAGCTGAGAAATGCAGCAGGGGAAAAGCAAGTACATACCCCTACATCTGCGTGGTGGGAGAGGACAGCCTAACTGCCAGGCAGCCCTGCAAAATCTGTCTCTGAATGTGAGTCAGTGCTGGGGCTCCCATGAGAGGTTCAAGAGAGTGGTGGGGCCACTGGAGAAGCAGGTTGCCGTGTCAGCAGTGAGAAGACTGATATGAACAGAGATGCTTGGGAGAGGAAAAATAAAGGTGCCTTTTTAACTCCACAGCAGTACCCGGCACACAGCAACCTTCCTGAAACAGGACTGCAAGGCAGGCAAAACAAGTCCCATCAGTGCTCGCTGTAGTAGCTTTGGCCTGTGCTGAGCCTGGCCTGAAAGAGCTACTTCAAGAAAAAGGAGGTGCGGGTGGAAAAGGCAATGGACACAGCTGGTGCCTGCAGGCAAGAACAGTGGGGAAGGAAACTGAAGGTCCTGAAACTAGGCAAAGCCATAGCGTGAAAAGCTCTATAAAAAGCAAGTACCCTGATTCCTTGTTGCCTTCTGTAGCTGCTTCTGCTGACACCAGTGTGTGGTCGCTGTCTTGGAGAGCGCTCAGCAAGCAGCAAGTGCTGCAAGGCAGCAAGGGAAAGTGGTTTGAGCTGGTGCCCTGTAATGAAAGGAGAACTTGCAGAGTTGCTTAACACAAGAGGAGATTCATGAAAACACAGAATCTGTTTGCCCCATATGTGAGTACTTAGCAGTAGCTGGCTCACACTGTGACTTGGTATTGGTCCTTGGCAAGACCGTAGAGCTCCAGAGCTGCTCTGGTTTAAATTCATGTGCTGACATTCCCACCTGAGCAGCTACATTTGGCTTCCAAGCACCGCTGCTGAATTACTACATATTTTACACTGCAAGAAGATGTGTGCAGATACCCATGTCTTGTATCTGAATAAGCTTTTCAGGTTTATCCTTCAGATGGTGGATATTTCTTTGTGTGTTATAAGATTCAGAGACTTCATTTCAGAGATCAGTGTGACTTCTAATAAGCAATTAAGTCCATGGCAAGTCAATCACTCTATAATTAGCTCCAATCTGTGTTCCCATTAGCTACAACATCCTTTACCTGCCATTGAGCCAGCAGTAAAAGGTGTGAAAATCCTTGTGACCTTGGAAATGCATCCAAAAAAAACAAAGCAAAGCCTTCCGGTCAGACTCTTGCAGACAACTGAGAACACACAGGAGGAGATGCCTGTTGGAGAAATCACTGCTGAGGAAATCCTCAGCTGTGCTATTTAGTAAAGCTTACTTCTTTTTATTAGTCCTGAGAAGCTATGACAGGTAATTTCACTGATGGGAGAGTAAGGATAAACAGAAAAGCAGGCATTATTCAAGGATTTGGCTGCAGTAGCAACATTTTTCACAGTAGCCACGGTCTCTAGTCTCCCACATGCCTCACCCAAAACTCACTGTGGGTCCACATGCACACCAGCTTATAGAGATGATCCAGCTGATTATACTCCTGACTTAAAGATGATTTCTAAGTGAGGCTAGCAAAGGCAACGTGAGGGCCAGTGTGGTTTGATTCAGCAGAAGCAGCTTCTGGCCTGCCTCACTGGACCCTGTGCAGGAGCCAAGCTGCCACCAGGCAGCTCCTGCCCCTGCCTGCTCAGCATCCATGCTGGAAGCTCGCAAACCCACAGGGGAAGCACAGATCCTGCTGGCTCTTGGCCATTCCGCATGGCCCTGGGCTCAGACTTGGTTGGTGTCTGTTTGGGACAGTGGAGAATTTGCCTCACAACCGTCCCCACTAAGGCACTTCTTGTTTGGATGTATATCAGTCTTGAAGTAGGTCTAGCTTTACAGGCAAGGCCAGATATTTTTAAAGCAATGTAACAAAGTGAAGACACAGGCATTTAACAGGATTTTAAGATGCTGCCAGGCACTGCAGGGAAGATAAATACCTTACTTGTACTAATTCCTAAGTTGGGGTACTGCATAAACCAGATTGCAGCTTGGGCTTGGTTCTCTCACTACTATGTGTTTATGTAACAGTTGCTCTGAATGGATCCTATCTAGTGTTTCTGTAATATGCCACAACGCAGTGATAAACTTGGAAGCTAGTATTCTCTCCAGTAATATTCTCTTGCTTTTTAATATCTCGTGGTATTTTAGTGTGTGCATTTTTCGTCAGATGCAAATGACTACTCGGGGTGCCTTGTCACAAAGAAAACAGCTCTCCTGTGTTCCAGTTAGCAGGTACCATTTAGGGTGCGAACAAAGCTAGAGATGGGCAGGACTTAAAAGGAAGAGCATTCCTCATCAGTGCCTCCCCCCCGCCACACACACTTTTAATGGCAAATATTGCCACAAACAGCAAAATACTAGAAGTGAATAGTCTGGACAGCCCATCAAAACCATTCAGTAGGTCTGTGCAGAGCATGGGTAACTATAATCAGCTCATTTTTAACGCTGTCACTTGAACAGCTGTGTGCTGATAGCAGCATTATCCAAATAAGAGAGAAGCTGCTCCTCTGCAGAGCTCTCTGGCTTCCTAAGCACTCCTCGGTTGCACCAAAACAAAGGGCCAAGTCGGAAAGTGACAGAGGCTATGTATGTGTGGGGGAAAACTTCCAGGCGTGGCAGCAAGATTCACATGTAAAGATGCTGGATGGGCATCCAGCAGTATCCCAAAGAGCAGCATGCTTGTGAGGGGAAGAAAAATAAGCCAGCTGAAGGGGCTGATCCTGCAAAGACTTTGGGGTAGTGACTTGTTACTAAAGCTGGGGGGAGAAAACCAAAAGGAGCAGAAATTTCATGCTGTAACCTTTTTATTTCTGTGTGTGATTTTTACACAGAACCATCATGTTTTTACTAAGTTATCATTTTTCAAATGTATCATTTGGGTTCAGCTGGAGCATTCAGAGTGACTCAGGGTACTTTTTCTTCTCATTGTTGACCTTTTGCTTCATAGAAAGTTTAAAAATGGAAAATTCTCTCTTTCCATTCTGCTAGACACAATGTCATTGCCATCGATGTATGCTCTTGCAGAGACAGCACAACTTTGCCTTGTATTTTCCTGATGAAGACCTGCTGCTGAACTGTGTTCTGGACTTTTTTTCTGGGAATGGTTCATGCAGCCCCTGAAAAAATCTTGGTTACATTGTGGGGAGCTGGAAGGGTGAGAGGAGCCTGCAGTAGTTCCCTTTGTAAGGAGCAGTTTCCTGCACTGTGCAGATTTGTTGTGATTTATGACCCAAAGAAACACTTGCTGTTCAGATGGGGTGGCTCGTCCAGCCCTGGAATAGCTCCTGTGTACTCAGTGCCCCTCTAACAATTTCACAGATACTGCTCTTCAGAGACAGGTGCTAACTAGACGCTGCAGCTATTACTACCTGGCAGAGTTTCTCAGCAGTGCCCCCAAAATTTTATGCCTGAGGGAACATATCCTGTTTCATTTCACCAGACAAATGTTTTTTAACCTTTTTCCAATTTGCCAGCCACTAAAAATTCCAGCAGAGTTGTGGACTCCTATGGGTTGAGTTGGTTTCCTTTTCTTGTTTTTTTATCTGTGGTCATCTTAAAAATAATTCATGGACCCTTGGGATCTCACATACTATGGGATGAAAGCTACAGTACTAGATCAAGAAACTGATCCACTGATGAAATGAGCAGGTCTAATCCCAGATGCAAGTAGTGCAGAAATAGGGTGCAGAGTTAGTCCTACTTTGTTTGTTTGTGGTTTGATAATGTGTTCTTGTGGATAAGGCCCTGGTGTAGCAGTCAGGAGACTGGGTAGCAAGCAGGACCTATAGCTGTGCAACATGCTCTGCAAAGCAGAAAGTGTGGTTGATACTTGTGGAGAGATGGGACAGGTACTTAGATCAATATTTTGGAGTCGTGGAAGCAATATTAAATAGAAAACTGGCTTCTAAAAAGGGCAAGTAGCCAAGCATGGTTATTTGTTGTGGCAAGTTCTGAAAAAGACTTTTCCTGAGGTCCTGTGGTACTGCAGAGAGACCTTTTCTGTGACATTACCAGAAGCTGGCTTCCTGGGGTGATGACAGTGGTAAAAGCGCTTAACATTTTTGTGACAGGGAGAGCCTGTCCATGTCCTGGTGCCATCAGAAGGAATTTCCTCTTCAGTGTGAAGAAGACTTGTTTCTTCTGTATTGCAGGAGGTAGTGGGAACACAATACTTCATTCAGAAGTTCAGCACATCTCCAGTTAAGACTGCATGAGCTGGCTGCAATTCAGCCTACTCTTTAACAATGCCTTCAACCTTTTAACTTTGCCAACAGGCTTTGGAAGAGCACCACATTCAACTAATAAAATACAAGGGCTAAATTTGCCGTTCCCAATCCAAATTGCTGTCAGATCACAACCTGCTGGCAGGATATCGTTGCCATGTCTTACACCTTCTTTGTAAAATTACTGGGTTGGTGAAGCTATCTGTGAGAGGTCAGGAAAGTTTTTGCAGGAGTTTTGTGGAGAACTGAATACCCAGGAATACGAGAGTGTCTTGTCTTCCTACTAAACATGCCATCAGCCTACTGGGTAAAAACATAGGAACCATCTAGGTACTGTTTTTCTAAGCTGGGTAAGTGATATCTGCACTCTTGCTATTTGGATATGCCTCCAGATGCTGAGGAGGTTCCAGCAAATCTGTGGCTAATTCTTCATGTCTCACAACACCGGAATAATTTAACTAGTACTTGCTGCTGTTCCAAACTGCTGGTTTTTACAGCTGGATGTCTGGAAACCAGAGAATTTGTTTCTGGTGATCAGTTTTAACCACGGATTGAATGAGAATTTGTCCCAGAATGGGAAACAGTATAGGAAGGTGTCAAATAATTTCCATGGTTGGAAATGAAAGCTTCCAAACCTTTTCAGAAAGCACCTTCTGAAAGAAAAGAAGATACAAGGAGGAGAGGCCTGTGTCCTATTTTCTGCGAGGAATCAGTCCTAATTTGGTGGATTAAGAGAATGGCATGCTTGGGGTTTAGCCTGTGTGAGGTCCAGAAATAAGAGGTTCAGGAACATCCCTTCTTTTGTAGGTACACTGAGTATTTCAAGCATGATGTTCTATGTTCTGGCTGTCCTGCACCAGAATAAATCTAAGTTGTTTCCACTGCAGACAGAAAGACAGAACATCCTGTGGGTTAGAGCTGAATCTTCATGTTCAGAGTCAACCAGGGATCATCCCAGACAATTGCTCATGACCTACTGCGCCTGTATGCAGATTTTACTCTACATCTGACCTCACATCCCCTCCATGTATCTGCTAAACACTGCAGATGTCACGCTGATCCCTAGGACTTGAAAGTACAGAGTGCTTGTCTAATAATCTTGTTACTCCTGGAAGGCTTTCCAGGAGCAGAATGTGCTGTTCAGGTCTGATACTGCCTTTAGTGTGTCCGGCCCCCACCTGTCTTTAATCATATGCACTGATACACCATTAAAAAGCTGCCTTGTAGCTACTCCTCAGCTTTCATCTTGGTGTATGTCCCTGCTTTGTTGGTTCAGAGACCAACTACAGTAACACTTGGCATTTACAAAACACTGTATGTAACCTGCGCAGAGCGTTGTCCTGATAGAAGGCTGCTGACCCACATGCCATCTGTATGAATTAGGTCATACTGGCTGTGTTTTGTCTTCGCAGTACAGATAAGGGACTTATCCTTCTGGAAAGTGGGCTGGAAGTCAGTGCAAGGATTTTACTCCCAGCAGTGCTTGTGGTGTTTGATTTACTGGCCCTAAGTGGAGATAACAGAAACAAAGGGGAAAAAAGGTCATAAAGTGCAATGTGTTTATTCTGCCCCAGCGAGAGGGTGCCATGTGTATGAGCCTGGGCACTGCCCAGAAGGGAGGATGTCTCTGCACTGCCTCTAAATAGAAGTCTGTGTTATTGTAGTGATCCTGGGAGATCCCAGCAAGAGGCAAGCCTTATTTTACTATCTGCAAGCAAATGCGTAGCAATATGCCGTTCTTGCCCTACAACCATGACAGTATGTTTGCTGGGAGGGAAGCTGAAGGATCCAGCTCATGAAGAACCAAGAGGAGCTACGACTTCCCACGTCACATTAGAACTTGTGGCAGAGCCAAAACATAAACCCCTTCCCCCCCTTGGTGCTTAACCATCCTGTCTCCAAATGTCCCTCTGCCGCTGTGCCTGCAAAGCCGTCGTTCTGAAGAGTATTAGTATCTGCCTCTGAAGTGACTTCAGCGCAGTTTCTCTCTTCCTCACCCCCGCACCCTCTCTTATTAATTTGAAAACTCCTATTTATAAACCTGCTCAAGCCTGCTTGTTCAGGGAGGAGGAGCCGAAATGCTCAGCACACAGGCTAGGATACTCAGCAGACATGCAGGCAGAGCTACTTCTCACTCAAAGGGTAATAACCAGATGGAACAAGTCAGCAGGAAGAGTGCCTGAAATGTCACAGAAATGAGATCAAGCAACAGCTAGAGCTTTGTGTCTGCAGGCAGAAGGGGGAGAATCACAGGATCTCAGGAAAGAGTAAGAAAGACGGGCTGAGCGGAAGGAAAATATGTAAGCGGATAAGCACATTGCACTGAATGGCCCAGTCGTCTCCCCAGACTTTCATTCTTCTGTTACGCATTTTTGACGCTCTCTCCCAGCCCCTCTGACAGCGATGAACAGGAGGCCTAAAGAGCTGGCTTGCTGCAAAAAGTGTGCCATGCTGCTGACTGTGGAGTGACTTGTCACCTCTGTTGTTAAACAGATCACTTCCCTCCCTGCATCTCACAGAGATGCACAACCCTTGTTAAACTTGGGCTGGCCTGCAATTTCTGTAGCTCCTGGTGGTTTTGTGCTGTCAAGCTAGAGAACAGGCTGATGACAACATGAACCCCTGTGATGGAAGAAGTAAGTACCTAAATAGCTGTCCTACATTGTATGGCACTATATGCAACCACTTGACTTCCCTTAACTCTCCTTCTGGCTGTGTTTTATGGTAATGATCCAGACACGACCCAACTACCTCTGCTGTTCTAGAGAACCCCAGGACCATTTTGGGAGACTAGGTAAGTTCATCTGCTGTGAAGAAATAAAAAAAAATAAAAAAAAAGTCGGTTCCTAAGGTTTATGCAAAGAATAAACAAAACTGTAGTTAGCCAGAAGGAGTTACATTCATGGGGAGAAACAGAACCACATTGTTCAAAAAATCAGAGGAGAACAAAGAGGTTCAATGAGAATCCAAGACCAAAGCCATTTCTGCCAAGGGACTGGCATCAGCGTGCTGAACACAACCTCACCTCTTCCCCTTCCGGCTTACCAAGTGATTTCATGGAGCTCTTTGGGCTGGCACCTCCCCGAGCTGCTCTTCTTCCCTGGGTTGGTGCCAGGGAAGGCAAAGGACCTGCTGTCCCCAGCTCTCTGCTCTGCTCTTCTCCAGCCTGGATTTCCTCCGTCGGTCCTGCTAGTACCAGATTAACTCTCTCTGTTGTCTATGTTGTTAGGTGATTTGTCCTTCGATACATTATTGTTACTTAGGGAAAACATTTTAATGCCCACAATCCCACAAAGCTAAAATCCCAATAGTTTATTGGCAGTTTATAGGTCTATTAAAGGACAGTCATTCCCACAAGATGGTCGCAAGGTGTTGAAGACAAGACACAACCAGGGGATGAAACAGACCGAGACAATGGGACCAAGAGTTAAGGTAACAAAAGTAACATAATGTGCACAGTTGCTCAGTTGTAGTATTTTCATCCTGATGATTTTAATGATGGTATGCTGGACACCCCAGAGTACTGGGAAATTCTTGTGATAATACCAGAAAATTTCTAAGTTACTGAATTACCTATATGTAATTGCTCTCTTTGCTGGAAAAACCTGATCCGGTTTGTGGTATCATCTGACGTATCTGAGGCATTTAAGAAGCTCTTTGCTAATATGAGGGAAAAAAGCATCAGCCTACCTATAGCATGTCTCTGCATCAAACACAAAATCAGGTGGCTTTAGAAGTGAGCAATGAAGAGGGTCACAGGTCTAGAAAACCTGGTGGAAATGGGAATGATTGAAAGAAATGGCTTTTCTGGGTTTAGGAGAAAGAAGATCGAGGGGGAACATGGAAAATCATTTCTGATGCCGTTCTAAAAAGAACAGGGGTTAGTTGTTCCCTGCTTCCGTGGCAGAAGGGTTATACAACAAATAGTGGGCAGCTTTGTTTGCATAAACAAAGATTTTGGTTAAGTATCAGAAGTAGATTTATTCTGAAAATAGGAAAAGAAGCAGCGAAGCAGCGTTGGAGGCTTGTGAAGTCCCTGTTTATGGAGTCTTTTAAAAACAAAGCTGCGTTAGTCAACGATGGCCTAGGCAGATCCACTTTGTTGTAAAGCAGGGATCAGTGAAGTCTTTATAGCCTGGTATTTCTATGATTTCTACTAAGTCTGTAGTTCTAACAGCAAGGCTGCAAGCTACGATCTTATTATATAAGTAAAGATAAATGGAAATCTTCATTGGGTTCACAATGACTAACTCTGGAAAGGGAAACAGGAGGTTTAGGGAAAACAAACACTACAAGAACTTTTATATCTTTATAGGTGTAACTAGGCCCTTTAGTTTCAGGAGCATCTGTGAAGAGAAACCTGGATTGAGTGGGCTACAGAGGCAAAAACTGCTACTCCTTGAACTCAAGGGAAAAACTGGAGGAAATAGGTTTGTCCTGTGATTAAACAGATGGATTCAGGGCTGCCACTGGGATCCAGCCCTACAGTGACTACACTTAGAAATGTACAAATAACAAAACTCACAGTAATAAAATGTTATTGATGGAAATACCCTGACATAGATAAAGTGGTTCACTATTTCACAGCTGGAATAGGAGAGAGATTTAGTGAAATTAAGCTGCCTTTATTTCTTGTCCAAAGCCAGGGGGAAAAGTTTAACGGCACACAGGTAAAACAGATGGATTTTAAATTGCATCATCAGTAACCTATGGTATAAGTACTACATTTAAGGTGATTGTTTTTAAACAGCATCCACTGGGCTTGAGTTAAAACATTAGATTTACTCAAGTGTATAATCTCTTACTTAATAACACTACATGTGAATTGCCACTGTATACATGAAAATCTAGTTTGTTTGCATTGAGATTGGTTGATCTAATATTGATTAGGTTTCTTTGTTCATCCCAAGTCATTTGTTGATTTCATATTTCTGTGGTCTCAGTGGTTTTTCCTTTTTTTTTTTTACGGCTTTCCTTTTGTCAAATGTAGACATTTCTAAACAGTGGTAGATCATAACCCATGGTCCTACCTTAAGCTCTCAAGCATATACATAAGGCTTGAAACACTGTGGGCTTAACTCTGGAAGATGACAAGAACTGTGGCTCCAGTACAACAAACTGTATTTGTCCTGGGCACAGTCTGACTCAGCTGAACTAGTTGTGTGCTAGGAGGGAGAGCAATTAAATCAGGACTTGTTGGGATGAAGAGAAGCACTCCAATACTGATCATAGCAATGGCCACCACATTGACTTCAGTGCAGTTCCTCTAATGTATGCAAGAGTAAGGGAAAGTGGATCTGGGTCCATAAGATCCTTACTCACTTTAGATTGCAGCCTACAACATGATCTGTTTCACCTGGAATGACATCAGTTAATTGAGATAATAGATACTTATCACTAGTTTATGACAGTAAGAAGTTGTTCATGTTCTGTAAAAATTCAGTGAGTTAACAGAACCTAATTAGCATACCTCCTCCAAGAAGGTTATTAAGCTTGGAGTATCTAAAAGTCCTGTCTAAAGTCCGCCGTGGTGAAAGGAGCAGGCTCTGTCATGCTCCCATTGTTAATGGCTTAGAAGGATGAGCTGTTTAGACAGGTTGGTGTGAACTGATTATCCCCGGTCCAGCTCACGATAGCCTATTGTTGAACTCACAGCTGGTCCAGGTGAACACCCTTGGTGAGTGAGGGACTCCTTCTGGAAACCTTCTGAGGCAGGGAGATGTAAAACTGAGGCAGTGCCTAAGGCTGCTACCCGCTAAGGATTGCAGCTTTAATTCCAGCTTCCCTGCATCCTGCATTGTTATGTGATTAGACAGATGATCCTATTTTCTAAGACTCTCCTGAGATACAGCAGATTGATGTGGCGTCTTAGCTGTAAAGGCATCATGAAGCTGTGAAGTACTTCATAAGGGCCTTTGGCAGATGCTATTACCAGAGATGTGATATTTTGAGGATAAACCATGTGATTTGTAATTACGTTGTTTATAAACTATGCTGTTTATCTTTATATATCATTTACTGTTATTGTTGCTCCCTGCTACCCAATCTCTCTTTTTTCCATTTTTTCTGCTCTCTCCATCCCCAGCCAGCTCAGGTCTGAAAGTTGTATGTTGTGGCCCAGCAGTGCATAAAAGTGGCCATACTGCATTCAAACTGGGTACATCAGCATAGCAGCATGCTGCAGGGATCTGCAGGGAAGCCTTGGCTCAGCTCAGCACTGCCCATGCACAGTCTAGAGATACCCAAGACCTGATGGGAAATCCACAGACCAGCCTGTTTCAGAGTACAAATCTATCCTAGGGTCTAAATGTTTGTCACCACTTCTCTGCCTATTGTTCGGTGTGGCCCAGAAATGAATAATGCAGAAGATTATTTGAGTCATGTGGCCTCTGCTTTCTCTCAAGTTCCTTGGATGAACAGAAGTTTCCTATAATATGCTGCTACACTTAGATCCATTTAAAATGCATTTAGGGCTATCTTTGATCCCTTTCTTGCTTCAGAGTAGCAGTGCTTGGTCCACCGAACAAGATTAATGAAAACATAGGACAACAACAACCGTAGAGCTCCCGGGTAAGGGAAACGAACGCTTTCTTTTTTCTCCCTTTCCTACGCAAGCTGCATAAGTTGGATCTGGAAGCTGGTCAGCCAGCATCACAAATGATCAGCTCTTTCCAGTTATCAATCCGGAAAGACCTAGCTTGATGCAGAGCTACAGGGCCACGTTCAGATGTGTACTTGGGGGTGCTTCTTGTATGTTGACGGGGGGAAAAAAAAAAAAAAGACTAACACAAGGGTTAATAAGAAGGAAAAATACTGTTCTTTCACAGACACTTCCAATCCTCCACTGTTTTCTCTCCTTGCTGCACCCTGCCCCTTCTGTAGTCTCCTAGTATGTAAAATATTCTTGCTTATATTGCATAACTTACAGTGTTGATGTCACTGTGGAATTTGATGCTTGGCTGATGGATTTTTTTTATTAGATGCAATGATTAGAATCTAAGCAGTTACCATAGCTTTAAAATTTCTATAAATGTGTACTTGTTTCCAGTGGGGTTTTCTCTGTATTTGTTAAATATCTGGCTGATTCACAACACTTATCACGACATGGGAGAATGAGTGTGTACGGAGGAGCGTGGGGGGAAGGTTTGGATCTTAAAAGCCTCGTCAGATGACTTAAGGGCGGCAAATCTGTTCTGTAGAGTAGGGAGCTTTATTCTTTAAAATAGCTTGCAGAAGAAACATGCAGACTCAGAAATATTGGTAAGGAGATACGATGCGTCTTTTCATTGCATTTGTGAGTCAAAACTAGCCCAAGGTTACTGTGAATTATTCCTCCTGAACTTGCTAAGAACTGTGGAAAAGGGGCTGAAATACCAAGGCCTCGGTTCCTAAACACCAGGTCACCAGTGAAGGATAAGTGACCAGTATTCCCCTTTTCTTTCCCTAGATGAGATGGGGAGGGGTCCCAGGAATCACTTGTGTTGTTACATGCAGCCAGGATATGAAGCGGAATGAAGATACTGCTCTTCAAGTGAATCCATGTCTGTGCATCTAGTTTGTCTGCGTACATGGTGACAAGTTGGAGTATCCCACTGACGATAGTACATTAGGTCAGACAAGGAGGGAGTCCTGTCCTGCTGTATGTTCAGCTGGGGCTGTGGGGGGGGCTGTCTTAAAACCCCTTGCCACAGGAAGGAGTCTTAAAAGAGCTGTTTTTCCCATTAGGTAAAAATAGCATTTTTCTTGTTCTGTTTTGGGGGCTCCCTTCCTTGGCACGTCTGACTCTACCTGCGGGTGTAGTTACCCCTGATAAGGAGTGCCTTTTTCTGGTTTAAGATAAACCACTTCTGCACTAGATTGTAGGCTCTGCTTGGTGTTATCTTGACTGGTCTCTTCAGTACCATTCTCTCTCCTTTTTTATGGCCATCTTGTCTCCTCAGGTTGATGTTTTTTCTGTCTCCTGCTCTGTGTCTGTATAGTCCTTGGAAGAGCAAGGGCTCTTATCATAACAAAAAGAAAAGAAAAACAAAAAAAAGAAAGAAAATATTTTTTGACGTTTTCTAGCACGTGTTCATGAGCACATGCAGCAGGTATGTCCTTGGGAGATACCAACTCAGAGTCCACGTTTCAAAATGTGTTCTAGGACACATTGTTCATTCTGGAGAAATCATCCACAGGTATTTCTGAGGCACTACACTTCATTTATCAGTTCAATGTCAATTGACATTTTCCCTCGTCCTTTCACCAGAGGGGGAAAAAAAAAAAAAAAAGAGTGCACATGAAAGGGTCAATGTTTATGAAAGGTCAGTAATTCCAGATGAAATGCAAACCTATGGCTTAAAAAAAAAAAAAAAAAAAAAAGTTCTCCGTTGAGCAATAAAGCACTTAGAGTTTGACTTTGTTACACAAGAGAGAAACTTTCCAGTTGGCTGGCAGCGGTTCTGAAGGGTGTCGGTGCAGTTATTGATTAATTAAGTCTATTGTTACTCACTTCTCTCATTAATACGAGTGTTTTCTCTTCACTCATGTCCCTGCACAACCTTGTTTTAAAGACTTGGAAGCTGACAGACAATTGCTTTGAATATCAGGCTGCTTATTTGAATTGCTAACTCCTCCTGTCTCAGAAATTTCTAGGTGTGGCGTTTTAGACCTTGCAGAAATGGGAAAGCTGCTTAAAGGTGAAGGCGTCCCCAGTCCCATGTTCAGACCTGGAAGGCTGTGTCCATGTGTAATGGAGAAGAGGGCGCAAGAGGCTGGGCAGGAGACACGGCTCCTGTGCTCTCTGTAGTACTGCACACAGTTCGTGTGCCCAAACTGCACCTCCTGGTGTTCCCCGCTGAGGTGAGGGGCAGACGCCTCCAACGGGCTGGCACTTGCTGTTCAGGATTACAAATCCCTGGTGGACTTGTGGAGAGGATGGGATAGCAGTATCAGCAAGCCAGGAGTAAAGTTTTGCTTCTCCGTATGCTCACCGCAGCGCTAATGAAAATTTCCAAATATCCTTAAACCCACTGTCCTCTGCTCATGTACCCTGTCATGAAAAAGCCTGAACAGCACTGCTGCCCCGGCAGCGGGAGGCTATGTCTAAAAAAACAGAGAAGAGCCCATCTTCTACTAAGCCACCCAGTCCCTGGCATCTCTGTTTGCTATACTGAGGGTACTTTGTTCGCTGGTCCCTGGCCCCAAGCCACTGCCTCATGTCACACAGGAAGCTGAACCGCTGCCAGCTGGGAACAGCTTCTGGTCACTATCTCCAGTCATCGGTGCTCAGCTGCAGCCTGTTAGCCAGGCTCCTGACCTGCCTGCCTTGCAGGTCCCAGGCATTTGCTTTCCCTTTCGAGCCCTTGAGATAGCAGAGTCTGTTGTACGGGAATGAACGGATTTAGGAAACGCCAAGGCCAAACTAAGCACCGCTGGATACCTGCAATTTTTAGCTTCAAGACGTCAGTCCTGGCTGGAAACAATTGTCAGAAACTAAGATGGACCGAGTTCAAGCGCAAGAGCACAACGCTCTTCCTTGATAAAGCTTCTCCCCAGCAGCGATGCTCATAAAGAGATTCTTTATCACGCCAGCCACAAGTCACTCCTGCTTCCTTCCTGCATTATGCCAGTGAAATGCAGGGATCATTTCAAGGGGAAAACTGCAGCAGTCAGGTCAGGAGAGCACCACCTCCACCTTTCTGAAGCAGGGGAAGGACTCTCTCAGTTCAGGACTACTTGGCTGCTTTATAGTTTTGTTTGGCAGGACATGAAAGAGGCCTGGAAATCTCGGAGGGCTATTTTAGGAAATCCTTTACAAGTTCCTCTAGGAAATGGGCCTTACCCTAACAATTCAATTAATTACAATTAGTCAGTTGATCCTGAAAGCAGAAGGAAATTGTATCATGCATATTTCATACAGGATTTGCTTAAGTATCTGTTTTTTAGCTCTTTGGCACTTGCTGATTGTCCTTTTGCCTGTAATTTCAGCTGGCAATACCAATGCCTTTGTATCAGAGAGCTGGGCTTCCTCTTCTGAAGAGCTTCACAGCAGTGTACACTGGCCTCAGTGGCAGTCCTGCAAGCTCAGTCCTCGCACAAATCAGGCTCGTACATACTATGCATAGGTTGGTCTGCCAGCGCAGACAGATACACGGAAAAACTTTATGCCTGGGGATGTCCCATTTTCCTCCAGCTGTTTGGGTAGGTCTCCAAAGATCACCTTGCTGATAACAGAAGACTGCTGTGGCTTTAGCAACACTGCAAATTAAAACTACAGTAACCCTTTGTGCAGTTTAGTACCGGGAAGGAGCCCTACTTTACCTAATGAATTTTAAAATCAGACTTTTTGCCCAGTTCCTAGCCACAGCAATGCGTTGACCATCACAGAGTCCCATGAGAGCTGGGACCCAGGAAGGGGGCTGGCACAGCAGATGGAGACGTGTTTAGCTGGTGCGCTTTCTTAGCAGTGTAAATGTGTTGAACATTGAGGGAAGGCACAGCCAAACTGATGTAAACAGGGTAATATATTTCAGCATAATTGCACTAATTATATGGGGACACTGGTGTTAACTAAACAGCTGTTACCTTTCTCTGATTGAATTAAATAGTTATAAACCTCAGAAGCTTGCCAATATCCTCTTCCTGTCTTGCTTAAATCTCTTTTCCTGTTGTCTGCTTTATCAATCAGTGAGTATGCCTGAGGATTTTGCAGTGTCTCTCCTCAGTCAGATTAGAAGTGTTTGTGGTGCCTTGCTCTCTAAAGCCTTGCACACACAGGGCAATTTTTCTGAAGTTCCTCAGCCACCCCACAGCATCCTGGTGCTGGCAGCTGCCTGCGCTGCTCTGCTGGGTTTTGTGTGAGGGACTGATCCTGGAAATTCGTTGATCCTGATCTGAAAAAACCAGTCAGTAGGAGCAGCTGATGCTTTGCTGCTCATAGAGCAGCCTAACGCATAGGAGCTAAGGCTCAGCATTTCCCTGATGAGGGCTGTGTTTTCTGACCAGTCACCAGGGCGGTCGCAACTCAAGCACTGCCTCTCCCAGCCCCCAGAGGTGCTCCAGCTGCCTTTGCAGCCCTGTTAGAGCAGCTTGAAGTGCTACATCCAAAGCAGATGTAGGCAAACCCATTTTGCTCTGTGCTATAGCAGAAGAATTTGACCCTTAAAATCCCCAACAAACAGTGGTGTGGATGGGAACGTTTCTAAACTGTACGAGTGGGACAGCAGAGCATTAACAGGAGGGCCTCCTCCAGCCTTCTGCCCATGCTGACCATTTTCAGACACTTTCTCGTCATCTTATCACCACTTGCCTTCTCTTTGTTGTCCTCATTGCCCTCTTCAAATATTTCTTTGTCAGTGCTTCAGATCACCTTAGTGAAGCAGAAAGAAAATCTGCTTCGGAAAGAGCAAAGCTGGTAGCTTGGTGGCCCAGCTCCTGCATGCTCGGCTCCACCAGGTCCCCTTGAATGCAAATGCCTGGCCCCAGTGAACCGTGGCCCCGAGCAGTCCTGTCTTTGTATTGGTTTAAATTTGCTGAAAATAGGTCGCCCACCCTATTTAAGAAAGAGCGTAAGAAAAGAATCCTAAACATTTTAATTAGCAGGCATTTCTGAACTGGCAATACTCTGACAGCGCACAGCAGAGCTTATAAATAGAGCTTCAAGTGCCCATGATGTCACGAACCACAAGAGCGTTTGACTTGTGATTTATTACATCAGATCGTGGCTTGTTCACAGGCTCGTAACTTGCAGCCTATTTACAGTCAGTACACCCAGTATTATCCCTAAGCCATCCCACTGTTGAGCAGGTAGGTGGAACTGAAACAGTAAACAACCAATTAAAAGTTTAACTTCATCCTTTCCAATTTCTTCCTGTAGTATTAGCTGAGGATACTATTGCCTAAATTAAGATTGTGTGAGATAATAACAAATAAAAGTTCTTTCATCTGCCTCTGTCATTTTTGCACAAACAATACTTTTACATTTTTTTTGAGTATTTATGCTCAAAAATTATTCCCAAAGCTTGTTCTCTCATGAAAATTGGATTTATTTGAAAACATTTTTCTTTTTCTTCAGTGCAAGATCATTCTTTTTAAAAGATTGCCTGGAATAAATATGTGAAAGCTCATTTATAAAATTTAATGAAAGAATAATTGTAATTTTGTATATAGTTCTGGGCACTGCATACAAATACACATAGATTGCTTTACCTGAACAACAGTTTGCATAACCGGAGTTGGACAATGGAATTAGAAAGGGAAAAACTTGGTATTCGGATTAATTAAGTAACATTAAATTTTAAGTCATATCTTTTCAGGGATGAGGGGAGGATCTCATTCACCTTGGCCATGTTTTGGAAGAGGTCATAGTTACAGACGAAAGATTTAAATATAGGCCAGTATAAACCTCTGTCGTTAATGACTCCTGAATGTAACAATAAAATTGTGTGTCCCTTCCATGTCCCCTGCTATTACCGATTTCCAAGGAGAATTTGGTTTTCCATAGCCCAGTCACAGAGAAAGACACCCAGCAAGAAATCTGCTGACAGAGATACCTGTCAGCCTATGCCAGTGCAACTGGATGCATTGCAAGATAGATAAAGCCCACCCTAAATAAAATGTTGTGTGATGATACCCAGCTGTCTGAAAGCTGGTATACGCAGGTAGCTGAAAATGGACAGGGGATAACTGCATTGTTCAGAAATGGCAAAATGGGAAATGACTTGAGTGGGCTGCTCTCAGCTGAACATCAGTGAATCTCCCTGGTACATTTGCATGTGTTCTCTATCAAAGTGTACAGTAAAGCACTCCTAAATGTATGTTGTGATTTACTTCCCCTTTTTTAAAAAAGACAAAAAAAAAAAAAAAACAACCAAAAAAAAAGAAAAACAACTCAAGGAAGTCTAAGTCTACCAGAGAACAAAAGTAATTAGTAGTACTAATGTCCTGTAAAATACCTTGGACTATGCTTTGAGGTTTCCTAGTCTGCGATCTTAAAAGCATAGCCTGTTCTGCTGGAAAGCCTGCCTCTGCCCTGGGAGCAGAAGCTCCTTTTGTATTCTCATGGGACAAACTACCCCAGAGCAGCTAGTAGAAGATCAAATACTACATGTCGGTGTCATTTGCAAGGGGGACACAAAGGAAACTTTTCTCTGGCCAGATGGTTCTTTCTAAATGTTCATCTGTCTTAATTGACGGACTAAATGTTAGCAACCCTTGCTGGAGTTGGGACAGAGTGCAGATGATATGATTAAACAAGCACGAGATTTTTTTTGCATTTTGCAAAATTTTGCAGATTTTGCATATTATATGTAGCTTTATTTGGTAAATAGTGACTTGGCTGGTTAAAATATACCGGTGGCCATAAAAGAGACATCTACTCCACAGCATTTCAGCAGTATTTCTTCTAGCTAGGCTTATGTATATCTGTAGGTGGCCTCAAAGCTGATTGGTTTTTTGTTTGTTTGTTTTTAACTTGTGGGTCTGGTTTTGGATATCTGAATGTTTTCAGACTTTTGCTTATGCTGTGGGCAGAGGGCTCAGTGGAGATCATGAGAGAGCGAGGTGCTTGCTCCCTCTGAAAAGAAGAGCCAAGGTGTTGTGAATGTCAAGAAAAAATGCGTATCTTTGTGCAAAGAAAAGGTATTTGTGTGCACTGCTGCTAATCTCAGGTGTTCAGTCATCAAGGAGTAGGCCCTCAACATTTAGAAATTAAGTATTATTAAATACATGGAGCCCCCACAGAGTTTTTTATACCTTCTGGGTATGGGTGCTTTTGGTGCACAGAGAGGTTTTCAGGCTTTTTGATGTAGTCGTGACAGCTTGAATCCTCTTTCCCTTCAAACAAAGCAGCTATGCAACCCCCTGATGCCAGAAACTGCAGCTTGAAGAGAAATATCAAATATTGCAAAACTTGCCTTTATAAAAATATGCAGATAATTTGTAACATTTATCATCCAGTTACTGGCACACTGCCACTGGTACAGGGTAGTGCTGGAGTGCCTCCAAGAATCACTGTGTATTTTCCCATGTCCATCTCCCAAGATGTGTGGTGGTAGCTGCTGTTAGAGCAGGGACAGTGGGCTAGATAAACCTCTGCCCTGCTCCACTGTGGCATTTCTGATGTATTTTGGATTCTGAAGAGTTAATGAGTATATGGATTCATTGTTCCTCCTCCCTAATTAGATCCCAGAGGAAAAACGCCACAAGCCTCAACCACATCCTTAATCTCCTGAACAATAGAAACGGTATTGAAAAAAAAATCAGCTCTCTTCCTGGGAGGGGTGGACACTTCTTGGTGGCTCAAAGCCAGGTTTCTGGTGCAAGCCCCACGCAGGGCTGGACAGGGACCTGCAGGCACCTCCTCTTGGCTGGGCTGGGCTCCTGCCGCGCAGGTGTGTGTGGCCCCAAAACTGCCAGCAGTGCAGAAGGGCAGCAGGAAAGAGGAAGCCCGGGCACTTGGGCAAGCAGTGTGCTCACCTCTGCAAAAGGCAACTTCCCTCCAGATTGGCAGTGCTTTGGCAGAGAGATGGATGGACGGGTGCCCCACGCTTGCCCAGTGTGGCTTCTGGAAAGGTGCCTTCCCTCTCCAGGTCTTGTCAGCTCCCCAGCACTAAAAATTCTTCTGTGAAATGTGCGCTCCTCTGCATGCGCTGGTGCAGAGAGCCTCGGCCAGGCTGGCAGAACCAGTCCCCTGATGTTTCCCATGTGCTTCAGGAAGAGCACAGTCAGCTGCCCAGAACCATTATCAAAAGAACTGGGACAGAGAAGTGCACGTTAACCCAAACTCTCCTCCTCCTCCTCCTTCTACTCCTCCCTCTGACTCAACAAGTGGTGTAAGCTGCAAAGAGCATCCTTATCCACCAAGCATGTACTTTATTTCCATAACAAATTGAGGTATTAGGATTTTTAAAGCCCAGATGTTTCTCAGAGTTATATAAACCCAGGGGCACCCAGATGCCTACGTACTCTGACTTCAGAGCACAAGCAGAGGGAAAATCCCTTCAAGAGCACATGCCTGACCCATGACTAGGCTGCTGAGCAGGGTTATTCAAACTGTGAGGTGCAACAGGCTGAGATAGCAAAAGTCCAAAAAGAATGTGGAGAAGGTGCAAAATCACATGCTGTTCCTTTTTTCCCCAGATGGGCCTTGGCAAAGCTAGAAAGTACTACAACCCTGGCTCCCAAATCAAGAGTCAAGTGCTCCTGTGAAAGACCTCATGCAGAAAGCCAGCTAGCAGTAGAAGAGGCAAAGAATATTGAGAGAAAAAAAAATATGTAACTAGACAGGTAAATATTGCATTCAGTGTTTCCTAATGTAATGTATTTCTTTTTCCTCTTCCTGCTTTGCCTATTGAGACAGAACTCTCATCTGGAAACAAGGAGAAATTCCCTCTTGTTTTGTTGCACTAGGGTGTATAAGAAAAATATTTAATTTTCCTCTTCCTGCTTTCCCTATTGAGACAGAGAACTCTGATCTGGAAACAAGGAGAGATTCCCTCTTGTTGTGTTGTATTAGTACGTATAGGGAAAGTTTGAAAATGTATAGTTTTTTGAGAACGATGTTCTACTTTTAGAACTGTCATGAACACTGAGTCTGGTTGCTGGAGGTCTTAGTGAACTTGAGATGTTGACCAGGAACTCTTTGAATTCTTAGCCAGAAGGTAGCCAAGACTTTATTTCCTTCCAACAGCTTATTTTGGCATTTTAATCAGAGATGTTAATGAGCACACAGCATTAAAAACAGCTGCTCCTGCCTCATATGAGAGCTCATCTTCACCATAATAGCTCTACTGAAAAGACGAAAACCATGGTGTGGATTCAGTCCTGTGTGGGCTTTGGCTCTATGTTTCTTCTGTGAAGCTGTGTCCTGTGCACAGAATGGGCAGCCTGACTCTGTCTACCTTCCATCTACCCTGGGATGCCTGTCCTGAGTTACAGCAATTAATGGCATGACCCAGCCTTATCTCATACTGGGAAATCATAGAGCTATTAGGAATGCGGAAAATACCTTTTTTCCCCCACCCCCCACCACACCCCCAGGCCCCAGGCAACTGCAATCAGCAAAAGCTTTAAGGTAAGTGCAGTGATACAGGCAAAAGCATTGTGAACTTTTTTTGCTGGTGTGGCTCTTTATACTGCCTGGGAAAATAAACCACAAAAGCATTGATGAACTTCACTAGTTACAGCATTACATCTGTAGCTGCGCCTTGTTTGGTGGAGACAAAAAGTGAGATTTGAAACTGTGCAACCAGTGAGGCAAGAAATATACTTTATTAAAAGCTGCAGCACCATGGGGAGTGAAGGAACTAAGCTGTAGGCACCTAAGAAAAGCATTTGAACACATTTTGAGGACATCCATATGCACATGGAGCCTTTCTAAGGAGAGCTGCATAATACCTCTAAGTATGGGGCTTCTTGTCCCAGCTTGTGTAGGTTGGGATACCAAGGACAGCTTGGTATGGATAGCATCAGGTCTTTCTGGCTGTAATAGTAAGTGGCTGACTCAGTTTCAGCCTAGTGGCCTCCTAAAACTCTCAATATGTGCCAGATACAAGGAGCTCTTCATCACACGGATGTCTCTGAAGAACCAGATTGAGGCCAGCACATCCGGGCATGCAGAGTACTAATCAGTCCTCGGAGGCTGAGTCACCATCCGTTCCTACCAGACCAGGTTTTGAATTAGGTCAAAGGATCAGTTGTTTATTGTCAAAATCCTTAAGCTCTCTATCCTTCCTTGCCAGTAAAGTTATTCAGCTTTCCACCACTGTTTCAGAGTTACTCTAAGCAGCCTGTGCCACTTAGTCAACTTCTCCTTAATGTCGCTTTCCAGAGGGAAGCAAACACAGTGTCACCCTTGCTCAGGGCAGGGTGCCCTCTGTGCGTGACCTTTACCATGCTAACCTGCCCTCATCTTGCCTGACAGCGTTAATTGCCTCTTAGCACAGCTTTGTCTGGAGCCCTGGGAGGTTAGGCCAGGCAGCTCATGCTTGCAATAGTTAGGAACTAGTAATAGCCAGTTTGGATCCCGGTATGAGAGAAGGAGAGGCTGGTCATACCCCTGCTCCAGCACCCCATTAGAGTAGAGGAATCACCAAGATGCAGGTTAGTTTTAGCTCAACCCTCTCCCTTGCCGACACAGGCTCTTCCTCATCTTCTGTCTCAGCTCTGCACCACAACCCACACGAGGAGGGCGTGATGCTATCTGTTCTTGTTTCCTCCCTCTTTGGGTTCCTATCAGAAACACCACTCTGAGTCAGAGGCAGGGGCTGTGACTGAAATGAGAGAGAAAACTCAGAAATGCACAGATTTCAGACCAATGCGGCTACCCCAGCTCTTGAAAGAAAACTAGGCCTCAAAAATGTATGAGATACTCAGCAAAAAGTGGCTAAAGAAACACTATGGTATTAGAAACTGCCTAGCAAGCAGCAAAATAGGATACCAGAGAGTGTCTGGCTTGCCGAAGGTAACAAACAAGACTCAGAAGAGCATTGTAGCATGGGTGTTACATGACCTTCTACCCTCTTGCAATATCTGCTGTTTTTGGACATTTGCTGAAAAGAATCCCTCCAAGATCACTCTTCTGGTTTATTGGGTGGTGATAGCTGGGTTTTCCAGCACAAACATAACTGTGCTACAGTGAGAAGTTTCCAGCAGCGATACTCTTTTCACATGCATTTGGATGAGAAGTCATTTAAGAGCCTGTGCTCCCCAGGTATCACAGTATCACAGTATCACAGATTTCTCGGTTGGAAGAGACCTCAAGATCATCGAGTCCAACCTCCGACCTAACACTAAGTACTCCACTAAACCATATCGCTAAGGGCTACATCTAAACGTCTTTTAAAGACCTCCAGGGATGGTGACTCCACCACCTCCCTGTGCAGCCCGTTCCAATGCTTAATAACCCTTTCGGTAAAGAAGTACTTCCTAACATCCAACCTAAAACTCCCCTGTCGCAACTTTCGCCCATTCCCCCTCGTCCTGTCACCAGGCACATAGGAGAACAGACCAACCCCCACCTCTTTACAGCCTCCTTTAAGGTAACTGTAGAGAGCGATAAGGTCGCCCCTGAGCCTCCTCTTCTCCAGGCTGAACAAGCCCAGCTCCCTCAGCCGCTCCTCGTAAGACTTGTTCTCCAGACCCCTCACCAGCTTGGTCGCCCTTCTCTGGACTCGCTCGAGCACGTCCATGTCCTTCCTGTAGCGAGGGGCCCAAAACTGAACACAGTACTCGAGGTGCGGCCTCACCAGAGCCGAGTACAGGGGCACAATCACTTCCCTCGACCTGCTGGCCACACTGCTGCTTATGCAGGCCAGGATGCTGTTGGCCTTCTTGGCCACCTGGGCACACTGCTGGCTCATATTCAGCCGACTATCAACCAATACTCCCAGGTCCCTCTCGGCCAGGCAGCTTTCCAGCCACTCATCTCCCAGCCTGTAGCACTGCTTGGGGTTGTTGCGCCCCAGGTGCAGGACCCGGCACTTGGCCTTGTTGAACTTCATACAGTTGACCTCAGCCCATCGCTCCAGCCTATCCAGATCCTCCTGCAGAGCCTTCCTAGCCCTCGAGCAGATCGACACACGCACTTAGCTTGGTGTCATCTGCAAGGTAGGGACAGGGTACCACAAACCAACAACACATGTCCAAATATTCTAGTCCCAGACATGTAAATCTAGCTGCTGGCAATATGTTCCCATTGTCCATTAAGCAGAACAGATCTGGAATTATCTGGAAATACTTCCCACATCCAGATCTCCCCAGCAAGAACCACGTCTTGGGCAGGCTGCGTTTTTATTGCCTTTACTGCCTTGCTCAGATGATAGCCCTATGCTTAAGGTGAGCTGTGTGAGTAATGGGACTTAAGTATAATGGAGCCATTTGCATCTGCCCAGGTGAAACGATGTTTAATGGGCTGTACAGTTACATGACCTCTGGTTGCAATCCGATCAGATATCGCAAGATAAATAAAGTGGAGTCTTGCTGATCATGGGAGGGGAATGGAGGGTGTTAGGAGGGAAGTCTGGGGTTTGGGGTATAGCCCAAAGTAGGGAGGACTGGTCAGTAGGTGGCAATCTTATATCTGAAGCAGGAAAGACCCATGACAGTGCTAGAAAAATCCATGCTACTGGCCATGTTTTCCATGAGATGTGTAATCATGAGGTCTAAACTCTTTGGGTACTAGTTCTAATTGCATGGAATGGGTGCACCGTGAAAATATAAGTCACAGATTATTGTTAACTGAACCTGCCATTCAGATGTGTGAAAGGAAGGCATCTCAGTCGGTCCTTACAGCGGTGAACGACCACCTCACAGACTCTGATGGACTGCTTGGTCTGTGCAAAGTCAGTCAACTGCAGCAGTTTGATCAGCACTGCTTTTAATTCAACACTGCAGTTTAGGCATCTTTGCTGATATGGTGCTGACTTGAGAAATGCTTTCATTTGGGGCTTTTTGTCACATATAGGAAAAGTGCTGCAAACCATTTCTAGAGCATTTGACCTCATTTGCAGCCTGTCAAGTGGGAGAGAGGCCGTGAAGCAGAAGGAGAGTGGCTGGGACCAGGCAGGGAGTACACAGCAATGAAAGCATTTATGCTACACGTTGTCCTAACAACAGCAGCCGTCTCTAACCCAAGATTTCCTGTGCTAACATCATGAGGAATCCTTGACTGTGGCCTGTTACCTGAAAGGAACTTCAGGGGATGGAGGAGGTGAGAAAAAAACAGATGCTGCTGCTTTTAAAGCAAATATAGCATTGATGAGAGTTAACTTGTTCACAACCGTAGTGCCTCAAGCCTTGCCTTGCTCACAGGGATGTGGAGAACAGGCAGAGCTGGAGCAAACGTGCCTATTCTGCCTCTGGTCCAGGTGGCCATGAGAGTGCTGGTCCATGGGAGTGCAGGTGCAGGAATGGCTCAGGTTCTTTCCTGTGGACCCTTCCGGGGCTACTGTCACCTGTAACGTCACCAAACTCTGCACAGGCTTCAGAGTACCAGCCCCCAGTACCCTGCTGAAACAGCTCTTGCCCTAAATTCAGTGAAGCGAGGTGAGGGGGCTAAACACTAGGTTGCGTGTCAGGCTGTGGCAAGGCAGTTATGCCAAAGCCTCCTAGATCCTTGTCCTTTCTCTCGGGTTAGAGCAGTCTCAGTTGCCTGTTCAGATCTTAGCCCCATAACTGAGCAGCTGATTTGGGTCCGTTGCAACCAAGATATGAACCCCTGAGGCCTAAGACTCATTTTGCTCAGTGTGCCAGCAGTCACCAGCTGGAATTTGACAGCTAAGCACTGCTAGTCTGTGTTTGATTTACGCTGGCGGCCTTCTCGCTGAAGTCAAGGTCAATGGGAGTAGCACAGGGAGGTGAAGAGGCTATTACAGCACACAGGAGCCACCCAGACACCCACACACAGTTTGATTTCTTGCCATTTTTCGTTGCCTGGTTTTCACAATGCGTGCCCACGGATTTAGGTTATAACCCCAGCGGTGTTGCAACAAGTTACGGCTTGGGAGCGTGTTTCATCTGCCATGCTTGCACAGTCTGCCTCACGTGCAGCCTGGGCTGCCTGGCTGCGGCTCCCAGGTAGCAAGTGAGGCTTTTGCTTCTGTTCCATTGTAACCTGAATCACGTCAAGAGTAAGCTCACCTGCACCAAGACCTTCTGCCCAAGGTGCACAGCCCTCACCTGGCCGCCTGGGAGAGCTTGGGACACTGCAGGAGCGCAGCTCAGCGGGGCATGGGGAGGAAAGGCCGAGCATCAGAGTGGCTCGGGCAGCTGCTCGCACATTGCCATCTGAAGCAGTGATCCACATTCACGACCTGACCCGGTTTCGGTCCCCTGCCAGCTTCACAAGGAAGAATGCTTTGGGGTTTCCAGAAGGCGCTTGCACAAGGGCTGATAAGAGGTGAGCTGCAGGCTGAGGCAGGTGTATCGTTGAGGCAGTGTTGCCACACGTGTTGTAAGGATGAGTGAAGTATGTCAGCATTTTATGAAAAGTCCACTCCTTAGCATAAGCCAGATGTCTCGCAGCCTGAGGAGCCAGTCTGGGGCTTGCACTGGCAGAATAACAAGCAGGAGCGGAGGAAAGACTGGGACATACAGGAGGGCTTGGAGCCTCACATCTGGCCCGCTTGTGCTTGCTCCTTCTCACCATTGGTGAAACACTGGTTGCTTCTCTGAGAACCATTTGCTTTCCACCTACCTGCTGTATTAGCCCTCAGAAAAGCCTGCCCTGGAAAAAAAATGCCTGCTCTGTCAGACTTTGTGTCTCCTTTCCTTTCCCTTGACCTTGTCCCTACCCAGAAGCACGTCTGTCCCAGCTCCACCAAGTCTGCAGCAGAAATCTCTGCTTTGCCTTCCCTGGAACTGGGAAAAATGAGGAAGAAGAGCAGTAGAACAGGGAATGAGGAGAAGATGGGACAGAGGAAAAGATGGGACAGAGAGATAGTAAAATAAATGGACAGGAAAATTGAGATGAGTGTGTGATCCCAGCGTATGGAATGGGGATGTGCAGGAAAGGAAGGGACAGGCTTTCTGTTACATTAGAGAGAGAAGCTCAGAGGGAGCTAGGCAGGAGACATGGGAAATTTCACTGGATCTTTAGAAAGTTCTCCAAGGCTGAAAGATGGCAAAAGGCTATTACAGACAGGGGTTCAAAACAGTATTTATTGTGGAAAGAGGGAAGCACACAAATAGTTAAGGCCCTTTGGAGAGCTTCACATTTGTTTCCTTAGATGGCCCTTGCTTAACTATGCTGTGGACAGGTGCATTTAAAGCCTTGCTTATGCCACAACTTTAACCTGAAATGTTAACCAGCGGCTGGAATGGCTGGCCCCAAACCATGTGGGTCAAGGGGCCCTGTGGTGAGCACCCATGAAGCGGCAGCCGTAGCAGCTCCACAGGTCCCATCCCCACCCGTCATCTGCCTGGAGGCCTCCCCGTGTCCCCACCAGCCCGGCATGGGGGCTGGGAGGACAGCGGTGCTGGTGTAACTGGTTTGGTCAGCATAGCGGGCTGCCCGCACCAGAGCAGATTCCTCCTCTGGGCCTCCTCGGGGCACAGCAGCCACTGGGTACTGGCACCGTGTGCCTACTTGGGCTCCTTGCCCAGGCAGAGAAGGGCCATGCGGGTGAGGGAGCAGGCTCCCACTGACCACGGGCCCCGTTCTGCCACGTGGGCAGTGGAAAGTCAGGGCATTGGCACCAGTGGGAAAGAGCACGTGCCAGCCTTGGGCCTGGCAGTGGGGCAGCCTGGGCGACTGGCCGGGCAGCAGCGTGGCCATGGGGCTTTAGGTGCCTCCACAAGGCCGAGCGGAAGGATGGAAGCAGTTTACATCGGCCTCCAGCTGTGCACGATCCTGCTTTGCAGGGGAGCAGTGTCCTTGTAGAAAAATGACTCTCACTTCACTCTTTTGTTGTCCCAAGTTGTTGCCCTGAGGGGTAGCAGAAAAAGCCAAGGGGGAAGTCCTGTTCTGCAGCATTTTCTCCTTGAACTCCAGAAGGAAAGGTGATGTTGCTGTAAATGGCCGTGGTCTCCAGCAGCAGCCGCACTTCGCCGCTGGGCATTTCTGCCTGGCTGACAGGGATTGGGCTAAATGCACAGCAGTCAGCACAGCGGAGCACGTTGGCTGAGCGCTTTGTGTCGTGGCAATGTGCGAGTAGGGCTGGACAGAGTCCAGCCGTGCAGGGGGCCAGAGATGTGTGATCCTATCCTGAACAGCTTTTTCTGCTCCTCCTGCTCTGAGGACTGGCATGAAATGATGCAAAGAGCATTAGGCAAGGACGGGTAGCCACTTTCTTTTGCCAATCAAGGCTTCTGCAGGAGATTCCTGCTCTGGAGTTCACCATTAAACCGAAGAAGCCTCATTGGAGCAAGCAGAAATACCAAATCCTAAGCCTTGAACTCAGACTTCGTCTTCACTTCTATCACACTGGAAGGACAAAGCCAAACTGGGTTATTTGCTTTTCTTTTTTGAATTCCTTTTGTCTCAAGGACCTGATGCTGTGGACAAGAACAAAAAAAAAAAAAAACACTTCTCCTTGGTTCCCTCTTTGAATTTCTTCACATGCTGCTTGTACTCCTGGAGACGGCGATCTCCTCACTCCCTTACTACAGGTTTTTTAACCCCTGTTTTCAGTGCATTCCAGTGGGAGAGGTGGCCTGTAAGCATGTTGTCTCAGATCACCCTGCCGTCAGCAAGCCAGGACTTGTGGAAAGGAAATTTCTTTAGGCCAGGAATGTGTTAACTGTTTGGCACTGGCTCTCCCATCAGGGGCTGTGTGTTGTACCGGGGAATTTTCCACTGGTTCTGCCTGTTCCAGCTTCTCAGCTGGGTGCATTTTCCCACAAAGATGTGGCCTCAGAAGTGCCATCTTCATTGTAAAGTCACTCAGGTAAAGAAAATGGCTAAAGCATGGTTCTCATGCTCCCTGCTTCCTGCCAGGCACTTTGCTTTATCCTGCATTATAACTGAGACCGAGCCTTTGAAAAACTACGTGTCAGGGCTGAATTATTTATAGTCATGTCAAACATTCCTGAGTATAAGGGTAAAACCCAGGATGAAGTATCCTGGTATGCCACTGATGAGGAAGACGTGTTTTGCCAGTCGGGGCTGACAAAGATGTAGTGTAGACAAAGATGGTATTTGCCAATCAGAGAGGGGATCTTTATTGGTTTAGTAACAAAATCAAACAATATGTCATGTTTTATGATTGCCTTAATAATCACATATATAATAATATATTTTGTCAGCAGCAGACTGCAGCAGGAGACAAAAGCCATAGAATTACATTTGTGAATTTGACTGGAAGAGGTTGCAGTCTGTTCTCAGGCCGTGTTTGTTCTCTTCACCAAAACAAAGTATTACTTAAATAGAAGGCTAGAGACACTACATTGCAGCTAAAATATGACCCATTAGGAAAGCTTGAGAAACCACAATAAAAATCTCAAGAAATTTCAAACAATTTCTCCCAATTATAACTGGAGGGGAGGTAAATGTCTTGATGAGTCAGTTATGAGTCTAGGTCTTGCTGTGTAGCTGTTTATTTTCTTCATAGGCTATTTGCCTTTTTTTAAATAATAACACCAGCCTTATACATGTGCATATAAAGTGTACAATAATACATTGTTATCCTGCTTGTCCTTTAATTCATTTTCTATGCACTTGGAGTGCTCAGCCTTGTATTCAAAACCTGCTTGGCTTTAGTGGTTGCACTCTCCTTTTTGCAGTATAATTAAGACCTCACATCTCTGTATTTTTAATCTCATTTTTATCTATATATATTCTGGTGGGTAGTGACCAGTCCATTCCCACTGCCCTCCACTAAATGAATCTGGTAGATCAGGCTGTGAATTAGAGCAGGTCTGAACGAGGGCATTTGGCAATTTTTACTCCCTGCTTTGCTGTTGAATTCTCAGTGCATTGCCCAAGTGAATGGGCTGGAAAGTTGTCAAGAGTGGTTAAATCTCAGCCAGACCCGAGAGGGTTCAAATGGAGTTTCCAAGGGCAAGGAAATTGTTTGGGTCATATCATAGCACTATATGCTTTGTCTTTGAAAGACAGTAGGTCTGCTGAAAAACTAGATCAATCCTTTGATTTGTTCTACATTTAAGCAAAAACAATCTTGAATCCTGGAATATAGAAACACTTTAACTTCCACCTTTCAACCAAGGAAGAGGGGAGAGCAAACATTTGGGCAAGTCTGTCTATAATAATGTAATGTTTTATGTGTCTGTTTAATAGACAACTACAGCAATGAGGGAAAGCTCTTTGATCTGTGTCTTCATCTGGACTAACAACCCTATATCTCCCTGGGAATAAATTTGTGCATCCCTGAAAAGCCACTGCTGGGGAATCCAAGCACTTTGCATTGGTTTGTATTTTGAGGGCTGCTCAGGTTCTCCGTTGTCTTGCAGTGTATGCAGGTTTGATTGTGATTTCATGATGTTTTTAGTTCATGGGTGGAAATTTATTTTCTGGTAAAGCTCAGACAGAGGTAGAATCTTTGCAGCCATAAAGAAACCATTGCCATCCTCAGGGTATTGACATCTGAGGACAGACCAATGAATGGAAAAGTAAAATAAAGTGGGGGAGAATTTGAGTTACTACTGTTGGCTCTTCAGCAGAGCTGTACGACTTCTTATACTGGAGTGAATGCTTTTTCCTAGGTTTGTTTTTCCCTTAGTGACTTGGTAAAGTATAATGGTGGTACTGATAATGTGCATGTGGGTTAGTTGATTATGTGCATGTTGAAAATTTTTGCTGTATGGCCTGGCTGCACTAGTTGGGAGAATATACATCCAACTCATATCAGTGCTGGCCCTAACATGATTTCATTTATGCTTGCAAAAATAAAAATGTACAGCTTAGTCTATTTAGGTAGCTGAGAAAATAGCTCCTTCAGTGGTATGAATGGCATCTCTATTACTGAAATATTTTTGTCATGGCTCTAGCAATATATATATGCTGAAAAACCCCTTCTAGTGTAGACACACCCTAGAGGAATGAAGTTTCCAGCTCCATGGGAAGATCACTTAGGTGCTGAACTCACAGATGCATTTGAAATCACTGCTATCTAAAGCCTGCTTTATTTTTTTATCTGATAGTTTAAACTATTTCTCTTCACTGTGAGGTCTCTGTCACCACTGTGGCATCATCTCCCCTCAGTCCCAGATCCAGAATAACCTACCTCTTGGTCACCCTGCCCTCAGCGTAGGGTCTCAGCCATCCCCCAGGCAGCAAAGCCAGGAGAGGAAGTCTGGGCTGGGTTGGGCAGTGCTGGAGAGGAAGTGCCATTGGTGCCTGGAAGGGCAGGACTAGCTTTGTCAACAGCAGGCAGCAAAGCCTATGTTTTTAAGTGGCAAATCGAGGGACATTCCCTTTCAGTGAATAGACCTGCCCCTATGATGCAAATGAGGTGGAAGATTTGCAGTGTTATACCAGTGGGTGTAGGTTTCACGTGTTTTAAGGTACACAAATCCTAAGCCTATTTTTCTCTTTCTTTTCTGCCTCTGGAGCTAATGCGTTTAACTCTCAAAGAGGAGACAGCTGGTTGTTAGCTTCAGCTTGTCTTGATGTTCATTTTCTTTTAAAGCGAGCTTGCATATTATTCTAGCTTAATTAGATCTTTCTGCAGATAAAATCCTTGGAAGGGGTCCACCCCCTTCCCCCACTCTGCTAGGCTTCTTGCTTGATTCTTTTCACATGTCCCTTCCCCAGTGAATATATCTGAATGTTACATGGCGTTAATTAAGGATCTCAATTACATATTCGTCTTCGCAAAGCTTGCCAGTGTGTACAGGCAATTGTGATTGACTGACAGCACACGAAGAACAATGGAGAAGCCTTAACAAGGCTTGGCAAAGCAACGCAGTGAAGAGCAATCAAAGGGGAAGAGCTTCACCCAAGGTCTTCAGGAAAATCTCTGACTGGAGACTTTTGTTTCCTTAATCAACAATAGGAAATAGCTCAGCCCTGCTGCAGCTGGTGATAAAGTAGCTCCCCCAAGGCCCACCACAAGATGAAATAACCGTGTGGCTCGAGGTAGAACAAGCTGTTCTGTAACACGCTGTATGGTTGTTCAGGGAAGTCTTGAGAAACTGCTTCTTCCCAGCAAGGGAGGGGAGCTGGGAGCTGGTGTTGGGCTCTGCAGCTGTGCTGGGCCAAGGCGTTTTGTGATCCTGATGCAAAGAGGCTGGTGGATGGAGGGAGGTGGAGAGTCCCCTCCGAGGCGAGGCCCTGACCAGCTGGCCAGAGGCTCTGGTCAGCCATCTGTTCTGCTGGCCTCCTAGGGCAGGGCCTGAGCGAGCTGGAAGAGACAATGTCTGCATTTCCCTCACCTCACGCAGGAGGTCTTCCACAGGCAGGGTGACCTTCAGTTGCGGCCGCCTGCCCTGCGCGCCAGGGGAGAAGCTCATCCTGGTTCTGTCCCTGGGCACTGTCCATGGGGTTCACAGTCCCGTGAGCCATGGTGGTCTCTGGTACTGCCCCACCTGAGCACCTCACAGCTTCCCTTGCATTCACCTCATGTTTCTGGGGCTTAAAAACTGCAGTTAGCCCTGCCTGCTTCACAGAAGAGAAATGGAGGCACAGAGATGTCGCCTTTTTGGTTTCCTAAGCAATGGTGAGAAAATCTTGAGGCAGAACCAGGAATTAGACCTGGGCTTCCTGTTGGTATTCCTCAGGGAGTTACCTATGAGGTTTCCTGCCCCCAGAGACAGGACTATGGCTAGTATCACATAGTAAGAGGGCACAGGGGTTCAGGCAAAACACTAAGGAATCACGGTGGGATCTGTCAAGGTTGATAGCAGTAGCACAATGCAGCGGCATTAAAACCTTTCCCTCCATCTATCAAGCCCCAAATGGCATTTACGCAGGCAGATCTCTGCCAAGGAGTCATGTTACAGTGCAATTCTTTGTTAACCATGTTACTGCATGTTTTTGCCTCGCCTGTATACGCAAGTCCAGTCCATGTTACAGCTTGGGACAAATTCCTTGGTAAAACAGAGCTTGGCCTTACATGTAATAACCAATATTGCAGCAGGATTACCAGGCACGTTCAGTGTGCTGGGTGGAGAGGACTGCTCCATAAAGAAGAAGATGGCCAAAGCAAGGTGTGCGTTGTTAACTTTCATGGGGGGTGAAGTGCTGATCTATAAAAGTTTGCAATATGCTTTTAGGCTACTGCCTATTTTCCCACCTTTCTTTCAGTCACCAAGAATTATTTTAGGCTAAGTGCCTGATCTACAGTTGTATGCCTGTGCAACTGTTCTGGTTACCTGTATGTGTCAAGGGGAGGTTGTTTTTCACTTAACTAAGGCCATACCAATATAACCCCAAGCTTCAGTTCCATTACAATAGCCCAGATCGGTCTGCCATTGATTTAGCTCTCGTCTCACCTCAGAAGTGAAAGCGCTGCCCATGCAAAGCAGGGGTGTAGGAGCGTGCCTACGCTCGCTCACTGAGCAGGTGCAGCCAGAAGAGTCCTTCAGCGGCAGCCTTATCGCAGGCACATCCCCAGAACTCGTGGCTTCCACCTGGGAGGTGTTCCTGTCCCGCAGACCCTGCATGGAAGAGGGAAGGCAGCAAGGCAGCCCGCCCCCTTGCTGCTCTGCCTGGTAGGTAGGCCAACAATCTCCAGCGGTAGGTACAGCCCATGCAGCTAAGCCAGCCCGACAGCATGCAAAGCCGTCCTGAAGCCATTTGAAAGCAGAAGCACAAGTATCTGCTTGAGGTCCCTTCCTATACTAAGGAGTCCCCACCCTCCAATAGCTGTACTAATGACACAGCACTCGCTGAAGGCCTTTGCCTCTGATTTGCATTAAAAAGCTATGTTCCCGAGACCATATCTGACAGTTTGATAAAAGACTTGATTTTTTCAGGAACTCTTGAGTTTCTATTAAAAGCAGTGAGAGAGCAAATCTCTGCTCATTTGAAATGCAAGGCATCTACTCAGGAGTCTAAATATGGAGTTGGACTTTTATTTTATGATATATTGGCCTTTGTCTTGGGCTGTCGTAAAGCAAACATGATAAGCTAGCAACTGGCATAAAGTTTCGAGTTATTTTCTAAATGTTACAGCAGCAGAGAACGAAGTAGAATTATCAGAGGGTCAAAGGCATAGAGTAGAAATGTCATTAAGAAATGGCAAGAGTTACTGATAAGTTTTAGTATCTTTGTTTTATTACTTCCCTGTCTCAGTCAGATCTGCAAACGCATTGAATCACATTTAATTGAACAACAGCTTCACTGTGAAACCTGCCATTCTTAGCTCCAGTATAGAAAATATCTTTAAAAACACCACCCCCGCTTTCTAACATTGTACAGACAAAGAATTACAGGTCGTCTGCCATAGGATATACACTACATGCGGCATCACCTGCCTTAAGTCTGTCTTTCATCCACGGTGCCACAAAGAGCGGTCTGGGGGCCAGTACGTGCACCCATGCAGAAAGACTGCCTTGCTGACAGCTTGCACTGGGTCTGCTCCTTCCTCCCACTCTCTGTGCACCTCGTACACATGCCTCTGTCACAACTGGTGTCCTCTGGGCCAGTGTCCCGTAGCTGCAGAGCAGGGCGAGGCAGGCGATGCTGTGTGGAGGTGTGCCGGGGTGACCTTCAAGTTCCTGAAGCCCTGCCCACGCTCTGCATGGTGCACAAGCAAATGCTTCCCTGCTTCCCTGAAAACACTGCAAAATGGAGTGTGTTCTGCTTCCTTCTCCTGTGAGCTATTGTATGTTGCAACGTTTGCTACCTGTGATCAACCATACATCTTTGATTGCTCTTATATAAGTAAACAGGATTAGCTGTCTCAGAGCATTTGGCCTACATTTCACAGTTTTGCTGGTGAAGCTGTGCTGGATAGGAGTGTGAAAAAAAACAAAGCTTGTGAAAGCCCTGATGTTGACATAGTTATGTCAGCAAAAAAAGCATTTTTGTCTGAATAACTGGTTTCCTTCTGGGGGATGCGTTCTGTCACTGCTCTTAGCTGTGGCTTGTACTGCTGTACTGGCAAGTCCCACCTCAAACAGCTTATAGACCCACAGATTCATCTGGGTTGGAAAAGACCTTCAAGGATCACGCAGTGCAAAGATGGCAAGGTATACAGTCCAGCTGGGCAGTGACTCAGCCTGCATGGTTCTGGCAACTACCCAGCCTAGGTAGTAGTCTAATGACCTTGGTGAACTCCTAGGAATGGTATGCATCTATTACAAAGTCTAGGCTTGAGGAGGGTGTACAAGAGGCTTCTGACCTGCCTCTGATTTAGTATTTTTAATCAGCAAGATACTCCAGCCGCGTGCTTGAAGTTTGTTCACTTGAGCTTCTTTCAATTCCAACATGCAGGGCACTGTGCAGTGGAAGTTGCAATTCAGAGAAGTTGCAAACAGAGAGACTGTGTACTCCTTTAGGTCAGATGACAGATTCATGTACGTGGGATGCCCCACTCAATATAATACGTCCCTCTATTTGCCTTAAAACATGTAAGACTTCACAGCTGTAATGCTGCCATAAAGTTAACTCACTGGAGCGATATATGCTGACTTAACAGAGGCTGAAAGTGACAGCTATGTATGGATAAACCCTTCATTTTTAAGTTGGTTATTTACATTAGATCAACCTATGTGAATCACCTGAACAGCCCATTCTACTACCTGGATAAAGATTTCTCTGTCTCTTGTCATTTTTTTGCTGCTTTTAAACTCCTCATGCAGTCAAGACTAGCTGAAGCAGGATGGAAACTTCTCTGCAACGGTGGTTAAATCCCTCATACTCTCAGTTTTAACCTTTAATCATTTTACTTTCAGCCAAAATTGCCAAAAGACCCTTCCTCTCATTCTGTGCACTAGAGATTATTAAAAGGTAATGAGAAAAGCTAAAACTCATTTGCTCAGAAGGAATAATTCCAACTCCCTTCTGTGGCAAATGAGAAAATTAGGCAAACGTAATGCATTTGTCAAGGACTCAGTTGAATATCCTATGTTTTATTCAGCTTCACGTAAGGGTACTATAATAAAGGTCTGGGCATAAGTCCCTGACAGGTTAATGACAACTCCAACATTGTTTCAACAGGGCTTTGTTGGAGCTCTGTAGTTTTCCACAAAGCAGACTGGAAGCTTGAGTAAAGGTCTGGGCCCAAGAGTTCCTGGTAATAGAGAGGGTTTCTATGGGTTTCTATGAGCGTTGTTAGAGAGGATCTTGTCCACAGTTCTCTACCTAACCACTGCACTCAGCTCTGCTGTGGACCCCATGAGCTCTGGCCAGATAGGTGTGTAAATCAGAGTGCCAAACATACAGTAATTATCATTTGACTTCTGGGCATCACCCCCAGTTCCCTAGAAAACAGTAAGGTCAAGTCACTTTTTACCATCTCTCAGTTTCTGCCGTAGGAAAACGTAAGCAATGGTGCTTCTTGATTGTGTTAACACCCAGCACTGGTAAAATTCATACATAAATTCTGAGTATTACTGATGGTCCCAAGATGCTGTCCCAAGATGCTGATGTTGTGTGGTTAAGTCTAGTCTGGTAAGATTAAAATATTTGTAGGAGTGAATTATCTACTCTACAGAGGCAATCCTATATATTTCTGTCTTCCTCATTTTTATGCTTTATTCCTCTGTGTATTCTCTCTGCACTGCCCAACCTCACACCACCATTGGGGTAGGGAGGAGACTAAATTCATGGGTTTCAGAGCTGCCTTGAATCTGCCTGCCAGGCTCTCCTTTTGGCTCCTGTAGAATGCCTGAGCTTCGCAGTGCCTATAAAGCTCCAAGGCTTTGGTGTTCCTGTTCCAGCAGCATTGCTGACATGGGGGGTGGACAAATGGATCTACTGTACGTCCTCAAGAACCTAGATATAGCAGTGATGTCATCAGAGAGGTGCTTACAGTTCGGAGAAAATTTCATTCACGATGATTTAATAATTTCAGACCCCTGGAAAGCAATGGGTTTCTGTTCTCTCTCTCTCTCTCTTTTTTTTTTTTTTTTAAGCTGCTACACATCAAAGGTGCAATCCCAAGAATGCAGTGACTATGGATTTGCAGAGCAAGGCATATCCATCAGAGGGGAAAATCTAAAAAAGTAGTTTACTAAAAGGAAAATTGGTTTCAATGGAAAACATGCATCCAACAAAATGCCTGGAACACTCTGACTGCAGCAAATACCTGACTTTGTGCTTCAGTCAAAGATAAGCTATCAGGCTGACTGAAGAAGTAATGGAATGAAATTATACTGTCTGTGTTATGCTGAAAGGGCAGAATAAATGATCCACAGACTTTGCAGTCTTGAAGGACGGTGGCATTTTCATGAATTTTCTGTACGGTGTTGCTTGCAGCCAGACAGGACACCTGCTAGCTTGCTCATCCTACCTTGCCTCTGCTGTTCAGGTCTGCAGCAAAGCATGATTGTGGTAGGGGTAGATAAAGAGTACAGTAGGGCAAGATCCACAGAAAACATTTTCCAGCAGTGACAGAAAGGTGGTGGAGAGAAAAGCTGCTTCCCTAAGTACTTGTGTATGTCTGGGCTCCCCAGCTTCTGCTCCTGGAGCTTCTTTTGGATGATCCTAAACAAGTCCCTTCTTCTCTCTCTGGAAGGGCTTCTTTACAAAAGAAAGCTCAGGAAAAAGTCATCTCAGTGAACTAAAAGCAAGAATTTCACGTAGGTGAATCAACTGCATTATAGTGGACACCTTTAGTAAGAATTAGGGTGGACTAAATTAAACGTTCTTCAATTTGCTTTGGAGGTGAAGTATACTGCAGAGAATAAGCACACCTTTAAATCCAAGTCAAAATGCCCACGTGGGGCTTTAATGTGATTTAATTAAGCTTTTTAATGTTTTGTTAGCTTGCAAAAGTTCATTCAAATTAGCTTTCCGGAGCATCTCCATGCAGTCAAACCCATCCATGAGGCAAGACGTGCATTGTTCTCTCTCAGGGCCCAGCAGATGCAGGCTTTGGGCAGCTGCACGTGGCTTTGTGCGAGGTTACCAGCTGCACCCTTCTCTGGTGCCTGCCATCTACAAAGGATGGTGCCGTCACCTGCCTGAAGCCATACCCAAGGCAGCAAAATGCCCATTCTGCTCTTTCTTCTGCCACCAGCTTTCCACATGCCGCCATGTACCCACTTGTTAGAAAGCAGCATAACAATATCTGTGCATCTACTCTTCAGTGTGCTTTGAAGCTAAGAAGGGAGAGAAGGATTTGCAGGCCTGTTGTGAGCACCTGATGTGGGTGACTTCTCCTATGGTATTTTGTTATGGGAATTCAACTGCAGCAGATTCCTGGAAACGTGATCCCTGAGATAAACGTGGAAGAACTGAAACAGCAATATCCGTCCAGCGCTTCAGCCTTTCAGTTCAGAGGCAAGTCAGAAACTCCCCGACCTGGAACAAGGCTATCGGTGTAAAGATGGCTGTTCTCAGCTGTGTGCATCCAGTGGGCCTAGGTGGAGGCACAAGTTACACTGAAGAGCTAAATTGCTTTCAGAGTCACAACCTACTAACGTGCACTTTCTAAGAGACTGATGACATTTAAAGTGCTTTGAGTAGACTGCTTACTTTCCATTTAAAACAGGGAATTCATTCCACTGTTTGTCACAGGAATGAAGCACACTGATCACCATCCCAGTGACCAAACGTTTGCTATCTCACGTAAGTTCTCCTGGAGAACAAATACACATCTTCATCGTTAAATACCGTCTCATCAGTTATGCAGGGACAGATTCTCTTACAAAGGTATCAGATTTAACAGAGCATCCATCTTGCTAACCTCACCAGCCGTTTTCCAGATGGTGTTTTGCATACAGTGTAGACCAGGGGCCTTGCTAACCAACCCATTATTCAATTAATTAGCACTTATAAATTAAGTATGTGCCTAGCAAAGCGCGTCACTCTGTGTGGCTAGTCTCTTCTCGTGGTGCAGCGAGGAAGGACTGTGAGTCATTGGGTCACCACGGGTGATGAGCAGGCCACCTCAGTTGGTCATCTCAGCTGAAAAACAAAAAGCGGAGTAATTCGTATGTGCTTTGTGACTGCGTTCAGAGGAGAAAACTCAAAGTGGGAGATTCAGAGCTCTTTGCAAACTCTTATGCTATAAGCTAGTATGCTCTTTGGCGGTGTTGACATATAGGTGATGGCTCAAACACCGCAATGATAGTAAGGTGAAGACATAGCTAGGTACCTCATGCATCTAACACATGGCCACTGAAGTCTATGGTGCACTCTGTGCTGCTCACCCCATGGGAAGGCTGATCTCTGGGCCCCCTGAAACTGATGGTGGGTTACGTAGTGACACCAGAGACACCTTTAAGCCCTCTTACCAGAACCACGATGGCAAGTAACAGTGCAAAGCCCAGTGCAGCTTATAGCTCCTCATGTATGTAACTACGAGATCTGTCCTCATCTCTACGCAATTACCGGCCTCTAAGGTTTACTCAGATGAACTTGCAGAAGCTGCAGTCCCACTGCTGAGCTGGAGGGTGAGGTGCAACGTGCTGGATACAAGCTGCTTCTCCTAAATGAGAGACAGATTAGGTTTGGGACTACACCCAGTTTCCTTAGCTGTCAGTGTACTCCCTGGCTGGGGAAATCCCAAGGCAGCAGGCTGTTGGCACCTGGGAGGTCACATCAGTCCTCTGCACTTGCTCTGTTCTTAGGCTTTTTTCTGAATTATTTGCTACTGGCCACAGCTGAGAAGGCGGATTGGGTTAAATGGCCCCTTGGTGTGCTCCAGGTGTGGACAGTCTTATGTTCTTGAAATTGACAAAACTAGCTTGTAATAAAACTGTTTAGCCAGGGCTGTTTATGTATTGAGTGTTCATTTGTGAAGTGCTTTGAACATCAGGGGATAATAGCTAATCTTTGATTATCAGTAGAAACTACTTTTTCAAAAGGAAATACGGGTGCGGAGAAAGGGGAATTTCTATTCAGTCCATGATTCTGCTAGCCTGGGGAATACTGTAACACAGAGCAGAGTAGATGTGCATGTTGGTATTTTGGGAGTGTTTCCAGTGAGAAAATAGTGCAACTCAAAACTCTACGTCTTGGGGTCCTTGTCTTGTCACAATTATATGCTGCAAGGGTTTGTGTTATTCAACTGATAATAGTGTTTAAATAACAGACAAAGATGTGCCTCATGTAAATAAGAGCAGCAGTATCACATGTGCTGTTCTCCTCTACCTGTCGCATTGTTAGACCAGACGTGATGGAGTGGTTTGCTTATGGTGTTCACTTCCCTCTCGTAACCTGTGGTTTCATATTCAGCAAGAACTGATCATTCCTGACGAACACCTGAGGGATCTGTAGACACCAGTGTCACAAGTGCCCAGATCCAGTTGTGTCTTTGCAGAACTGATCAGCTTTGTCATGGGTCTGGCACAAATATCCACGTCAAAGGTAGCCTGCCTATTTGAGCAGAGAGGCTGAACCATGGAAATTAAAAGCAGATTTTCCAAGGTACACAAGCATCTAAATATACAAACTGCAGCCCATCTGGCCTTTCAAATGCACCACACAGGTCAGGCCCTTAATTCCCACTGATTATAATGAGAAAAACTTCAGCAGGTTTTAAAATCCTGTTAGTAGGTGTGTGTCTGCCTCCATTGGCCTGCATGCTAATGGCTCGCATGTGGGGCCCTTCTCAACCAGAAATGAGGCTGTGTGAGGTGCTGTAGTCCATGCAGGACCAGGTAAAGGAGAAAACATGATTTCAGACTCCAGTGTGGTTACCACAGCACTGAACTTATGCCAGGGGAATGAAGACATATCTGCGTGAGAGATTCTCCAGTCAAAATGTCTTCATGTATTTCTTTATTTTGTTTCAGGTCAGGGCGCAGCCATTCGGCAGTGCTGGTCATCTCAGGACACTGCAGTCATACCAGACAACCCAAACCAAAGCAAAGACCAACAAGGAGCCGACAGAGGACAACATGCTTCCCAGTTTGTAGGGTGATCTACCTTCATACGGTAAGGACTTCTAGTGTGGACAACACTGGAGTAACCTTTAAAATCATCATAGACATTTGTGAGTTGTTTTAGGGAAAAGACCTCCTGTGAGAAGAAAGAGAAAGGCATCTGGCAGGCACTGCAAATCCCACTGTGGCCCTGACAGAACAATTAAAACAAGATGTTTAGGAACAAGTCAAACCCTAACTTACCCATTCCCATTGCCAGCTTCTGTGTGGAGTTGCTCAGATAAGTCTTGCTCCTGATGGCTAAAGATAGAAATGTTTTCCACTCTGATCTTGTTTGTCTTCTTAAAGAGTATTAGAGCAGGCCTCAAAATAGTTTTGGAGTTTGTTTAGTTCTCGTTCTTTGACTTGGTTTAGTGCTGGAAGTCCCAGACGCGCTGGCCCTGGAGACAGCAGAGGTCTAACTGGGGCAGCTGAGCAGGCTGGTGCCCAAATACAACCTACCATTGGAAATCCCTTACAAACCACGGTCAGGAGCAAGCACGGACTGAAGCCTTACAGTCTTGCTGCCAAGACAGAAAACTAATGATGACCTGTTTTAATGGTGCATATTGCTGCTATGTCCGATAGGAGCCATTTTGTGTCAACCAGCAGGGGTGAAGCTGAATCAGTCCCATGCAGATGCAGGCTCCTTATCTCCCCCAGCCGTGCAGATGCTGGCTGCATCAAGAGCTCGTGTCGTTGCCAGAGCTTGGTGGCCGGGTACCAGAAAGCTGGCTGCTGCCCCAGTAAGGGCTCCGGGTGCCCATTGGCACAGAACTGCGCTGTTCTTGCCAACTTCATAGCTAGTTCCTGGGTAATGCTTCTTCCCTGTGTGAAAACAGGGTGGATTTCCTGCAGGAAATTATTTTCATATTATCTTCAGTGAGATTAGGGTAATTTTCCCCTCATCAGCCAAAAAGAGAAAGTCTGACAATATGGTTTGACTACTGCTGCCTTAACAAGTTGCCGTTGCTTCCATCAGAACTATGTTGATAGCTGGCAAGTTTCACTGCTGGTGGGTGTGCTCAGCCAGGGCAACTCTATACTGTCCACCAGCGGTATTTACCCCGGTTATCAAACACCAGGCACACAGCACACTGTCTGTCACGCACCCCCCTTTTCTGTCTCCACCTTCCTGCCAGCCAGTCCACCCTAGAAACCATCCAGTGCCCTGCTCCGTCTCTAGTTCACCATGAAGTGAATGCTTTCTCAATGACTGAGCATACAGGCCTTCTCCTGCCAAGATTGGGGAAAACCGTTTTTAAAAAAAAAAATAAAAAAACAACCTTTTTTTTTTTTGGTTAAACCAAATCAGGGCTGAAGTGGTTTATTGATTGAAGAATGTGTAATTAACCGACAGTCAGTGAACTATACGTTCAGGACCAATGTCAGCAACACAACAGTTAAACCACAGTGTTAGACAATTAGAAGACACTAATAAATACCTACCAGCTCCTTGGCATGCTTCTATAACTAATCTCCAAAAGTTTTCATCCCAGACACACAGACACCCACCCCTCTCTTTCCAGCAAAGGGGGTCACTTCTGGGAATGTGGGTTCCCCTGCTTACAACCTGCTCCTGCTGGGGTTGTGGCCACTCCTGCTTTAGGGGTGTCCATGCTGCTCCCTACAACCACCTAACGCACCCACTGGTGGGAAGGCACCCCAGCAGGTCACCAGCAGTCCCACAGACAGGAGGGTGCTGCACTGGGTCTGGGCAGAGGTGTGATGCCAGCAGGGTGACCGCTGTCAGTGCTAGATTGGGTTTTCACTGCTGCTCTGTTCCTGCTCTGAGGTCTTACAAATTTTGGTCTTACAAATGAAGTCTTACAAATTTACTCCCTTACAAATTTTTGTGCTTCTTTTGTACGTCTTTTCAGATTGATTCCTTCTTTGTTTCAAAATTCTCTTTGTCATTCCCTGGTTACCACTTAACCCAGCTGATGGTGGTTGTCCTCTTTAGCATGATCAGTTGAGGTCTGATGGTTGTTTCCCCCTGCAGCAAGATCAGTTTGGGGTAAATGCTTCCTCAGAGAGTTTTGGGTTTCCCATTCACGCATGGTGTTTACACTGACTTTTCAATCTTAGCAGCTGTTGTCCATGTCATTTTGCCAAGGGTGAGCTGTGCAGGCACCCCCACAAGTGATGTCACACAACCATCAAGCTTGTATTAGAGAAAAGAACACTTGCCCCATGGCTGGATTTTGGAGGTCAGTTCCATATATATTTATTTATATATATATATACTTACATATTTATATTCTGTATATATTCATTTTCTCAGGGCTTACCAGTTCACAATGTTTTGAACTCAGCTTGCATAGCTCCATGTGATAAATCCGTTCAAATGCACTTGTCACGCTCAGAGGACCAGCCACATATGTCTATAAGCCTAATCTCTTCTGACCCCGTATCTGTGCGGGACAAGGAGGAGAAGGAAGAAGACTGGAAAGCTATTTTTGCCATACCGTGTTTTGGGACACTACAGACCCCACTTGAGATGATGTAACGTACAGCAGCTCCTGGGTTTCCCCTGAACCTCCAAAGCAGAAAATCAGAGGGCAGGCCTCAGGCAGAGTGCCCTGTGGGACTGGGAAGCTGTGACGGGACCATATGCTGGCATTCCCCTTGCGGGGACACTGAGGGTTGCTCCTGTCCCCTTCAAGGCCCCTGGCAGCTCCCAGAGGGGTGTAAAATGCCTGTGTGCCACGCAGCCTCTTACTTTTCGTCTGCGACAGAGGACAGGCCTTGTGCTGCAGGGCTGCAGCAGCTCTAGCCACCAGTTTTGTTCCTCGCCCCCTCTCACCTGTTGTGTGTGATGCAGGCTTGGTGCCAAGCTCTTGAGCAGCTGCCCTTTTCCAGCTCCCGGGCATGCCAGCCCGAGGAGGCCCAGCCCCGTTTGTTTGCAGCGGCAGCCCACGAATAGCAACTACTTAAGGCCATTTTGCACACTTCTGTCATCTTATAATTAGCACTCGGTCCCGCAGCCGGTGAGAGTCCCTCCCCACAGCATGCCTCTCCCCTTCCTCCACTGCATGTCACAGCATAGTCCGCAGCTGCCTTCAGAGATGTTTCTAGATCACACATTACCCAAATTTTCTGCTGGTCACCATCAGCTGCACAGTCTCATTTCCCAAGTCACCAAGGTGGATAAATCATGGCTTGGCTTTGCTCTACATTGTGCTCTTCTCTCTTGCTGCTGCATCAAAAGTAATTGTCTGCTCTCCTCCTGCACTGCAGTGAGACACCTCTGCCTGCCTGAGGTGCTTTCTTTGGGTCTGCTGTAAAGCAGGAGACCCAAAGGAAGCTGGGATCTCGTCATTAGATGGCTGTGCCCAAACCCACTGGAGAAAACCAGAGAGCTCCTCATGCACCAGCTCCTAAGGGCGGTGAGATAACCCCCTAACAAAGTCCATTCGCATGTTGTTCTTTCCTTGGTGCCGGTGCACAGCTTTCCCCAGCCCTGTCCTTCCTCCTGCAGTTAATCTGAACACGGATATCTTTGCACATTTTGTTCTTGGCAGTTTCGAAAGTTGCCTTAGGCTCTTATCACCTTAAAAAATCAGATCATATAGTGGTGGCCTTAGAGACGGCCTGATTGATATCTGAGCAGCCGAACAAATGGTGAATTTGAATAAAATATGGCACCCCATTGCCTATTAGTTCTGCTGATTCTGAGAGGACAATTTGCCAACATTAAGCAAAGTGCATGTCCCGAGCATCCATGGGACTGCGGATGCGTAAAAGGGTTTGCAGAAGTGCTCTGCAAACCTCGTGAAGTGCCTTTTGCCCATTCCAGATCCTGCATGCCCCAGCCTGCGCAGTTACGGGGATTTGGTACCACTGGCACTGCCAACCCAACTTATCTGTGTATTTGTACAGTAATAGAGACATTTGCGGGAAGAGGAGAGAGTTTCCTGGTGATCCTTAAACAAACAGCGATGAAGCCAGGAGCTCCTGCAGCTTGGCTTCCACAGGCACCACCAGCTCCCATAGCGAGAGTGAGAACACGCTCAGAGGAAGATCGTGTTTCTGGGTAGCCATTTAGTCTGTAATCGTGATACGACTGCTCAGGTTTTTCAGATCATTCATTCTAGTTGCTTTCTCCAAACTCACTTTCTGTGGCCTTAGGAAATAACACTGTGGGAGAGCGTGCAGTCCCATTCTCTTCTCTGATTTGGACATCGCCATGAACCTGCTCAAATATCTGATGCCAGTTTCATTTTGGGTGACCCCATTGCCTGCACAGAGGGCAGGCTGCGTCAACTGCTGCTGTTCCACCTGCCCTGAATCAGCTTGTGAGGGGTTTTACTCAGCAGACTGGATGAGACGGGTCCTGACTTGAGGGTAAAGCCAGACACAGCATCCATGAGGTAGGCTAAAGCGCGGGCTTTGTGTTTGGGTGACCACACCGCGCACCTGCACACGATTCCCAACGTGCTGTTTTCGTAGGGTAGGGGGTCGAGGCAAAAACAGCACCCAGGGCATCAGAAGGAAAGCAGGTTTGGCTCCCAAGTGACCAGGCAGGCCTGGTGGCCCAGTGGCTGAGACACAGCCTCATTGTCTACAGCAGCAATGGTGCTGGGTGTTAAAAGTGAGCGCTTGTTCCTCCTGCGGTGCTCATCTATTTATTGGCCTGATTGTAATCACAGCCTTCTTAACTTGTAACTGATACATCCTCCCTACACCGCAGATGATGTTCACTCGGGTATCAGATACTGCTGTCTGTGTTTGCTCTCATTATCGCCCACCATCAGCAGGTCTCTTTAAAGACCAGCTCTGACCAGACACCATGGAGAAGAGAGACGCCATTTGTCCTCAGCCGTTTGATCAGCCATTTTCCATTGCACAAATGCCATTGAGGGCCGATTCCCCAAACCCAGGATGGAAATCCCTGGGGCACACCTGGCTGGCTCCCTCTGATCACACGTAATGTACCGCAGAGCGTTCAGCAAACATTGCCCCCAGATGCACTGACTCCTGTGTGACACTCCTCTTCCTAACCCCACGAGGCTTTGAGGAGTCCGGCGGCGTGCCTAGGCCTGGGGAGGCGGTGCTCAGCTTTGCAGGGTGCAAACACCTCGAGGTACCCTGCCCAGGCAGACCAAGGCCCAAAAAAATCAGGCCTGTGCAGGCTGCTTCAGGGGCTGGCTGTGGGCGGTGGCCGTGGGGTGCCTGGAGATGGGCGCCACATTGGGGCTGTTCCCCTGGGGACAGCGGGGTGGCTGGCGTGCGTTTGTCTAGCCTCCCAAAACAACAAAACAGTCTGGAGTTAAGGCTGGCAGAGCAAGCCTGTAGCTTAAAGGCAGGAAAATACCCGGAGCGCCGTATTGTGACCAGGAGGAAGTTCAGTATTAAATAAATCCCAGTAGGGTACGGCAGCGTGCAGCCGAGGTTCACGTGTGACTCGGTCCTGTCGTGACACTGTGGGACTGGGGCACGTCGGTGAACTTCCATCACGAATGCGGGTCCCAGGGCCCCACCAGAGCCCCTTTCCCCTTCCCGGGGTCCCCCCGCAGGCTGCCGCCCAGCGCTGGGGGGCCGGGGCAGCACCGGGACCCCCACAAGGTGCCGCAGCCCCCCCCCATCGGGCCGCCGGCGGCGTGCGCGCACCTCCCTGAAGGTCACCTTGCGAGGGCGGCTGCGCCCTGAAAAAAAAAAAAAAATTTAAAAAATAAATTAAGAAAAAAAAAACCAACAACAACATCCCGGCAGGTGCCGCGCGGCGCCGCTTTCGCGTTCAGCGCTCGGCAGGCGCCGTACACGTGAGCCCGGCGGGGCGCGGCGGGGCCGGGCGGGACGGGGACGGGGAGGAAGAAGAGGAGGAGGAGGAGGAGGAGGAGGAGGAGGGGGGGGGGGGGGGAGGAAGGCGCAGGGCTGCCCCCGCCGCCGCCCCGCGCGCGCACGCCCGCGGCCGCACACCTGCGCGCGCACACGTGCCCGCGCGGCGCCCGCCCCGTCCGCTGCCCGCCCCCCGCCGCCTCCCAGTGGCTGCGGCGCCCAGCGGGCGGGGCCCGCGCCCTATATGAAGGGGTGCGGCGGGCGGCGAGCGCGGCTGCTCCGTGCCCGGTGGGCTCCGCTGCTTCCCCCCTCAGCTCCGCGCCTCCGCCACACACCGGAGCCCCCCCTCCCCCCCTCTGGAGCGCCCCCTTCCCCCCCTAAAAGCCCCCTCCCCGAAGCCCGTCCCGGTGCCGCGGAGCCCGTCCGAGCCCTCAGCGCCCCCCCGCCGCCCCCCGCTCGCTCGCCATGGCCCGCGGGAAGGCCAAGGACGGCGACGGCAACTGGAAGAAGTTCATCTGGAACTCGGAGAAGAAGGAGCTGCTGGGCCGCACCGGGGGCAGCTGGTGTGAGTGCGGGGACGGGCGGCGGGGGGGCTCCGCAGCGCGCACCGCCGCGCCTCACCCCCCTGCGGCCGGGCACCGGCACCGGAGGGGGGGCGGGGGGAAAGGGGGGTGTCCCCGGGGCCCCCCGAGCCCCCTCCCCGGGCCGCGGCTGCCGGGCAGGTGGGGCCGGGCCCGGGATGGAGCCCGCGGCGGGGCCGACCTTGGGAGGGCGCCTCGTCCTTGGCGCTGCCTCCCCGGCTCCCTCCGCACCGCGGGTGCCGCTCCCCCGCCGCCCCTTCCCCCCGCTCCGCGGCGATCCGAGGTGGCTGTGCCTCGCCGAGAGAGCTCCTGGGTCCTGCGGTGCCTCCCCGGCAGGGAGGCGGCCGTGCGGGCGGCGATGCTCGCGCACCCCGCTATCGGTTGGGGCGCCCTGCAGGCAGCCCTCGGCGCCCGGGGGGCGCTCGGCGTTGTCTGCGCGCACCCGGACGGCCTTCCAGCTGCTGCCAGCCGCGGCCGGGCTGCCACCCCGCGATGCTGAGCCCGGCTCCTGGTGTAACGGATCCGCTGGAGGCGACAGCCTTGGCCCTGGTGGACCGCAGCGGGCTCCTGCCGTACCCGTACGTGAGCTGAATCGGGTTGCGGGCGCGCACCGGTAGGTGTCTGCTGCTCCCGAGGCACCGGGCGGCTGCGCAGCGCTTCCAACGCGGAGCCAGACCGAGTCCTCCTTCCCATGCCCATCCGTCTAGGACCGATGTCAACCTGCAGGCTGGCGATCCGATTTCTCCGTTATAAGCCTACCTGTTGCGGGAAGCTCTGTTGCGCAACCCCGTTGTGCTCGGTTGCGTGTGTTTTTTCTGAAACCGTGACCTTTAAGGTGTCTTTGGTGTTAAGAGCATCCTGGTTGGGAAACTGATTAAATAAGCTACCTCCCAGCGCTGGCCTTTTGATGTTACAAAAACTCAAAAGGCGTTACGCTGCAGACAACAGCATTGGTGTTTGGTTTGTTACAACAGCACCTCCTATGACCGTGCTCTGGAAAAAATTTCCAAATGTTTCTGACGTCACGACCATTTGCTTTACGCTGCTTGGATACCAAAGAGTGCTTTTAACTCCTGGAGCACCACGATATCGCACCAAGCTCTGCTCACCAGCCATGGCTGCCTCCCCGGTCTCCAGTGGACGAGAGGATGGAGTGTCTTTCTGAGTGTGTTCCTCAGCCTCTGTGTCTCTGGCTGTCCCTCCTGATCCTCTTTCCTTTGTAACTGGAAAATGAAACCCACCAGAAATGGCTGCTTTAATGAGGAGGCTTCTCCACTGATGGAGCTTTTTTATGATGGGGCTCAGGAGAGGAGGAATACCTTCACCTACTGCTTCCTCCCTGGCCCTTGTATCTGTTCACCTTGAGTCCTCCATATAAACCTCCTCCTCCAGGTCTGCAATTAGGCTAGGACGCTGGGATCGAGCAGGCTCTTTCAAGTGTTCCTCGCTGCAGTGCTTGTTCCTGCAGCCTGATTAGCCTGTAGTTGCTTGGCATGGGCTGGCTTATCCTTCCCGTAGGCGGCCTGGTGATGCCTAGTACGGCGTGTTACTGTGCAGTTAATCAGTTGAGATAATCCCTGTAAACTGGTAACCGATACCCGGAGTCTGAGCTGTGCTGCATCTCAGGCTCTTCCCCCCCCCCACCGGGATAATTCTAGGCATCTCCTTTCAGACCCAAACTAAATTTAGTCTTTTGTTACATAATTCAGTTTTTAATTGGTATGAGCGGTGCTGGCGTGCCTTTGTAGATGCACAAGGTTGGTAAATGCGGAGTGCTGTGACACACTGAAGTACTTTCCTACATTTGAGATTGAGTATTGGTGCTGATTTGGGCCTAAATTCTGCTCCTGTTGTCTCTGGTGGAGGTCAGAGTCTGAATTATTAGGGAGGTCACACATTACCAATGCTTGTAAACCTGAATCTAGCAGCTCATGCAGGCTCTGTGGAAATAGCTCTGAAGCCCAGAGTGGTGTGGAACGTATAGCACTGCGTATAGCATGCCGACTTGTGTTGGGCTTGTGCTTCACTGAAAGCCTGTCACCTTGTGGTAGCCTTGGTCAGCCAACGGATCCATTAAAATATGGAAGAACACACTAATTCTCACGCTTCATGATCCCAAATAATTGGGACTTGATTAATCTTTTCATTTGTTTTCTCTTGCAGTTAAGATCCTCCTCTTCTATGTCATCTTCTACGGTTGCCTGGCGGGTATATTCATTGGGACCATCCAAGTGATGTTGCTCACCGTCAGTGAATTTGAACCCAAATACCAGGATCGAGTGGCGCCTCCAGGTAACTAACTGGGAGGCCCGTGTTGGCCCGGGTGCAAGCTGTTCTGGGGAGGCGGTTTGGTTACTCACCTCCAGGAGGAGGATGAAATAAGCGTCTCGTTGCTGCAACACATATTTGTAGGGGGTGGGTATGTTCTAAGCCTTCTGTGTTAACAGCACTGGGAATTGAAGGCAACCAGCTAGAATTAAAGGTTGCATCACATGAAGTGTTCCTCCTGTCTGAGAGGAACTTGAACCCGAATCGATGCTCTCCCCTTTCCTTACTCCGAAGTGATGGAGTGAGGCTCAGGCTTCACTTGGGAATGAGCTGTGTGACAAAACTGGGTTCAGTTTTTCTTCATAGCCACTGTGTTCCTATGGGAAAATGAGGGGACAAAGGTAAAATGCTGGCTTCATCTGTGAAACTGGGGTGCACAAGGAGGAAGGGGGCACTACCAATTGTGGATGTGCTTGCTGAATTGTGATGGTTAATGCTGGGCTCTGCTGTGTGAGCTGGAGGAGGTAACAGCATCTACAAATGGGTATTTGCCCTGATGTTGAGTGGGGAGGGTTAGAGGTGGCTCTCGCAGCTCCTGATGCACGACCTTTCTCTGTTAGACAAAACAGAAGCCCCTGCTTGAGGTGAAAGCCCACCTTGGGTTGCTGCAGACAGTGACCAGCCACTGCCGCAGGTCAGGCTCTGCTGCGCTGCCTGATTGCTGCCGCAGCCAGCGGCCGCTCGGAGTGTGGCAGGGAGCTGCGCAACTGCTGCTTTCCCACATTACAAATGACCTTGAGGCTGCTTGGCACTGGCTATGGTAATGATCTGTCTCCAGTTGCTCTGTAAAACAGTTCAGAAGCTTTTAATAACGGTGGTATTTAAGTGACAATTGTGAGGCTGACGGCTTGTAGCTACAGAAGCTGGCTCTAGTGTCACGCAGTGTGTTACAGCCCCACTGTCTGCAGTGCTGCTATGCTGCAACTGTTCCCTGCTCTAACAACACGGGGAGCGTTGCCTTCGCCAGATGGTGCTAATATCTCCGCAAAGAATCATCTTTTTCAGATAACTGCTTTTCCACCAGCATTTTTTAAACAAAACAGACTGAAATTGCTGTCTTAGTATATGGCATTTAAGGTACCAGCCCGGCTGGGGTAAGTGCTGTCTGGAGCGCTGTATCCACCTCTGCATCAGGCTTGCAGGATACTTGCAGGAAAAGACTAAACTGGCACTGGTGCTGACCAGAGCTGTTAGCTGCATTTGAAAGACTAACGTGGATAATGGTGGAAGTTATTTTTATTAAATGTTTTTCCTCGGCTGAAGCCCAGTGGTCTTACCAGACATGAAATAATTAGCAAAGAAACTGGATCTTGGGTCACATCCAGACAGACATGCTGTTTAGCCTGATGTCACATAATTACTCATTCTAGGTAACTTAGAATTGCAAACCCGTATTACCCAAAGCTAATTTCAAAGCAACTTCGTAGTAAAATCTCTGTGCAAGATTTCAGCCTGCAGAGGGCTTTATTCATCTCTTAATTAAATACTGCACCACTTTTCTGAGCTTTGTCCTTTCTTAACAAAAAAAAAAATTCAAGATGCTGTTGTAGTGGGTGCTATAGAAAGCAAAACGGAGGAAGGCTGAAAAGGCTTTGGGGGATCTTCTGAGTCTGAAATGGGCTTTCAGGACTTAAATCAACCAGAATAAAAATCTAACTCCTGAATGAATGACAGTAGGCAGCCTGCTCGAAAAGGGTTTCAAACCCACTGGAATGGCACATGATAATGGCACATGAATACCATTTAAAGGGGACGTTTACCTGCTAACAGCACAGAGCCCTTTGCAGGGCATCATCTGACTTACTACAGATGTGGATGAGCCAGGGTGAGGTGTGGTGGAGCTTGGCTGTCACTGTCAAGTTTGTTTCTCGCCCTGCAGCACGGCACCGGTTAGACCACAGTGTGCCAGAATAAACTTTTAACTCGGGCTTTCATAGAGATTGAGGCTGTGGTGAGTTGCTGCACTGATGCCTGCGGGAGGTCAGCAATCCCCGTGTTCCCATACTGCGTGGGGTCTCCTGCACTGCAGGCAGAACTGCATTTCTGATGATTAGCACACTTGCTCATGTACATAGTGAGCATCGAACTTTCCATGAACTGGGAGCACTGCAGACTGTGAACTACTTAAAATAAAATGTTGTGCAATTCTAGTTCCTGGTTCTTGTGGGGAGAGTTGCAAGCGAAGTGTATTGGCAGCTTGAAAACTAAAAGGCAAGTCCCTTTAGTTTCCACCTTTCCTAACCATTTTGGGCTCACATGAACCTCTCCTTCAAGGTTTGCAGGAAAAATGCTGTAGGGGCTGCTGCAATATCATTCCTGTTCTGCAATACACAAATTTACTAACAGTGGCAGAAGCTACAGGATGTTTCATTGAGTTATTGATAGGGGCATAGCACTGAAAGCCATAAAGTGCTATTTTTAATTATCATTAACATGCTAATTGGTTCCTGCACCACTTGGCTGTACATTTCCAGGATAACTTCCCTCCTGGGGGAAGGGGCAGCACAGTTCGCCTTGTCCAGCCTTTGCCATGGGGACAGCCCCGGCTCGTGGTAGATTTCCACCTGCGCTGTGCCTCGGGCTCTGCTTTAACCACAGCACTTACCCTGCTAAGAGCGGTGGGTGGGGGAATTGCCTTTTAAACACAGAGTGCCAAGTGTTTTCCTGAATCCATTTTATTTTCCACCCCAATCTAAATTGGGCTGTGTATCCTGCCATCTTGTGGTGTTTGTCCTGCGAAACACGGTCCACCTGCCCTACAGCTGGTGTAGGGGTGGGAGCTCACAGCTGCCTGAGGCTTGTCAGGAGATCTCATGTCCCTGCTGGTTTAAACACCACCTTGCCACGATGTGCTTGGGCAGTGCGTAACGGGGAAGGCTGCTCTGGTGTGTATTCCCCAGCTGGCTCATTTAGCTCCGATAGTAGCTGGGAGGTGGAAATGAGAGCGATGGGAAAGCCCCAAGGAGCAAGTGCCACCTCCTGTCGAGTCACGCTTTTCTGCTGCCTCTTGTTGCAGCGCCAAAGTATGAAAAATATCTGAATCTCAAGCTCCAGAGACACTACCTGCCTCCCAGCTGAGCAGACAGTGCATTTGTAGAAAACTTGCACCTGCTTTTTGTGCTTCTGGGATGAGGCAGACGGTGATTAGAAGCTCGGAAGGACATCAATTAGCGTGGAGGCTCTTAAAGTCCATCCTGACTAAGTGAGGGCGGTGGGGGTGCGTTAGGTAGGAATGGTGTAGTGGTTACTAAATTGGTCATCTGTGTCACCCAAGTAGCGTTCAGACACGCTGTGAACCAAGGGAACGTGGTGCTGGGAAGTGAGCATAGCATGATGAAGCAACTGTCATCACCACAGACTTGCACAACCGTTCCTAATAACGAGCTTGACCTACCACTTCTGGTTTCTTCCCCTTCACCCTCCAGACACATTTTTCTGAAATCTTGCTCTTGCAGCTTAGAGCGATAAAGCTTGTGTAAGGACTGAGTTTTAAATGGAATAAATGTGATTTTAGTCTGCAGCAGTATTATGGAAGTAGAGTGGTAGCTGGAAAAAAAATCAATGGCCTCACACTTGCTTCATTTTAGATGTCCTGATACAGTCACGGAGTTAGCCAACAAAAAGTGGTGTCTTGTTATTAAGTCAAGGCATCGTTCGTCACTTAGTGGACGGTGTCAGTCAAGTGAAAACGGTAATCTTATTTCCTAGCAATGCGCTCTAAAAGGCAATTGCGGAAATAGTATTTCAAAATCAAAAGTAGCTCTGTCACTATTTTCCTAGCAATAAGTGACTTGATTCTACCATGTTGTGAGCAGCAGCATCACTACACGTGACTCTGGTGCTTCTCTGGTAATGACATGAGACGAGCTGCGGCAAACAGAACTTAACTCCAAAATGAGGGAGCGTTGTTTGGGCTCCTGGCTATGAGAACACTTCAGACTTCACTTCTTTCCCCCTAGAGCTTGCTCATGAATGGCTTCCTCGTGTGCACAAGTCCCTAAGAGGCTTAATCATCCCTGTACTTCATTAGTGCTGCATATTTCCTTACGTGCCTATTGGCCCCTGGTGGGTAGCACTGGCATGGCTCAACTTGGTAAACTTTTTTTGCGTACTTGCTTCAATTCTCCCAGTGGGGGTGAGAGGAGGTTTCAGAAAGGCTGCAGAAGTGTTGCAGAGAGGAAGGGTTCACTGGCAGCGCTGCTGATAGCAGCACTGAAGCTTTTATTTTGGATATGAACATACAGGTGGCACAGAAGGGACAGCAAGGAAGGAAATAAATGATAGGTCTGTGCGTAGGGCTCTGAGTGCAGCCAGTCGCGGGCATTTGGGTATGGAAGTTGTGGTGAAAACCAGTGATGGATTTTTCGTCAGGATAAAACACCTTTTGTCTTCACATAGATTGTTGGCCTGTTTGTCTCATGAGTGGGAAGGTTGATCTCCACTTCTTTCTCACCCTGAAGGAAGAAGGCACCTGCTGTACCGAAGCGCAGCCTGCTCTGGTTCAGCCAAGTGCCCTTAAATGCCCCGGGTGAGGCCGAGGGCGGCGGGGCTGTGGCCGTGGCTCGGTCCAGCCCCCGGCCAGGAAGGGTCTCCTCGCGCACTGGCCGCTGGCGTGGCTGCACAGAGGCACTGCGTGGGCTTCGGTGCTGCCCTGCACGTCACCCAGATGTGGACCTGTCCCAAAGGACAGATCCTTTGGGCTGGGCGGAAGAGTGGCTTTGAGCTGGCTGTGTCAGTGGCCAGGCTGTCCTCGCCAGCAGTGGGGACAAGCTGCCGGCGGCCTCCGCAGGTGCTGCACGGCTTGTGCTGCCCTTCCCTTCACCTCTGCTACGCCTGTGTGGGTGCCTTTACGTATGCACTGCCTTGGATAAGATAAAAAGCAGGGGTGGGGACTTGCTACTAGTGGTCCTCAGCAAAGCCGGTAGTTCAGCTGCCTGGCCAAAGCTTATTAAAGCCTGACCGAGGTTTCTTGAATGTTATATTTACACACTCAGACGATAACTGTAACTTGAACTCTGGAAGAGGCAGACCCAGATAGCCACTTGAAGTGACTCTGAGCCTGCTGCTTCCTAGCAGGCTGGTAATGCAAGGAGAGGTAGGCAGGATAGACTGAACCCAGTTTATACATTTATAACCATTTGTGAAGCAAGAAAGCAAATAATTAATTGAAAGGGGTTGAAAACTCGACTGAGTTTGTAGGGTGAGACCCAATTCTGCTGGTGGAGCACTGAGCTGCTTCTAAACTTGTAACACTCAACCTGCTCTGTTTGTACCAACGGGAGATTGGAGAGGGCAACGCTGCTTCCTGGAATAAAACTCGAAACCGCAAGCTGCTCGCTGGACGTCTCGCTATCTTTGGCTACTAGGAGCTGCATTTAGGGGAACAAAGCTAATCTTTGTCCTGGGTTACAAATTCCACCTCAGTGGGTAGGGGAGTGGTGAGCTGGCCCGAGGAGGGACTAAGCAGAAGCACTCAAGTGGCTTTGGAAAAAGTGCAGGAGTCACAAGCTCTTGTGGGCTGGGGCCAGCCAGCTAAGCTGCCCGAGTTTTGTGCTGGAGGAACTTGTTGGCAGCAGACCTGCTGTCAAAGCAAATGCTGCTCCCCTGCTCCTTTTTTTGTTCTTGCTAAAGTGGAGATGACAAACTGAACACAAGTCGAGACCTCAATAATTACAGTGGCAGCCACAAAGGCAGCGTGAACTCCAGTTCCCATTACTTTAAACTTAAGTGTTAGCCATGCATCAATGCATTCAATTAAAATGTGACCTAAACTTCATGCAAGAGCAGCTATTTCCAAGTCCCATAATGACAAGCAAAGGGCTTGGCATTTTTCATCATCCGCAGCCATTACTTGTATCTAGTCCCTTCTGCCCATGCATTCTTTTTCTACTCATCCTCCTGAAGTCAAAATTGGAGCTAGTTACTCAGCCCAGAATGTAGGACAGTCTTTTGAACGTCTCTCCTGTGTGGAGGTGTTTCTTGCTCAGTGCTGTGTTTCTGATTATAGAGCTCAGGATGCTATTTCTACAGTCAGAAGTGATGTTTAGGGAGTGAAAAGACGAGTCAAAATGATCAGGCTGATGAATTTATTGAGAAAATGTCTCCTGCCCTGCATCCAGCGAGGGAGACAGCACAAGGGAAACGTGGAGAGGCCGTACCTAACTTAGGGAGCCCCTCTTGTCTGCTATTGTAGGGGTTCATGAATGGGCATTTCTGATGCACCCTAAACGTGTAGCGTTGCACCCTGTTAGGGACACACGTGTCGGAGTAGCCTTCCAGGGGAGCTGGTTGTGTGATGTTCTCACAGACAGTTTCCCTTCCGCCCTCGGGGAGGAGGCAGAAGTGGGCAGGGGGCCTGCGGCTGGCTGTTTTTCTGGAGAAAAACCTTGACTTGTAGCCTCCCTTCTGCCTCTGTGATTTTTATCTGCTTAGTGATGCAAACATCGTGACGAATATTCCAGACTGTTGTTGGAAAGAGGAGATAAGAGCCCTTCAGAACCTCCCCTCTAGTGAGCTTGTTTTGTGCAAGTCCTGAGGTCTGAAAAATACAGATTAGTAAGAATGCTTTATGTTCTCAGTGTGTGTAGCATTGCCCAGAGGCTGTGCGGCTCCTAACATTCTCTTTCTGATCTTGCTTTCCTTAGGACTGACCCAAGTCCCCCAGGTACAAAAGACAGAAATTTCCTTTACTGCCTCCGATTCTAAAAGTTACGAGCCGTATGTGAAGAATCTTGAGAAGTTCTTAAAGGACTACAGCGCTGATCAACAAACTGAAAACATAGTATTTCAGGACTGCGGGGGTAAGTCTGGATTGTTTCTTACAGTCCTCTGACCAGTGCCTCTGTGTCAGGCCCATCAAAAAACGAGGGTTAGTAGTAGTTGCGTTGTTACCAGAGCCACACTGGTAAACTTTAACTGGTAGACTTTGGTTTCAGTCGTATCCCTGCTCATTAAACAGTTTAGACAGACCACATTTGGACAGGGATGTACCTAAGAAGCTTACTGCAAAGGGTATGTGGCCAGGGACTTCCAGATTTCACTTGGCTGAAGTTGCAGCTGACTCTCAAAAGCACCTGGCACTGACCTTATATCCTCCCTGAGAGCCACAGGGGGATTTTGCAGATGACTTTGCTGAAGCCGGTGTCAGTCCTCCTGATGCAATGCTGCAAAATATCAGGAGGATGTTAATCTTTAATATGTTATATGTAATAATGGGAAATTAGACTAGCGCCTCATGTAAGACGTGCATGTGAAATCTGAGGGGAACCCGCTTGTAAAAGCTGACAAAAAAATCTCCGCGCCAGTGAATTGCAAATGTGTTTGCTCTCTTGTAGCCTGTAGGCAGCCTCAGTTAGAAAACAAAGCCCCCACAAAGTTGCTGGTCTGCGATCAGCCTGTGTGTGGGGGAGTGGCTGGGTGCAGGTCTGCGCTGTCAGCCTTTAGAAGGTGGCGTCACCTGCCTGGGCAAGTGGGAAATCCCGACTACACGGTGAAGCACAAATATAGCTGTTCCTGACGAGCAGAAGGTTGTGTTGCATACGTTTGTTTTTCCATTCCTCCACCATGGCAGAGATGCCTACGGATTACAAAGACAGAGGACCATACAGCGATGCCCAAGGCCAGAAGAAGGTCTGCAAATTCAAACGTGAATGGCTGGAAAACTGTTCTGGAATACAGGATCCCACCTTTGGGTATAAGGATGGCAAACCATGCATCCTTGTCAAGCTCAACAGAATTATCGGCTTCAAACCTAAGGCAAGTATCTCTTCCCGTAGTAACAGGAGCTACTGATAAGGACAGGGAGTTGGCTGCAGGTTTGCCGTGGCTCTGGAGCAGTTATTGAATTTGTGCCTGCTTTTCTGTCTCTGGAGGGAGATAAGTATTAAACCCGTTCTGCAGCGGAGAGACTGTGAGACCGTTTGAATGACTGGCTTTAAAACTACGTTTCTTTAAAAAACAAACTGCACACTGCAAGCTCGTGGCGAGTAGCAGTGAGCTCTGACAGCACAAGCTCCTGGTTAACCGTCTGGTGACTTGCGGAGCCTGCTAACTGAACTGCTCTGACAGGGTGTTCTCTTCAACTGGTAAAACCCATTTTAACGGTGTGCTTCTGCATGACAGTCCCAGACCTACCGTGTCTGTAGTAAGATCAGTAAATTGTGTCATGCCTCCATCTTCTCCGTTCTTTCCTCAGGCAGTGCAGAGTTGCCTGGCCTGCTAAAACCACTTAATTAAATGGAGTAGTGCTATATTAGGCATTAGACTGATGCATAAAGCATAAACTACATCTGAGAGTTTGGCAAAGCTCTTACTGCAAGAAAGGTGAGGAGATCTTTAGGTTATTTAATGCAGCTTCAGAAATGCTGTTTTATGTCTGCTGTCACCCTCTGGTCAATGCTGGGCTGAACATCGGGTTTGCACAACGCTGAAGGAAGTTAATCTGCACAGGAACCGCTTTTACTTGTAGGTTTTTCCCCAGCACGTTTAAATGCTAAAACATTCTGTAAGAACTCAGCAGCAGAGTACAGGTTATTGAATGAGGCACTGTGCAAAACACGCCTCTCCATCTTCTGGATGGAAAGCAGTGCAAATGGTACAGCAACCAGCCGTCATCACCACTCATTAGTGTCGTTGAGAGCAGGGGGAAAGGTACCGGCTGGCCAGCTAACGTGTTTTGAGGAATGTTGTTCTACAAAGAGGACTGCCCTGTGCTAAAATTCAGTTGAATTTTGAATCATCTGATCCTGGGTGGCAACAGCGGGTGCGTTTTAGCAGGAACATGCTGTGCTTGGTATGCGGCAGTTGTAGGATGGCATGAAAAGCACGTGTTTGATGATTGGGGAAGAGAAGGGTTTGGTGCCTTCCTCCATTTCTTGCCACAGAGCTCCAGGCTGCGTCAGAGAGCAGGGTCTGGTCAAGGTATGACTTCAAACGCTTCATTTAGAAATGACGCACATATCCAAGGCGGTCCTCGTCTCCCCCATTCCACGCTTCATCAGAGACCCTACAGCTTTTGTGTTGGGAGGGTGCTTGTGAGGCAGATCTGAGCTCCGCACAGATGTGAAGCCAAATTCCTCTTAGTAACTGAGTCCAACGTCGGAGTTGACGCTCCCAGCTTTCCCTGAGATACTTTGAGCCTTTGTCCTTCCATGCAGGTGATGTCAAAGTTCAGGAACGTCAGGGCGTGCCTGCCTCTATTGTTCTTTGCTGCTCGTTTCCAGTCCTAACTGCACTCACCTGGCACAGAGGCATCAAACCTTCCAGCAGAGCGTCTCATTCTGCCACTGCGTGACATTTGCACAAACAAACCCTGCTGGCAGCTGGAGCTCTACCACGAGACACTTTCCTCAGTGAAATGAAAAATACCCTGAAGTGCTTGCTTTGGTGGCCAGAGCAGCTTTATGTGGGTTAACTTCCACTGGGTGTAGTTGTGTTACGCTGCTTCTCCGTCCCAAGAACGGACACCAGTTGCTGGTGCCTCTGAACTTGAGGTGGAAAGGATCCCCGTTAGCTGTTACGTTTGGTACCACTGAGATTTGCTGCTGCAAAGAGGCATTCAGTGTGTAACGTTGCCTTGGTTTGGGTTTCTTCTAGGCTCCAGTAAATGACAGCCTTCCTGCAGAGGTCATGGCAAAATACAGCCCATATCTCATCCCCGTCCACTGTGCTGCCAAGGTAAGTGAGATGCAACAAAGGCGAGTCAGGATACTGCAGGCAAGGACTCCCCGAGTCCTTGTGCAGCTGTAGCTTCCTCACTCTGCCTTCCTGCAGGCAGTTGGGGTGGTTTCCACTTGGGAGCTCTTCCCTTAGGACTTCGTCAAAATGCTATTGGTGAGGAAGGAACAACAGCAGTGTCCTCACAGGGAGGGGTAACAGCAGGGCCAAGGAGTAAAAGGGATCCTCAAAATAGCTTCCCAGTGATACACTGGAGTTCTTAGCAAGGATGGTTGACAAATGGCTCTGGTGGAGATGCTTTGCCTTGAATATTAAAGCTGCTGAGAAACAGCAGAGGCTTTTTGTTTGGTTAGTTTTTTAACCACAGACAGTGCACTGGTATGACAAGAAGCTGTGGTGTCTTCTGAACGTACAAAGAAGTGGCTGAGTTTTTAAATAAAAAGCTGTTTTCCTGGATGATACATGCTTGGAGGCACTTCTTTTTGCAGCTGCTGGTAGGACAGCTCATACCTGTCCTTTCCGCCATCCTCATGCTGTCAAGCTGAGGATCAGTGATGACCAAAGAGAGCGTGCAGCACTGCTGAAAAGCAGATAGTGGGAAAACAGCTGCAAAATGCGGTGTTGAGGTAACAAGCATCTTTTCTTCTTTCCCCATCTCTCAGAGAGAAGAAGATGCAGACAAAATAGGCACAGTGGAGTACTACGGCATGGGAGGCTACTCTGGCTTTGCCCTGCAGTACTACCCGTACTACGGCAAGCTCCTGCAGCCGCGGTACCTGCAGCCACTGGTGGCAGTGCAGTTCACCAACCTGACCTACGACGTGGAAGTGCGCGTGGAATGCAGGGCCTACGGGCAGAACATCCAGTACAGCGACAAAGACCGCTTCCAGGGACGCTTTGATATTAAATTTGACATAAGAAGCAGCTGATTGTAAGCACAACTCTCTTTCCCCCCTCTCCTCCTCCTAGCCATTTAAAAAGGTTTAAAAAAAAAGAACAAAAAAGAAAACCTACTAGTCTTGAACAAACTGTCATACGTATGGGACCTACACGTAATCTATATGCTTTACACTAGCTTTCTGCATTTACTAGGTTAGAATGTAAACAAAGTGTAGCAATAGCGACAAATATTTATTCTACTGTAAATGACAAAAGAAAACAAAATTGAGCCTTGGGACATGCCCATTTTTACTGTAAATTATGATTCCATAACTGACTTGTAGTAAGCAGTGTTTCTGGCCCCTAAGTATTGCTGCCTTGTGTATTTTATTTAGTGTACAGTACTATAGGTGCATACTCTGGTTATTTTTCAAGCCATGTATTGTATCTGTTTTCTACTTCTCGTGAGCAAAGACTTTTGCTGTCCAAGGTGTAAATACTCAATGGGACTAGAACTGGCATGATACTTCTAATTATTTTGTTCCTTTTAAAAGAAAGGCCCACCTGTGAGACTATATTTAACAGCACTCCATAAGGCTTCTGACTTTTCTGTGGTGTTAGGGTATTTTATTTGGAGGGGTGGCAGGGGAAACTAACTTAAGTGAAGTTAAAGAGAATAGATGATTGTGTACTGTGCTTGTAGCGAATGCTGTCTCTCTCTCTCTCTCTCTCTTTCTCTCCCCACCTTCTTCCTCATCCTCCAGTATGTTGTGTGAGAGACCTGGGTCAGACTATCACTCCCCTCAGTGATAGGCATAACTCTTTGCTTTGTATATTTTCTTTTTTTTTTTTCTTTTCCTGCTGGAGGCATCGCACACTGTGGTGCTAATGTCTTTATTGAATGTTTTAACCATTTTCATGGTGGACGAATTTTATATTTATGCAGTTGTACAATTTTATTTTTTCTGCAAGAAAGTGTAATGTATGAAATAAACCAAAGTCACATGTTTGAAAATAAATCTTTATTTTAAACTTTATAAAAGCAATGCAGTACCCCATAGAATGGTGTTAAATGTTGTCTAAAGTGCAAAACTCTATGTTCTAACATGTAATAATAGCCAGGAGTACAGTGCTCTTGTTGATCTTGTATTTCAGTCAGGTTGAAACATTGGACAAATAAATGAATGAACACACTGCTTGGTGTCCACGTCTTTTGCTTTGGGTGGGGGTAGAGGCTCTCAGTTGTCCAGAATTTTGAAGAAGTACTGCACCTAGTTAAAAAACAAAATACATTTTTATCATTTCCAGAGCATCTGAGCTTGAGGTGGTTGAAATGTGCATTGGGATTGCTGTCAATCACAGCTGCCTCTTTTGAGCAAAGATGTGACGCTTCCGCTCTAGAACAGAGCGGTTTGGGGTTAAGTATTTGTTTTCCCCTCTCCCTGAGCTGATGCCTTAGAGGCTGCAGAGGCACGCGTGCCCATGATCGCATTGCTCATTAAAATGTCCTCGGTGAAGGCTTGGGGTGTTCGCCATCACCGCACGTGCTCCAGGCCTAGCGGCACCGGCCGTGTTCTAGCGGTAACGTCAGGTAAGAGCGGTTTGTTGAACCACCCGCCAGAGGTGAGTGCTGCGGGTCCAGGCATGGAAGCGGGGAGAGAGCTGAAGTCACAAAAGCAGAAGGGGAGGGAGCTGCAGGGCTGTGATTTGTCCTCGGCTGCCGCTGGGCCAGCTGCCCCACTCTGAGCACAGGCTGCGCCTGAGAGGGCTGCTCGAAGACGTGACGGGTTGGCAGCCAGCTTCCTGCTGGAGTCGAGATCACTTTATGCTGTATGAAGCAGATTACCAGGCAGAATTTCTCTGGGTAAAGTGGCAAAACATTAATATCCTAGAGCAAGCTGCTTGAAAAAGCCTTCATAATTAGAATGCAATATACTGGAAAAGCAATCTGCTGAACTTTTAGCCATCTGCTCGAAGGCCAAACATAGCTATTGTACACCACAGCATTTAGCACAAGTATTTCATCGTCTTTAACGAGCATGAACTAGCTGAAACCTCACCTTTGGCTGTTTAATTTGCTGCTGTATGCATATAGGCTAGGGCTCAACAAAGACACTGTGATTAAAGCACCAAAGTACTCCCTTAAAGGCACACTAAAGTCACACGCACTACAGGAACACTTGGCCGTGTGGGCACCAGCAATCGGTTCTTTTATGACTGCGATCGGGTGGAGATGGGGGTTGCACAGGTCAAGGTTTCTTAGGCACAGCCTCGCCCCTACAATTCAAATCTTATGTGGTTGGCATGTGATAGTTTAAAAAAAAGCTTTAGTTTAAAAAAAAAAAAGTCAACTCACGGTTAGATAATTTATCGCAGTCTGATTTACTATATAAGAGCAAAGTCCAAGTATAAACCAATAATAAAGATAATGTCCTGTTCTGGGGGGTTGGCCAAACACCATAGAAAGCTTACGGCACCTGCGTTTCCTTCAGGGAGCAGGTGTCACAAGGCACAGGCAGCATGTACTCTGATTAATACATTATAAAACAACGCAAAAACCAAGCGTTTATCCACAAAGCACTCTAGCACCGACTCAGTGAAAGCAGGCTGGCCAGCTCAGCTCACTAATTAACCAGGCACTAACTGCAGTAGCTGCCCTGTCCTCGCGCTTGCCAGCCGCCCACTGACGAGACCAGGCTTCCTGACAGCTCTGCTACCACCAGGCTGACCCAAAATGCAACTCATTTGTCAGCCCTAGTAGCGGCTCAGCACTAAACGGCTGCAGGAATTAAACCAACCGACAACCACACCAGAAAACCACGCGTAGATGTCTGGACAGCCACCTCACGCAATGGAGCCAGCAATGATTGTTACACGGTAGAATTTACCTTCTTCTAAGTCCTGCTGCCAGAGCTGCCGTATGCTACTATGCATGCAGTCAAAAGCTGGGGCTGGGGACAGTAAAGATGTGAAATATCTCATCAAGCTAAAAGTAACAGTGCTTTCAGGCTGTTTTTTTTTTCTTTTTTTTTTCCCCCCTAGGGCAGGGTCTGTTTTGTATTGCCTGTATAAAGCTACACTCTCCAGGCAGGCATCTTGTTCCTCACCGCCCAGCAGTACAGCGCAGTGTAAGCTGCCAGTCTGAACACCTTGTTCTTTCTGCCAGATTGGCTCACCCTAGTTAAGTATAACTGCAACCATTAACACAAATTTTATCTCCTGGCTTGTTGATACAGGGCAGCTGGATTTCAGGGTTAGCACGCTACATAAAAAATACTTATAAAATAAGAAGCAGAACAACGCATTTAACGACAAGCCCCTTTAAGCCTGTGCCTGCACAAATGTACAAACAAAGAACAGGAACCAGTTTTTACAGCACTGAACGTGGGAACTCCTGGCCCTGCGCTGCCAGTTTGGCCTAAAGCATCTGACCTGCAAAGGCCAAGGACGCGAGGCAGCGCGCGGGGACCGGTGCCAAGCGCCACCGAAAAGGCCAAGCGCTGTGGCAGCGACTCCTTGGCTGGTGACTCTGGGTTGCGCCTCAGCCCGAGGTGCTGATAGCGCTGCTGGCAGCACAGGCCCCGTTTCTGCGAGCTGTAGGCCCGTTTAGCGGCGCTCCACCACCTCCCACCACATCCTGCACTCCCCGGCCAGGCTGCTTGGCCTCCCAGCCTCTCAGGCCACCATCTGCCCTTGCAGTTGCTGCAGGACACTGACCCAGGGGCCGGCCGGCCCCATGCCGCTCCTGCTTGTGTGCCATTAGCAACAAAAGGCCTTGCAGGGGCTCTCTCAGGCCTCAGGTGCCCTTCGTTTTGTGCAGGCAATTCTCCCAGGCCAGGCTGAACAACTGAACAACCTCAGCTTGCCTATGACCTACAGGAAATGTCTTTCTCCTCAATTAGCTTTCATTGGCTTGTTTAAGATCCACACAGCCTGTCCTGGCGAGGCTCAACCATCAGGACAGGCACAGTATGTATTGTATAAAGTGCAGAGCTAGGTGCCGGTATGTTCTCCTCGTATGTAATTATGATGTGGGTCAGCTGCCACCCAGCTCCAGTAAAACCTGTTAACAGCTGACGCCTCTGGTGCGCCGAGAGGCTCCGTCTCTCCAAGAACCTCGCCCTCAGGAGCACAGATGGGAAACACCAGCCAGCAAGCGACAGCGGCCACCAGTTATCCCACTCAGTGCCAACACGTGCCGTGTTTTGCAGAAGACAAGAACCAAGACCAAGGACTTCAGCAATACCAAGAGATTTGGGGTGCCCCCATCTTAACAGGACCCAGCTGGAGACAGCTCTAAGAACCCAATTCTAAAAGTGCCAAGGCCTTCTCCAAGGGGAATCAGAGCATCCCAGCCGGGGTTAGGCATGCCAAAGCACCCTGTATTTCAGGAAACACAGTCACTCTCTTCCCAGGGTCCAGGTATAGCATAAACCACCAAAAAAGCAGCTGTACCGGCATAAAGCCCCTCAACACACCCCGCATTGGACTGAGGGCAAGATGAGGCTCTGTGATCCAAGCACTCCTCTGGTTTCTCTACAGGACCCAAAAGTGGTAGACGACAAGCACACACCAGGACCTGTCCTGAAACCAACCCAATGCATTTCACAGAAACCACCCAATGACCTTCAAAGGATGCTTAACATTCAGGTGTGTCCGCTCCTTGGCAGGGATGAAACGGGATTAAATTTAAAATCAGTACTCTCCTTACAAATCCCTGGAGCCACCCACCTGCTTTATAGTATGCAGCTATGCCTGCTCTAGTTCCTGTTCGGGGACTAATAACAATAATGTTCAGGAAGTAGTAACAGGGATGAATAACTGTGACCTTCTGGCTCTGACCCTACAAACTGCTTCAGCAAGGAGGAGCTGAGAGCTGCTTCAGTTCCATGAAGTTTTGCTTCAGTCCCATGCACTCTGCAGAACTCACATCGATGAAGTCGGCCGCTCCCTCCAGAAGCTTCCAAACGTTACTGCAAACTTTCAGGAGTAAATACAGCAGGCAATAGCAAAATCCAGTCTAATGCCCCAGCAGAGCACAAACAATTACCATCTGAACAATGTGTGCTCTCAGAGCATGGAGAACCAGGAAAAATTTTAAAAAAAGAAAAAAGAAAAAAATAAAAACAGAAAAGGAAGCAAATCAAGTGAGGCAGCCAGTTTTTCAAGGGAGAGCAAAAGATCTCATTAATAAAGAAGGACCCAGTGCAGGCACAAAGTGTCCTGAGGATTTCAAGCCTAAAAGTTACAGACACCTACAGTTTAATTGTCCTTCTACCCAGAAAACAAAGCGAAAAGGTTGATGAGAGGTGTCAGCCAAACACAGCTTGATTCAATGATCACAGAATCCCAGAATGGTTTGGGCTGGAAGAGACCTCAAAGCCCACCCAGTTCCAACCCCCTGCCATGGGCAGGGACCCCTCCCACCAGCCCAGGCTGCCCAAAGCCCCATCCAGCCTGGCCTTGAGCACCTCCAGGGATGGGGCATCCACAGCTTCTCTGGGCAGCCTGTGCCAGGGCCTAACCGCCCTCTGAGTAAAGAATTTCTTCCTTATATCTAATCTAAACCTATGCATTTTTTAGCTCACAGCCATTCCCCTATGTCCTGTCACTACACTCCCTGACAAAAGAGTCCCTCCCCAGCTTTTCTGCAGGCCCCCATTAGGCACTTGGAAAGCTGCTACAAGGTCTCCCTGGAGCCTTCTCTTCTCCAGGCTGAACAACCCCAACTCCCTCAGCCTGTCTTCATGGGAGAGGTGCTCCAGCCCTCTGAGCATCCTCATGGCCCTCCTCTGCACTCGCTCCAACAGCTCCATGTCCTTCTTGTGCTGGGGGCCCCAGAGCTGAATGCAGCGCTCTGGGTGGGGTCTCACGAGAGCAGAGCAGGGGGGCAGAATCACCTCCCTCGCCCTGCTGGCCGTGCTGCTTTTGGTGCAGCCCAGGATGTGGTTGGCTTTCTGGGCTGCAGGTGCACATTGCCAGCTCGTGTCGAGTTTCTTATCCACCAACACCCCCAGGTCCTTCTCCTCAGGGCTGCTCCCAATCCATTCTCCACCCAGCCTGTATTTGTGCTTGGGATTGCCCTGGTTCAGGTGCAGGACCGTGCACTTGGCCTTGTTGAACTTGATGAGGTTCGCACAAGCCCAGCTTTCAAGCCTGTCCAGGTCCCTCTCCTCCTTCCAGTGTGCTGACTGCACCACACAGCTTGGTGTTGTCCACAAACCTGCTTGAGAGTGCACTCAACATTACATTAAACAGCACCAGTCCCAATATCAACCCCTGAGGAACACCACTCATCACCGATCTCCACTCAGACATTCAGACCTTGCCTGCAACTCTTTCAGTGAGACCAGACAGCCAATTCCTTACCCACCAAGTGGTCCATCTGTCTAGTCCATGTCTCTCCAATTTACAGAAAAGGATGCTGTGTGGGACAGTGTCAAATGCTTTGCACAAGTGCAGCTAGATGACATCAGTTCTCTTACCTTATCCTCATCCTCCCTCCCAACTCAGGATATTCTGTGATTCTCCATACGGACAGAGCAAGGCACACCTTGAGCAGCATGACACAGGCAGTGCTCCTTACGTCTTGCCGCAGAGAAAATCTCGGCACTGAAAGGGTACCTCAGCACTCAGGGTCCAATCCCCTTGACCTTTGGGCTGGCAGTTTTGGACAAGAGAGCCTGTTAGTAACGCTTGTGTCAGAAGTGAGGAGGCTGATGAAGAGACACACTGGTAAAAAAGCATGCTGAGATCACAGATTCACTTCACATCCATCATCCAAAAGATGATGGCAGTTCCGGTCCTTCCTCATATCTGCTGAATCAAAATTGGCAGCTGGGAGATGGAAAGCTTTTTCATCCCTGTGTTAATTTAGAGCCGTCAGTCATCTCAGCGCCTTTCAAGCAGCCAGACAGTACCCTCTCCCTGAAATCACCGTGAAACATTATCTTCTTGACTCAGTGTAGGTATCCATGCACATGACACAGAGAATCTTTGCTGACCTCAATTTTCAGCATCAGTACAAAATACCAAAAATACCACCCTCCCCAAACACTTCAGTTTTATAATTTTCACAGGTTATCTCATTTTGAGGTCACTACTAGGAGCCAAAAATCTCTTCACTCATTAATTTTGTTTTGAACATCAACATGAAGTCTCTAGTGCATTTGCTAATGCCTAAAATGAATTTCAGCTACGCTTCACTCAGCACTTCACTAAATAATTAGACTAACACACCCCAAACCTACCATCCTTTCAGGCAAAAGCAGTATAGGAATGAAAACTGTTGTCAAAGAAGAGGATCTAATTCATAATGAATTATTTTCGCACACGCACCTGAATGGAGTTTAGTCCTAGAAAGTTTGTTCAAAAAAATCAAAAGTCAGTCACTCCTGCCTCTCTCTAAAGCATCACGCACTGTAAGAAATACAGCTGTTCAGGCTGCCCAAGACAGAACAATTTCTGAAGCATACACACACCACTCTTTATGTGTCCAGATTAATTTAAGTACAGCTGGGACAAAAAAAAAAAAAAAAACCTTTGTAACGGAAGGTTTCATTAAAGAAACACTAGAGAATAACATAGCACATATCCTGCCTTTATGCTATGTGCTGATAACAGAGTCATCTTGAACACTGTGTATGGTTATGATTAACTCAGAAAATATGGTGAGAAGGGCAATGGAAGCTGTTTGGAAATTGAACCGTACATTAGAGGAATCTGAACTTCAAGCTAGGTAGAAATGAGAGGACATGACAATCACCACTATGACACTACAATCAAAACACCAAGAAAGCACAAGTTTTATGCTATTTACTCTGTAACAGTACAAGAAAAACAAGTGAAACCAAAAGCTTATTTAACATAACAAAGAAAAGTTGCTTATACATAGCACATAACTCATGTGCTGACTCAAACCACTGATTTCTGAAGCACAGATATTTGTAGGCCCACTAAGAAGGTACAGTTTCAGTAAATCTTGCTACTCCATGGCATAAACTAACTGCTCAGTAGCTGAGGCTGAACATGTTATCCCAGGACTCTCACCAGAAGCCCTACGCTTTGGTCACCATCAGGAAAGATCACTGGCCTGGAAGAGCCACTGGAACAGAACAAAGTGAAAGGTTCTGGCACCCACCTCACGTGAAGAACTACAACATGACAGCAAGTACGGCTTTCACTAGGTTCCCAAGTAACTCACTGAGTCACCAGGATCACTGCTGCTGCGCTTCATGTATATCTTGAGGGACACTTGCCTGCCTCAAAGCTGAGAAGCTCTTAGGAACATGCCTATGACACCCTTGAACCAGTCACCTTCGGTACAGACAAGACACTAGGTGCAACAACACGGGTGTTGATGCAAGGATGCAAGTTGCAACCATGTCCTGAACGCTGGATAAAAACCCTGAAAAAGGCCCCTGCTGCTAGCACCTGAAGTATCTAGGTAAAGCTCTCACGTATCACAGACACCATGAGGGCTTCTTGCCAATAGTGACTTAAGGCTCTCCAGCCTACTCTGAGAGCATGGAAAGTCAGGGTCCTGAGCTGACAGATTAATGCAAATACAGGAGGAAGTGGTCAAAGTGAGAACAAGAACATGTTTTCACCCATGCCATGTACTCAGGTGAGGAAGCAACAAGCAAATAAATGAAGCAGAAGGCAGCCATCATTTACAGCTCTTCCTGGGCAACCAAGATGTTCTGCAAGGAAGCATTTGGCCATGAGACCCAACAGGCAACACCTGGCAACAAGGTGAGAGTTATGGCAGACCAGACAGTAAGAGCTAGCCAGTCGAGGGAAGAGGTTGTCCTGCTCTGCTGTGCGCTAGTGCGGCCTCACCTGTGTGCAGTTTGGGGTACCACAGTATAAAAAGGACATAAAACTTTTAAAGAGTGTCCAAAGGAGGGCTACGAAGATGTTGAAGGGTCTAGAGAGCAAGATGTATGAGGAGGGGCTGAGGGCCCTTGGTTTGTTCAGCCCAGAGCAGAGCAGGCTGAGGGGAGGCCTCATGGCGGCCTGCAGCTCCCTCACGAGGGGAGCGGAGGGGCAGGCGCTGAGCTCTGCTCCCTGGGGACAGCGACAGGACCCGAGGGAACGGCATGGAGCTGGGACAGGGGAGGGTCAGGCTGGGGGTTAGGGAAAGGGTCTGCACCCAGAGGGTGGTCGGGCACTGGGACAGGCTCCCCAGGGCAGTGGTCACGGCACTGAGCCTGGCAGAGTTCAAGCAGTGTTTGGACAGTGCTCTCAGACACATGGTCTGATTTTTGGGTGGTCCTGGGTGGAGCCAGGAGTTGGACTCAATGATCCTTGTGGGTCCCTTCCAATGTGGGATATTCCATGATTCTATGATTCTGTAACACCCTACAAAAAAAACAACAAAACAAAAGCACCACCCCGTCCACAAGCAGTGGCCTTGCACGCACCATCACAAGCCCCTGTGTAGACTGTGGCTCTCTGTGCTGAAAGGAAACATCCTGCCCAGGCAGTGGCAACCCTCCCACAATGTCGTGTTCAAAGTGCCTTCCGGATGAGGCCATTGAGTCTAGAAAGCTCTATACCCCTCTGAGACAGGTCAGTATGGGGAGGCCAAGAGCTTGTTTCAAGTCTCAAGAGATCCTCTGCAATTACAACACTCCTGCTATGGGCTGAACCCCAAACTGCCATGACAGGACCAGACTCCTGGCACCTGGCTGACCACGTCCCCGTTCAATAGCTGGACTGAGTAAAGCAACTGCCAAAGGCAGAGCACAGTTCCCAGATTGTGGCTAGCTACTCTCGGCACACTGTCCCTCTCCAACACAACAGCAATAACTACTACTGAGATCAACACAGAGGGAAACTTGCCCACATGGTAACAAGATATACTTGCAGATTTATCATTCCCCATCTATATGCCAATGCACTTCAGGGTTAAGGAGGGAGAAGGAGATCCTGCTCTTACTGAAGCCAGAAGATGTCTGGTGACTTCAAAGAGCCGTAGACTATGGCCAACATCCTTTCAGGTGACCATCACCATTTTGATTGGCACAGCTGCTAGCACAAGGTCATCATGCACAGGGCCTGAGCCTGCAGTATTATCACAACACAACACAAAACCAACACTGATAATGATACCACATTTTGATTAATTGCTTATTATTAATAATGAAAGAAGAAGTGGTTTCTGGAGCTTGATAAACTCCTAACTCAAGATAACCCTTGTCATTAGCATCTATGCTGGACAGGAAATCATGTGTGCAGTCTTGTATCCATATTAACACAAGTTTGGATTTGTTCCCCCCCCCAACCCTCATGCTCCACATACATTTCAATACATATATGCAGATGGCTGACTTAATAATTCCTGCTAGTTTAGAGTAGTCAGTCAAGAGAGTTGCACTGATGAGAGAACGTGCAAACGCTATACAGGAAGTACAAATATAGCTAATTATTTACCTACCTGACCTCTGAGAGAGAGGTGGGAGGTGCAACTGGCTGAGGTTGGTAATAGGAATTCATGTAAATATATATTTGCATCACACAGCAATGCGCTACAAGAAAACAGTGCTTCTCTTACCATGAGAAAAGGTGCGGGACTCCTTGCTTAAGAAACAAAAGCAGATTCTGTGCTTCTGCACAACTGTATAATGACAGTGCCTGCTTATTGTTTTTACTGTATGAGGTATTCTTATGTACTTTTATTCTTTTCCAGGCTTTTCTCTCTCTTCTTTGCTTTAGTCTGCCCATAGAGCAGCTGAGTTGCACATAAATTGCTGTTGTACTTCAGCACAGGGGTAGAGGAAACAGGACCTGAGGTTTTTGGTTCAAAATGAGAATATGTCAAGCAAAAGAAGACAGCAGCTGTCTCAAAAACGCAAACTGGGCCTCAGATGAATTATAAAGAAGTGTGAAGCTGTCCCTCTGCTTTGACCTCCCCTCTACAAAATTACCTTGCTCAGTGCAACATGAACACATGCCAAAAGCCAAGCCCTGTTTATCACATAGGTTACCTCTGGGATAAGGTGAAACTTAAAGAGCTTTGGGAGCTGCTTGGTTTACACTCGTTAACTTCTCCTCTCTGGCACTTATAAACCTCAGGCTTGGCAGAGCGAGGGGCAGCTGGACCTCGGATCTTACCCAGAAGAGGAAGCACAAGAGCTCAACTATTTCACAACTCTGTTTAAACAAGGTTCTAGTTTAGTTTGCCTGTCTGGCCCACAAGTATAATAATTATACAACTGATGTTCAAAATTAGGCTGCAAGTGACCCAATAATAGCATAATTTAATTTAAAAAAAAGGATAAATCACCAACATGTGTTCAAAATCCATCTCTCTATTATTGCTATTTTTAATTTTAATTTCTTTTCAGATGGGCCTACGCGAAAAAGATTACTTAATTCTCTGTATAAGTGTATATAGAGCCTCAGGAAATGTTTTGAGACAGAATTCCAGTGCTGGCTAACATTTGCTGATATGCAAAAACATCACCAAATGAGATGAAGTTTTCCTACACTCCAGATTCTTTCCAACCTGTTCTCACAGCTGTTGGATAAAAAGTGTCAAAAAGTTAAAATGGAGATGCACTTGAATCATAATAACCATTATCTGACAGATCTCTCTAGAAATCATTTTGTACCAGGAGAGACTGAAATTTCCAAATGACAGCCAAAAATAGTGTTTTGATGAAAACTTGCAAAAACAAAACAAAACAAACAAAAAAACACAACAACTCCAACCTTCCAATTTTGTATTTCTTTTCTGGAGATGATTAAAAGCATCTTACCCTGGATTATGCAGCTCAGTATGGGCCCCTAATAGAAGACTTTATTGCAAAATTGCCGTATGACTGAGTGAAACAATGGCTTCTTTATTAATATTTTAAAGACTCCTGAGGGAAATGCTGTACAGCTGAAATGCCCTCAGTGAAAGGTTCATTGCCATGCTATGCACTTCTGCTGTGTAATGTTTTACAAGCTGTGCTGCCCTGTGAATGGGGAGAGTTAGTTCTCAGCTGGTAGAGGCAGCTTGCATAATACCAGACAAGTTAATCGGTAACAAGCAATGCAGGAGACCTTTGTTCAGAATGTGACATACACAAATTCCACACTAAGCACATTGACGCTTCTGAGAGTTACTCATTGACATGCTTTATTAAATTGCTTGGACTATACCTTGATGCACCAGCAAGATTAGTTTAACAGAGCCGCATCCCTCTGATGCCTTCCATCCTAAACTGTTGCGTTACAACCTAAACCCAGCGATCAGCTCCCTACTGGCACAACAGCATTTCCAGGGTGGATGATAGCCACCACCTTGCAGCACGCCCACGTGTCGAGACAGTGGCAGCGGGCAGGAAAGAAAGCAGCGAGCAGAAAAAGGCGAGTTGGCAGGGAGCAGAGTGCTTCTGTAACAGGACTCCGTTCTTACGGAAGTGGTTATGGGAAGCATCTGTCGTGTTCCCCCGCCACAAGGTGAGTGCCTCCCCGTCCACTCTGAATAGCTTGCTAGAACAACCCCCTCCTCCCAGCCTCCTCAAATAAAAGCAAAGGGAAAGGAGGTACGAGGTGTGCTTCTCATGGCACTGTTTGGAAAACCAGAGCAAGGTACAGCTGGCTTCTAGCAGGTGGAAGGCAGCACCAAAAGCCCAGGAACAGCACAGCTCTTAACACTCATCAGACCACTTAGGTAATAGAGAGCCTAAGAAAAACAGTGCTGTTTTGCATCGCCCACAGCACTTGTCTGGACAAAATGCATCTGCTGAACTGGCCCATCCTGTCACTGCTTGTCGTATGACATTGCCTCCCATCTCCCCAAGGCTGGATTCAACCAGCTGAACTTCCTACTGCCAGAACTTGTCCGAGTCTCTGCCTGTCAGACCACAACAGGTAGTCTTTGCAGGTGGATGATACTACTTGTTTGCTCAGAAACAGTAAGCCCGTCTCACTGGTGTGAGGCTGTGCAGGGGAAAGAAGAGCTTCCAGCAGTAGGCTGCATGGTCTGCCAGTCCCCAGCTTCCCTCTTGAGCACCACTGCACAGCTGAAATTTAAAGGAGCAATGGGGGTAATACAGCAAACCATCATGACATCTCTCCAAAAGACAAACAAACCCCACTCGTCTTTGATAACAGCAAAATCATCCCCCTTCAACAGATTATTTTCATGTCTGTGAAAGCCACAAATAGCTCTGAGAAAGCTGGCAAGGGGGAAGGCCAGCAAACGATACTAAAGGAGGCTCTCACTACTGCCTGGCTGGAAAGCTGCCGGTGACACTGAAAACTGACACACGTCCCTCCGCAGTCCCAGTCCCCAAGGCAGAGCCTGACGGCACCCGGCGGCCATGTGGAGGCACACATGTGGCACCCTGAGGAGTCAGTGGAGAGAGCACTGATGGAGACGCAAGACCCAGAAGAAAGTTGGCACATCCTCCACTCCCATAAAAACTGGCTGAACAGCTCACCCTCCTCTGCTGTTTCGTACATGGCCTACCAGACACACAAAGGCACAGGTAAGCACACTCCCACAGCATTTGCCATGTTATCGGCCACTGGAAGAATTAGTCACCTAATAACATTATCTCCCTCAGCAACGGGGAGAAGGTTATCCCACCCAAAATTCACGTTTCGACCATTTTGTTGCACCAATGACAGCATCCTCTCCCTATATATATATATATATATGTACACACACATATATATACATGTATGACTAAGCATTTTTCAGTAATGCAAAGAAGCCCCAGGGACTGACTCTGCCCCATACACGATGGCACAGGAATATAAAGCTCACATGGACAGCTCAGACACTCAGGCTGCACCTCACTGGAGAGACCTTTCAGGTTACCCCAGAGGCATGCAGTCTATCGCCCCCCGAGTGTCTGGCTGCAGTACAAATGCCCTTAAGGAACCGCTCACAAAAATACCGTGAACTGCACAGTCTGAGCAACAATTTACAGGCCGAGCATGACAAAACCCCCAAATACTGGTTTTGTAATAACTGCAGGTCTAGGATAGCAGTTTTTTTAATGGCTTCAGATTACATGGATTCCTGCATAATCTGGAAGGTGTTCAGCCACTTGAGATAACAAGGAACTAAGGTGTGTGTACAGCACCACCTCCTGTGGAGAGTTTATTCATTGTACCTCCAGTGATGTGAGACCTTCACTGACTGATTTTTAATTTTCTTTCACTTCTTTAAGGGGACATATAAATTGCGAAGCCTGTTAGCCACAGCACCTTATATCGAGTACTTCAATTAAAACTAGCCTAGAAATGACTAATTTCAAGAAAACTTGTTTGTCTAGGGAATGCTGATTCATTAGATCCAATGGTTTGCAAACACTTATTTCAACAAGACACTTATCAGAAATGTTCCTCAGGTCCAAGACGGCGAGTTGAGTCAGAGCGTAGATGCAAAACTGTCCCTGGTCTGTTAAAAAGAGAATGTATTTGGCATACAAAACATGCATGTTCCAGTCCTTGCTCTGATTCAGATGGAATATGAATCCAGGTGAATACTGTAATTGTTTGCTTGGTTGAAATAGTACGTGATTTACATAAAATAGAAAAAACTGCCAAGACAAGACATAGAGTGGCACCTGCTTTGTATTTGGGAAACAAATGCAAACCCCTGCTCTGAATGAATATCCTAGGCAACAACATCAGGATCTGAAAAATAAAGAATGTGTGGCTTTAGCTGTTACCTGCGAAACCCCACCATCTTGTAAACACTCCATGTCTTACAGAATCCTTTCTCTACTTCCTCCTTTCTCTCCTCTCCCCATTACAATGGAAAGCTTACAGCAAAGCTGAGAAAACAGACTGTTCTGAGCTATTTGTGTCTATCCATTGTCACTTGTGAAAATACATTTTGTACTGACAGAGGACACACAAGTATATGAAATCAATAAATAAGTGCCTGGCCCAGTAAGTCAAAGTGCTCATCCAAGAGCATTCAGGGCAATATTCTCCTTCCTCCTGTATCCGCATACCAAGAAAAAAAAAAAGTAGTTACAGCTTTACAACTGAAAATACACAGATTTTTCCACATGGCCAGTTGCATTTTAGGCTCAACTGCATCTCCCCTCATCACCTGCGCCAAAGCGAGTTATTCATTAACTCTGATATGCTTCAGTCACTGCCCAAAACGTGAAGTAGTTTGTAGAACAAAGACAGGAGTTAAGGGTCAAACTGTTGGGAGCAAGTGCTGCTGTTTGGTTTTCGGGGTTTGGCTTGTTTGTTTGTTTGTTTTTTAGATTAAAAAGTGAACTTTCCTTTTTCCAGGTACATGGAAAAGGAGTCCAACAGAAAACACTGGAAAACTACTGCACTACATTAATAAAACACATTGTTCTAAAACTAGGTGTGTAAGCTGATCCTTAGTTAATTAGCCCTTGTTCCTGAGACAAGGAAGAGTTGAGAGTTGCTCTCTCTCCTTCCCCCAAGTACTCCTTCCTTGGTCATGATTTTGGGGAGAAAGTTCACTACCTTCCCTTTCTAGTGACCATCAACTAAGTATGAACCACTGAAGTTACCTAGAGTTTGACTATTAACTTTAGCAAGCATCTGATCCTCAGTTATCTAACTCACCTCCTCTAAACAGTCAAGCTCCTTGGGGCACTGCTTACCCTGCAGATGTGCACACACAACATGAGGCCACAACAGAGCCAGGGCTGTGGCAGGGACCCCTAATAAGCTGCTTTAGCATTAGCAGTGTAAGTAGTCCGCACGCTGGCTGACAGACACAGCTAAGGCTTTCTTTGTACAAACCCACTGGGCTCATTTCAAGCTCCGAGATACTGGAGGATCTACTCTGCAGCTCTTCAGCCTGTAAGGAGAGGTTGCACTGGAAATGGGAGCATCTGTAAAAGGATGATTCAGCCGTAAAACATGGTCAAGGTTGTACAGGAGCTCTGAATCAAAGGCAGTAAACACCATTATTTCACTATCAGACTGGCTCTGCCTGCTTTTGGGGCTGTAACAGTTGGCTAAGGCCTGCCTCTTTGGTTGACCAAGAGTTTCAGAAAGCTTACTACACAGCATCCTCTCTCTCTCAAAAAAAAATAAAATATTGGGCTTAGGAGAGGTGCAGAACCTGGAAAGATTCGGAAGAATAATTAAGCTATTTCCTATTCTGCAAAGAAAAAAATAAAATACAAAAGGTATAAGTGGTAGGAAGTAGGGGGAAAAAAAGTGTTAACAATTTCATGCCATTATTTGTAATAATGATTCTGCAATTTCTGTTCTAAAACTAGTTGCATTTAGTATTTCATTTTGGAGAAGATAAATATAAGTCAGAACATCTTCATACAGAATTTCAGAGCCAAACACTTCCATGCCAAAATCTGAAAAGTGGTTCGGCCAAGCTCACATAAAATCAGCACCAGATTTAAAAATGAAACTCTGAGGTTCTTTGGCCTGAATTCAGATCCCAAACACCTTTTTCATCAGCAAAAAGGAATGCAGTTTGCATATAGTCTGGGGTTTCAAGCTATACTGAGTCATATCTGAAATGGAGCAGTAACACGGTACAAACAATGCCACCTGAAGAAATGAAAGAGATTGCTAGTGATGAAATCCTTTTCACTGGGGTTTTAAAAAGGACTGTTCAACTTTGTAGTACAAACCTGGTAGCCTAGATTTCTCTCTGAAATTTCAGTCTATAAAGTTATAGCAGGGGTACATTTACTCCAGACTCCCTCTCTACTAATCTGTTATCCAACAATGATACTGTAAAGTTTTTATTGGAGCAGCAGCTTTAACATCTGAGCAATAACAACATCTGCTACCAGAACATGGACATAACGAGTGCACACTAACACTATGCTGAAAGAATCAAGTTCCACTGCTACATATGGACACCGAGCCAACACAAGACCGCCGAGGTCCTTCTCTATGACAAGCTCCTTATCTGAGTTCACCTCCTCTGAGGCTGAGGATAATTGCTCTGTTAAACTTAATATATTAAAATGTTCAGTTGTCCATTAAAGAATGGAAACACTATCATTCATTGAATGGCATATTTCCTAAAAACATTAGTTTGGCTCAGTGCCTTTGGCTGAAGTTTCTTTCTATGGTTGTCTTGCATGCCACAGTCACTCTGCTCTAGCCCAGCACATGCAGCACTGTTACAGCTATTGGGGCTGGGAGTGTGGAAGGTCTGATTTCTGCTTGCCAAGCAAATCAGATGTCTGTGACTGGTTTTGAGGTCCTCCCACAGAAAAGCTTCTGAAGGAAGTCTCTTGTAAGGATTATCTCTGCACTTACTGTATCATTTCTTCTTCATCAGCTGTGACAAGCTTTTCCACTTAAACAAATCCAGAAGTTTTATTTTATTTTGCTTACCTACAACATTTTCAGGAAGCTACATTCCTTACGAAACGCAGATTTAAGCAAACTCCAAAACGTACAGTTCCAGCAGTAAAAAGGTTTCCATATTTTACTTCACAATGTTTATTTGCTAAACAATGAAAATAAAACATTTGCTGCTTTGTTACGTTCATTAAATAACACTAACTGATGTCCTTTAGAACTGCTGGTTTAACATGGACTGTATATAAGAAACTACAGACAGATGAAGAACCACATTCTGTGTACAATTATGCCTAAGATTAAAAAAAAAAAAAAAAAGAAAAAAAAAAGAGAGAAAGATTTAGATTTAGATGGAAAAACAACAAACTGTTAAAATGACCAGTCTGCCATGGGAACTGCAAAGTGTGCAGTCAAGAGCAATACTAGATCAAGAAGTTAGGTTTTGAATAGCCTGTGGGATTCAAAGGACAAACACACGTAGTGGAGAACTTCCACTTGAGAAAGAACTCCAGCCTTAATTTTTGTTTTGGAGAAGCAATTCACCTGCTTTGTCCCACACACCTCGCTTACAGTAGCTATGAACTAATTTTAAACCACCAGCAAAATCGGGTTTTAGTTGCTTTGCATCACCAGGCAGCATAAAGGAGCCAGACTGTGAATATGAGAGAGAATTCTGCTTAAGTACTAAATGCCTTGTCAGTGTTGATGAGACTTATTTTCCCTTGCAGGTTACGCCTTTTTTTCTGCTGCCATCTAAAAGCCATGACGGATAGATTTTAGGCGCATGGTGACAAATACCTGTTTGCTTTTTTAAATCCAGACACCTTGGGCAGAAATGAAAAGTTGTCAACTTTTAATGACAGCTTGGAAATGGTTTAAAAAGCTTTAACTTTGTTGATGTTGGCTGCAATTCTCAGTTAACACTATGCTACTCTTTAAGCTAGATGCAATTTCCTGGCAAACAGCACTTTAACCCACACATCTAATTTTACTTCATGAAGGGAGATCATGACGCAGTTAGCTCTTCCTCTTCCCTCAATGAAAAAACACTTTTGGTAGCATAAAATTATCCAAGCTAGGAAAACTCTTGCTGCTCCATCATAGTGATACACTCTGACAGCAAACCGCTCACAAATACACATAGAAAGTACAACAGAAGCTATGCAAGCACCTGAGAAACATCTGCAGTGATGAAGAGATCCATCCAAGATGCCACTGACACGCCACTTCAGCCCCCCTTGTTCAGACCTCATCTTTGGGGCATGGCACTAGGTGAGTCAGCTTGTTCTGGGTTTCATAGTGAGTACTTCTGTCTTTATGAACTCCCTTAATTTATTTTTTTCTCATTTTATTGGACTTTAATGAAAGCGTACAACACCAAAATCAAATAATAATTAGTAAGTTAACATAAAGCACAGGAAATTCCAACTGACGTGCATAATTATCACCATCTACCAAGAAAACTGTTGCCTAGGTGGAGAACTTGAATCCCTAGTGCCTGTGGTATCCCTGGCCTGACACAAGCTCTCTGTAGAGACAATCCAGACTGGGAGTGACGGTAGTTACCCAAGATGTCCTTGCAGAAACACTGTTAGGCGTTGGTATCCAGTTGCAAGTATACATTCAGCCACACAGAAGACTTAACTTTCATTTCAGCAAGTATTTTATTGTACTATATTTGCTCAAGAAAAGTGCATGGATAAGTTTTTACAGTATCCTAATTAAATGAGTTAATTGCCCTTAATAAGCTCTTTGCTTTTGTTTCTCATTGTTCACTGGTCTCCAGCAAGACTATTCCACATATAAAACACTTGAACAGCTTAAAATAGTGTCAAGCACAGCTTTTCACTTAAAATTTCCTACAATATAAAAGCATATGTTTATCTAGCAGCTCTTACCTCCAGAAGTCCATCTTCAGGTAGGTCCGTGCAGTGGACAGCATTCTGAATCTTGTTCTTCCCAAAGAGAGCACGCAGAGTTCCAGGTCGGAGATGACGGGCTATTTCCTGTTGAACACAAGAAAATCAAAAGACCTGGTGAATGACATGATGCAGTAGAATCTTATAAAGCAAAGCTTTATTATTATATGTATCTGTGGTACAGTATAAAAAAATGAGGAGGGAAATTCCAGCTTGCACTACACAAGCACAACTGCTGGAAAGCCATGACCAAAACTGTGAAAACTGCTTGAAACTGGGCCAATTAAGCCACGTTGGGTGGGATGCAGGACCCTCCATATTACAGATCCACCCTCCTGGCATTTGTATTAATGTAGTTAGCTCGTGTTAACAACTTTGCAGCTCTCAAGCACAGAATGTTCCTGTCCTTAGTGAGCAGACACTAGCATGCCACCTTGTAGACTGCCTCTGCTACCACTGTACTCTCTGCCTCAGTACTTGACATTTACGAGACCGAACTACTGAGCAGCCAGGCTTTCAGCCTTTATTGCTGCTGTGCTTCCATGCAGTATGATTCCAGACTCTTTACAACTTGCTCTGGTCTTTGTAGTTGACATTTCAACCCTCTTTTCTTTACCCATGATACCAAACTTCTCCTTGGCCTCCCAGAGTACGTTTTTTTATTATAGCAGATACCACTCAGATCTTGAGACAACACTCTTCTCCCATCTCTTCACTAGGGTGAATCTCCCATCTTATACCTCAGAGGACTGCTTTCATTGGCTCTTACCTCCACTGTGCTCTTTCTTTCAAGTGCAGCAGCCATGCCGCACTTTTCTGCACTACCACCTTGCAGACTTACCTTTTGACCTTTATCCTATGCCAACCATGCTAAGCCTTGTTGGTCCCTCCTCCCAACACAATTGTGATTTTTTCCAAACCTCCCTCATGGACAATATGCCTCCTTTTAAAACTAAGTGGTGATGGCATTAACCCAACTACCCCTCCTTAAAACCCTTTTGACATTCTTCCATTCTTCCTTTCTAGGGAGCACTGCTGCCAGCAAGGGGACAAGGCTGATGACAAACTCAGGTTATAGCTACTGAACAACAACAACAAAGTACTCTTCCTTGCCAGCATAGCATACATCAGCCACTTTCCGACAAGACACCGGGTTTATTAGGGCGTAATCACTTTGGAAGTGGCCAGTGCAGTTTTGGTGTGCCCCTCCCAGATGTTTGCTTCGGTGTCACAGCCAGAGGTTACTGCCCCCACAGCTGAGTCACCAGACTGGATTGTCCGAGAGTTTAACTTTCCGTGTCAAGTGGGTTCAAAACAACTTCAGTTGTGGCTCCTGTCTGACCTGGAAAACTTTGCACAGGTACAGATGAGCACCACTTGCAAGATGCACACTTTCATCTGGGAAGGCAGTGAATGTTTTAAGCTAGTCCCAGAAGACCTCAGAAGAATATATCTGCCAGCAACCTTCAGCTGCTTTCCAACTTCACCCACTTGTCATGTCTCATTCCTAAACTAAGACAACTGGACTTTCTGGGCAAGATCTTCTCTTAGCCGAACAAGCCCTAGATATTTTCCTGTAATAACAATTAACAATCATGGTGATCTACTACCTAATAAACCTAGATCTGTTTCCTGTGGTGATCTGCTACCCACCTGAAAGGCAAACTGCTTTAATGTTTGAAATGTGTATAACCCAAAACATGCTACAAGATGTTTCAGTTCCCCATTGCTACAGTGTGCATGTCATAGGTTATACAGGATCTTTGAAGATGGATGCCTGCCAGGGATGTCTGAATAAGATAACCTTGACATTAGGCAAATTTTGTTTCAGAGGAAAGTTCAGGAGTTTCAAACTAAAAAAAAAAAAACAAAAAAAAAAACCTATAGTAGAAAAAAACCTCCTTACTCTTCTCACTAAAGCCCTGTGCTAAGAATGTCCGCTGGAGAAATGAAGGTCGCATACCAGTCAACTATAGCTACATAACACTTAAATCAAGCCTTCCTTAAAACAACTGTTGATTCCAGTAATAACTAGCTCGTCAGGAAACTGGCAACAACATTAGGATATCAATTCTTTTAAGTAAAGTTTGGGCATATTAGAAAAAATGTTTGTGGCTATGGAACCTTTAGGAATACTTTAGTAAGAAATAGCTCCGATCTCAAAAATTAAACACAAGATGAAACACCGAACTTTATCTCTTATGCATCAAACTCTTTGGCTAAAACTGTTCCCTCCTCCCACAGGTCCAAAAATGACGCTTCTTTTGAAACTTTCCCAAGTTCTCTCTCCTTCCTCACCAAGCCCATTTTCCTTTTTTTTTCTTTTCTTTAAAAGCACTTATGGCCTCCTGATTTATCATTTGTCCTGTGTTCTCATTTCTGCTTCACAACTTCACAACAGAAGACTTCATTTTTTTCTTCACTTGGACTCACTCACTCTCACTGATGTTGGCAAAAGTTTTCACTTTTGCAGTATGTGATCTCCTGTTCTTCCCTCAATTTTTCTACATGGGTTGTGACACATCCTCCTGCCCTCCTGAACATTATCTTGCACAAAAACTGAAATTTCTTGCACAAAAGGGACTGATTCTCTTCTGCCTGGCATTGGAGTAGATCAGAAGTACCCAAACGTAGGTCATGCAGCTCTTTACATTGTTAGCACTAGATTAACAAGAATCTAAATTAACCTTTCGTGTCATCAGTTAATTAACAGTATGAGAGGTAAGGCATTCTCTGCTTACATTTACATAGCCAAAAAAGGGCAATAATCATCAATTCCAAAGTGTCACTAGTCCATCTCATAACACCACTGAGAACCTCCCAGGGAATAAGGTATCAGTAAAGGATGAGAATACAAACAGATATGTGAACCATATATAGGCATCGTTGTGTATGTACAATTGAAAATCTTGGGAATGTTTCAGGGAGGGGGAAGAGATTTCCTTACAAAACTTGGTCCTCAAAGCACATCTTAATATATGCTCTTCTGCTCTATGACATGATGCTTGCCAAGCATTTTATTTATAGTTTCTCAACTGCAACAGCAAATAGATACAAATATAATACTTGGCTTGGGGGTGTATTCTTTTTTTCCTTTTAATCTTTTTTCATAAGCTTGCTGCTTGAGCCTCAGAATATGTGTTTTGCATAGTGGTTTTCAAAAACTTTTTCAAAAGAGTCAAGGCAATGCCTCCAAGTTGCACCAGGGGAGGTTTAGATTTGTATCAGGAAGAATTTCTTCACAGAAAGGGTGGTTAGGCATTGGGATGGGCTGCCCAGGAAAGTGGTGGGGTTGCCACCCATTTAGGTATTTAAGGGATGTGTGGATGCAGCTCGTAGGGGCACGGTTTAGCAGTCAACTTGTAGTATTAGGTGGATGGTTGAACTTGATGATCTTCAGAGTATTTTCCAACCTAAATGATTCTATGAGGATGTGATGAGGGAGGAGTTAAGAACAGCTCCAGCTGCTCTACCATATGCATAAGAGGGGAGGAACATGTGTGTGCAGGAACTTCATGCACATGTGCAAACGAGGATGCCACAAACTTGCATCTCACATGAAGAGTACTCTGTGTCTGCAACAAATCAAACAGGAGATGCTGTACCAAAAAGCTTCACCCTCTTTGGTCTCGTGGAGCAGGCTATTTGATCACACATTACAGGCTGGGCTTTGATCTACTTCCAGCCCTTTGAAGAGCCTTGTCCTCCTACATAAGTTACAGATGCATATATTTCATGTTTTTATCATATAATTGTGCCCTGTGCAACACTGCTTGTATGAAGTGCTTAGCACATTCCAAAATCTTTCTACACGAGCAAAAGAAAACAAAAAATTCACCAATAACATCTGTAAAGTACTACATCAAAATCAGACTGAAAAATCGTAAACTTACTTCATAAGCAAAGCTCATGAACCACTTTTCCTTCAAACAGTTGCTTTTTCATGGACTAGACAGGAAGTTGTACAGAACAGTAGCATATATTCCAGCCAAACCTGCAGATTTCAAGTAAATACAGCCAGGTATTTTAAAGCATCTGTACTGAATGTTTACTTGGGAATCCAGAAAGGCAGAAAAGTAAGTGCTCTTAAACACTTCTGTGTGCTTTGTTGTTTAAATGGCATTCAACCTAAAACCAAAGAAGCAAACACTGACTCTGTGTAGCAACCATTCCCTCCTTCCTCAGTGGGAAAAAAACAAACTCTTTGGTGCCTTCATCACCAAAAACACAGAGCAACTTCTACAGCTTAGAACTGTGTTCCACTAAAACATGAACTAGAATAGGAACCTTGCATTTTTTTGCCAGTTATTTTGAGTGAAACAGAATAAAAATAAGAGAGTTCATGATCTATCCCTCTCCTACCCATAGTGTGCTACCAGCACTAGTTCATTCTTTTAGGTTTGCTTAAAGACCAGCAGCATTTAGAGAACTTCTTGGGTTGTAAGAAACTCTGCACAGTCACCTCAAAGCCACAGCAAAACATCTTGTTTTCCTTCTCCACCTGAGTCCTGACTGAGCATCTGCTCCTTGCTCTTCTCAGCATCCCCATTCACCACCCCTTCTGAAAGCTTTATGTTGACTTGGTCTCCCACCCTGTGCTCAGGAAGCTTCTTCCTTCTCTGGCTCTCCATGCTCAGCTGCTGTCATAAAAGAGATGGTCCCTCCTTGTGAGGGTGCTAAATGATTTAGAAGGCAGTAGCCAGACCCAGGCAAACAAAGCAAGTACTTTCTCCTTTGACGGACCAGCTACACCCTTTTCAGGAGAACAGAACCCATGTTAACTGGGAACAAACAATGAAAGTTCCAGCACGTTCCGTGGAATTTGTCTGGCCAAACCTTAGCCATCTGAAAGCTGATGGCACCTGAGTTTCCTCTGAAATGAGTGGAGAGTGATAAGCTCTTTCAGAAGAAGATTCCTTTGCAGCACAACAGCTATGTAAGGCAGGTAGGATAAGTGCCTCTCTTTTCTCTTCCCATCATCACAGCTCCTCGGTTGACTTTTATTTTCGGGAATTTTAGCACCAGTGACACACTGCTGGTTGCAGCAGGGAGCCGTACAGAACAGTCATTCTGACAGAAGCCATCAGCAAGAAGTAAAATGATAAAAGCAGCACAGACTCTGTTATGCAGAACACAATACTAGACAAGAGTCTCCTGTAATGCTTATTCAAGCTAAAGAAACACCTGAATGCTACTGTTACAGTGGGAACAACTTTGCTTGATCAGCCTGATACATCCTTCACAGAAGATCCTCCCATCTAAAGACAAAGGCTAAACTCAAAATCAAATCTGTGGTCACAGATGATCTTTTGCACACAATATATCACAAGGGCTCGCTTGCCTCACTTTGCTTTGCATGCTTTCTCTGCTAGTCCATACTTCTCTCAAAATCTAAGCAACGAAATTTTATATGGATGCTTCCCCTGCAACTACCTCAGTGCTGACCTGGTTTATGTTCCTGTTTCATGCAGTGAGCCACCTTACACTCAACATCGACTGCAGCAGAAGAACATGACATCTGAGGCCTATTTAATTCACCAAATGCAGTCCTAAGCCTTCTGTCTCTATCACTGAGAGAAAAACCTACGTAAGATGGAGCTGTCATTGCTGTACAGTCTTTAACTGGGTAAGAAACCATTCTGCCCTGAAAGCTGGGGCCCTTCTGTTGACAAGTATTTCAGAAGAATTCTAAATACAAAACCAGGTCAATGTTAAAGAGAATGCAATAGGTTTCCTTCGGCTTTCATTTTACAAAGAAATCCAGAACAGAAGTCTCTTGTTGACAGAGTGACACATTTTCTTTTCTCTGTGTCCACATCAGCTGCAGCAGCGTCATGTACATATATGGACTTAATATCGAAGGCCTTATGCACACTTCCAAGGGAGTCAATGTTATCAGAAAGTCTTTTGTACGTTCTGCATACAAAAAAAAGTCACACCAAAACAATCCCCTCCAAACATACACACACACACCCCTCACCTTTTAATCGTTAGTACAAAATGAAGTGATATACAGATCCCCAAGAATCTGGGAAGGTTTCACTGATTATACTAAATTTCTCTACAAAATTTAGCATGATCTTGCATCCCCTGAGCACTGCACATTCGACCTAGATATTTAAGTTATCTTCTCCTGATTGATGATAAAATATTTATGCCCTCAATCACTGGCTGTTCTGACAAGTTTCTTTTAGCTTTAACTGAGCCAAGTCTGTGTGCCTACAGTTACGTACTTGAAATACTGTGGCTGTAAAGGTTTGTTCAGCAAATTAAATCATCTGATCCAGGCAACAGCAACCAAATTTTCAATTGCAAAGCTGTAGAAAGTGCGTCAGAGACTCATCTCCTTCTGAAATCAAATAGTTTTGCAACAGAAGCAGCAAGTAATCAAACCATAGTTTATTGTGTTACAAAAGCCCGCTCTAGCTTGAGCAAAAAAAAATAAATTATCTGCTTTTCTGTTTACTTTAAAGTCAGCCTACCCCTGAACTACCAGTCTGAAGCCCTGTATCTTCTGGAATTTTTGCTAACGGATGCTCCAGTGTTGGCAGGCTTTCCTGAAGCTCACAAGTCTGTAGAAGTTGTTATACTGTCTGCTTCTCACCCTCCATCCCCTGAGGCACTTTCATCCTCTCCGCTTCACTCCCACACATTCCCTACCAAGCCTTCTCACTGGCGGCCCAAAGGTGCTGCACCAACTCTCCACAGACTTTTCTGTGGGCAGCAAACGTGGCACATTTGCCAGCCTGAGATAGCTTTTTTAAAGGTCTTGGCACTTCTTGTTGTTGCTTGAGCAATTCTAATGATAACCTCCCTGCTAAGAAATTTATTTACTGTTGTATTCGTGTGCATATCTGACACAGTCAATGGGCTGAATTTAGATAAGAGTAAGCAGGCATATTTCAGAGCTACACGTAAACTATATTTGATGGTGAAGTTTTGAGGATAACTGACATACCAAATGTAAGTTGGTCACAAAATAAGAGTAAACACAAAATATCTAGCTATCTTAGCGTATTACCTGGGTGGAATAACAGATATTTACTTTACTTGACAGGATGGAAAAAGCAAGCATTTAACAACAACCAAAACCAACTAACCCCACAGGACATCAGAAAATACAGTATAACTGAATTTGATTATTAGTTGCTTTACTTTAAGCTTTAAGGGTGAAATAATGGCCCTACTGATGCTTTTCCACTGCCTTCAATGCATCCAGAATTTTATCCATTTATTAATTCACGTGTAAAATAAGGATTAAAAATTACTAAGCTGCAGGGGATATTTTGGGATTTCATTAATTCATGTTAGCAAAATATATGGAGAGTCTCCAGTGAAAGCCACTATGAAGTTGCAAGACATTATTTTTAGTCTGCAGATATTTTGGCTGAGTTCTCCCTTCTAAGAACAAGATAATTATAAATTATCTTTTCCTCAGAAATCTTAGAGGCAGAATTTTACATTTGCAAAAGCTGTCCGGATATATGAACTTCACACTTTGCAAATCAGAGAAAATGGCTTCTAAAATTCTACCAAGGTTTCTCTAGCTGAACCAACTTGGGCCATCCACTTCAACAGAACATGCAGAGAGATCGAAAGGCAAAACCCACAAGTCTGCTGCAAAACCCAGCGATCCTTCTCACTCCAAGAGAATGCTTTCCCTTCAGCTCTGTGCCCTGAAGCCTCTCCTGTTCAACATCAAGCTTTTGCTTGGAGGCAGTAGTGCTGCCACCTCTTCCCACACAGTAGTAAACAGCTCTGTTCTGAGGGAAGGAATTGGTCAGTATTTGTGTTATAACTGTTTCTAAAAGCCCCTCCTGTGTTCAGGACCCGTTGTACTAGTCAGTGTTCCTATACCAAGGGATGGTTTCTGGCCTGAAAACCTTACCGTACGAACAGAAACAAAGAAGACAAGAAAATAGGAGCAAAATGGACCCCATTTTTCAGCATGGGAAAGCAAGAAAGGGAGACATTGATTTCCCAGGAACACAAAGAAAAATGAATGTCACAAGCTCATAAACTCAATGTCTAGCTCTTAGCTCAGATCTCCTGAATCCCGGGCCAGTTACTCAACTATTCTCTCTCCCTGATTTAATGCTGCTTCAATTCCAGTGTAGTGCTCTGATGATAAGTCACAGCCTGCAAAACCTAGGCCACGCGAGGTCACTGAGGGGAACTGGAGAGCTGCCATGGGAACACAGAATAGTTCAGTTGGAAAGGACCTACACAGACCAAGTCCAACCGCCTGACCACTTCAGGGCTAACCAAAAGTTAAAGCATGTTATTGAGGGCATTATCCAAATGCCTCTTGAATGCTAACAACCATAGGGCATCAACCACCTCACTGTGAAGCCTGTTCCAGTGTTTGACCACCCTCGTGATAAAGACATTTTTCCTAACATCTAGTCTCACCAGTTGGCAGCTTTGTGCCATTCCCATGAATCCTGTCATTGGTGACCAGGGGCAGAGGCCGGCACCTCCTCTGCGCTTCCCCTCCTCAGGGAGTTGCACAGGGCCATGGGGTCACCTCTCAGCCTCCTTTTCTCCGGACTGAGCAACCCAGGTGTGCTCAGTCTCTCCTCACAAGACATGCACCCAGCCCTTTCACCAGCTTTGTTCCCCTCCTCTGCATGCATTCAAGCACCTTAACATCCTTTTTATATTGTGAGCCCAGAACTACACACAAGATTCAAGGTGAGGCCACACCAACATTAAATACAGCAGGAGAATCACCTCTTTTGACCAGCTGGCTATGTTGTGGTTAAGGCACCTGAAAATGCGTTTTCCCCTCCCTGTGGGCCAGGGCCCACAGCTGGCTCCCGTTGAGCCTGCTGCCAGGCAGCACCCCCAGGTCCCTCTCTGCACAGCCGCTCTTCTGCCACTCGTCCCCCCCGCCTGTACCTGTGTTCGGCATTACTCTGTCCCAGGGGCAGAACCCGCTATTTTCCTTGGTTGAACTTCACGCTACTGCTGCTGATCATCCAGTGCTCCAATCTATCCCTTCGCAAGGCCTCTCATCCCTCCAGAGAATCAACAGCTCCTCCAAGTTTATTATCATCATCGGACCTGCTAAGGATGCACTCTGCTCCTGCATCCAGATCGTTGATAAAAACATTGAACTGAACCCAGGCCTAGAATTGAGCCCTGGGGAACAAGACTAGTGACTGTTCACCAGCCAGATGTAGCCCCATTCACTGCGACCCTTTCAGCCTTACTGTTGAGCCAGTTCATCACCTAGCATAGCACGTACCTGTTCATCTCACAGTTGGACAGTTTGTCCAGAAGGATGCTGAGAGGGACAGTATCAGAAACCTTACTAAAATCCAGGATGATTACATCACAACCACTGCATTCCCTTAATCTGCTAAGCAGGTCACGTTGTCATAGAAGGAGATCAAGTTACTAAGGCAGGACTTTCCCTTCATGAACCCATGTTGACTGTGCCTGATAACAGCGTTGTTCTTTAAATGCCTTTCAATAGCAGCCAGGACAATCTTCTCTGTAACTTTTCCAGGGACTGAGGTTAAACTAACAGGTCTGTAATTCCCTGGGTCTTCTCTCATGCCCTTCTTGTACACTGGCTAGTTTCCAGTCAGCAGGGACTTCCCCAGACTTCCTAGACCTTTGGGAAACTGTTGAGAGGGGTCCAGCTGTAATATCCAGTAACTCCTTCAGTACTCTGGAATAAATCCTGTCAGGCCCCACGTACTTACAAACATTCAACTGTCACAACTGGTCCCTTACAATTTCAGAGGCCGCAAACAGAAAGCAACTGCTCCCCAGTCAAGATCCTCCATCTCAGAGGACTGGGCAGCTCAAGATCTATCATTAATATTAAAAACCGAGGCAAAAAAGGATGTTCCCTCATCGCTACTTCTTAGGTGACCACCTTCATCAAGTATCAGTCTAGTGTTTTCTTTAGCCTTCCTCTTGCTGTTGACATACTCGAAAAGACTTTTTTGTTGTCTGACACCACACTGGCCAGAGTCAACTCAAGTTAAGCTTTGGCTTTTTGTTTTCTCCCTACAAATGTGAACTGCAGCTCTGTACTCTCCCTGTGAAGCCTGACCTTGCTTCCAGAGGTCATATATTTTCTTTTTCTGCCCTAGCTCCATGAGGAGTTCCATCTTTAGCCAGGCCAGTCTTCTGCCCTGCTTGCTTGACTTGTGGCACAGTGGGATTGCCTGCTTCCGGGCTTTTAAAAGTTGTTCTTAAAAAGTGAGCAGCTCTTATAGCTGCCCTAAACCCTTAAAGCAGATTCCCAGGGGACACTGTTAAATAGCTCCCTGAGTAGTTTAAAATTTGCTCTCTTAATATCCAGGGTGGCAACTCTGCTGTCCTTTTCTCTCATTACACCAAAATTTTTTAACTCAACTTATTTATGATCACCACGGCCAAGACAGCCACCTACTGACACATCTCCCATGAGTCTTTCTTTATTCTCAGACAACAGATCTAGGAGGGCACCTTTCCTAGTTTGCTAACTACTTATGACAAGAAATTATCTTCAACGTACTTTAGGAATTTCCCGGACTTGTCACAGTAGTATGATATCCTAAGTTTTTCTGGGAAACTGACATATCCCACAAGGATTAGGGTTACTGATCCAGAGATTTCTCACAATTGCCTATTGAGTAACTCCTCAGTGCTATCATCCTGGCTTGATGACCAGTAGTAGACATCTGCTTTGCGATCCATCCCCTTAATTCTCACCCAGAGGTTCTCTACCACGCCATCCCTAATGGCAAGGGCTGTACAGCGTAATCTCTCCCTTACATACAGAGCAACATCTCCACTTTGCCTGCCCTGCCTATCCCTCCTGAACAGCCAGTAGCCCTCCAGCACTCCAGTGGGACTCATGGGACTCATTCCACCCGGTCTCACTAATACCAATGATATCAGAGCTTTGGGAAAGAACCCAAGTTTTCAGTTCGTCCCATTTATTCTTCATACTGCGTGTATTAGTAAACAAGCATTTCAGATGTGCTCCTGAACCCTCAGCGCTCCCTGGAGTTGCATAGATCCTCCCGTTTGCCTTGCCACCCTCAAATGGTGCCATACCACCCCTTGGCTTAACTTCCGTGTTCCTAATGATATCTCCTTCCTCCGTCAATCCTAGTTTAAAATCCTCTCAATCAGTACTGCCAGGTTACAAGCCAAGAAACACGTCCCCCACCAAGACAAGTGGATCCCGTCAGGCCCCAGAAGACCTTGTGTTTCAAAGACTCAATTATAAAACCTCAAATTCTGGCAGAGGCACCAGTCTCAGAGCTAGGCATTGATGTCCTGGGCTCATGTTTCTTTCCATGTCACTCACATTACTGGAAGGATCAAAGAAAACACTACCTGTGCTTCTGAATCCTTTAGCCATCTTCCCAGTTGCCCTGAAATCTCTTTTGATTGACCACAGAACTCTTGTTGCAACACTATTGGTACCCACATGAAAGAGAAGGAGTGGGCAACAACCTAAAGGCTGTACTAAGCTTGTCAGCTTATTGGTAGCATTCCTGATCCAGACCCTGCGGAGACTTCTCTAAAAACAGGGTCTGACCTGCAGATGGGAACCTCTATTCCCTTCAGCAGGGAGTCACCTACAGCTGTAATTCACTGTTGTTTCTTCATAGCAAAGGTCTTGATGCTGCACTTGCTACGAGTGGTTGCTTGATCCGACCTTCGTGGGAGAATTTGCACAAATTCTTCTTCTTCCATCTTTTCACATCCCTTGTCTACCACTATCCAGAGCCTCATGGCTATCCTGTAAACGTGAAGAACTGCTGCTCACCCATCTTCCACCCCAAACTTGTTCTGTATCATTGACCAGCAGAAAGGGTGCAGAGAAAGGGAAAACTCCTCAGCAGGAGTATTCAAGAGAAGTCTCATGTGCATGAAGGATGCAGTGCATCATACTGTAAACGAAAGAAGCTGCTAAAAATTCTGATCAGGTGGCCCTGCAGTAGAACAGAAAGCGTCAGCCTAAACCAAGCACACCAGCAAGCAGCACCATAAATTATTTGGATCCTCAGCATTTGAATTACTCATTTTAAATCCAGTTTTCTTAAACACCTTTGTTTAGTTAATAGCATCTAGAAAAAGTAAGACCAGTGCTAAAGACTGAAAACTCTTACCACAGCTGTTTTCAAGGTCATCAACAATTGCAGAGAGCAGGATTTAAAAAACAGTAATGAAAATGAAATAACTAAACAGGCATCATCACAACAAAAGCAAAACCAGATTACTTCTTTCTCTTACAGAACGGAAGTCTGAGGCCACGGCTTTGCTTTTGCCCACTTTCAAGCCTTCAATAATGTAGCTCAAGCAGAAAGGAAGTTCAGATATGCTCTGACCATAGCATGTACTTCTTGCATTACTATGATGGCATGTAAAGCACCTAGGGAATTTCAGTCCATGCACACACTGTTGCAATGTATAGTGGCACAGAAACCACCTATGCCACTTAGAAAGCCAACTGTTCCCTTTTAGGGGGAACCCATTTGAGAAACTGATAGATCTCCTTCTAGCAGTGATAAGTTACCCACAGATCAATCTCTTTTGTGTAATCAAAGACCAATTTATCACCAAGAGTACATAAAATATACTATGATCTGCAGCTTCTTTACTGTTTGGTTATGATTAGCCCTACCACCCATTTATTAACCAAGCACAGGTTGAATAAGCAGTCCTCTGGGATAAGAGTTTCATAAGTCTGATCATCCTCTCCACCTGTTTATCCCAAGGGATCTTAAAAAAGAAAAAACAAGAAAAGTCATGTACATCCAAGAATTGCTTACTGATAAGCTGCCAACTGAAACACATGAAATCTTTTAGGACAGCTGCAGTCAACTTCAGGATACACAAGCTCACCCCATCATCATGGGTATATGGAAAAGTAAGTGCACTACTGCCCTTTCCCTGTGTTTTTATAACTTCCTCTATTGTACATTATCAACAAGCACCTCCGTGCACTGACTCTTTCTAACAGCCTTGTACAGAGCTCTGGAAAAAAACCCTTGCAGGCTGGCAAAGTGCCAGCTTGGCATATTATTTTCTTACGTTGTTTTTTACTGGAGATATAATTCATGTTACTTCACAAATTGAAGTATACATAACAGCACTACCAAACTGTGCTCCAGCCTTTAGTTATGAAGAATCTGAGTGAAGGACAAGCCTATCTACAGTCAACAAAAGCCTGAATCAGGCATGGAGGCAAATGCTTTTAATCTATTCAAATCAAAGAATTTGCAAAAACACAAGGTCACTGTGACCAGGATGTATATCTGTTCTTTACTAAGAAACTGGAGAAGGAAAAAAGAGTTTAGTACAGTAACAGTACCATTTTCTTTCCCAGACAGAGTGACGTCAGCATTTCCCATATCTTCTGAAAACACTGCTCCCTTTTTCCAAGAAAGGACTGAGGTCATATGGAATTTTATTTTTTGCTTAAATGCCTCTTTTCAGGGATTAACTTTCATATATTCAAAAACATTACTGTTCGATGTAAAAGAGTGATTTGCTGCCTGCTGTAATCAAATAGAATACAAGGGAAACAAAGAAACCAACAGCTTAGACTGAAACTAACCCAGATCCAAGCGTGTTCTCAAGAAGTCTCTTAACTTGTGCTTTTATGGACTGAGTATTTCAATGAATCTGTTCTCAGAAACCTCAGCAGATAAGAGAGGGAAGGGAAGGGAAGGGAAGGGAAGGGAAGGGAAGGGAAGGGAAGGGAAGGGAAGGGAAGGGAAGGGAAGGGAAGGGAAGGGAAGGGAAGGGAAGGGAAGGGAAGGGAAGGGAAGGGAAGGGAAGGGAAGGGAAGGGAAGGGAAGGGAAGGGAAGGGAAGGGAAGGGAAGGGAAGGGAAGGGAAGGGAAGGGAAGGGAAGGGAAGGGAAGGGAAGGGAAGGGAAGGGAAGGGAAGGGAAGGGATCACCAAGGAAGGTGGACCTCTTGTGACTGCAGGAAGAGACTATAGCCTGGGAATTCTGATGACCACCTCTGTGTCTTATTGGCAAAGACTGTTTTTTCACAAGGGGGAAGAATATATTTCTTTTTAGAAAAAGAAGTGTTAAAAGCCTACCACAAGCAAAGTAAGACACGCTTTAACCCAGTGTAGCTGGGAGAAACAAGCCCTGGAGAGAACCCTGTAGGTTGCCTTTGATCAGCCTACCAGTGGTAAAAGTACATCATGTATTTGTCTATATCAGGCTGGTGTCACGTGGTAGTCACCTGGTAGTCAAAAGCCTACCTCTTTTTCTACAGTAGTGAGAAACAAAACCTCTCTCCTTAATCCAGCTAAGATATGCAAGAAGAGAAACAATAAACATACAGTATTTTGAAAGGTATTAGCTAGCATTATTTAAATAAACAAAACAAAACAACAAAAAAACAGCAAATCATGAAAGAAGCTAGGCAAGACGAGCATTTAAAATTTTAAATAAAATGTGATCCATCTATATTATATACTAAATCTGTAACACCACTCTCTAGAACATTGCATATACTGAAAGCTCGATGCGAACCTAAACAGAAAGATAAAGCACAAACAGGGTACGGAAACATTAATTTTGTAAAATAAGATTTGCAGATGGAGAGTTACAATCAAAACTCCTCATGATTAAAAAAATCCACCTCCTAAAGGCTGAGTAGACAAATTTATATAACTCACAGCATTTATAAAAATCCTGTATTCACCAAAGAAGCCTAAAAAATCACATTTTTAATAACACCCACCTACTACTTTGAGATGCACTGTCTGAGTGTAAAGGGAGCCTTTACGATCCCTGAGACATCCTTAAAGATTTCTTTCACACCTACCTATAGATACAGTTAAATCTTTGTGATTTCAGATTAGCCTGAATGTCTTCACATTTATCTGTGAAGCACCTGCAGAGCTGAAAGGAACAAAGCTCTTAACCAATAAATTAAATTTTCTTAGTAAATATTCTAAATGTGGCTTAATTCTTTATAAAAATGCCTAGCCTTAAAATGCTTCATAGGGAAAAGTTTATAAACCTAGCTTCAGGATACTTTGGCATGTTACGCATACCGGGGCTAGGTAGGAGGTCTCTATGGCAGCAAGTCAATGAGGATCAGCAACCAGTGCTGCTAATGCCTTGTGGTACAACCCTGTTTTCCTTCAGTCTCTGGGCTCATGTTCAGCTTCCCTCCTCTTGCTAAAATAAGGCAAGCTATTTATTCCAGCCTGGGACCAGGCATGAGGAGCCCTGTTCAAAGCTGGAGACAACCTGACATAAGGAAAGGATGGGAATGCAGATGGGAACCCTGAGGCTTCTTAAGTTGATGCTGCTTTCCAGGAGGACACACGGAACCATTGACAAAACGTTGGTAACTTATTGAAGATGTCCAGAAACTGCAGTTAAGAAGGGGTCTTTGTCATCAGGCGACATTAAAATCTCATACTGATAGATAGCAAAGGAAACTATGTAAAAAGAACCTACATAGGCTAGATGGGCTTTGTTTGCAACTGAGGGGAAAAAAAATAAAGCAGCAACCACAAAACAAGATGCAAATGTATTCTAGTTGCAGTCTTCCAGAAGTCCTCAGAATCTTCCCTCCAGATAATGAAACCAGCAGACTCCCTCAGCGTCATGCCTCTGTGATGGTAGTGGGCTTGATATCAGACCACGCAATACTTCTTATTATCTATTTTACCAAATGATTGCAATTTGTGACCACTGAATCTAAGTACAGTGACCTCCCATCTAGAATTTATTTAGGCAGAAAATGTCACACTGTTGACGCTGTCAAGTCTGGTAGCTCTGGAGCCTCAGACAAGGAGTGGCAGATAGAAGTTTTGTTCAAACCGTAACCTTGCCAACATGCCTCAGTCACATTGGATGGAAGTCAGAGCTCAGTCTGGAGGGCTCTGTCAGTATTCAATATCCTGATGGTGATCGCCAATCACCACTAAAAACAGCAGTTTTCAACATGCATGCATCAAGAATCAACATGAGCCTACAAACTCCATTTCCACATGACACCGAACAGCTATCATATGACAGCAACCTCTGGGCAGTAACAAGCCACATTTAAAGCAGTATCTGCAAGCAAAAGGCTCCTCCACCACTAGTCTTCTGATTTTCGTTCTGATCTCCCCACAAAGGCCTATTTCAGTGAGCCTGAAGTCCCTCTACCTATCAGAGGACTTCCTGTCACCTGCAAAAAGTGACTTTGAGAAGTCAGTACATAAGAAGCAGAGCCCAGCCACCTCAAAACTATAACCAGATTCTGCATCCCTGCCACTACAAAGCACACACACACACGATAAAACCATACATTCGGGGGGGAGGGCGCCAGGGTGCTGGCAGACCTTTGCAATACCCACCTAGAAGCAAGAGGAATACATCAGGAAAACTTACTCTGAACACTGCCTTCATGCCTGAAAAATATTTTTTGGGGGATTCTTAATTCTCAGCTGCTCACAGGGCTACATCCAGCTTTGAAGGGAAGAACAAACATGACATTTACATATCAGCCTGGTTTCTGGTACAGCCAGGGTAGACTCTATCCCTTTTAAACCAGGGAAAGCAAACCACTGCCACAGGCCTGGGGTTTGGCATCCACAGAGATATGGGCCTGACCGACAAGTTGCAACACTTTTGGAGGTAAATTTCACACCATACACCAATACATCTGGCTTAGTCTAAAGCAGTGGTGGCAGCTCATGGTTATAGTCACATTACAGCTCATTAATGGATCATCAGTGCGCAGCAGTCTTAACACTTCCTTTCTTCTAGATAGCGTCTTAACAAGCCCCCAACACACAGAGGGGTGACACAGAATAAAGGACAAGTCGTGAGCTCACTGAGACTTTGGGCTTTATGAACCAGCAGTGTCAGCTCAGCAAAAGCACCAGAGGGAAAAATCTCCCTCTACAGACTCTCTCTCAGTCAAAAATTATCATGTCCACCAACTAACAGGCCTCAGCCCAGTCTATGTCACATTTTCATTAGACCTGCAAAAGCTGACGTGGAGAATAAAAACTGAAAGGACAGAGTCAGATGACTGACCCTGAATAACATCTCAGCAATTCAATCATGTCTTTCCCATTGCAGGCTTAGACAGCAGGGTATCGTAACTGGTATCGATCTGTTTGCTACTCTAGCTGATAATGGTCTGGCATTGAATGAAAATTTTTATTATTATTACATGACTCAGGCTATCTGAGCAGGTAATTGATGATATGAAAGTCTTCATCAGAGATTAGGTTAATAAATCTTACTTCTCTTGAAAGGCATTATGCACTTCACTGTCAACACTCTGATCAAGATTCACCAGGCTACTGGGAGAATCAGAACCCACACCGAAACAGCTATAAAGGTATTACCAGAAAAGGCATACTTGACATCTCAAAAATAGTCTTTGTATTTCATTACATTTTCCTCTGAACTAGTTTTTATGTGATGTGATATAAAAATGTTGTGGTCCTAATAATTGGTTGAACATGAACATTTTTTGGCCTACATAAGTAGATCTTTTTCAGTGCTAGACATTCACAGGAGGGCTATGCAAAATGAAAATCTTACAGCAACAGTGCTGTTTGGCTCATACTGTTATCCTATTTAACTGATGTGATAACTGAGGCAGAAACATATTGAACCTTTTGTCCAAGGTCACACAGTGAGGTCAGGAATGGAGCTAAAGCAGACTTCAGCTCTTTCGGTTCACTGCTTTGTTTTAAACCATCTAATCTCCCTTTCAGCTTTTGTCACTGATGCAAAAGTACAGAAGACTATTAATGCACTATTACACTTAAAATTGCAAATCCCCAACATAAAAAGAATGCAGGTTAGGTTCCAATGCAAGTATATGAAAATCCTTTTTCAGCCCACTGCATGCAGAAATATTGCACCACATCCCATCACTTTAATAATATTTCACAGCAGAAGGTACTTGAGTCACTTTTAGTGTACTGACAGTCCTAACTAAAAGCTCTTAAGATTACTGAAAATTATGCAATCAGCCAGGAGCATGTAGCTTATGCATACTCCTTGAATCACATGTTATAACCCCCCTTTTCATTGTGTATGAGGAAAGTTAAAAAAAAAAAAAAAAGAAAAAGAAAAAGGTAAGAACAAAAAATAAAAGCAGTATTTCCATTTCTACTGTATTTTACAAATGTTTTATGAATATTAAGTAATCTCCTCAACAATTCCATGATAATATGCTATCAGCAGCTATTTCAACATAAAATAAAGAAGATGTGACATAGAAGTTGTAGCTTCAGATCTAGGTATTAATAAAAGGCCTCTATGTGCTCCAGAGGCCAAAAATACACAAACACCAATCAGTTGAAACATTCATTAGTGCCATCAAACTCAAGCAGGGACAGAATTCCCTGGCCACTGTCCCCCTGTGACGAGGTTGAGGTTTTCTGCACTAGCTTGTGCTTCCTGATCCCTGTGAAATAACAGACACCCATGCCCTTTTACTCTTCCCAGCAGCCCTCCACATTTTCTTCTCTATTCTCAATTCACTGTAAAATAGTTTTGTTTTCCTTTTCCTACTGTATTTAAACAAAAGAGCATTCTTGATAAGGCACACTGTGCTGCATTTACCCGTACTCCTCCAAGCACTATCATTTCTCAAGAAGCTTCTTTTCTGTTTAACTTTGGTTGCAGTTAGCAACTCTTTTATTTCTCAGTGATAGCATGCAGTGAAAGTTCAAAAGTCTTGTGTGCTCTATTAATCTGATTTAATTAACTTTTCAACTCCTCTTCCTAGCTTTCTAGAGTAGTTACCTCTTTGCCATAGGTGTATTTTTTTCTTTTAACTTGAGAACCACACCAGCAGAAACAGAGTGAGATAAAAGCAACCAACATAAAAAAAAACAAACATAGTTTAATAATCTGCATAGCAAGATTTGATAGTATATTTTGAAAAGGGGCTTGATTGATTCAGACACCACGGAAAATCTGTGGAACTCAAAGCCATTTCAGAAATCCCATTTCCACTTGAAATTCAACTATCTAAATAAAAGTGCTCAGCTGCTCATAGGACATTGATACGTCATACCTCCTAGCTTTGGGGGCTTTCCCTCCTTGAAAAGCTAGAGTCTGGCATGGAATTCAGAGACCTTTTTTTTTTTTAAACAGTACATATTAACATCATAAAGAAACAGCATTTTCAAGATAGGGATCAGAATAGCCTACTGGCCTTTATAGGGTTGCTCCAACAACATACAAGTTATGAATACTTGTTTATTACAGTAGATGTGGAGTGAGCCTTCCATTTCTAAGCCCTACGCATCAGGTACAGAGTCCTTCCAGGACAGAGAAAACCAGGTGCAAAGAGAATTCAAGCTCAAGCTACACAAGCAGTCTGGGATCCGACTGTGAGGAACAGCTAAGCTAGAGGCCTGCAACCAGAAGAGAAGACAACAAGCACCACAGCTGATGTGAGAGTACAGGAAGGCCTCCGATGAGACCACCAAAACCAGAAAAAATCTGTCTGCACTCCAGAAGGTTAAGCCAAGTATAAAGACACTGACAGTTCACCAAAAGTGCAATGATCCAGCCAGCCACTCATCAGAAACGTGACAGCGTATGCTAATGCAAGAAGCAGCAAGATCTGCAGAAAAGCATTACTCCTAGCCCATCCGCTACCCAGCAGGGACACACACACCATGAGTGTGGAACCTGGGGCACTGATCCCTTCCATCAAGGCAGGGACAGTAATTTTGAGAGTGAGCACGTCTAGCACAGCTCCTTACAGACAAATATCTTTATCCCACTTTCCAGATTTCATAGACTGTTCATACACTACTACAAAAAAGCTCAAAACAGTTTTTTTTTGGTTAGCAGTCCTCCCCACTACCCCATGAGACATTTTAATAAAGTATTTATAAGCTGTTTTATAATGCAGGATATTTTTGGTAGAGAGCTTGACTGACCTGTGGTATTAACAAAATATTACCCAGTTAAAGAAAATAGCACAAAGCCCCCTTTCATTTTTAGCATTTTACGCTTGGTATAGATTGCTAAAATAAAATATAATGCTCAAAATGGAACATCTCTGATTCTTTTTTCAGCCTTAAATACCAGGGGCTTGGACATAGCCAGACCTACTTCTATTGACATCTTGCTTTAATTTGGGAAAATTTGTATCACCTTTCTTTGGAAGCCTTTTATTGAGGTGTTTCCCAACTATTTCCCTGGAAAACCAAGGACAGACTGAGAGGGCTGACTACTCCAACCCAGTTATAATACCTGAGTTGCCACAAAGTGCTTATTACATTTGCAGTGTATCTGAGATATAATTAACAGCACATGTGACTGAGAAGAGGTTCATTATATAAGTCAAATTCCAACACCTTTACTCACTTCTAATAGGACCTTGCTTTGAGAGCAATCACGGTGATTTCAATGGCACTACATGCCAAATAGGGCACTATGCAACAGGAGCCAAAGTGACCCAATCAGATACATTCTGTACTACAGGTACAAACTGGTCTTCACCTGCATTTATAAACAGCCTGTATACGCATCAGGATCCAGCATATATAAATCAAAAAAGTTACAGACAGATCCAGATCCCTCTATGCTAACACACTATTTGCATGATACGTATACTTACTTAACCACTAGAACATCAAGTTTGTGGTATCTTAACAGTCTGTATATAACCTTGCCACATAATGTAACTGCTGTTATGGTTCCTGCTACCTCTGTTTGAGACAGGTATTTTGACTACGGAATTCAGTCAGGAGCTTCTCTGACAATACAAGTTGAGAATGTCAAAAGTCCACGGAGATATCTTAGCCACCTCTTCCTCAAGGACAAGCTACACACACTATCCGAAGAGATACATAAATTTCAGGCAAAGACCACTCTTGAAAAGAGGTGTAGTCACTATATATGCACTTTAAGTGCCTGAGGAATCAATTAGCTTGGAATTCTTATAGAAAACAGTACAGAGAAATGTATAACAGCTGCCTGTCTTCCAAACATACATTAGCGCAACTGCTACGATGTCAGTGTCCAAAACTTATAGACATCTGCTTCCACTGGAAGCAGGAGGGTACTCATTCTTACTTCACAGGTCACACATTTAAACGTTAAGAGAGAAAGGCAAACAGCATAGGTAGGTCACTAGCAAAAAATGTGGGAAAAAGGAATTTAGTTCCCTCCTTTGCTGTTTTCCTATGCTACCCACAGAAGCCATCAGTCTATACACCCCTCAGTTCCTCAACTCGTTAACAACTCCTTCTGCCACACACGTTGTATGGCTATGATGGAACTTTTCATGGGATATAGCAAGTGAAAATAAATTCCCCTTGTATAGGTGCACTTGTCTTTAGTAACTTAAAGCAGCTGTCATGTTTGTGTATATATTCCAATTTTAACATATCAGGCATTAAACTAGAAGAAACATGCAAAAAATATAATAGGTGCAAATAAAGCAACTGCATCTTTGAAAGTTTTAAAGACCAGAAACCTTAAAACATGGAATTTGAAAAAAATCTGAAATGACCATAGCAGGCACATTACTACTGATACATCATTCTGCAGTTAAAACTAAGTGAGATAAAATATGTTACATGCTCTATTTGCAAGATGCTAACCCAACACAGGAACATTTGAAACACTTAATGCGACCAAACAGAAAAGGAAAAACAGGCTTGGACAATGCCTTCAACTCATTCTTTCTGTAATGAAAACTGCAGGTCTGAAGAGAAATACATCACAAACAACTTGCTCTGCCTTTCTAATCTAAACGTGTGTGGTTTTTTTTCCATGGAAACTGGTAAACCCACCCTGTCTGCAACTAAAACATCAAATCATATCATCCAATGTGACTTCATTGCCTCCATCTTTATATTTCGCTTCATGGTTTCTGTATGGCCTTCATTATTTAACAAAAAATGGCAAACCCTTTGAGACAGCATTTACGTTCGTCTCCAGATTGCTTACAGTATCATGCATATCCAATTACCTACCTCACCAAATGAAAAATAAAAGCTAGAAGCATTAGCATAGCAAACAGCTACAATAAGTTTTACATCATTTTTTGTTTGGTTCCTTCCAAAACCACTGAAACTGATTCTCCTTTTACGCTTCTGTCCTAGGACAATGCCACAGACTGCAGCGGCTAACATTTGGTTTACACTGGCATGCAAAAGCAATAACTATTTGTTCTAGGGCTCTGAAGCCTTGTGTTAGAATATTTAAGAATCTTTAACCATGATTTTTGCCTAAATGGCTTTCTTTTCACATAAATATCATCATGGTAATTTATCATCTGGTTTAGGTAAGATCAGAGGATTTGCAAACTGATCCAGAATATATCATTTCACTTCCATAAGGTAATGCTCACGTGCTTCGAGGAAATGCAGCAAGTACATGGCAGCCATACCATGCTGTGATATTTTAATTCACATAGGCAGTGCATCATTTTTTTTTAGTATTCCTTATCACTCAAGCAAGTACTTACAGGATCAGAAGGACCACAGAAGTCTCTGAACGTTTTTGGAGGTTCAGGCTGTATAATCTCCATTGCTATGCAAGGGCCTGAACACAACTCTGTAACCATTTCCTGGAAAAGAAAAAAGAAGGAAACAAATCTGAGCAAAATTGTTCCAAAGAACTGGTATTTTTGTAACGAATATCACACTGAATGCACATGCTTAATCTCACTACTCTGAAATCAATGGGAAAGAATTTTAGCTAAGTGCCTCTATCATCAGCTTGATCCTAGGAAATGTAGGTAGAAATATTCCTGTGATATTTTCTGTGATGTGAATAGAGAGCAGGCTAGTTTCATGTTTTACAAAAAAAGAATAAATATTTGACTTAAAAACATGGCCTCATCACCAATGGACACTTTTATAAAAACAACAGGCAAAGAGCAATATATTTGTTCCTGTTTAGAAGCAGTAAGTTGCCATAAAGTCATTACTCTGTATGATTTCTCTGAATTCTGTTACCTAAATATCTGTTACCTATGTAATCCTACGTATGACCTATTGATTAGAGGAGAAACTAAGAAAGCTGATTTTTTTTTTCATTTTAGCAACTGTTCAGCATTCTCTTTTCCCAGAGAACCGCTTTATATACAAAATGTCAAGCCTTTACCTCACCTACAAGGAGTAACCAGAAGAAATAGGAGTACATTTTCTGAAAAGGGTTTCAGGATGATATGTATCTTCTGTTTCTGCACTGAGTTATTTGAAAGTTATAAATAAAATTCAGATCAAAACAGACGGTTCTGAGTCACAGACATAAGAGGTCATGTTCTTTCTTCAATACCCTATTGCACATCTTCCTATTTGGCCTGCACTGACAGTATCTATTGCTGTTCCCATATGCGCCTTCTCTGGATCCCTTTACCATCATGATTAGCTTTCCCACGTTTTCCTGTTTCACAGATACCCTGAGTGCATGAAGATATCCCATTAATTTCAACTGAGTGCGTCAAGCACATATGGCTTGCAGGACAGAGCCCCAGATTCTTACTTTTCTTCAAATCTCATCTGAAACATAGCGTCTTTATTGACTTACCCTGTTTAAATGCCACTTTCCCTTCTGAGTAAGTCTCCAATCAAATTATATAAATTTGCAATTTATTTGGGGGTTGGAGTTTGTACAAAATTGCAGAAAATGGTCGAGAATTTCCAATTTGGTTCAAAGTACAGACTTTTGCAGCACCAGAGGATTCTTTGGGTCTTGAAATAGTGGTCCAATACCACCACGTTTGAGTTCTGCTACTTACCTCCAAGTCTCCCTGTCCAAACTTCCTTGGGTTCTTGGTTCAAAGGGTGTTAGCAGAGGAAACTTTATAAGCATTTCCTAATCTGATAGTTAACTTAGAGTTCATAAACTATCCAAAGAGGAATTTACAAACTCTGTTGAAGTAAGTTGGACTCAATGGTCATAAAGGAAAAAAAAAGTCACATTGTCACAGTAATATTAGTAATTGTTTGGAGCAATATTTGTAACTGCAGAGAAAACTTTTAATAATTTAACTATTTATAAATTAAAGATAACTTGCATAGTACATAGCATGAGAGTGAAACTAAACTTGCTATGATCTGCAAAATTAACGACAATTCTGACAGAAGGTGATACAGAAAAACAAAGTTGACTTCCTGCATTCCTGTTGTTCAATCTGCCATCAGAAGTTTTATGTTGCAGTACAACAAATCATAATAATATACAGGGTCTTATATATATATATATATATATATACAGGGTCTCATAAATATATACAGGGTCTTATATATATCTCTATACTTAGATGTCCACTAGGATTACACTATATCCTTAGCTTCTTAAATTTTCTGAAGATCCACAGAAGTCAGATCAATAAATTTAAGAATGTCTCAAAACGTCATTAGGAAAGCATTCAAATACAGCATCCCCACTGTAAACAAAATAATAAATACTTATTCTGGTCCAAGCCACTATTGCAATATCAAACTGACCAAAGATACATGTGTGATACATTCTTATAGCTCTACCACAATAAAATAATTTATCTGATTTTTTTTTTTTACTCTGTTGTATTTTACAAATTCCTTGGCTCAACAATTTTCACACAGGAGTCTCCTTTCCTACAACACATGTAGCATACTTTCCAAGATGAGTTAGGTTATTTCAGAACAAGCTAGAACTGGACAAACACAAGTTTCTAAAGAAAATCCTATCACAGTCACGAAAATGGACAGATGTGACCACTTCCTTGTTTAATCATACTTTATTTTTAAATATTCTTCTCAAACTTACGCTTACCATATATTCAGCAACAACACCTTTGTAAATCTCATAAAATTCCTCCACATTTGCACGCTCCATGTTGAACTAAGAAAACAAAAATGTTAGCCATTTGCTTTAAATGAAAAACAAAAATAGACAGACTCCCCTTCTTAACAAGCCAGAATTTGGAGTACTCTTTTAAGTTTCACTAGATAAAAGGAATGGCTTTACAGCTGCAATATGATGTTTATTAGCATCAACATTTAGCCAATGTTGCTACATACAAAAGAGCATACAGTATCATTTTCTACCCTAAACATAAGTTGAAATTGTATTTAATTTGCAGTGCTGACTAATGCCACTAAGATGTACAAGAGGACCTGTTTGTTGCATAGTAAAGGGAAGGGGCTGTCCTTCATTTGCAGTGGGGATTTGAGTCATGAGGGGATTTCAGTTCTAAGGACTACCACAAAATACAAAGAGCAGAACTTAAAGGGATACTCGCAGGAACAATCTCTGTGCCAACATCCTTTAAATTCTGATAGTGATGAGGGTGTCAATCCTTTACGTATCTTTGAAAACCCTCCCATAAATTCATGCTAACTATATATTTTAAAAAATGGGGAATTATATTAACAATTATTTCCCTAATCTTAACTATTGCATTTTGTAAAGATATCCCCAGTTGCTCCAGAAAAGACCAATATCATTATTTCCCTTCTAACCATAGGAAACTGAGACACAGAAAGGTACAGTGTCTTGGCTCAAGGTCAACCAGCAAGGAGAAATAGATCAGCTGATCAATCAAACAATAAAACACAAATATCACAAGGACAGTGCCAATCCCAAAACAGTGCTACACAGTCCGCACAAGGGTTTTGTATTGCAGGAAAACACCTGTGCATTGCTGTGAAGTGCACACAGCACTTCTCCAGCCTCTATTTATCAAAGAAACATATACGAAAGAAAACCTACCATCTGTAAAGCTGAGATCTGAAATCCTTCGTTAATGATGGCTTTTATAATCTTTCCAGCTAGGCCTGAAGAAAAACACAAACAACAGTACTCAATTAAAAAAAAAAAAAAAGAATTTACAGTTGGAAGGTATTTATGCCACCATACTAATTATTTTCAAACAAAAAACAGTGCTTGTATAATGCTGGGAAGGGAAGCAGAAAGCAGAGCTCGCTACCTAAATACTCTATCTAAATTTACAATTATAAATTTATAATAATATCCGCATTTCCTATCTAAAGTGATGCAGTGATGACTTCAAACAACTAAATCCCATTCAGGTGTTGAAATGACATGATTCATTATGTCCTACCAAAAAAGGTAGTTAGTGAAGTCTTTGCTTTTCTAAGATCAACTGCAAAATACCCAGGAGCTTCTAGGTCAAGATTTATATATTTAATGTTCCAATGTCAAAATTGCAGCTTAAAAAGCAATCAGTTCAGGGCACAGGCTACCTATTTTGCTGTCTTTGTACAGTGTTCACCAGAGGGTCCAATTTTGAACTAAAAACAATGCAGGACAATGATAAATATTGTCAATAAAACATCACAAAAATTCATGTCTTCTATGGGAAAAGCACATTAGTGAAAAATAACCTACTGTTTCTAAGGTTGTAACTCACAAATATGTTACTGGTGATCATACTGTTTATTTTATACTACCCAGAATGCATCCTCAAAGGCTGAATGACATTGTAAAAAGCAAAACACTAAACTTAGGAGAACAAGAACCACTGATTTTCCACTAAACGTGTATTTTAGATCATGTCAGCCAAGCACAGTACTCCACATGAAAGAATTTTATAGGATCAGTGTTTTTTTAGAGCATAAATGTTTGTCCTCTAGTAAAAATTGTGAGCAACTATAAATTTCTGGACATTAATTCAGAGCAGAGTTAACGATAGAAGAATATTCTGTAATGAACGACAACAAGATTTGACTCCTAGTCATTAAATCCTTTTGTTAACTAGACTTTAAATTGAACTTTTTTTTTTTTGTAGCACTGCATAAATTTAATAAATTAGTATAATACAAAGGTTAGAACAGTATCTAGGTTCTGGCATGCTGAAGACCTGAACTGTACACAGTCTGCTAAAATCTGTAGCATAGGATTGGTGAGCTTCCTACACATTGAAAGGTCAGTGGAAGCTCTGAGTAAATAGAATAGATAGCTGGAGATCTTCTAAAAATTTTATTTACAAATGAAAATGAAAAAAGCTGTACCTGCAGTATTTGCCACAATACTTTCACATTAAGGATTAAGTAAAAAGAAATAAAAATAAAAAAAAAGAAAACCGAAACCTTTCCCATATAAAACAATGCATACTTGTTCCAAAAAAAATCATCAAACCACTAACAGGTAAGCCTGAGATTTGCATATGTACTTAATCCACACAGCATTTTAGGCTTACAAAACATAGAACATAGCCAGGCATGGTTCCCATTGTCTCAGTATTTTGTTACATCACAGCTCACTCATACTGACAAAAGTTTCCTTGTAACTCTCCTGTAAAATTGGGTAAATATGTTTCTCCTATTTTTCAAGGGAAAAAAATCAATTAAAAAAAAACTGCACCGGTGAAATGAAGGGACTCGAACAAGTTTTCAGAGGAAATGAAAAAACATGTCAGAGAGAAACCAGACCTCTGGTTTCTCTTTGTCTGCACTGCAGAAAAGGCTGAGCAACTCAGCACTTCCACACATCGGTTTCAAGGAGGCAGCAAGCCTAAAATTCTTGACTTCAGGGATGAATGGTGAGGCTGGGCATCACCCAGGAAATAAACATATAAAAAAAGTAATCTGTGACAGAACATAAAGATTTCCTCATTCTCTTTCTTCAGACCCACTGCTCCAGTTAACAGCTACTGCTTCACAAGAAACCAACAGAGATGGAGGAAAGGACAGTGGCAGGCAAATGGCAATCACCACTTGCAGGGACAAAGTTACCTTGGCATGAGAAAGATGCTCTGCCTGACAGCTGCAGATCTCCATTTTAGGCTGTATCAGTAAAGAATGGCCCACTTGCATAGGCCTTCACAGCTGGCAAGAACTGTGATTAAAATACTCATCAGCTATCAGGTTCTGGGGTAAGAAGGAATTCTGCTTTTTACAGAACTTTTACCGTCAACAGTTTTATGAACTATAAGCAAAATCCATGTTTTAGAGAAACAAAAGGGGACTGAAATATTTCGCTTTCTGGGCTGCTTCTCCACTGAAGTTAAGTATTTTCTTCTCTGCAGAGAGGAAACCTATCAAGACCATCCTCTACATTGTATTCCTACTTCACTATCACTCATCAGAGCAACAGAGCACGTTGATTGCCCAGGACTGCAGCACTAAAAAGATTTAACCACAAGAATTATTGTAGCCATTGCATGCAGACAGGTGTCTTGCTAAAACAACAACAAAAAAATAAAAATCAAAGTAATTTGAGGAAGAGGCTCATGATTTGAGGAAGAGGCTCAAATGAAAGTGATTTGAGGAAGATCTCATAAATGAGATCTCATTTATGTTTGCAAAATGTGATGTTAATTCCAATTCCCAAATGTGGGAATCGAGGCACAGAAGGATGGGTGAGCTGTCAATGGCAGTGCAGATCTACAAATCTAGTGACTTGGCCTCCACTGTCGCAGCTTAGGCAACGCAAGCACCACTTCTCCTAGGGATGCTTTTCTTTCCAATTCTACCTGGGCTGAAATAGGAACAAAAAACATGGAGGCAATCCCCAGAGAGCTGAAGAGCACAAGCTCAAGGTTCAGCCTGGGATCTGTTTCAGGCTTTCAGCCAATTGCATGACTGAACTGGGACATGTACTCTCCTTTGTGGGCAGATAAGGCTGAGGGAAAGAGGAGCTAATTAGATAAAGCGTCATTTCAGCAGCTTTCCACAATTTGTTTTCAACTTTAAAATCCAGATCTGCAGTGAAAAAACAACTTTTTCAACTTTTTAAGGACCCTTCAAGCAGGGCCAGTGCATGTTTAAAATGCGATTAGAGTAAGAACCCAAATCAAAGCTGTAGATTAGGCACTAATTATGATGAATTTTCAATCACAAAACACAAAAGAATCACAAGCATTACTAAATACAACTGGGGAATTTAATACTAATCCTAACAAATGACAGAAAGAGAGAGCACTTTATGTCTCCTAGACAGCATTATGTTATTTATGCACCTCATACTGGACAGAAAATCTCCCAACACAGTTTAATCAGATAAAATGGTAAGGCACCAAGATCTCATCAGTTACATTGATCTTCAACAATTTGTTTCTTTGCAACACAATATTTGAAAATTGTACTTCATTAAGGAGCAGAAAATAGCAGGGGAGACATCAGACCGAAAAATGTTACAACTGTTTGCAGAATTGTGGGTTGGAATAAAATAAAAATAAAAGTTCACAAAAGTCACTTTTGACCTAACAGCATTTTAATTATTGGGATGTAACAGCTGTGTTCCCGAGATATGCCAGTCCCAGGGCACTACCAACCACCAGCCCTACGACTAGGGACATTACGTTCTCTTCCCTTGGTTCTTGGCCTGTTTCCCAGTTTAACCATTCCACTGTTAAAGGCTTATTAAGTAAGACAGACTGCCTTCAAGGCAAGTCAAGAACTAGCTTCTTCATTTCAATCTCTATGTGTCATTTATTTAATACCTTTCCAATAATACAAATAATTTCTCAGGAACAACAAATGGTTTTTCAAAGGAATATATAAACTGCCATGACCTATAGTATCAATGATCTACCTAATCCAATAACATATTTTCAGAAGTAACCAGTACTGGATACTTTAAATAGTACTAAGTGTAAGTAGATATTTCATTTCATGTCTGATTTTTGACATTTTGAAATGCACTTTTCCTTCACATTATAATGAAATGAAAAAGGTTATCTGATTCTTTGTTGCCAAGCTTTAAGGTGCCATCCCAGAGTCTCAGGCTTGGCTCTGAACAAAGTCTTTTTTTAATTCCAAAGAAGAAAAAGTGGGACTCAGAGCTGGCCCTCCTTAATGTACTTCAGTTGAAGTTCTCACTTGATCAGTCAACAGTGCAAAAGGAGGAAGCCGACAGCCATCTTTCTCAAAAAGTGCGTTTCTTCCTATCAGTTGGCCAACCTATCCTCTGAAGAGCAAAGTTTATCTATCCCTTCTCTTTTGCTTTTCCACTTTAGAACAATGCAACTCTGGGCATTCTCATTAAACAACATAAACACACATTTTCTAGACACCCCAAAACCGTAGTGATAATCTGCAGCTATTGGTCTCCTAGCCTCATGCTGGGCAAATGGAAGAGAAATAGGAAGCTCAAAAGCTACACAGATTAACAACAAGGGGGAAACTGACAAAAGATAAAGAGGAATATACAAGCAAATTATGGGAGAATACTGTTCATCGTGATTGAATCCAAGATATTCCATCACTCCTGATTTCTTTCTAGGCATTGCATTAAAGAAGATGTAAAAGTAGTTTAAAGGGAAGCTTTACAGATATTTATGGAGAACTCTATCAACACACAAGGGCACATCTGGTGAAAATCTTCACAAATTATTCATTTGAAAATAATGAAAGGATGAAGATAAAAGATATTGCCACTGCTTGACTGGAGAATAGAAGATGGCACAAGAAAAATTAGACAGAGAGAGAGTAAATCTTAGGGGCCCTGAAGCCCAAATGGCCAAGCTTGTGATGTGACTGAGAAAAGGAGCCAACAAAAAGATTCAAAGGGAGTGAAAGACCCAAAGATTTAATCCCTGATGCAACTTTCTGAAGCAGTACAAACGAGGGAAGACCACACTTGTGAGTTCCAGGCAGGGCACTGACACACAAAATGATGAAAACCTGTAGGAATATATAAATAAATAATTCTGGGAGTTATTATTGCATGGGAACAGATGAGAAGAATCACACTTGAAATTCAAATGCAAAGGCCTATACAAAAAGTCAAGTCAAAATCACTGTCAGGCTACAGAAAATGCCCAGCAAGTTGGCTGTGCAGTGGATGATGTTAGGGAAAAGAATCTGCAGAAAAAGGAAAGATTAAGAAGGAAAGATCAATACCTCTGCAACAGGTATGATGAACTCAAATTGATGTTTACAAAAACAGACAAACAACAAAACAAACAGAAAGGCTTAGGTTTCTGTCTTTCATTATTCTTGTGTTAGAAGACTTAAAAGGAAATATTCATCTTGTTTTTCTTTTTACTTTTTTTTTTTTAGGGCTGTTCATTGCTTTGTACTCCATTCTCACATCCACTGTGATTTTTTTCACTTGAAAAGAGTATACTCAATCACTCTGGCTAGGAGAATGTTTGCATCATGATTTTAATTTACTTTTGCTTATTTACTGAGCATAAACAAAATGAAACATAATATTTTAATTGAGATTGTACCACTGCTTTATATGATAGCATTTAGTATTATCATCCAAACCATTCAAACCATTCATATGCTTACAGATTTTTTTTTTAATCCCTAACTGAACATTGTGCATGGGACTGTTCATGAATGGTTCCAATTACAAAGAGGAAGTGGTTAAAATTATTCCTTGCACTGTGCATTTGCCCATAATTATAAACAATATTTTTAATCTACTATTGCTCTGTCAATTAACTCAACTCTGGAGGTTAAAATCCTCAAGAGATCCCCTAGAATCTGCTCCAGCCTTTACTAATTTTGTATTTCCCTTCCTGTGGAAAGTTTGCCAACTCACTGCCCTAGATCAATAGTAAATACACTGTATGCTCTACTATTTATTTTTGCCTTGGCAAAAGACTCGCATACTGCTGCATTCTGTGTCTTGACTCTTTTTAAGACTCAATACCTTGCATTTCTCCTCATGCACAGATTTGAAAAAGGCAGTAAGAAAGGACTTCAAGATATAAGAATCATAGAATCATAGAATATCCCGAGTTGGAAGGGACCCATGAGGATCATCAAGTCCAACTCCTGGCACCGCACAGGTCTGCCCAAAAGTTTAGACCATGTGACTAAGTGCACAGTCCAAATGCTTCTTAAATGCAGACAGGCTTGGTGCAGTGACTACTTCACTGGGGAGCCTGTTCCAGTGTGCGACCATCCTCTCGGTGAAGAACCTCTTCCTGATGTCCAGCCTAAACTTCCCCTGCCTCAGCTTCACACCGTTCCCACGGGTCCTGTCACTGGTGATAACGGAGAATAGGTCACCTGCCTCTCCACTCCCTCTCGTGAGGAAGTTGTAAACTGCAATGAGATCTCCCCTCAGCCTCCTCTTCTCCAGGCTGAACAGGCCCAGTGACCTCAGCCACTCCTCATACGTCTTACCCTCTAGGCCCTTCACCATCTTTGTCACCCTCCTCTGGACACTCTCCAACAGTTTCACGTCCTTTTTGTACTGTGGTGCCCAGAACTGCACACAGTACTCGAGGTGAGGCCGCAACAGCGCAGAGCAGAGCGGGGCAATCACTTCCCTCGACCGACTAGCAATGACGTGCTTGATGCACCCCAGGATACGGTTGGGCTCCTATTAGGTAGTTTATCTTTTGCTCCAAGGTGCAGTGAAGTTAGACTATGTATGGCTGTATTTTTTTAATTTTTCTAAAATGTTCTCAAAAACTTTGGGTAACAATGGTTCCATTACATCCCCATTTATCAAGCCAGCAATATACTTCTGAGTTTTCCATAATGATTAGATTAAATCTTCTTTCACTGGAAGGAATAAACATGAACGTATTTTCTATCTTATATATGGAAAGCTGTGTATCTCTGTCTTCTCCATCTTAGCTTCAGTAAATTAAACCTTTCAACTTTCCATCAAAGATCAATTTGTCTAAATCTCCTATTCTTTTTGCTGTCAGTTGCATTTATTATTCGTGAAACAAAGCGCCCAGAAACTGGATGTTGTACACAAGTTGGGATCTCTGCAGCACTGAGCAGAACAAGTTACTGTAAATAAACCTAAACTAAACAGTGTGTCCAACGTTAATGATGCTGATTGTACTTACGATACATCCCTATTCTGAACACTTCTCTACAGACTTGCCATTGATACCCTGCCCTCCACTATTTCATATTTGTGTATTTGTCTTCCCTTTTCCATGACACGCTGTGCAGCTGCTTATATTCAGTTTCCTCTTTTTCACATTGCTTTATTTCTGCAGTTTTGAATTCTGATCATATCCTCCAAAACTGCAGTAGGTGCTTGGTAGTGGGCATGCTCTGTCCTTCCCCATTCCAGTCACTAATTAAAATATTGACAAGAACTGGCCCAAGGATGGATGCCAAGGCTTATAAAACTCTTTTAATTTGACATGCTCATGTCTCCAGCCCAGTGTTCAGGAAAAAAAAATTAAAGCTAAGCAGATGCTTATGCTGCACAGATCTAAACATGCAAATTAATTCACTGAAGGAAAATCTTGGTTTCCGAACACCAAGGGCCTCTGAGGAAGGCATTGATGGTCAAGTGAATTAGACTATCTGGCTCTGATTTACCTTCCTTTATGTAAAGCATACTTAGAGAACTCAAAGATCAGTAAAGCTCGTTTTTCCTTCACAGCAGACATGCTGGTAAATGTCCATTGTATCATCATTATGTAAGTGGATTAAATGAATGTATACAGTCTTGATTCATCAGTTTTCTTGGTATGAAAGTAGTTTCATTAACCTGAAATTTCCTGGACCACTCTTAGAAATGATTAAGTGTAAGTACAGTATTACCTTTTCTCTAACTCATTAAGAAAGGAAATCCCCAAATGCAGTAAAAACACTCCTTCATGTCTTTTTTTTCAAAATATTAAGACCTGTGTACAAAGATGATATTCAACACTAATGTAAGTCTACTGAACACTACTGGAATACTCTTTCCAGTAGTATGAGATATTTATGATCTTCCTCGAAGATTGGCTATGCCATTTGATTATTTTTTTTTCAGTGAATTATAGCTCCTTCTCTTCACTCCTGCATCAAAATGTCAGAAAGGAATTCCAGATCCCGTCCACTTTCTCCTCTACCTTAATTAATTCAAAGGTAAAAAATATTTTTCATACTTGAAAAAATAAATGCCACTTCCCCACTAGCCACTGAAATTCAAAGTCAGTCTAAGCTGGGAAGTCAATGCCAAGTTGCTAAAACGTCATGCAGGAAATAATCAAGAAACAACATAGGCTTGGTTTCAAAAAACAAACACCTCAAGAATAGAATATCCATCATTACAACTACAGCAAAGAATGTAAAAAACAGACGTAAGTGGATGGACTATTGTTCTCACGGAGGCTATTTTTTTTTCTTAATTCACATGTTGAAAACTAAGTTGTTTTTAATGATTTTTTTTCTCATTTCTTTAGAAAGAAAAAATAATTGTCACCAGACCACCGAACACTTCAGAAAACTGCAACACCCTATCTATAATATATTCAAGGAAAATCTAAGAAACAGAGTGCATTTAATTTTACACAAATGCGTTTTCTGTCTGTGCAAACCCATCTGCAAAAATGCCTGCATCTGAAAGTGCAGTGCTTTACTAAGTAGTTTCAGTCAACTGTAGCACTGAAATTGCCATACTGCATGTGAGAATATCCAGAGGTCACACCTCAAATGATCCATTGTACTTCCATGAAGGTCCTGCAAAGATTTGTGTTCATCCCTCTTATCACTGATGCCTCTCTGCACTCAACCTTGTAGACAAGACACAAAGAAAAGGTACAAGTTTCTGCAAGTCTACAATGTCTGCCTTCTACCTTTTGATAATGCATACTTACAGACAGAAAATATACTTTCGGATTACTTATGAAAAAATTATATCGTTATTTTTTTCTCAAGCATGAGAAAACAGCTTTCTGAAAAGCTTGTTCTACTTCTGAAGTTTCCTGGAAATAAAAATAATGACTTACTCAAACTTAGGTCTATTTAAAAACCCAGGGTGAGAATAAATAATTTCCAGAGCTTGTTTATGATTTTAAAAAGTTGTATCTAATGTACACTAATTAGCTTGCTAAAACACAATGAGATAAACATCTTGACCTGAGAATGATGACAGATTCGCACCTCTCCTATTACATCTTCTTTTTCTTTTCCAGCTTATTTCCTTTCCTAACCCCACGCACGTAATTATATTTAGCACACTACAGAGGTGAATTGGACAGGTGCACATTGACATCTTCCCCCTTTCGAAGAGCAACAGGTCTGTTGCATGTCAGGAACAGCTCTCTGCTTGTTTTCAGCCAGACATATAATCTACTACAACACTGGATTTTAGTCTTCCTCTCTCCACTATCTCTTGTAAAGTAACTTCATTTGAGGTCCTACATGAGTAAACCGTGTTTCTGCACCTGCTTCAGACTGAATTGCTGTCCTTGGTATTCTTTTTGACAAAGTTAGATTTGTCTTTAGAGCAAAGAACTACTCTCAATTACATTTTTTCTGACTAAGTCTTTACATAAATAAGGAAATATATTCTTATTGTCACCTGTCATGCAGCATTTTGCTGATCAATATAAAGCTTTGTGACTTGCTAATGCAGTCCAGAAAGTATTAAGATAGGAGAGCTGGTGATAGCTCTTTAACATTTATCATCCACTCAGAGCAGGCCTAAAATCACACTTCCACTGAATATCTTTTCCATTTGGAAAAACAAACAAACAAACAAACAACTACAAAAAAAAAAAAAACAGTCCCACTCCTTTTGTTTTCTATGAGACTTAAATCTTAATTGAAGAATAATGTGGAAGACAGCACCATTAACTTTTTCTTTTAAGTACAAAAAAGGTACAAGGGTACAATTTACCAGTAATGTTAGAACAAAATTTCAAGCTTAACACGTCCTAGGAGAACAAACGTAGCTGGGTAGGCAGCCAAACACCTAGAAGCGCCTTGAGTCCATCATTCTGTGATTCGATGAGACCACAGAAGCTCTTTTGTCTTTTGGCAGGCCTTTCAGTTTGCATCAGGTCTAATGAATTCCTAACTAGAAGTTTCGCTTTTCAAGTTCACGGCGCAGTTCTAGCCCCAAATCTGTTATTGGCAAGACTCTGTCTTTAGAACCCCTGTCTCAGCTTGGGAGTGCAGAAATGGAGGATAGGACTTCAACTCGCAAGCTCTGTGCTGTAACCAACGTACATGAAAACGTGAAATATAACATACTTCTGATCTCAGCCTTTATAGCCTGATCATCATTATTTTCATCATTTTTTTTTCTGCTTGTTTCACAAGGGAATCAAGTAAAAGCCACATTAAAGAAACTTTAAGCCAAGAAAGTCATGAAATATCAAATTCTAATTCCTACAGCAAACATGACTAAACTGTTACACATAATAAATTAAAGTTAATCCCACTCAGTGACCTACAAAGCACTACTTCTGCTGACAGAACAGATAGTGTAGTGCTGTAACTAATGTTACATTTAAAGTACTGAAGAGCTGAAGAGCTGTGCTTGCTAGTTACCATCTTCCCTGGCTGAAAATTGGTCCCAAGACAAGAGAAGGAGGAAGCTAAAAGACACTGAAAAGTGTGGCAGATTCCAGAGGGGTCAAACCAGGCCGCATCCCTCAGACACGGCCCCGGTCAGACTGAGTCTGCATGGAGCTGCGTCACGTTGCTTTTTCACTCTTTCACATCCCAGCAAAGAGGAACTGGAGTGCTCTTGCAAGCCCTCTTCAAATACAACCAGTTGGCTGCTGCAAGCTTCCCAGCCAGCCAGGGAAGTGCTTCAAGTCCACTGGGAGGAGCTGCTAGAGGACAAGCTAAAGCTGCCTAGTCCAGGGCACAGGTTTCAATGCCCTTCCCAGATAATTTTTCAATTTCCCAACTGCTGACCCTCCACAGAAGTTATGGGGACACCAGACTGACAAAATATCTATTGCTTTCCCTCTCTGAGCGGTGCGCATGATGATTCTCTGAGGGCTGGCAGTACCACCCCTCCATGCCCCTGCACCACCAGCTCTGTAAGCATAACCTAACTCCCCCAACACCCCTCCTCGGGCCCCAGGGTTTCTCTGAAGCCTGCCAGGTACTCTGGATACTCTCACTTGCATTACCTGTCACCCACCGGTGACGGCTGCAGGTGCAGGGCCTGGCACCACATGACGGCCTGCTTAGCGACTGGCATTACTGTGTGCTGGTCAGGAGCAGGCCGGCCAGGCTGGATATAAAACCCACTGTGATTTTCCACTGCTTTGGCACTGGGCAGGATCCTGTAAACCCTCTACGGTAACCAGAGTCAGCTACTAAGATGGGGCTCTGTCCCTGAATTAGCACACATACACTGGAGGTTTGATCCAGCCTTTTGACAGCAAGGGAAGCTCACCGAAAAGCTTCTTTGTTTACCTATGGCTTAAGCAAACCATTTTCTGGAACTGAAAAATATCTGCCATTTCCTTCTAAGAACTTGTTATGCAATTTACTTAGCAGAAAAAAAGAAAAAAAAATGGGAAAAGGACAGGAAAGTAGAATTCAAATCATGAATCCAGTCAAATGTTCCTGCAGAAGACTACAGCTCTGTATAAACTCAAGCATGTAAGTGAAACTTCACATAATTGTACACGTGTAATGAGTAGATTATATTCATGGTAATTAGATACGTTCAAAGCCTCAGCAGTGCATAGGAAATTACAAAAAGGTTTATTTTTAGATACTCAATACGGAAAATTTGTAGAGCACAAATCAAATCTGCAATGCATAAGAGGCTCTGCTGCTCTGACCCACATAACTTTCCTCTCCGTGCCTCAGTCGCACCACCGCCTGACACTGATGGCTACATGGGATTTCGTCCCCTCTCCAGCTGCCACATTTCACCTTGCATTCTTCCTGCTAGAAATGGCAGGAGTGGATGGCCACAGTGAGATGTGTTGTTTCCTGAGGAGGAAGCAAGTTGCTTTTCTTTAAGACCACACACTCTCTTACATGCTATTTTGCCTAGAGGGAAGCTCATTAGTTGCTATAGCACCTACTTTAATTGAGATACAAGAAATTCTGCTGGAACAACCGTAATGTTGGAATGTCTCGGGTATCATCAAACAGTTACTAATAGCTGTTAAAAGGCAGATGAGATGAGCAGGGCCTCACTCCTCTGTCACAGACCACTGAACCTGAACAGGTTCCCCAAATTCTTTCAGCATGCTTTTCCCTGACTCCAAAACAGTACCTAAGGGGAAAGAGGAATGGTGGCACTTCCGCTGGGAAGCTGCTGTAAAGTTAGCACACAGCTTTCTACTCTGCTATGCACAGTTCTTCCAACTGTGATGGTGCAAAAGTGCCTTCTAAGAGAACCAATCAAACCAAAAGAGATGCCACTCTGTGACAGGCTAAAGAGGAGTACAAGAAAGACTAAGGAAGACTGAAGAAAGCCAAATCCTCTTCCATGGGACATTCCTGGCCCATTGGGCTGATGATGCTGGAGAGTTCCTGCAGCCTTTGTGAAGGATTCATCTCACATCAAGCTGCCAACTGGGAACAGTCCATATGCAATGCAAAGCCACACCAGTGCTCTCCACCAAAGGGGGAGATCGCTGCCCAGCCACAGTGACTCTTCCCTCCCTTAAGCCCAACTCCCTGTCAGAGGTCAGGCTTCTGGAAACATTTACAAGGCTGCCACAGTCTTGTTAACTCTTTAAGAGGTGCAGCACCTATGGCTTTTGAAACATTTAAAGTAACATCAGAGAGAACAGACAGGAACAACGCAGCTTAGTGAGGTAAAAGCACAGCCAGTCCCTGAATTCCATCACTCTTCATATTAATTTTAAATTGACAAAACGCTTTGCTGACTTAGAAAATTCAGTGATGATTCCTTCATTATGTTGAGAGAACTAATCAAAGCCATGTGGATGGAGAATTCTCACACGAGGTACACTACCTTTCAAATTTTAATTGCTGTTTGCAAGCTGTGATCTACCTTTCCAGCTCCTTGTGCTGTGAGAGAAAGGACTATACTAGTGGATCCTTAGCTCAACTTTTGTCCAGTCTTTCTAGCTCTCACACTACAAGGCAGAGTGTAAGCTTATATTTTCTGCTTATCTGTACTTATGTCTCCCTCTCCAACTCCTCTCCCCCAACACACATACAGAGGGGAGTGCAAATGGGGCAAGAATTAGTCCCTTGATTCAGAAAAATTCTGAGTAGTTCAAGACAAAAGAAAAGCAACAGACAGAGCACTATGAAATCTAAGGAAACAAAGAGGATTAAAATGAAGAAGGCCTGGGCTCACTAAGTAAGAGTCTAAGCTCCCATATGTAATAGAAATTATATCTCAAGTATGAGAATACACAGCTCAAGCCATCCACTTTGCCATTTTGAAAAATTAAGGACCTAACAATCCTGCCACAGTAAAGTTTGCCTCTTGCAAATGTTCAGCTAGGTAATAATAACATAGCTTCAGTGGCTGCCCATATTTCTGTAAGAGGAACATCATTCTGTCTTTGCTGACTTTATCAGTAGTAAATACAGTGCAAAGCCTCAAAGAGATAACAGGCCTTTTACCAACAGTAAGTGCAAGACTCTTTCTTGTAAAAGCCATTTCCTTCACCAAGCCCTTCAGACTTGAGGTGTGAAAGGCCTGGAAACTGCTCTGGCCACTTCCACTGTTTCTATTTCAGCTATCCACAGAGAAGTAATTAAAATGTTGTGGTGTGGTCCACATCTTACCATTGAAAATCTCAATGTTCTCACGTGGCAATATTTATTCCGCATTCAGAAATATTTTTGAAGTGCCAGAACCAAAATATTTTACTGCACTCACTGCTCTTACACATGCTCTTCTATCTAAGTAGAGGACACAAAAGTGAAATTATTTCTGCATGGCAGCAGTTGGGACAGAAAGCATCATGGAGTCCAACAAATGTTTCAAGATTCTGGCTCACTTTCACAGAGTAAATAAGACTTTGCTACTTTCCATCCTCACTGCAGTCAGCAGAACAAGATTCATATCAGAACAAATACCCCTTTGCAAGCCCTGCAATATAGACAGATGTTCTGCTTTTACTTTGCTGTGGGGATGCTAACCTCCCACAGATGAGTCTGGTGGACAGACAGGAGAAAGGATATGGTAAGCTGTCACAGCCAGATTCATTTAATCTCATTTATAATTCGATTGTTCTTCCTTTTCTCCACCTCTCACTGCTTTTTCTGAAATTAAAAAGCACCCACACGGCACACAACCCATGGAAGTAAACTGCAGAAATAAAAAACGTGTATGAAAGATGAAATATTTGCATACTTTTGCACATACTATGAAATATATCCTGTGTTCTTGCAATTTCATTTTTTGCAAAAAAAAGTGGCACAGGAATGGTCATGGGATACAGAAAAGCATACACTGCTTTCACCTCCACTATCTGCATTGCTTACCTTCATTAACTGCGTGAGGCTTAATAACGCAACAAGTACAGTTTGTGAATTTTGCACTGTTGACTGGTCCACGACCTCCACTGGAGGGAAAGAACAACTCCAGCTCCTGAAAACAACAGTAATTTAACACATTTTAGTTTTATCTAGCTACATACATCAATACATAAACTTTTACCATAAGTATCCAGTCACAGAAAATAAACCTTAATTATGGATTTTTGTGCTAAACACTTTTCCCCTGCAATATTCTCTCAAACGTATCTTTCCCTCTCTGGCAACATTACTACAATCATAAAACCACAGTTTGAATATTTCTTGCAATTTTTTCCTTTCCACTTCTACAATGCAATCTATTTCCATTCAGAGCACTCAAAATGCTGCTGCCACAATTATTTGGCAGAGGTGTTCCCAGTTTTCTGAATTCTCTTTCCTCAGCATCTTTCCCAAATCCAATCCCAGATAGACACATCATTGCTTCCCTTTTTTCACACCATTTTTTCTTCCACATGAGCAAAAATGCAATGAGCATCCAGTTTTTCTATATACAAAACTGACCTCCATCCCACCATCCCACCTGCTTACAACTATTTTTTCAATTGTTTTAAACAACTAAACTTCATCTAAAATTGTTGACTCCCTTCTCATGACTTACTGACCCCCCCCCTTTTTTTTTTTAATCTTAGTGAATGGAAGCTGATGAACTCAATTGCTCTTATTTCTGGGATGAATCAAAAGAGCCTCTTTGCCTCCAATTACTTCATTTCTTCCTGTCATTGTTATTCAAGTACCATGAAGCTTGGGTCTTAGACCATATTGGGGTAAGCCTGACATCCAAGCTTTTTTCCTCAGTGATATTTTTTTACTCTTCACTGCCAGCTTCACGCTTTTTTCCATACCATTTATTCACATAGCTTACACAATCTGCCAATAAACATTAGCCAAACGCTCGAGACACAGATTCCATTTAAGACCTATTGGTCAAATTAAGTAAGAGAATTGATGAATTTCTATTTAAGGGAAATAATAATATCCTGGAGATGCTACCACCAAATCCATCTGATTTTTTGTGTGTAACAGTAACAATGCTAAAGGCCATTTCCTGGAATTGTCTCATTTAATTTACTAGCTCAGTTCAGATGGAATAGACTTAACTATCTCTCAGTCTTTACCTCATGGCATTCTGACAATTCCTGTAATCCTGACTTGAACAATTATACAATTATAACTAATGGGTCTTCCAACAAAAGGGAAAGTGTGTTTTGTTTTTCTCCTAGAAAATGATCTACAATTTAAGTTTGCGTATCTGAGGCAAAAGGGTTAGTTTCTTACATCCGTCTTCTGATGACATGCTGCATGATACAAAGACCTTGTCCCACTCTGTTAACCAATGTTTGCTCTAAAAGTAGCAGCCAGGAAAAGGCAGCAAAATATTTAAAACATTTAACACTTTCTTTTGCCTCTTAAAAGCCAGAAGAGTAAAGTAAATATATAATGCTGAAGGACTAGGATAATGAAATGCCAAACAAAAGCAAGTGGTGCCTTAAAAAGAAAATATTTTTAATTTATGCCTAATATAAACAAATCCCCAAATTTGGCCTGCAGAAAGAGACACCGCCTTACAGTACAATAGAGGCCTACTCTCACTCACCATTTAGCCCCAAAAGAGAACAATGCAGTCTTCTACTCTAACTGTTTAGTTCACAATACATTCACTAGAGGTTGGCTGGGACTTCAGTTTTCTTGCAGAAGTTTGTTTAGGCCCCTCTATCTTATATTTCTTTCTTTTCAGGAAAGCCTCTGCAAGCTGCAGCCAGCTAGTTTCCATGGCAGCTGCAATACAACCATGTAATACTGGACCTACCAAATTAAAATAGGCACAGGACTGCTAAATTCAAAATTTGAGTGGACTTATCAGAGATTGGTATCAGTAACACCACAAAGATGCACACACCTGCAAAAGTTCAGCAATATATTAGTTTCCGTCAAAAAATACCGTTGATGAGTAAGGCCTTCAAACTGCATTTTAAAAATAATGAAATGCAAGAACAACACGCTTAAGACAAAACACTTAATTAAATTTCTAATCAAATCTCATGCTAAAAGATGCTTTCTCCTACATTCTCCGTTCAAAAGCTGGCATAGCTGTCGTGGCAGTACACAGGAACAAAGAGAAACATTTCCTTTTGTACATGAAGGCATCTGGCTATTTATTCTGAACTACAAAGACTTTTGTGACTAAAAAAAGTCACTTCACCAGAGATCAATTTCATCCAAACTTTTTCCAAATACATACCATCTCCCCCAAACTTGCCATCAGAAAAAGTACTTCAGGTCCAGAATGTGATTTCTTGTCAAAACCAGGGACAAAGAGGCCCTGCAGGCCAGGCTGGTCTAGAGCTAAGGTACCATGGTGCAATACCAAATAACTGTTAGGTAAACTTTGTTCTAGCCATTGCTTATCAGCGTATCTACCCCACATCAATGCACATGAATAGGCACACAAGTTTTGTAGAAACGCTGGTAATACCTATCACCCAGCCCCAGGGCTTTTTCTTAACACTAACAAAAGACACAGACTGCAAAGCAAAAGAGAACCAAATTCGTCGATGCCAGGCCCACTGTATTACCTTTCAAAACACAAAACAATACAAAATGGCCTGTCTTCATAAATACACATTATGAACAATAACAGCAGAGAAAAGTGGGCTGCAGGCAGAAGACTAGTGAGGACTGTGGAGGAGAGCAAGTAAGTGAAACGCAGAAGATGTTAAGAATGACCAGGCATGCTCTCCTGATCAAAGTGCCCAAGACTTCCCGTTGTGACAGACATAAACATGATTTCTCTTTCCAGACAGTTTATTTTTCCGTGCTAAGAAGGAGCCACGAAGAATACCTAAACTAATTCTGAACTCAAATGGGAAAAAAAAAAAGAGGAATTCCTGACCCAGCTGTGTTACTAAATAATGTTAGTAAGAAAACTAGTTAATAAACCCAGTCAAGAACTTACTTGTGCAGCTGAAGCAACTGAATCTGGGCCATGAGCTGCATTTCTTATGCCATCATGTCCGAAGTTTGCTCTGATGCTGTCTGGTTCATCAGTTCTAGCCACTGCAGAGTTTGCAGGCCCCAGTAATGTTTTCCACTTACAAACTGCATCATCTCCCAAGATTTCCATAGCAACAATGGGACCACTCGTTATAAAATGGAGAAGCTCACTGCAAAACGGAAACAGCGTATGGTGATACAGGCTACAAATTAAAGCCAACAAAAACATACTATCCAGTGGAGATGCTCAGAACTCAACTCAGCAAGGCCTTGAGCAACCTCATCTAACTTTGAAGTTGTCCCTGCTTTGGGAAGGAGGTTGGACTAGGTCATGTGCAAAGTCTCCCTTCTTATTATGGTTGTAGAAAAAGCATCAGATAACACAAACTGACTCAAGCTACTGTGTAATATGTTAGATTTCAAAATAAATTTTAAAAGATCAGTACTGGCAATGGTGAAAAAGCCCCCTGCTTGTGATTTTTCTGACAGAAATGATTCCTAAGCATATCTCTTCTGCACAAGTGACTTTCAGGACCCTTACGCCTGCCCTGTGCATGTTCCTCACTGACACAACCTCAGTGATGCTGCTAGGATGGAGTGCTTCACTTGCCTGACCTCTGTGCATGCCAAGTCAACGCTTGCCCAGCCAAAACCCAAAGCAGGAGAGGAGGGAGAATTAAGATTTGGAAAGTTTGGGAGGAAGGGGAGATTTAAACACAAATAAGTTATCACATTCTGGCATAAGCAGAAATCATCTCATTTTGGTGGGATGAATATGAGAAAGGAGATGAGATTGTCAAGAGCAGCTTGCCTCCTATCCTGACCATCTCACAAGAAAAGCAACCACCCAAAATTGGAAACCCAGATGTTCTATTCAAAAGAGAAAGATAAAAACCTCACAGCTATAATTCTGTAACTTTATAGAACATGCATAACGACAATCTTGTCTTTTCACTGTGTAGTCTGGACAGAACCAACAAAGGAGAAAGTTTATTCAATGCTTTTTGTACTATGTTTTTTAAAAAGGCTTTACACAATTATACTTGTGGACATGAATGCTTCCCCATCCATCTTTTTCCTAATGATCATTTGTGCAGATCAGTGGGCATGACAAAAGACTACTAGCTCTTTGCTAAAGCAAAAATACTAAATCTGTAAAGAGTTACATAAACATAAAGTATTTACTTTATGGGGAAGAGCTAAGAGGGAAGAGCTACTGGATACTACTAGAACTCATGTTCTCTTCTTGAGAGACTGCTTCTTCAGGATACAGTTAAATGGTTTATGCATATATATACCCAAGAAGGAAACTGATTTCCACAACACTCTCTACTATGCAGTCTAATTCTGAATATTAAATACATTTTATAAATTAAATTCTTTAATATGAAAAACATTATTTTCCAAAGTAGAGTTGTTTGTTTTTTTTTACACTATTCACCAAACTTGCATTGACTAGTGAACTTGCAAATTAAATCTGAAAGTACTCTTTACAGACAAGCAATAAAATGCTAAATATAAATGGGTTGCAGATTTTACATTTCACCAGCTTGAAGATTTTTGCTCTATTTGGTTTGTAATGATTTATAACTATTTGTTTATAAATTAGAGAAAAGTCCTGTACAGAATATGTAGCTAACAGGACTGCAGGATGGGAGACCAGGTACATCACAGAGGACAAAAGCTCATGGTTCCTTAGATAGCTACCATTAGTGTAGATAGACATCTGTGAAATGACACCACAGGCAAAACTCTTGCTTATTTATCAACATATTCAAACAAACTTAGTCTGTGCAGAAAAGGCAATTCTAAATCTTCCGCTGATCTCCAAAGTAGTCAGGCATAGCCTGGAGTCACGTCTCAGTGAAGGGCTTGGGTTTGGACCCAAAATAAATCAGTTGCTGTTGCAAAAAAGCTGGCAGATCCTTATACCCAGGCACTTCATAACAGCACTGAAATCAGATCTTTCGACAGTGCAAAACCATGTTCCACAAAAAAACACAAGGCAGAGTGGCACCCTCTTCCTGAAAGAGGTAGACTACAAAATGCAGAGAGGGAAAAGAAAGGTGGTTGTTGAAAATGTCTGGGACACAAGTGTCAGTCTGTTCAGCTACAGAAAGACTAAGGTTTGTTAGGAAAAGCAGTCCAGCATCACCAAAGTTTGACATTTTGCCCAAGAGTAGCAGCACAGTAAACAACTGCCTCATGCACCACCCTTTCAGTTACCTGTGATTTGGGATACTTGCTACAAATCAGTTCTCATAGGTGTTTCCCCACAATTCTCATTACCTGCAAGCTCTACCCTGATCCTGAAGATGCTCCTTCTTTTGGCTTTGAAGTTTTGCCCTGCTTGGAACATTTTCTTTTCAGAGAGACTAAAGACAGTCTCCTGATATCATCAGGCTGTAAAAGTGAGAGTTAAAACCCTGGATAGCTGGAATAAGGATCTCTCCCTGGAGGAAGATTAACAGTGTGCATACTTTGCAAAGAGCTCCACTCAACTAAAGACAAGCTCTGATGTTTCCATGGTCTTGCAGTGACAAATACAGCAAAGGAATCATGTGCATTCAATATGTATGTCAAACTGAAAATGATATACCTACTTATAAAAAGGTTTTGATTGATGGTCTACGTAGAAATCCACCGCTTCTTTTCTGGAAGAGTAAAAAGATATATATACATATATGCATGTACGTACATATAAAAACCTCTGAAAGCCACAAACTAGCATTCATCAACATGTTTCTACAGGTAATGTCTTCCCAAGATGGACAGCTTGTGGGGCATTCATGTCCAGTAACAGAAACTACTGGCTTTCATCTTTCAGCTCTGTTTCAGTGTGTAAGCTAGCTAATGAGGTCTGGCTTTAAAACAAATAATTTATCTGCTTCACTGGAATTTATTTCCTTATTGAGGCTAGTGTTTGATTACACCGGAGCACAACAGAATATTGCATAATCTTGTTTCTATTCAGTATCCACAAAAATTACAAATAACATAGGCAGCACAATGTCCTCCATATTATAAAATGCTTTCTCCTATACTTTGCCACTCGAAAACTCAATTTGGTCTTGCACTTCTCCCTGGGGAAAACACCAGTTACTACACACGGCAGTCTCCCATAGCAAGGGGTTTCCGTAATGAGGGCTCCTCACGTTGTCAGGTAAATAAAGGCCAGCAAGCATAGACAGTATGTTTGTGCTCCAGCTGCTTAGTCTCAGCACCTGAGCACCCAGATAGCACAGCACATGCTGCTGCAGGCTAAATGCCAGAATATTCATCACTCAGACCGGGTGGTGGCCCTCTCCAAGCTCGGCATTGTCACAGCCTTGCTGCTAGCAGCGCTGCACTCACCTAGCAGGACTATGCAAGTTTCAGGGACCGTAGGGCAGACCCACTTTCCATCCACCAGCGGGCGTACCATTCTCTGGCTTTGCACCTTACACCTGCTGCAGCTAGCCAGCCCACTCTCCTCCCTGCTTTTTCCCCAGCTGCTTCCCATGTTTAACTCTTGCTACATCCACTGCTTTCTCTGCATGGCAACAGCTAGAAGAATCCACAAGGGTTTTCAAGTCTAGTCCTGTTATTTTGCAACAGCAACTTCAAAATTTCGGAAGCACAGGATTGGTCTTGGCTTGCTCCAAGTGTGTACTATCCTGGCGTGTACCATGTTCTGAAGTTGAAATTTGTGGAGAAGGACAAGCTCTGCAGGTGGACTGGCAGCTGAAAGCAAGCAATATTGACCACCCTTCGTCTGGGTACAAATCTCATAATCAAAGCAGAGATGCAGAGAGACTGAAAGATTCCCATCTTGAAAATCGTTTTTACCTACAGAAACAGTCTTCTGAAATTTTCTGGTCTTCATGATTTTGCTCACTTTGAGCAGACCCCTTTACTGAAAGAAATGACCTGCATGTATTCCAAATAACAGACTCAAAGTCTGAACAAAGTCACGATACTGTCACCTGCAGTGCAACTTTTCACATCTTTCTCCATTTGCAGTCCAGACTTAAGCCTGATACTACCAGAGGAAAGAAAAAACCTAAAGAAGAATCTAAAAATAATTCAATTTTCTTAACAGTCACGAAGATTTGAACAGCCTCAACTTTTTTTTTTCTTTTTACTTTTTTTTTAAACTAAATGACTGCCTGCACATTGGAAGTGAATAGTTTCACTTCCATGTTAGTATGGGCCATACAAAATTCAAAAGATCTTCATTGACTACACAGATAACATGCTTTCCTTCCATTTCATAACTCAGGTAGTGACATTGTTCAAAAATGACGCTAGTCACAGGAATTCATGCAATCTCAAGCTTCAAACATATACTCTGAAAATTAGTCTACAGTTTTTGCTTCCAATTCATTATTTCATCAGAATATCCTCTTCTGAAACTAATTCAACAAATAACTTTGGAAAGCAAATGGGAAAAAGTATGCAGTACTCAGTATTATAATTTCTGAATATGAAGAAATATTTGAGGTATGTTTTTCTGAAATAAACTGAGCTCTACTACTTAGTTAAGTATTCCTATTGCAAGAAATACAAAATTGCAATTGTGCTGTATAACATAGCTCCTTTTTCATTTCATCTCACTCATTATTTCTCTGCTTATAAAGAAAACAGTGTTCATGTGGGAATAACAGACTCAGCAGAGTCAACTGAGACATGATTAACTTAGGTGACTAGAGAGCTGACCTATCAAAGCAGGTGCCTGCCCTCACTTTTATATCTTGGCTACAATTTTTACAGAAGGCATGAATCAAGTTAACAGGGATTGCCAGATAAATGTCAGTAATAATTTCTTTACAGAGAGCAATAGATGATGACGGTTTGAACAAGCATGACAGATCTTCTCAGGGGGAGAAGACTTTGGCAAAGCCATAGTTTTAAAATGGCATATTCACAAGAAACTGAGTATACGGTATGCACAGAAACCACAAACTCTCATATAGTATTTAAATATATCCAGTATTTCAGCTCAATCTTGTGCTTATTAATCATTATTTTCAATTTTATAAGACAAGCAGGGATTTTTAAAATAGGAATAGGCAATAAAAGTTTAAATCTCCAAGTTTCCATTTCCTTCAAGTCACACGACTTGGCTCAACAGTTCAAGTTCTCAGAAACTGAAATAAAGAACCACCCAACACTTCAGGATCAAATATCTCAGACTGCAGGAGAGCAAGCCAAAAAATGCTAGCTTGAAAGACATTGTGAATTGTGAATCGGTGTTACAAACCCGAACTCATGAACGGGAGTTGTTGAGGGAGGATCTGGGACCAGTATCAAACACTGTAGCAGATGAACACAGAGTCAGGAGGAGGGAGTCACATAGTTGTTTTATCAGTATTTCAAAAAGCCAAAAAGGTTTTGAGCTGGGGCAAAATTGTTCCTAACCTCACATAGAAACCACAAGAATCCATTAAAATGATATTATTTAATACAGATAGCTTTTCTTTTGAGAAAGATGTTATATATGAACAGGTTTGGCAAAGCAGCAACTGAGAAACTGTACAGTAACCTTGAGGAATTCTACTAGGGTAAATTAACCATTTGTGTTCTTTCCTCTGCAAAATGCTTTCTCATATTCCTGTGGCTGAATGAGGCAGGTGGAGAGCAGCAAAGGGTGGGGGGGAGTAGAAAGATGCATGAGTAAACTCTGTTCAACCCTGCATTGAGATCAAAAGATCACTTGCTTTGCCTGGGACTTTTAGTCATTAAAAAGCAAACAAGGTTGTGGGAGCAGAAATTAAGATGATGGATTAACTAAGAGTGAAGAAACCAACTCCTTTTAAGACAATTGCATTATAATCAGCAGTATGGTTTGTATCAGGAAGCCATGAGGTGAGCACATACAGACATGTGGGTAATAAACACTACTGAATTGCTAAAGTAATGCTAGTCACCTTGGATTCATCCAGAGACATTCTATATTTAATCACCCATACTCATTTGCACAGAACTTTGTAATACTTAGCTTAATTCTCTACATGCTTTCAGAAACCTACACATGATTATGAAACAGATGAGTCTTCCCTTTATTACTCACTGGAATGGATTTAATGTGTGGAACAACATGGGATAGCTGCAGAGAATGGCCTTAACTGCACAAATAATAGTTAGATATAATAGAGCTGACCTTAAAAATTCCTTACCTTGAAAGCATCATCATTTTGGCCTTAGTTATTGTAAATCCCGCATTAATAATGATATCTACTAACTCTCCAATCTTGGGTGTTGCATCAGGTTTAATCAAAGCCAGTGTTCTGGAAAAAAAAAAAAAAGAAAGAAGAGAGACTGCCAACACTTCTTTCCTTAAAGCTTTTAGTGTGCATGTCGAGTTTATATTCAGACAGAAAAACATCACATCAAAGAGAGAAATTCTGCCACAGTTAAGCATCCCAGCCCCAGTGTCTCATCAATTTCCACGCTGTTCTTGAATGCCTATGCAGGACATTATTCTGATAAGAATGAGCTTTGCACATTACAATTTCCGCAGCTTCCTAAGCCAAGTCAGCCCACAGTGTTCCACCAGTGATCACTATTTGCTGGCTTCTCCCCTCACTCTGAGAGCAAACAATCTGGCCACTTCTTGAAGTGGTGTGTACCTCTATTCCACAGTAACAGCTACCTTTCCTACCCCAAACTCGGAGCAACTGTTTCACAATCAACACTTGAAGTTTGCTACTTCTCTTTCAGACCTGAGGAATTCCTTGCATGCTGAAAACTTGTCTGTTTTTTGACATTCTTCCCACAGAATCCACATAATTTAACACCTAAATTGCTTTTTAAGTGCAATTTGTCTGAGAGATTTTATTCAGGGATTTCAGTTGCAAGGATCCAAGGAAACAACTAAAGTTGGTAACTTCACAGTCTCACAATTGGGTCTTTAACAACAGATAGAAAAGAACTGTTTCCTGGTGCACAAAAGGTATGAGGAATATTCAGTCAGAAGGAAGTATGATATATTTATCAAATTTCTGAAGCACATCTCTCTCCTGCTGTAAGGGTAGATACTTTCTCTGTGCTCCCCACTCCCTGCTCTGAGTTAGAACACAACTCATCTGTTTCCTTCTCTCTCCTTAACCTTGCTCAGCTCCCTATGTAAATCATTACATACATAAAAAGCTGTTAAACTTCTCTCTCTAAAAATATTACTTAAACATGTGCCTCTTCCATAAAACTCAAAGTGAAATGATTGTTTTATTATTACTTTTTAAACATTTGGAGGTCCCAGTGAGAAGAGGATCAAATTGTGCTTAGTACAGTAGAACAGTACGTACACTTCATGGTATTATACAGTTGGAATGTCAAATGGCTGACACTGTTAACAGACACAATAAAAGGTTAGGAAAGAAGGTATTACATCTCTTTTACTGACTGACAGCTATATTCTAAGGGAGACCAATCCTAAAATCTCTACGCTCTCCCCCACATCTTTGTTTCCAAGTACATCCTGTCTTCTCAATAATTATCTTTTTATACTGTACATCCCCAAGGCTAGGACTGTTTTATTAGCGTGCTTTGCATTGGACCAAGTACACCATAAGCACTAAACATATTATTAATCAAAAATAACACGCACAAAAAGAAGGTCTGTAAAATGGCATTTTCTATTTGCATTCATCTTGTGGTGAGTCAGCTTCAAATGTGCTCAGCTTACAAATCAACAGATGATTTATTCAGCCCCGTATCTCTGAGACTCCACGTCTCCAACAATCCTGAAGAGCTCTTTCCATCTTTTACACTGTTTCCAATAACGAAGGCTACCCAAGATAGATTTTTTATTGCAGTACTTCCATAAATGAAAGGTAAATAACTGTAAATTTCTCATTTTATTTACCAGCATAGCACAGAAACCTTAAGGTTTGCAGCAACATATTCTAGTGAGAGCAAATATGCTGAGGCTACAGGAGACGGATGAACTTTCACTACATTTACTTTGAACCTCAAGTGACACGAGATTGTCAGATGCTTTGGGAATAGACAGACTATCTATTCTACAGCAAATGTAAAGGAAGGGAGATGTCAGGGCAAGAAATTTTCCGGAAAGAGGGAAATTTGAATGCATGTAACGTTTCATCTGAAAGCAAGGGGGAGGCATAGATGACCTCCACAGCTCAGAAACCAACACAGATTTCCTCAAGCATCGGAAAACTAATTTACACAGATCAGCATAAGGCCCAGATCTGTTGGGAAAAATAACCCAAAAGGCTTGTGGACTAAGGGTGCAGGCAGTTACCAGAAATTGCATTAGAGTAGTCAGCTGACCCTATGTTTCAGTCCATCACAGCGTCAACCAAAACTGGTTTAGCCTTGTCTTCAGACCAGGAAAGGCTGACCTCTGGCCACTGCACAGGAAAGTGTACCAGCATAATTCATATGGCCCACAGACCGCTCAACACCTTTCCCAAGGATATCACAGCTCCACTTCATTTTGCGACACTATTTATCATATGACAGGATGTGCCATGTGAACCAAGGCACATGAGGGGGAGCAGTTGCGTGCTAGACTGATGTGTGCACACAGTCACACAAGGCATGACATGCACCCTGCCATAAGAGGCTCTCAACTTTCTCGTTTACCATGAACACCAAGGATCAAATCACTGGAATAAGATCTCTAGTGCACTTTGCATTTCCTTGAGGAACTTTTTTTAAATCTATGTTATTACACAGGCTGTTCAGCACAGACTGCTAATACTAGAAATAAACTGACCCTTACTTTTCTAATTTCAAGCTTTCCAGTAAAATTGTAATTCCTTGCAATATGTAATGAAGCATTACATTATCAAGTAATTTCCCTAGAAGACTAATAAATACTGCACTGAGCAACTCTTATATTATCTTTTCTCTAGCATTGGTGTATAAGCTGTAACATTTCAGTATGAGCTTTTCAGAGACACACGGGGTAAGAAAAAGCATAATTCAAGATGCTGAAGACTGTTTCTGAAATTGAATTTTGATTCATGTGCCCTATTTTTAGTTTTAATTAGCAATATGTTTTTGTGGTTTGACGTGATGCAGTCTGCAAAGTACTTTATGAAACAGTTTTATGCCTAGGAACAAAGGAGAAAGAATTAAGCATGTTTACTTACATTTTCAGAAGGACTTTATGACAGTACTCCAGGGAGTACTGAAAAAACAGAAGATGGGAACTGATCAAAGGAATGGTGCACAACCCATGATGTGGCTATGCTTGTGAGATCTACTTATTCCTCATCATAGGACTGTTACACGTACAGTAGCTTATGTCTTGTAGGGGATGAACCACTAATTATGTCAATAACTGGAAGCATATTAATAGCATATCCGATCATAAAAGAATTTGAGTATTTTGGTTGAGACACAAGCTTTCTCATACAATTTTCAAAAACGCAGGTATTAACTGACTCTGAGTATAGTCTGCTTAGAAAGGACACACTAGTCAGACAAATTTTTACTTCAGGTTACAACCACCTGGGATCACAACCGGAGGACCACAGAAACAGAAATCACTTTTTACACCAGTGTTTCCTTATACAGTACATTCTAAGTAAGCATGTGCTTACTTACATGGTTTGTGATCCTTTCCTTACAGTGCACTGGGATGGGAGTGGGAAGAAAAACAATCAAATATGGCTGTTTTTAAAAATTGACCCAAGACAGAAGAAAAATAAGTGTAATGATTTGAAACTACATTGAATTGTCATTGAACTGTCATTGAATTGTCATTAGCATAAATCAAGAAAGGGCCTGTGTAATAACTGGTCTCTTAATACATCTGTTTTGTGCCTCACGTACCTAGAGTCACATTTGCTTGCTTTTCTGACAAAAAAGAAGGCCCCTAATTCAACAATCATCTTTTTTTTTTTTTTTTAAATGTATATTTCTCAGTCTTCCTTATAGGCCTTTTCTGACCCTGCCTCCATGCATATTCAGTGACCAAAGACTGTACCTCCAAAGTCGAAATAAAGTACAGGTAGTCTTGTACAGCACAGAGGCAAGAAAAGACAGGGGAATGTTTCTCCTCATACGACATCCACAAAATTATTAGTAGAATTCCAACTACAAATTATCTTTAGGAATTATTATGTACTGCATTAACCTTACTGTATCTATTTAACTAATAGCTCTAATAGCTGCTGTAAAGGCTGCTAGGGCCAGGCCAAAAAGACAAACACCCCATATGCAACCATTTTGCCCAAGGGCTCCTTCACTGTGACCCTGTTTACCCAGTGAAAGCTAGCTTCTGTGAAGAAAGCAGATTTTGAGGATCCCTTGCCTGTTTAAAACGCCTTTCACTGTGTTCCCCTAGGCCATTCTGAATATGTAACACCACTTGCATATTTATGTTATCTTTCAGTCGACATTCCTAAAATGTTTTCCAAACAGCTGACATGTCATAAATTCCCTCCTTCCTTTTGTAGAGCAGTATAAAACCTCACCCACTCTCCCAGGACCACCTCACTGACACAACTCTGGTGTTGCTGACTATGCAGCATTGCTGTATACACATATAGCTTCCCTGATGAGAAGAACATGCCATTTTATCACAAGCTACCTTTTCTTGGTATAACTGCATCAGCACCACGGCTTATGCTAGTTTAGGCAGAGCAGAAAGTACGCAGCTATAAAAAGTTACATTGATATAAAAACCATAAACAACACAGATGCAATCTACCCAAGGCTCCAATGAGGCACACTGTGAGCAGTAACACATACAGAAGCCCTCCTTTGCTATTCTCTACCTGCTTTGCTACCCTTCCATGACTCCCAACTCCAGGTTGAAGAAAAAGTACCTGAAAAACTCCCTCTGGAAACTTATTATGGCAGTCATTCCCAAGGCAATGTTGTTGTGAGGTTAAGACTAAGAAGAGTGTTAAAACTTGCAGCTCTTCCTGCGTGCCCAGTTATTTACACCTCTTCAAAAAGAGCTCAAAATAAGCCCACATAGTTGGAGGAAACAAGCAACTAGCTGAATAGGGCTCCCTGGAACATCGTACCTAAGAAAATATCCTGTACTCTTTTCAAAAAAAAGCTGGAGCAAAATATATAAATTATAAAAAAATTCTAATTTGCAAATTCAGAAATTACCTGCAGTGCAATCAAATCAGATTTAAATTCCTTGTAAAGTAATCTTGTTGTTATTTTATTAAGTCTCTCATGATATTTTTATTCTTGGATGGGCTTTTAATGTCCTTCCCAAAGCAAGTCTTTCAAACGAAAAGAGACAATGAGTCTTACCTTTACCCATTATAAATGAAATTTGTCTTAACAAACAAGCCTGAAGATTTTATTGACATTCCCACTCTACTCTTCCCATCCTCATGACGCATTTCAGGAAATGCTGAAAACATTCTCAGGAAAAAAAAAAAAAGAACAAAAAAACAACACAACAACAAACAAAACACATCCATGGTGGGAAAAGCAATGGAGAATGGGAATGGGACTCTCTCACTCCTGTTCTTACTGTTTTCAGTTATTACTGAAAAATGTTATACATTAACACAGAGCAGATCTGTTTGGTAAGGTGCTAGGTTTGTGCACAGACTCCAGAGACGGGTGATAGTTTTGCAAGATTCAGGACTTCCAAGCGCAGCACGCATCATGGTTACCACACCAATACTGCCCCAAGAGAATCCGCAAATCACAATACTGTTGCTGCCTGCCCTGAGGGGAGTAACAAAGCTGAACTGGAGCCCGTGTTTTCCTCCTCAGCCTCTTCTCTTTTGAGAGACCTGGAGAAGGCAGCACTTGACACCATGGATAAGCTGGCCTTGAAGATTTATCACGTGGGAGGGACAATCATGGGTTTGCCTACAAGCAGGGAACACTTTGCTTCCCTCCAGCCATCAGTATGCCAGATCACTTCAAACTGCATGCAAACCTGCGAGTAATTCATCTTCTCGCCACAATAAAGAAATCTTATATCATTTCCAGCAAAGAACAACTACTCTGAATCCCCAGCTACAAAGGAAGATTTCAAAACCCATGTTTTCGTACCTCTCTTTGCGGCTCCCCAGCTTGCGTGCTGTATATTGATCTCCATAATCCACCAAGGAAAGATGACGAGAAAAAACTGTAATTTTATTGCCCACAAATAAATCCTCGAGGTGTAAGCTCTCATACTTGGTGCGCTTCAGAAAGGTGCGATGGTTCTTCACATCATACTGCAGAGAAAAGAAGATTAAGATTTATCATAGCAAGAGATCTAAGCTGTAGGCAAACTCAACATAATTTTTACTCTACTTTCAGAAATTTCCATGGTACAGTGAGATTGAATCTGATCACTAAATTGATTTAATTCCTAACCATGTGAACTTGCATGCGTACTGTGAATGCCTAGAAGATTAAAACCCGATTAAAAATTTGTTCCATTTAAACAGTCTCAGGGTGACAGCTGTCTTTGCATTTTTTATTTTACCATTTGCTTGTGCTAATTCAAACTGTGATAAATGGTTCACGTGCCTATGGATATCTCTGCCCAGTCTCACTGAGAATTTCCCCCTAGCAGATCTGTGCCGTTTCACAGGCCAACGGCTCACACCAGTAATGACCATGATGCACACTGTCTGTGGCAAGTCTCCTCTTCAGGGCATTGTTCCAGTGATACTACGCTTTATTTGACTGCATAAGACTCTGAATTAGGGATGGATGGATGGCTGCAGCACTAGGTTGAGAAGTTCTCACTGCCTAGAGCTGCAAGCTCAAATGCCTGTCAAGACAATTCAGCTTTGTATCATCTTTCTCAGCAAGTAGCAAGACGGTAATGTGCAGTTTTCTGGGTGGGCTGGCAAAGCACAAAAGAGAACCTGATGAACACACTCTTCTCCGCTCCAAGTAAATATTACAGATCCCTTCAGTTTCTTGGAGAAATGGAATCCTATGAAAAGAAAATTTTTGTCCTCTTCAGGCTAAACTTCTCCTTTTCTGTTTTCATTTATGTGTACTGTCCTCCATTGCAATGGTATACAAACTAGAAGAGCATTACAAGAAAACTCCATTCCTGCAAGCCTTGGAGAAAAAAATAAATCAGTAAAATTACATACTCCATGTTCTGAAATGTTTGAATTAATCTCCTGTTTTAGGCTTGAGCTTGATGAATTGTGAGCTTTTCCAGAACAGCTAAAACTTTGGAGATCAGAGAATATAAATTATTTGGATGCTTCCTTCTGCTGAGGCAGAATTACAAGGAAGAATCCTTCCCTGCTGAAATATCTTCAGCCCTCTCCAATCCTACTACGTGTCCTTCAGTTACAAGCATAGGGGTAAATGAAACAATAACATACTGAAAAAAAAAATCACTTGAATTCAGCTACTTGTTTTTTCCTGTACTTGGCCAGGGATCCTATTAACTGAATTGAACATTAAAATTCTTCAGCATCTTGACTAAAAATCTGAACATTTCCTTGGCTATTTCACTAACAGTTGCTAGAAAGCCAATCTCCCCAGCTTTTTCTCCCTTCTCAAGCAGAAGATGAAGAGGGGAAAAGAAACAAGAGAGATATCTATCTGTGTTAAAGAATTCTTTAGAATGGAATTTTGGATCTGTTTAAAATACCTTTTTATAATGCAAATGATAAACTGCAACAGAACAGATGTAAGACAAATTTGATTGCTTTTTCCCCCTTCTCTCATGTACATGTGCAGGTTAATTATCCAAAATAAAGTAGTTCTCTGCTAAGCACATATTCTTTTTAAAGACTTCTCTCTTTTTAGAAAATACTCTGTAGAAAGAAAAGTTGTTCAGGCTGTAGGAATTTCCTGTGAGAGTTATTAGCTACAGAAAACTTGGACAGTTGGGCACATCTCTGTCAAGGCATCCAGTCTGATCACAACAGTTGCTTGCTGTTCTTGGACAAAAACCTGCGCTGTTTTCTAATGGCTGCAAGGCAAGCTGGAAACTTGTCACATTATTCCCTCTGCAATTTTCCTTCCCAGGAATAACCAAGATATGAAGGACTAAAAAAGAAAAGCTGACGATTTCACATAACATAAGCCTTCAACTGCTCCATTCCACCCTCAGCTGGGGTGTGTGATAAAGGAGAGCTATCACTGCAACAGTAGGAAAGGTGATCTCTCTATCAATCTCTCCCTTAAGCAGGGAGAAGCAGGCTCACATCCATTACCTCCCTTCTCCTAAAGCATGTTAGAGGTAAGGGTGGGCAGCCATCATCTCTTGGGAAGACACCAAAAGATGCAGAAGAATTTGGCAGTAATGAAGAAAGAATCACCGATTTTCAGAGAAACTGAAAAAAAAAAGATCCAGAAGGCAATCCTAAATTTATTCACTGTCCACAAACTCACCCCAAAACTGATTTTAAGAAATCCTTTCTATAGAGGTGTTACAAGCATTTTTGCTTTTTTAATGGTTGTCTTGATCATACACAGTCCGTGTAGACTCATGACTGTGAACACACAGCACTATCTTAAAATGGGAGCACAGCAGCAAAATGCTAGTCTACCAAGTCATAAAATGTTTGATGCAGAAGGTGTTAAGACAGCTCAAGAACACCTTGAAAGCTCTTGGTTTTGAGACATCCAGGTGAAATGAACAACAATTTTGTCAGCCTACACATGGTTGTGTAGGAAGATTATTACGGCTCCTGACTGATTAGCTAAACTGTCTCTGGAAAAAAAAAATCCTCACATTTTGACAGCTGTGCACACAGACATCATACAAATAACTAACTTAAAAGGGACAACATCATGGTAGAGTTTGTTTAAAGAGACTATCAGTAAAAAGTGCAAAGTGCATCCCCTCACACTGATGGGTACCATGGTTTCAGTAAGCAATTGTTTGGGTAAGAAAAGGCACATTTTGCTAGTTTTCTTATTTCTGATCTCTGCATTTGATACTTACAGCAGGAAAACTAAAATTTCATAATGAAATTAAGAAGTGTGAATATCCAAACCTAGTCTACTCCCAGACCTTCAGTTCTCCATTAAAAATTAGAAAAGACTAGTCAAAACCATTCACCCATTCCTAAAGGGGAGGACAAAGAATTGGCTGTTTCACTAGGATTATCTGTACTATCCATACTTCATTTCTATATATGTGCCTGCTTCTGCAACATGCTTGTTTTAACCTATTAATAAACAGAGGGGAGTAGTTGTATGAACCATAAGTCAAAAAGCACCACTGATGGAAAAATTTGGATCCCACTGTCTGAAACATCCTTCCTTGCTTTAAAACCAAATTAAGAGTAGTTTACCATTTCCTCTACTTTGATAATTTTTTTTTTTTTACACTTTACTCTTAAGAGACTTCTGGAATTTCAGTTGAAGCTTATTTCCCTGCTTGGAATTAGCTTCAATTTGTGTTTCTCATGCAGTAGGTTAGCACTGATCAGTTCCAATACTAAAACCCAAGTAGAGATTGAATGAAAACAGATTTGTGAAAATGAATCTCTCCATGCCAAAATAAGATTTAAGATAAAAATCATTAACATGGAAGCTTTTCCACATGCTCCACTGTGACCTAGTATTTTTGCTTTTTGTTTAGTTTTAGAAACAGAGCAAGGTACATCTTAAATTACATTTTCATTACCTGGAAAATTAATTGGCACAGGTAGTGGCCTTCCATTTTTCAAACTGTTTAACTGGACGTTGTACTTATAATAACAGGATTTTTTCTTTTATTCTTACCATTTCAACTGATCCATCCTTTGGATAATAGAGAAGCTCATAACGCCGAAAGAGTGAAGCATTTGGGTCATACCATTCAGCAGTGAAAGCATATCTATCATCTTGACTCTGAAACAAAAAAGGAAGGGCTATCAGAGCAACCATACATGTTTTTAAATATACAAATAGTAATAACAGTAATAGTAATAGTAATAATAATAATAAATAATAAACTTCCTTGCTATCAGAAAAGTCAAAAAAATCATTAGTAAATGCACAGCCTGCACATCTTCATCTGCTTAACACAGCTGGTGACATCTTTTCACTTGTCAGCTCTCATCTTTTAAGTATGATAAAAACAATATGGCACTTTTCCAGGCAATCTCAAATCTTATTCTGATTTCATCACCCATTAAATCTGAATTATTGTAGCAGTTCTTGTTAGACTTCTTAATTTTGCAAAATTGAGCCAGGTATCTGACTTACTTTGGTATGTTAAAAAAGGGTGTTTGCTCACAATGAAAATACTGAATTTTAACATGTTTCCCACACGAGTTACAGCAAAACACTTTCTTCTTCCTGACCAGTGATATCTGAACTTCTGTTAATGCTGAGATAAACATATTTGAGCAAAGGACATTAGTTCAATTCACTACTTAACTGCCTGAAATTTACATAAAGCACAAGCAAACTGATCTCATTTACACCTCATTTTCTGCCATTACGGAGTGTGACTTGAAAGGTAGACTGCAATAATTATGAAACTGTAGATACATGCTTAGCTTGTCTCCACTCATCCTTCAGGGAAGCAAGCACAAAGGCGATGCAGTGCATGTGGACGTGCAGCTCCAGCACCTCTTAGTGGTGTGTGTTTGGTAGCTGTTGGTCCTACAATACCAGTTATTTGATAGCTGCTAGATGGAGCTCTACGTTTTTATTTTCCATAGCCTTGCTAAATCTGATGGCTACTCCTGAGGGCAAGCGTGGTCTCATCACAGGCTTCCACTCTTTAGAAGTACCTGTACTCTCTTATTTTAAACATTTAGGTACAACTGGGACTTGAAGTTGCAGCCAAGTAGGCTTTTTTTGTCCTTCAGATATTAGAAAACAGCAGTATTTCAGTTGTTTCAAAGACAGCCCACTAAGCAACCAGACAGAAGGAGTTCCCACGGGCTTCAATGACTGCTCCGGAACATCAGAAGGTAAAGAATCGTAATCACTTTTGTGGTGAGTGGAAGCCTACAGACATTAAGCCAAACAAATCCGTGATCTTCCTTTTGTTGTCAGTGCAGCTTTTCTTTCAACATCTTCAGCTTAAAACTGACATAAGAGCTTTTGCAGGTTAAAGACTTAACAGAAGCACCGATGGGTAAGAATGAGATAAAAAAGAACAATTTCAGAATTTCACAGTGCGACGAATACATATGCCTGGTCAGTTAAAGGCGTTGAGGCAAGTTCCCCACCCTACTGTCAGCCCTTTAGGTGCCCTCCACTGCAAAATAAAGACATGATTGTAACACAGGGAGACTTGCACAGTGGGAGCAGCACAGTCTTATCTCTACACTACACACTACAGCCTTTGACATTACTTAAACGTATGGTTTAGGTGCAGCATCCTGCACAAAAACTCCCTGAGGACTTAGCCTAGTTTCAGGCCCTTATATACGCTAGTCATGCTCATGTCTTCACTGCTACCACTGTCGTTCTAGACATACGTAAGCCAGAACAAACACCTTCCTACGTGAAAACTCACACCTTAGTTTTTCCATATAGGCATGTCACTGGCAATGAACAACAAGGAGGGCTGACAGATTATAATAAATGACAAATTTCGCCCTTGATCTTAAATACACTCCTACTGCTGGAAGACGAGACAAAGCATTTGACTGATGTATTTGACCACCATCTGATCAAGGATGCATGTTACACAGAACCACTTTGAAGCAGCTGTCTACCACAGAGGTTGTCTGAAAAGAAATGCTGTCCTTGTTCCTCAAGTACTACCTCCAGACGAGGATTAGTGACATATGAAATAAATGAAGATGCACTCCTCGTAACACCAAGACAGATACAATTGTATTTACGTTACCAATTTTATATTATAGCATCACTTTCAAACATGTTTGCTAGGTAGCAGTTGACAGAGAAGCTACTAATTTTCATTTATGTAAAACTTCGGAAACATCCAAATATTTACTTGTCTCAGGCAAGTAACATGTTTACATGACCAAGCAAAGGAAACGCCTTTAGATTTTTCATTTAGTCACCAGTATCTTCGCATTTACAGTGAAGAACTGCATTGTGTCTTGTCTGTTGAGGAATTGGCCTGCTTTTTTTTTTTTTTCTTTTAACATATCCTTGGTTTTAAGATGCATTCAAAATTCATTTTCTGAGATCTTACTCAATGTCTGAGCTATTCACATTTGCTATTTAGCACGCTCTGCTGGCCACTGCTTTTTATTTAGCTGAATGGCCAAAATGACCACTCTGTATTATCTTCTTTCAGGATGGCAAGCAAACCCAAGGTAATAAAGGCTACTTAGGCTTGGAAAGCACTGCTGAGCTAACCCCCAAATGCCCAGTAATGGAATCAGTTAGCAGGAAAATTGGAACTGGTTATTATTTTATACCTGGAAAACACACAGAGCTAACAGTTTTCTAAAATGATCAAAATTAAATCTGTAAAGCTGGGCCATAACTAGAATTTTCTCTGCTTTATAGACATAAAAATACCACAATAAGTCATTTTTAAATGCAGAGAACAGTATCAGAAGAAAGCTTACAAGCTTAAGGAAAACATTAGAAAAATAACTGGAAACAGATTACATTTGTGATCAGGTAGATTGTTCCATACCTCAATGTGAAGAAATTCAATATTAAAAGCAACCTGCGGACTCTGCCAAGCAAGTACAATGTAAAACACAAGAGGACTGCAATTTTACTATTGCAGATTCATACAGATAGCCTTAGAACTGACAGAATGCAATCCAGAATGCAATCACAAAATGGAATAATGCAAACATATTCAGATGAGCCTTTCCCAGGCATCACTGTAAAACTGACACTCCAACTCATCAAAAACATCAACCGATTTCAAATCATATGTTTTAAAAATTGACTACATACTAAGCTCTTAATAAATCTTTTTAAATGAGAAGTGAGACTTTTGTTTTGTTACTTAATGCAAAGACAAATAACAAACACAAACATCTGTCCACTTCCCATCACATACAGTAAGGACTGCAATAGAATATAAAGCTTTCACAACCCTGAAATTATCTTTTACAAATATTTACTTTCATCTTCCATTAAAGTGCACAATCACCATAACTGCTATGGCAGACAACTTTCCTACACACTCTTCCACGAGCGTGTCCCAGGCTGCCACGTGGAAAGGAGTCTCAAAGAGGGGAAGGTACTATGGGAAACATGCTGTGGCTGCTCCTTGCCTTCTGCTCCTCCTCCTAAGAAAGGCAACTCACAGAGAAAACACATGTCCAGAACGGGGTGATCAGAGACCAGCCGGGATCTGCCAGGTGGCGTCGTGCTCAGTGCACCACCCCGCTCTGGACCAACACCACATCCTTCACAGCCCTCAACCGAAGAGGGGAAATGGCTGACACGGTTAGGGACCAGTGAAATCGTGTCACCGTGAACAGCTCAAATAGTAACAAATCAAGTCAAACTATGAATACCTTATAACTCAAAAAATTCTCCCTTTAAAACATTAGTTTCCATTCCTTTCTGTATCTGCACCCTCATCACAATTACACACAGCCTCTTCGATCACGACCACACTATTAACCAAGCAATACCTACTGAGACAGAAATATTTTTCCTTATGCTTTCACATCAGTGGAAAAATTACCAGCATTAGAAAACCCAGCAGTGACTGTCTGCTTTATATTCACATACTGATCGTTTCAGAGTTGCTGTCTTTAGTTCAGTTTTTGCAGCCCTTTCTACGTTAAAATCCAGGGCCACTGAAATCAGTGATCTCAGTTCACCTACTGCGAAGACAAAAAGAATAATCTTTCTCTTTATTCCTTCTTTCACAAGCTGCAGGGAAAAACATTTGGATATATGTGTAGGTTTTGCTAGCTTAGGCTTTTTGTTTATACTTCTATGTGTGAATATGCAGTAGGAGTATGTATTCTATGGCTCTGTGCACATGAGAAACATTTATTGAAGTACAGCTGAATAAAAAAAAAATCAAATATTGTACTTAGTTCTGAAAGTGACGGGAGTAGCAGGCACTCTTTGCTAGCATGGGGCTAAGTTCTGGAAGCTAAATCAAAGCATTTCTGACAGAACTGTGCTCATAAAAAACTCTGCAGCAGGGAAAAACAGTTTGTCTGGAACGTGGCTGCCAAGGAAGCTCATAACCGGAAAGCAGAACGCTTGGTAAGCTGGGCAGGAAACGATCTCTTGTCCTGGAAAGCTCTCAGATTTCCAAAGGGCTTCTGTTCTGCAGTAAAACAAAAGCAGATCTTCCAAAGCTTTCATGAGAAACAACAGAGGGGTAGAACAGCAGCTCAGGGAGCAAAGTAGTTCCATGGGAAGGTGGAAGAACAATTTTATCCCTCTGGTCTGAGCTAAGCAGAACATGCAACTGGTAACATACAGTTATCCCAACTTCAAGGTGCTTCCTGACTGACACACTCTTTTACTGTTCCGGGATGAGTATCTTTGTCCTCTCCCTCTAGCTTTGACTAGAAATTTCATCCTAGAGATGAAATCCATCTCTTACAATGGAGTAAACAGGAAATCAGGGTTTTAGGCAATTTGTTTCTACTGGTCATGTGCAATTTCTGGCTCATCATAGTCTAAGAGAAGGGCAGTTGAGATGATTCCCCGTGTTAACATACAGGCAACAAATTTTTACTAGGATCTTGCCTTTCATATGACTTTATTCTTTTTCATTATAGAGATAATTCTGTCCCATCAGTGAGCCTGAAGTTAATATTTTTCTACCTGTTTGCCAAATTCATACTCTTAGCTGTAATCTCTACGATCTCCAGCTGACTAGGAACAACCACCTGTGCTTAAAACAGTTCCCAGCCTGCAATGCACCCTGACTCCTTCAGCTTATTACTCAAGAAGTTTCACATGAAACTATCAAAATATTTCTTAGAATTACAAAAGCTCTGAGGTATCTGGGAAGTGCACCTTTACATGCTGTTAGTAATCCTGCCTCTGTGGAGGCTTATATATGCTATCAGGAGCGGCAGCATGCATGAAATTTTGACACAGGCTCACGGCCCATTGCCCACATATTTATAAGTTTAGGAGTCACAAAGAACGTCGCTGTTTTAAGTGGGTAGCTTCATGTCTGCTGCTCCTTCGATTTTCCCAGTGACTCAGTGGCTCTGAAATCCGATCTGAGGGAAAACAAATCAAAAGGACCTGAATCAACTCCCACTGAAACAATAAAAAGACTGCATAAACCTCATCAGAAGCTGAATCGAAGCCAAAAAAGACCAGTCTTGATCTCCTGATTCTGTATATTGTAAAACTCTGTGCCATCCCAGGGAAAAGCTGTGCTCAAACACTGATCTTAGCGATCAAGCTATTGTATGAAAATTACTGGGAACAGGTTGGGCCAGCAGGCAAGAACAATCCTCAAACTGAATGAGTATTTCTCCTCATACAGAAAGACAACCTTCTGGAAAGAGAGTCCTGAAACTTCCTAGAATTCCGGCAACAGTTTTAGGAGAAACTTTTATTTAACAACCTGGCTGCTTCCTATGCCAGGCTGTTGGCACTCTCTGAAATATTTTGGGAGAGCAAGAATATTTTTATAAAAAATTAGATGGTATTAAAGGACAAAAATACAAATTATTTTTACAACTTTTCAGGTGAAGATATGAAGCTGACTCCAATATAAGGTAATCTACTTATACACTAACATGTACTTACATTTTTTAGAAATAAATAAATTACAAGTGTATGCAAGTTTGCTGAGCACTCTCTTTGGCAAAAGTTAGACTTTGTTGAAATGGCCAGCCCACTGGTATCTTTTTTCTCATCTTTCCTATTTTTTCTGTAGAACCTACATAGAGCTACTGCAGTATGTGTTGGTGCCATCCCCCAACAGATGCTGGCCTCGTGCTCTTCAGACAACAGGCTGAAGTGGGGGACCTGACTAGCTGCCTTCCTCAAAACCTCAGATTCTCAGAATTGGATCCAGAAGTTACTGTTGTAGATGTATGATTAATCTCTTAACAGTGGGTATCTAAGTCCTGTTATGAATTATTTGAAACAGCTCCTCAGAGCTCACAGACCATTCAATCTTCTGGACTAATCACCACTTCATATTTAACTCTACCACAAAAGGACTTCAGCAAAACTGAAAAGAAAGACAGCGATAAAATCCTAACCTGAGGAGCTGGAATCGGGGCTTGCAGCCAGATCCATCTCCGCCTCCCTCCAAAGCAGCCACTCGCAGACTCATGCTCCCCCAACAGGCCACAGGTAGAAGCACTGTCACAGCCTCACCTGCTTTCTGAAGAGCCCCAGAAATACTACTTCTATTGCTTCAAACTGTTTGCTGTTGTTAGCTTTAGTGTTCTCCCATTCTAACATTCAGACAGCTTTGCTTTATTTTCAGCTGAATGCCTTTAGGGGTATCTCCCCAGGGAACAGGACACCTAGCTTTTCAAGTAGCACCGCGTTCTCATGTATTCAGAACACCAGACAAAAGCTGTCACTTCAATGAGCTTTAAAGACGGGCTCAACCAGTGGGCTAGCAGTGCTTTTCTTTCGGGTAAGGACATCTCAGATGTGACAGTCCCCTGCGGATAAAACCATGAAGCTGAAAGAGCAAAATCAAAACCATTTAAAACAATTAGAGTCTCTACAAAAATGTTACATAAAATGATGAGGTTGAAACATCAAACAAGACATGTCAAGCTAAATTACATTAATAGATGCCAAAATATTTAATGAGTTGGCCAACTCCATTTGTGCAAACAGTTTTCATCCAGGAGAGGGGAAAAAAAATCATGACCAGTCTTCTGAGATGCTAAATAAAGGTTGATGGAAGTTAGAAAACGGGACCGGGATTCCTCTGCTCCCAGCTCTTCTTGGACTGCCTGTGCAACCTCAGGCAAGACAACTTAACCTTATGTGCCTCCTTTCCTCCAACTTTAATAAAATCCTTACTCTGGGAGGCCTTGCCACACTCTAGGCACTAGTAAATGTACCTGCATCTGGGCCGGGGCAATTCCAAGCACAAATACTGTCTGTGAGGAGAATGGATTGGGAGCAGCCCTGAGGAGAAGGACCTGGGGGTGTTGGTGGATAAGAAACTCGACACGAGCTGGCAATGTGCACCTGCAGCCCAGAAAGCCAACCACATCCTGGGCTGCACCAAAAGCAGCACGGCCAGCAGGGCGAGGGAGGTGATTCTGCCCCCCTGCTCTGCTCTCGTGAGACCCCACCCGGAGCGCTGCGTTCAGCTCTGGGGCCCCCAGCACAAGAAGGACATGGAGCTGTTGGAGCGAGTCCAGAGGAGGTCCACAAGGATGATCAGAGGGCTGGAGCACCTCTCCCATGAAGACAGGCTGAGGGAGTTGGGGTTGTTCAGCCTGGAGAAGAGAAGGCTCCAGGGAGACCTTGTAGCAGCTTTCCAAGTGCCTAACGGGGGCCTGCAGAAAAGCTGGGGAGGGACTCTAGGGAGTGCAGGGATAGCACAAGGGGAATGGCTTTAAACTAAAAAATGGTAGGTTTAGATGAGATATAAGGAAGAAATGCTCTCCCTGTGGGGGCAGTGAGGCCCTGGCACAGGCTGCCCAGAGCAGCTGTGGATGCCCCATCCCTGGAGGTGCTCAAGGCCAGGCTGGATGGGGCTTTGGGCAGCCTGCTCTGGTGGGAGGTGTCCCTGCCCATGGCAGGGGGTTGGAACTGGGTGGGCTTTGAGGTCCTTTCCAACCCAAACCATCCTGGGATTCTATGAAATAAATGGGATACTTGTACTCTAAAAGCTGTAAAGCAATTCTAGTTTATACAAAACAAACAGCATCACTTCCTTTCATACAGTCTATGACTGGACTGCTACAGCGAGATGCTTTTCAGAGAGCAAAGGAACGGTTAGCAAAATAGCTAGTGTCACTTTATCACAGAGCAAAGCACTTGCTGCTTCATCAAACATGTCTGTCTTCTTAGTTTCCAGGCACTGTATGCCCTTCAGTTTGATTGAACAAGAAGGCCTGTATGTACAACTTCAGAAGGCAACAGTACTAGGCAAATACACTTCTGTACCACTACACTCTGCCTTTCTTTAGGACTACTTGTCCTTACTAAATGACAAGCAAACACAAGAAATAATGAGCCCTGGTTCTTTCTACTCGTGTTTCCCATCCCCGACTGTTTTACCTGCAACTTCTCTTCAGCTCAAGCATTTAATAAAGGCTCAAACCCACCTGGACTCTCTGATGTGTAACTAGGGTTGAGCTCACAATGAAGTCTTTCTTTAAAGACGCCTTAGAAGGTTTCTTCCCCCTCTGCATTACCATGAAATCTGGAGGAACATCATTATCCCTCTGACTGAAATCTGCCAGTAATTTCAAACTTACTGGGGAGAAAAGGGAGGAACAAGACAGTGGTCAGATACACACATGCAGACTGAGATCACATAAATTTTGTTTTTCTGAGGCAAGTAGGCTGAAAGCAGCTGTATGAAAAATTCCATTTGCACATTATGCGTAATTTCCTATCATCAATAATTCTTTAAAAGAAAAATATCCATTTACGAAAGAAAAGGGAAAGGAAAAAAAAAGTGCAGAAACAGCTAAGCCATTAAATGTTGGTGACAATTTTGCAAGAAACAAGAGACTTCAAACATACCGGTGGCATTTAACGAACAGCATTTTAAGTGGCAGAAAGTGCTCTCATTTTCAGCATTGTAATGCACCTTAAAACCCAAAATGAATCCTCAGCAATGCACACTTATTATGTTGTGCTATTCAACCCATCTTCTACCTTTCACAGTTCCTTTAATACAGGATATTTTCCAGGCAAAACATAAATCCACAACACTGTGCAGATAGAGCTCTCAATTAGCTCTGTCTCTCAAATCTCATTTTCCTCCTCCTCTTCTGTCCATGTTTCTGACACAGGCATTGGTATAATTTTTATAACTCCAATTCCACAGCCCCCTTGCTGTTGTTGGTCCTCCCACCACTTTCTTGACAGGCTTTTCTTCAGAGAGTCAAAAAGATCACTTGCAAATTGAGAAACATCTGGCAACTGCAATTTCCATGGCAATGTCTTGACTACAGACAATTCTCAAACTAAACCTCGTATTCAGAAGTTCACCAGTGAATTCTGGAAGTCTCCTTTTTTTTTTTTTTTTTCTCTCCTTGTATAAAGCAAATCCTACCTATTGAAAATTTCACAGAATTTCTAGACAACTATTAGAAACTAATTAAGATTGGTTAAAATTTCAACAATCTTAATCAACTCTGGAAATCTTTTAAACAGGTGAAACACTGCTGCATTTAGAACGCTTCCCCTGCCATAAACAGGTGCTACTTCCTCCAGATCCAGTTACCTGACTCCCACAACTACTGGTACCCAGCTTCTCAGATGCCTTTTGGCATATGTACATGCTTTTTGGCATATGGCCGTTGCTGCCCGGACCTTCTGCTGCCAAGTAACGTGGGGATATTTCTGTCTCTGTAGCACTGACCAAGTTAATCATCACCTTTGACTGGGATTTCAGTTCAATAAATCTACTCCGTATGTGCAGGGGTCTTGGTGAGCACAGCTCTAGAAGGCTGAAGACCCAAAACTTTCTTCCCAGATTTAGAAATCTGCATTCCCACCTCACAACAACAATGTTATCAGGCTGTTCTGCCGATTTGCTAAGGAAGAAATCATCTTTTACTAGATTATGCAAATACTGCAGGCTTTCTGTGTAGTATGTAGGCGTGATTAGTGTAACCTATTCTTTCCCCCTCCAGTCTCTCATGTAAGAGAGTCAAGAACTGATATCCTCAACTCTTAACTCCAACCCTCTTCAATTACATGTTATAATTAAGTACTTAGTTATAGGATTCATGTTATTTTTCTAATGATGTTGGAATACAATTTCTCTAAAACACATGAAGGACCCCATACTGCTGCTACTGCTCTGTGAAGACAAGTGCAGCTTTAGAAGACCAGCTAACACTTATTTTGAGGGGACTATCTCTCCATTTAATGCATGCTACAGGATGTACTTTATAAGGGTGAAGATCACAAGTTATATTATTGTAATCTTTAATTACACGGCCCCATATAATTTCTCTAGTAGTAGTCAGTAGTGCTCAGCATTTTCCTACCTGCCTCCACCAACTCAGGAAGAGTGTGACAGTGATTATAGCAAAAGCAGAGCTGTTCCCTGACTCAGAAAAGCATCTGTAACACAAGTCATCTCACAGACTTGGGGCACTTGCATAATTACATTTCAGGATACAGCTTAGGTGCTTTGCAAAATCCATTAGTAGTGGCATCACCAACACTGCCATGGTCAGCTGCTGGATGCTGGGTCTCTGACTTTGAAATAGGAGGTTAGTGTCTGCATGTGACCCCAGAAAGGACAACAGGGCTGCACATACACTTAGCTACCTGTGCACATCCCATTACACAATCCTCCCTGTAATGTACTTACAGGAAAAACAGTTTTGAAAGGCTCAAAACTCATCCAAACATTAACGTTGATAGTCACACTCAGAGGTAGTCTCCTTTTATACACCTTTCCTCTGTCAAAACGCCAGCTTTCAATTTCCAAGCCATTCAAAACAAAAGCTCTTTGGAGGAACACTGAATTTTTATCTATTTTTTTGTTTGTTTATTATTTGTCTGCTTATTTATTAGGACTGAGAAAGTATTTCAACTTGTTTTCCACAAATTCTTATTCAAGTCATCCATTCAACTTTCAACTCCCAGTAGAAGCTGTTTGGAAAATTTCCAGCAGAATGGTTCAAGTTTCAGATCGTTATGAGCAGCTGGAAGCAGAGGTTCAAAAGGAAACACCTAAAAATCCTGAACGAAAGCTCTCAACAGCACTTCAGGCTATCCTAATGCCTTCAGCATCTTTAAATTATCTCAGCTTATAACAATGTTCTGAAAATCGTTCTTAACAAGAACCAATTGTTTGCCTTGGAATCACAGCTAAGGGAGCCGGTGTCCTTCGGCCCGCTGACACCAGTCAGCATTAACACCCCAGAGCTCGAGTGAATGTTCCAAAGACCACGCGTGCTGCATCCACCTTGAACAGTCAGGGTACGTAACGGTGTAGTAAAGATTTACGATGCCCCGAAGTACACAAACAACCCTGCCTACAGGTTGCTTATTCACTGCTATGGGCACTTAAAGCAACTACTTTGCCTGCACTACTGTTTAACCAAATGCTGAAGTTAACACACTATTTTTTCCTAGATTGTGTCAAATATTAACTCTAATGTAGGTGGACTAAATCCAGATCTCAGCTAGCACAGATGTTGTGGTCATATACCCTTTAATCTGCTGTCAGACTAATGACAAGTTAGTTGTGAACAGGAGTTCTCATGACAAAAGCTGTTCAGCAGCTTCCCAGGAGTAAAGCTGTCAGAAAGAAAAAACCTGTGTGGCAGGGGAAACAGAGTGGGTAGTTTGAATCCTGTTCTTAAACTCTGCCATTCCTAGTAACCTTTTACAGGTCAATTTTATGAAGATTTCTCTAACCATCTAACAAAAATTACTTCTCTTCCAGAGCAGAGGACTTTTGTCACCACAGTTTTGAGCAGCCTACATTAGTCTCCAGAGACATGAAGGTCTCCGCTGGATGCGGGCAGTGACTGAAGAACAACAAACCTGTACGAGGTCTTGGTCAAATCGCTTAGTTTCACCTCGACAGATATCCCCTGCATTAGTGCATTTGATGCTCGGCACTTTCAGAAAAAGGAGGTTGTATTTCCCACTTCATCCTTTTGTAAAATGGGAATAACCATCATCATGGTCCATTATTCCAATGGGAACAACCATCAGCACGTCCACAGAAGGACAGCAAGATTTAATGGATAAAATATCCAGACTACTTAGGTACAACCCCCCACCTTGTTTTTCTGAAAAACGAGGCAAAGGCAGCTCATTTCGTTCACCCTCCTTTCCCACTTCTGCAGACTCTTCGTTGCAGTGCAGAAACCAGAGGCCTGCAGAAGCAGCCAGAACAGGGCTGCTGTCCCTGCCCAGCCCAGGCTCTGCAGCTGCCACCAGCAACCTCTGCTGGTCCCGCAGCTGCAAGGACAGGATCCACACCACAGCTCACCCCTTCTCCCCAGTGAGCTGGGGATGTTCAGGCTTCGAGGCCGTAGCTCGGTCATTACAAACTGTGCCATATGAGAGAACATCAGGCAAGGCAAGGACAGCATTGCTATCAGGTAACTAGAAAACACATGGCATAATGCAGTCCTGCTCCACAACTGCAACTCCTAGACACTGCAGTAAGAGTATGAACACAGAGAAAAGATAAAAATAGAAGGGGTACTAAGTTTAGTGAAAGATCATACCTAAATATGCATGGCATTCATGTGGAAGAATAGGTACGTAGCCTCAAGTATGCATGCACACATCCTCCCCTTCCCATGTGTATACCTCTCTGTTGTGTGGCTGCTCTTTCCAAGCACGTTAGCATATTCTGCAGCGGAAGCATGACTTTTTTAATGAATAAGATGGTTAAAATTAATGAAGAATCCCATGCAAATAGATGCAACAAGGCTCTCGGGTCTGCATCGCCAAGAGCCACTTTGCAAATATCGGAGCACCATCTAGTGTTCAAAGGGAGGTTGAACACCTTATTTCAACTTCAAGTACGCTATGCCTCAAAATTAGTTAAATGGCAAAACGAGATAAAAAGACTAAATTATAAAGCACAGATTCTTTTAGTCCTTTTAATACAGGAAAGTGGCTGAAACGGGGTCACACAGCCTTCTTCAATACCCAGCTTCCAAAAAATGCCAATGCCACGTGTTTTGGAGGAGTAACAGAACTCTTCACCCCAGGACAACTTGCAAGGGCAACCTCGCAGAGCTTACCTCATAGTGGAAATGTATTTACCTATAGGTATTAGCATGAGAAAAAAAGAATGTCTACCTTTTGTATGTGCTCACCTTATCAGGGGATATTCTCATGATACATACAAATACTTGCTAAGCAGGTTCAACATTTACTCATCAATCCTTATGTTGTTTTTTCTTTCCATTTTGTCAACTGGGAGAAAACTCCTGGGTTCCACTCACTAAAGGGTACTCGGTGATCTTGGCAGGTTGCTTAGGCGCCAGTGCACCCGGTTTCCACCTGTGTAAGGCCACAGGTGAACACAAAACAGTTCTGGAGGATTAGTCCAACCACATCCATGAGGTAGAACTTTTAGTGATTACTCATCGCTACTCACAACTTAGTCAAACTGCTCAACTGAACAGCCCAAACCACTCTTCCGAGACTCCCTATTCCCTCGGCTTAAACAAAATGGACACCACTGACTGAAAAGAGGAAGAAAAGTCAGGGGCTGGGGAACACAACACGCAAGATGGAGCTGAGACACCGGTGCCCGCTTGCTTGGCCAGCCAGGGAAAGGGGAGGGCGAGGGTGGCCTGACTACAGCCCATAGGGCCAGCGGGGGACACGCTGCACAGGACACATACTGACAGCAAAACAGGCAAAGGACACAAGCTGAAACACGGCAAGTTCCAGTTACGAAGTAGGATTCTTAACCTTATGGGGTTTTTGGTTGGTCAGCTGGTTGTTGTTTTTTAACCAAGACACTGGAACAGGCTGCCCGGAGGAGAGGCATCTCCACCTTTTGAGACATTCAGGACTTGTCCGGGCACGGCACGGCACAGCGCCACCTGCTCTGATTAGGCCTGTTTTGAGCAGGGGGCCAGACTGGATAACCCCGAGAAGTCCCTTCCAACCCAAATGCCAATTCCATGATTTTTATTGTCAGTTTGGACGCTTCTTGCCCAAAGGTAACACCCATCCTCCCGCGCTTGTCCATGTCCTACGCAGATCTGTTGGGTTCTTATAATAACCCAAGTCCAGATGTGCTTTCAACAAAATTAAAACCTCTGATACAACATCCTTCAGCATAAATTTTATCCACATGAAATCTGCCTGGAACAATTCTCTAAATAACCACCGTCTCTATCATCAAACCGCATTATTTCTTTATTACAAACTTTCCTTTCAGTTGGCACCTTTTCTTTTCACTCCTGACAGTGGCTCACTGAGTAATCCCTGAATTTCTTTGGTTTCTGGCAAAATAAAATAATAAAAGAAAACAAACAAACCCATGTAATTAGAATAGATGTGCCAAAGTTATTAGGAACTGTACCTATAATCTGAAGGATCCTGAGAGACAATTCTGGGTGATAAAGGGAGATTAATATGGAATGTATCATTATGTAATGATACATTCATTAGATAACTAGATCACTTTGCCTTTCATGCTGTCAGCTACTTCAGACACATCAGTCAGAAGAGCTATCACTGCATCTAAAATTACTGTTAGAGAGATGGCAACTCCTGCAAGCCACAGCCGAGAGTTGGCTAGAGTAGGAGGCAATTTATCCCATGCATTCTGAACCTGTCAACTTTATATATGCAGGGTGGTATTTTGTATAGCAAGTAATGCCATAAAGATGGCAGCATCAAACCCAAAACAATTCCTGGAACAATGTTTTCCATTGCTCGATCAGATTTAGCTCACAGGAAAGCTGTATTGAAAGCTGTATTCTTTTAGCAGTTTTCATTTGGCTTGCACAGGCCCAAAGATTCTGTTATTTTATCAGCTACATCTTCTGCCACGTGCATAGTCTACCTGCCCAAGAAGAAAATTAGCAATACTAGGAAACATTCGTTCAAAAAGAAATGCTATCATACTTCTCATGCTCGTAAGACTCACCGTGCAATACAATGTTTTATTTTCCCTGTAATGAAATGCTGCAAGTAATAGCCATTAAGTAAGGAAACCTGTTTTTGCGGTTGTTTCTGTCATGCCAGCTTACAACAGAAAGACTCAGGCCACTTACTCTGCAGATGAAAAACCAGGGTAACCACCAGCTTGTACCCCACTGAAACTGACCCTTGTTTGAAGACCAAAGAAGCAAATCTTCTCAAGCATTAAGGAAGTTTTCTGGGGGAGAGGTTTTGCATCTCTTCCACAAAAGTTTAAAAAAAGAAAACGCTATTTTTTTTTAAAGGACAACTGTTTTGCAACAAAAAGTACATAATTGGCAAATGACTAAAAGGAAAATTATTTTATAAATGTGCCCTTGTTCAGGAAACTCTATTGAATGGGGAAGAGTTTTGTCTCTTTGTATGTTCATCTCTGAATGACCACTCTTCACCAAGTCATCCCATCTTACCAGCTAATCCAGTATGGTTGAGATTACAGGTTCCCAAATTAAACTCCAGTAAACCAAGGTATAGTCCACAACTGCCTCAGGAGCTGTATTGCCTTATAATGCCTTCAGCCGAAAACTTGATCACAATATGATAGTGCTGGACCATGAGCAACCCAGGGCTCACTGTGGCCAAGTTCTAGAAATGGCTGATTTGCTTCCTATTTTCTAAGATTCATTTCCAAAACACAAAGTCTTTTCCAGTGATGAATCAGAGTTGTTTTTAAAAAAATACTAATTTTAAATAATTACTCAATTAAAAAAATTACTCATTTTCTTCCCTGTCTTAACCAAGAACTTCCATGTTTCCAAGAACTTCCAATATTCTCTAAGCTGGGTTTTATTTAGTAGTGAACTGATAAAAATAAACACATAATACAGTAGTTGTAAAATTCTCTGTTGAAGTTCATTAAACTGCTCATCTCCAGATATATTCAAGATTGTGGTAAAAATTACATGACTGCATGCTCTGGCAAGCTACCCCAGGACAGCCAACTTCATATCTATTTCCCCCGATGCTGCAGAAAGAACTAAGGTAGTTGGAAGCTCTAATTCCACTAACTATGTGCCTCCGCGTCCACAAAACCAAAGCCGGATGACATCCAGATGACGTCCCGTTAGACAAAGCCACCTGGCTTTTATGTGCCTTGATTTCTTTATGTGCAAGATGGAAATAGTACTTGTCTATTCTGCTCTGCAAAGAGTCTTGGTGATGTACTCTGCAGTTGTGAGAGCTGTGGGGGCAAGAATAATGGTTTTCTTTTTAAAAAAAAACAACGCAGAAGGAAACGAAAGCATGCAAGTGCACCTGCAGACAGCCTAAGTGCAATAAGGCTCTGTACCTGTATGACCACTGCTTGCACGCAGAGGCCATTCTCCTCTGGCAAATGGTGGATTTCTACATCTGGAACTCTTTCAGGTGTCAGAGTGCAACAAACTCATTAATAAAAAGAAATCAACATTTTCGAGATGATGCTCCAACATGTCTCTGTGCGTTATTACATCCATAAAAAGAGTAACTACTTCCAGCAGCCAGGTGAAACGCCACCTCTGGAGAAGGAAACAAGCGAGATTCTCTCAGGGAATTTACTGCCCACGGTCCACAGCAGCCATATGTCACACATGCACAATCAAGATGCCAAAATGCATCAGAGCTGATTTGAAATACTGTCAACTGATGACAACGAAAACTGCTTTCCAACAACTAGCAGACCTTTAGGCCAAAGCGCTGTCATGGACAAATAACTGCAGGGTGTTTCAGGACATTTCTCCTTTACCTTAGCTTCCCCCACAGTTACGTGCCTGGTTTTACAACGCACCCAACCAAGTTTCCCGTGCACTGGCTCCGTGCAAACCAAGTGTAAGGTCTAACACTAGTACACTCTGAATTAAAACAACTAGAAGTTATTATACTTTTCTTTCTGTGGCTATGATATGATTTGTAACACGGTTGGGTTTTTTTTCTGAGTAGATATACATGTTACAACTAATGCAATCATAACTCATAATTTATTCTACTGACTATATGCAACACAGTACTCTGGGTCTGGCAAGCTTTCTACCAGAGTTCTCCTTGCTTTCAGAACATAATTAGGTTCCTGAGGTTAAAACCTGACTTGTAGAACAACATTTGAATTCATTGGAAGGAGTTGTTCATTTTTTAATTCATTGTGTCTGAGAAAAGATGTTCTGAAAATGTTTGAGATGGATCAGGTATATAAAGTCACAGTGTCTAAAAGTTTGGTAACTTATCTCTTTCTCGGGATGCCATGTGCCTACCTAATTGGGTGGCACACGTTCCTGTAACACCTATTTTCCCATCATCTTCCAGCTACCAAAGTGTTCTTACTGTATTTTAGGAAATTGGTAGGAGAAAGGGTGCTTGAGTGGGAAAGCTGTCTGCTTTGCAGGTATGAAAGAAACAAACTGCATTCTATAATACATGAAATGTCAGAGAAAATCAAAAGAGCAGCCCATTACATTACAGGGAAAGAGAACAGACAAAATATAATGCAGAGGAGACTGAAATACACAGCTTCTTCTTGCTTCAGCACTTACAAAAGCAATTAAGCAGGTTACAACCAGAGAAGTAACACATTTGGTTTTAATCAGGGGACAGAGCTGCCAAACAGGGAAAGGAAGAACAGTTTGAAGAAGTTAAACATACCCATGTTAGCAGTAAAATGGTCCTGGACGAACCACCAGGACCAGCCAAAGAAACCCCAAACCACACTTATTTCTGAGCACTCCTAGAGAAAGGCCACCGGGCCCTGGAGGAGGATGAGGCTGGGACAGCTGCCTCACTGCTGCCTTTGGAAGATAACAGAACGAGTTATTAAACGGACAATTGTTGAGCATCTAAGACGACATGATAATAAAAAGCAGAAAACGTTAACGTGTCAACAACAAATCGTATCATATCCAGTTTCCAGTTACACAGTAACTGACCTAAGTGAGTAAAGGAGAAGTCACTGATGTGACACACTTGGCTTTGCTAGGACTTTTAATCCAAGACACCCCACATTCTGACAAGTAGGAAATCACAGCCTGAATTAAAGAGCAGTTCTGACTGCTGTATGCAAAAGTAATTAGGAATATTTCACTTGCAAACTGGCAGATGATTTCCGGTGGAGTCTCAAAATGGCCCGTCCCACATCTAGTTTTATTTCATACTTTATTTCAGTGTTACACTGACGATGAAACAGAGAAGGTGCACGTTCAGAATCTAGGCTCACACTAGGCTGGGAGAGACTGCAGTTTGGTAAACAGAAGCAGAATTCAAAGTGATTTTGATTAGCTGAGAAATGGTCTGAAATTCTACAGAGGCCAATTACTACAACGATGATCAAGAAAATAAATTCAAATACCTGGGGAAAATCTAGCCAGACAGCAAGAACACAGGAAAAGATCTGAAAGTTACAGAGGATTGCAGTTCAACAGGAGAATGCAGCCAGGAAAAAAAATGTGGCTAATTTGTCACTGAATATCTAAGACACAAGAAACAAGAATTTTGTGCTGGTCGGCAGCAGTGAAACCTCAGTTGGCCTATAATATGCAGATTAAACACCACATTTAGAGAAAATTGCAGACAGTAGAAAAAAAATCCAAAGTTTAAACACACATGATCAATAGGAAAATACTAAGAGAACAAAGTCTGTTTAGCATAGAATAACATGAAAAGATAGAATAGTGAAGTAATAATCTTCAAGTTCTTTTGCACGTAACACACAAAAATGGGTTACCTTTATGCCTGCCATGTATAGAACTAGTAACTACTGGCATCAGCTGCAATAAGGAATGTATAAGGAAAAAATACAAGCAGCGACTATAAAAATCATGAAGTAATGGAACTATGTAAGGACATCATGCAGTCCCTGTCACCGAAGGCTCTTCAAAACAAGTTAAACAAAATCACCATGGGAAGTATTGTTAGAGGTAGCTGTAGGATTCAACACCACTTTAACGAATCGGTTAACCTGTGTCACCTCCGCTGCAAAGGAAGGTTAGAAACACATCACATCCACAACGAACAAAACACACAGCTGTGATACGCGTGCTGTGCCTAGGTGACATCCGCGTAAACTCACAAAGCAGGACTTCTGCTGACACGAGTAAACACAAAAAGCGCATTTGTAATTTTGCCCGGATTCACCAAAAGACCCGTAAGCCCTGTGTGTGGAAGCGAACCGTGGTGCCCCTGACGAAGAGGCAGACGCTGATGCCGAGTCCGGGTGCTCTCGCAACGCTGCGACAGGGGCCGGAGCAGCTGGGACAGACCCGAGCTGCGTGAGGGACGGATGGGGCTTTGGGCAGCCCGGTCCGGTGGGAGGCGCCCCTGCCACGGCAGGCGCTGGGGCTGGGCGGTCTTTGGGGTCCCTCCAACCGCACCGACCCGCGATCCTCCAGCCACACCCCGCCGCCCGCCCGCCCGCCCGAGGAACCACAACGCCCGGCGCTGAGACGTGTTTCCGCCCTGACACCCGCTGCCGGCCTTCCGCTGGGTCCCCCAGCCCCAATCCCAACCCCAACCCCAACCCCAACCCAACCCCAACCCAATCCCAATCCCAATCCCAATCCCAATCCCAATCCCAATCCCAATCCCAATCCCAATCCCAATCCCAATCCCAATCCCAGCCCCAGCCCCAGCCCTAGCCCCGCGCTCACCATGGCGGCGGCCGCCTGCCCCCGCCGTTCCCTAGCAACCGCGGCCCTGCCCAACGGCCGGAAGCGGAAGCTGAGGGCGGCGGCGGGCGCTGGAGGAGCCGGGCTCGGGGCTGCCGCCGCCGGGCGCGAGGGTAACGGCCGCGGGGGGCGCGGCGGCTGGATCCGAATCCGAATCCGAATCCGGATCGGGACCGGGACCGGGATCGGGACCGGGACCCGTCACCCGTCACCCGTCACCGTCTCGCCGTGACGGCTTCCTGCCCTGGCTTAGCTGGGGGCGGTGGGGCGGAGGCTGCGCTTCTGCTTTCCTCTTTTCCCTTTTTCTACCCCTCGCAACGCAACCCGGGGCCTAGGGAGCTGGCAGGGCCCTGCTGCTCCCTGCCACCATCGCCGTGTCCGGCGGAGGAGTGGCCGGGAGCCGCCGTTTCCTCCTCCTCCTCCTCCTCTCTTGTCCGCCCCGAGCACAGCGCGGATTTCCCTTTTTCCCCTGGTGATTTTAGGCGATCTTTACGTGCTCCTCAAGTTGTGCTTTGGGAGTGTGGTAGTTACAAAGGGTAAGGGGAGGGCTCATTTGGAAAGAGACTGGAAAGGGGAATTTGAGGGGTGGAGGTTGAGCAGCAAGAGCTGGGAGGTCAAGTCTAGCCATTAGTGAAGGAAGAAGCAAATGCTGGAAGCTTCATGGTCTTCTTCTAACTCTTCTGGGTCCTGGAGTGCTTTTTCTGTTTGTTTTTAACTTGTTTTGATGATGTTCTTCCCCCCCACCACCACCACCCCCCTTATAAATTACTTACAGCTTTTAGCTCACGATAAAGAGCGTATCAGTGTGCCTGAACTGAATTTTAAAGGTTGTACTAGAAAATAGGGTAACCCAAGATTAACCGTCAGTCCTATCTAGCTAAAGATCTTTTTTCCTTCCTTTCCTCTCCTCCTCAGATTCATGTAATTAAGAAGAACTGAATGCTAAGGAGAAAATGACATCCCTAGAAAAAGGTAGGTGGTTCCCATGATATCTGAACAGACTGAGTTAAAAGTACTTTAACCTGTATTCTAAAAGCTTATTCCCTTTATTTAGCTATTAGGAAATAATTGTGTGGCCTCATTGTTGCAGTGAAAAACAAAGAGCTGCCTGGATAGGGCAGTTAATACGATGGGTTTTCGTAATCTAGTTTTGCATGGAAAACCAAATCTGTCACTTGTCTTTACGCTTGTCTGTCAGTCCTGCTGTGGTCTTTACAACCTGGTGGTACTGATTCAACCAACCTGAAAATTGGGCAATGTAATGGTGCCACTGTGGTATTTTTGAAATTTTGGATAGAGGATGCAGACACGTTACTGCCCAGAGTTTGAGGAGTAACAGCAGTATGTGTAGCTATGTTGTAAGACACTTTCCTGCCTTTACCCATTGTGAGGAAACTTTACTGTAATATTTAACTCAACTGAAAACTTAGTGAACTTAAGTAAAATCAATTTTAGTGACTGTTATGTGTATTTGGGAATCTAGACCAGATTGCAGCCTCACTGGGAGTACTGGGGGCTACTGGTTAGAAATGAAGTGAAACTGACTCATTCACAATTAAAACATATAACAGATAGTACTTAAAGCCTCTTAAACTTCTTATGGCGTTAGTAGCTAGTAGCTGCTTTTTATTGCTTTTAAAATGGGCCTGCTCTCATTCTGTCAAGCTCCCAAAATGTTAAGTTTGCTGTCAGTCTATAGGTAATATTGTCATGATTTTTTTTCCTTACCAGTTCTTGCTCATGTCTACACTTACTTAATCTTGTATGGCAGCAGGGAATTAAGATTAATACAGTTCAGATCAATGATTTTGTCTTAATGAGCAACACACACTTGACTTTTTAGATCCTAACTTGTGCTGCAAAGGACTGTTCTACACATGCAGTGTGAAATTAAAATCTTCACCTTTAGAGTAAATGAAGCGAAGAGTTGCAATGAAACCATAACAAAATGAAAGGTGGTAAACTTCTCCTTCCACGTTTTCTGAATTTTAGTTGACTATGCCTCGTCACCCATCCGAGGACCTGGAGATGGCATGGAAACAGAGCAGACGGCTGAATCGGTGGAAGCAAGCACTGGAGCCAACACTACAAACCATCTCATCCACCACAGCCCGCAGAAAAAGACGGTCTCTTCTCTGAGTCCTGGAGTTCTCCAGCTAGGGAAAATACACGCTGATAAATCAGTAGAGATTGAAGCTATCCGTATATTAGTCCCCAAAGCAGCTATCACCCATGTTGTTCCAACTAAAAATGCTAAAGTAGCTAAATCAGTGGGACATAAAGGAGATACGTTCCATCAGTTGGATGGAACTGTAGATCCCAAGAAAGAACAGACAGAGTTGAAAAATGCACTTGAAAAGCTAAAGAATTCAGAAAAGCGGTTGTTACAGGATAAAGAAGGTCTCTCTAATCAGCTTCGTATACAGACAGAGGTAAGAAATAAAAGTTGATTGTTGTTTTTTTTTCCTCACACGTAAATGAGCAGCTCTGGATTATTTAGACAGTTTGTGAATAAAATCAAAGCTAACTGTTGTGACATTGTAGCCTTGAAACAAAAAAAATTCCTTTTGAACTTATCAGCTAAAATACGGAGTAAAAGTGCATCCGAGTACTCCAGTGCTACTTCTGTGTCAGCAGATAAAAATCTGCATCAAATAAATAAAAAGATAAAAATTTGCATCAAAGGTGCAAAGCTGGGTGAAACGCTGGAGAGCTGCAGGGAAACGTATCTTTCATGAGAAAAGTCTTTGCTCCTCAATCCAACTGCTAAGTAAAAAATGTCACTATAGAAAGGGGGACTGTAACTTTCAAAAGTAATAAATGGATGTCTTGTCTCATCCTTTGCTATCTTACTGAGTCAGGACTTGAATGCTGCTGAAACTTTCTTTGTTTCTTGTAGCAGACTTTCATTCTTCCTCTTTGAACACTGTTAAAATTTAAGCAAGAAAGTGTTAAACATGTATTAGTCTTAAAAGTTTATGGCTTACTGAAGTGGATTGTGAGGCTTAATATACTCTGCTTTGGGTAGATCCCATGCTGGAAGGAGGAAGGCAACTTATTGTTTGGTATTTGCAGTAAGTTGTGCTGCATTCAGAAAGTAGAAGGTGTTTCAACCTCTGTTGGTAATAATAAGATAGTTTGGTCTAATTCTAGGTGAACCGGGAGCTGAAGAAATTACTTGTTGCTTCTGTTGGGGATGACCTGCAGTATCACTTTGAACGGATGGCTCGTGAGAAAAATCAGCTTATCCTAGAAAACGAAGTCTTGGGCCGGAATATGTCTCAGTTGTCTGAACAACTGGAGCGCATGTCTATACAGTGCGACGTGTGGCGAAGCAAATTCCTAGCGAGCAGGTATTCCCTCTTACAGAACTGTTACAGCAGCATTTTGCTTTAGTCTTTTAATTCACACACCCACTGCAGTGCCTGGGGGTGTTCTTATATATGCAGAGCCACAACAGCTATAAGACACACATTATGAAGTTTCAATCTCTTCAAAGATATAAAGAAAGTAAGCTCCTTGTAAATCTAAATACTTCTGCCTTTCAAAGGTAATAGGGTGGGTCCTAACACCCCTGAAATCTTAACTCCAGTTCTTGTCAACGTAGTAAAACGTGTCCAGTATAGGGTTTAAAAATATCTTCCAGGACAGCTGTCTTGACTCATCTATTTTTTTCCCCCAAGAATCCCCATAAAATCATCAATTCTTGGAGAAGTTGATTTGATAAACTTTTCTTAGAGTGATTCAGGGATCTACTGGGAACAGCAAAGAATGGAAAAGATGGGGGATCTCTTCTTTAAACACTCATTGTGTTACTAAGAACCCTACTGATACTTCTGTAACCCTAAACGAATGGGTAGCAAGAGTCAGGAGCAAATCTTGAGCTGGTCTGAATGTCAACATTTCCTTTGACAATGGATCAGACTTTTGCTAGGTGTAGGCGATTTACCACATCTGCAAATAGTGTCCTATGATTTTAATCTTCTACTGTAGCCATATACAACTCGTTAATTTTAATTGGTGATGCTTAATGCATATTGTGGAAAAGCCTTAGTGCTTCAAAGAGACAGTAACAGAATAGTCTCCTCCATTTAAGTTGCTGGTATTTAGCAGTTTTGTCATAATGAGTGAACGGTAAGTAGCTGTGACGGTACTAGCTAGGCAAGTGTTACTACCCTCATTTAACTTGTTTCTTTAGTATTACAAGTCCCAAGATCAGGGCTGTGAGTCCCTCCTATGAGCATTTTTGACAGTGTGGAGATGTGCTTCAAATGACACCTTTGCTACTGTAATGTTCTAGTTCATTGAAGTCTTGGATTCCTTACTGGTGGCTGTCAAGTGGCATTCTCTTCTCGGTGTGCACAGTATCTCAGGTACTGAAATACCAGCTCGAGGGGTCAGTGCCAAGTCTCATGGCACAGCAAAATACGACAACAGTTTTCTCATTTGTAGCTCTCGCATGCCCATATCCGGAGCATTTAATGCCTAGGGACTGTCCCTGAGAGAGGCAAAGAAGCGAATGCAGTCTGTAACCATAGCCACCTTACATGTCCTTTGTAATTAGGTTGATACAGGCCCTGTGTGGCAGGGAAGGGAGGGGAACAGCAGCTTAATCCTTAGTTTGAGCTGATTAAATACTGTCTGTCGTAGAGTTAAGGTGACTTTGAAACCGCTCACTTAAGTTACTGATTGGAGATTTCTTTTGCAGGGTTATGGCTGATGAGCTAACAAATACCAGAGCAATTCTTCAGCGTCAAACGCGGGATGCACAGAGTGCAATCCAGGATCTGTTGAGTGAACGGGATCAGTTCCGTCAAGAAATGATTGAGACACAGAAGTATGATTTTTCTAATCCAGACTACCTCTCTGCAAGCTTTCATTTTTCTCAGTTTATTATGGGCTAGAGAAGAATCAAATAGATTTCCTCTGTTCCTGTGGTATTTAAACAACAACAACAAAAAATGCTGATGGATAGTATTGTTGCTTTTCAATCTTGGAACTGAAATAGCCGAAATAGCATTAATTCTTACTCCAGCATTCCCTGGAGGTGTGAGTTCTCAGGGGTCATATACTGTGGAGCTGATATCTCTCAGATACTGACCTTCTATATTTAATCGCTTACTGCCTTGACTTCAAGTCTCCTCTATCTCCTTCCAAAGCGTACAGATTCTTCTACCTGTATTGACTTCTTAATGCTTATCCAGACAGATATCAAATAAGTTTCACTGGTATTAAAATTCTGTATTGGTGATGTGTGGCCGTTGAGAACAGCCTCTTTACTTCCATGTTTAAATACTAAACCTTTTTTGGTTGACATTTTGACTTGTGCGGTAAGTTTTGGGAAGAGACGATTCCTCTGAAGCATGCTGTGTGCTGACAGTATGCATTAAAAAAAAAAAACACTAATTTTCTGCTTTCTGTGCAGGCTGCTGGAGGAGCTGATGGTTTCTCTTCAGTGGGGGAGACAGCAGACATACTACCCCAGTGCCCAGCCATACACTACAACAGAGCTAGCAACTGTGAACTGTAAGCTAGCCAAAGCTGTAAGCTCACATCTTCTTGGAAATGTTGGAACTAGCAGTCCAAAAAAGACTTCAACAGCTGTGGAGTTTTGCAATACCCCTGCTGAGAAAATGGCTGAAAGGGTAAGAACCCTTCATATATCTCCATCTGTCATCACAGCACTGGGTTGTGTTGCCATAAAGCAAGGCTTTTCTTTCTGTAAACTACTTAATATCTTATTTGAAAGCTACAGCCAAGGAAAACATGCTGAATGGAGCTTTTTGTTAGATATTTAAAAAACAAATCTGAAAGAATAAGCAGAACAACATAATATATGTACTGTTTTCTGTTCTGTCCCTAGCACCACAAATGACTGGGTCAAAATTTGTTTAGACTTAGTTTGTCAGGAGAAAGCCAACTGAAAATACTTAGGTTTCTTCTCCCTATCATTTTTTAAACTTAACTCAGGTAGGAATAAATCATAACACTTCAGGAGTAGTTTCTGTTGCCCTAAAAATAGTATTGTCGAAGGTGGGAGGAAACAGAGAGAAGCTTTATCTCTTCCAAGATACGGTTCTACTACAAAAAGCTTGATGTTTAAAATAACAAACTAGACTAACAGTCTAGTCTGGAAGTAGCTGAATAACACTTGAGCAGCAGAAGGCTCACAGTACCTTATTATATATATTGGCCTTGCTTATTTTTGCTCACCTCAGCTAAAAAGAGTTTTGTTATTCTCAATAAAATCATACCTTGAATTTCTGATTGATATTACTAACTCTTAAACAGCACTTAATGCTTTTATATGGAGGGTCTGGATAGATGGATATTTTTTAGTTTTAAATTTGAAATAAAGCTGAAAAGCCCTGCTTTTGAGCAGAAATCCTTTGTAGCTGTCAGAGAATGATAAATTCTATTAACCTTAATAGATATATTTTCATTCTCAGCTTTTCCATCCTTAGGTTTTACGTGTATTGGATCCAGTTGCCTGTACAGAAACATCAGCAGAAGCTTCCTTTTCTGAGACTTCTCCACCTTCCTTCCTTTCCACAAAGAAGAATATTGGAAGGTTTCACCCTTATACAAGATACGAAGATATAACTTTCAATTGTTGCAATCACTGTCAAGGAGAGCTGATAGCCCTTTAAAAACACAGCAAATGCAACTGCACATGCACTCTTTCTGAAGAATTACACTAGTTGATGTTCAGCAGGCTTCCCTTTTTCCTGTTTCTTTCCACAGGAATGCATTTAAAATTGGAAATCCTGCAGTTTCTGCTTCTCTACCACTTGAAGTCAGGGACTGACAGGACTTCCTTAGCCTGTGGGATACTTCTATTATTTTTCAGTCTGAAAAGCTACTTACTTCCTTCTACAAAGGCAAGACCAAAAATGTTATGCTGGTCCAAGCTGTAGAGCTTAGAGATCCCCGTGATTAGTTGAGGTTTACAGTCTTATTAACAAATCGTAATGAATCTCTCATTAGAGGGAGACAAAAGCATAAGCTATACCAAAGTAAATGAAGTACTACATATTAAAATAATATAAAAATCAAAAGACAATGGAATATAGTCAGCTCCATGTTTTTTAATATTATTCAAGGTGAGGAATTGTCCTCAAGTCTACGTTTAGCCTTTTAAATTTAGTAATATAAAGGAGTGTGTGCAATGAGTCTTTACAGCTGTAAGCTCTGAAAGAGCATATGCAGTATTACTGCCCTCCTGGTATGGAGAAGGGGAAAAGAACTTGGATGAACTCTTATCTATAATATATAAAAAGGACTTGGCTTTAAATGGATTCTAGAAACTGGGGGGGGTGATATTCTTGTATTTCCACAAAGCTATAATGATGCTTTTTCCATCTATTTCAGCTTCCAGAGCTAAGCTGTTAGGTAGCTGATCCTCAGCAAAGAAAGTTTGATATACCTCCTTTAGTACACAGTGCTGAAACCTGACCTAGCATTAAGAACTCAGTCCTTGCCCAAAGTCTTCCTGGGTGTTGTGGGAGGCTGATGGTAAGCACTAAGTTTGCACAAGGACTAGTAAAAAATATTTTTTTTACTTGTATGATTTTATTTTCTTGATGTTGGTTCAAAGAGATACTCCAGCAGATGATCTGCTGAATCCAAAGAAGCCTATTTAAATTTAAGTTGCAAATGCAGAGGAAAGTTAGGAGGATGCAAATACACATGTTGATTTGTTTTCTCTCCCATGTTTATCATACTTGGTTGTCTAGTTTGGAGAAAGGGTTTCTACAATGGCTGCCTTCACCCAGTTTTTCTTTAAATCTCATACCACGTTCAGAGTATATAAGTTACAAATTCTTGCTGTTTCTGGCCATGCTTTGGGTTGCATGAAGAAAACTACAATAAACTTTCTTTGCTTACTTTAAAGTTACAGTTTTGGATTTAATACAGCTGCATCTTTGACCCTGCATTCCTTTGATTTCATCAGTCACCTCAGCATATTCTCTTGTATCAAGAGTACACAGCACCAAGGTGACACAGTTTATTTCAATACGTTTAGCAAACATGGAAAGGGACACAAGGAATCCAGCTTCCTTGATATTAGTAAAGATCATAATACACATTATCTTTAATTTCATGGAGTATAAAACTACTGAATATAAATGCGTCAGCCTGGCTCAAAGAAGTAAGTTTCTGAAAAAATGATGCAAGTTCACATACGTGTTAACCTTCAGTCACCACCTCCTCTGAAATGAAAGTGTCCTCTGGTCTAGCCAGGACAGCTGGTCCACAAACCAGTAGAAAGCAGTAACTCAAAGATTTAAGAAATAGCATTTTCCAACAACACAACAAGTTGTACAGGCATCATCACAAGCAGCAAACAGCAATATTAATCCAGCAAAAATTCACCATTTTACATAATAGCCTGCATCCGGGAATTCATGGTGGAGTTCAGTAATAAAGTGCCTTTTAAAGGGGAGTATGTATTTGCCACCCTTGCAAACAGATCTCACTCTCATTTAGATTTGGTCAAACCAAGAAGATCCCTGAGTTGTACATAAAAGCAGGCTTTTCAACAAAATTCATTACAAATAAATAGCAAAACCATTGTCAATGAAGGGAATTGTTAAACTCGCTTGAAAGCTTTAAAAACACCACAAAGTCAGTAGCTGTAAAGAGCCATAAAAATTAAGAGGGTTGCCCCCAAGAACTCTGTAGTTACCTCTAAATTTTCAACTGTAATGGTCTCTGAAGCGAAAGGATTTAGGCTCTGAACTAATGCAGTGGATGTTCTGCATCTGTTTCGCTCTTCGGGCTTCTAATCTAAGCTGCCTCGCTCGCTCTTTAGCAGCCAGTTCTTCTGCTCGTTTTTCTTCTCTCTTTCTTTTTAGCCATCTGTGGAGAGAGAAACAGGACTGACAGGTAACAACTGAAATTTTTATTTCATCCATTCAAAGGAGGCTGGACCCCATGTAACTAGAGTCACCTGGTGCTGCAGGATAAAGTTGTTAGGGCCAAGTAAAAGCCCATCATTCCCAAACATGAGAGGTACTACACTTTTCTATCCCAGCACTCCTGGTTCTGCATCCACATTCCCTACCCCGTTTTGTTGAACTAAGTCAACTTGCAGACTCAAGAAAAAAAAAATCTCTTTACCAGATAAACTTTCTGCCCATTTAATAGACTAAATTGGCATAAGACTGCTTTAAAATAGGCAAAAAGGGCTAGGGGAGAAGGATCTCTCTTTTTCAGCAGAAGCAATCCACTAGTTCAGCTCAGGCTCTGACAAATAATTTCACAACAATGAACAAACAACATCAAAGAACTGATGTGTTTTTCCTACAGTATAAACTAATGAGGGTATATTCGCTCAAAAAAAGACTTCGGCATTAAAGATGTACTACAAAATGACAGTCTAAGTTGATACACTACAAAAATTTCAAAATGGATTCCCTAGAAATGTTTCTACTCACTCTTTGAAAGCTCTGTTGCATTCCTCTGTTCTTGGGAAAAAGGCAATTCCCTCTGCCTGCCGTCTCAAAATTTCTATCTGTTTTTCTTTCATGTGTTCTTGGTGCTTTTTTTTAAGCCATAACTTGAAGGCTTCTTCTGGATTCCTACTCCTGTCCTATTTAAATAAAAGACACATATACATGAGATTTATCATTAAATGACCTTTATATTAATCATTTTATTATAATTTTTCAACTCCACTCGCATTTTCCATCCACATTAGGGAAATTATTTTATAAGCAAACAACCATATGCTAATCTGTCACGGAATACACAGATGAGCAAGCATTCAAAGCGGTATGTTTTTAAAAAAATACTAAATTTAGTTTTTCAAGCCTGTTGCTGAAAGACAGAGGAACTTCAGAGTATCTGAATCATCACTGTTGGTCATGCCACATGCATTAACTGCTTGCTAGCAAGTTCTGATGGTAAGGAATATACTTCATACGGTTTTCTGGCTTGTTCACTGCTGGGCTCAGTAAAGTCATTCACCTGCTAAAAAAGGGCATCACTGTACCTCCTGTAATTTTATAGCTATTAAGGTCACACATGGAGCTTGTACAGCATAAGCCAGCCTGCCAGGCAGAACCATCCTGAACATGCAAGTCAGTCTAGCTCTTCACTGAAACAATATGACAAAAACATTTCCTATCACTGTGAATTTTCATATGCTTGGCTAAGAACAGGGGCTTCGAATTCGGTTTTCCTATTTAACCAGAGCAGTATGACTCCCAGTCTCACATTAGGGTGATCTTACTTTGCTGTTCAAGTTTTCCAGCTCCTTTGCACGACGAATTCGTTTTTCTTCTTGCACTTGTTCTTTCTTCTTCTGTAACCAGGCTCGAAATACCATCTCATTCTCTCTTCTCTTCTGTTCTTCTTGTTCTTTTTTCCTTTCTTCTTCCTTGTATGAGATTGAGTGAATAAAAATCTTGCTCATTAAGATAATTGTCTTAATCTGCAAAAGCTTCATTGTCAAAATGGATAATAAATGAGCCATTTGAATTATATCTGACGCAAAAATACTGATGGAACAGGAATATTCAGACTACAGCAAGCTGGTACTGTTTTTAGGAAGAAATTAGTCTGAGCACTTCCCCTGTGCATATTAAATCTACCTGTTTTTTGTGATTACCTCCATTTCCATGATACATCCCAACTCATGGACATTTCAGTAGCAACAGGTCATCTGCCTGTAGCAAAATGACATTGCCCAATTAAACTGATTTGAAGCCAATCAGAGCTAATCGATGCATTTTAAATATTAAAGAAACCCTCAGGCTTGATAGACCATTAAACCCTAAAGGATATTTAACTTCTCATGGACTGCTGGCAATACCTTATTAATGAAGATTTTTTTTTTTTTTCTGGACATGAAGTTGAAATGCATTTATTGATGGAATTATTAATAGCTTAACACTTTTCTCAAATTTAAAAAATTGATTTTTACAAAATTGAAAACACTTCTTGTAATTATTAATCACATTTTAGCTAACAAGTATCTATAAATAGCAGAAATGGTTTCAAACAATGCTTCAGAACAGGACAGTTTATCAGGTTTTAATTCTCTGACACAAAAGCTATAATCCCCATTCATTTCAAAAATCTACTCTTCCTGCGAATAGATGATATTCCTCCCACTTACACACAACTTGCAGACAGCATCCTACAAGCTTACGATTTCTACTTTACTGAAATGAAAAAAAAAAAGCACCAAAATGAGGCAGCTGGATTCAAATAACGTCAAGAAATGTTTTGTGCCTGTGAAATCCACAGTGTGAGTTCACCTTCACGGATGAAGAAATACAGTACTACGTTCTTACCTTCTTCATGAATTAGCCAATAAAGTAGTGCAGACTACGTTAGCCTAGTAACAGAAGGTTGCCTCCACCACACTAATTGTTTTAAATGTGTGAAGTATGCTGTCAAGAGATCTAGACTTGTGTGTACAAATAAAGCACATCAGTAATGCTCCACACTTCATGCCCCTCATCTCTGACATCAGCAAACTTTTCATACAAAGCAGGCCAGAACTATTTCCAGCTTACTTAGAACATCATGGCACAGAAAAATGATAGGTGCTTCCACGTTCTTTTTATTCAGACCGTGACCTTACATTTAAAGCGCCTGACTAGAACCCTAGAGAAGTATGAATAGTTTGGTTAGAATCCAAACCGCCTATCCTGTCCTGAATGAATATTTATAAATAGTTTCCTGATGCGATCATTATTATCACAGGATGGTTTGGTTTGGAAAGGACCTTAAAGATCATCTTTGTGGCCCTCCTCTGGACTCGTTCTTAACCTGTAACCAACAAGGCATGCCCATTCTGAAGTCTTCCTTCCATTTCAAACACACGTACCCCTTTGTTCATAGATCTCACAGCCACTCTCCTGTTTAAAATCTTATTTTATGACTAAACACTCTCCCATCTGATAATTGCCTATTACATGCTTCATCAGCACCCAAACGTGCACCTGCATTATTGTGGTTAATGCTAGTTTTCTCCACAGACCACACTGCAATGTAGATGTGATACTGTGTACAATGTTCCAGCAAAGAGTGGGCCTGTAATGGAATTTACAGGGAGTCAATAAGCAAAAGATGTAAATAGAATAAAGCAAAAAAAAAAAAAAAAAGGCTTATTTATGAAAAACGTATTAAATACTTAATTTCTGCTGTGAACAAGGGATGATCCTATACCACTCCATGTTTTTGGTGGGTTTTGGTGTGTTTTTTTTTTTTTTTTTTTTTTTTTTAAATGAAAGGAGTTTTGAGAGATTTTGTACAAACTCCAGAGAATTACTGTTACTATTACTGCCTCTTTTATCATGGAAGAGCAGAGTAAATGCCCTGAACACGTGGCCTTTGTGAAACAGAGGAATGTGATGGTCACTTTGACCTGCTCATTGCCTCTGTATCTTTACCTCTTTCCTCATTTTTTCCTTCCTTTGTTCTAGCTGCTTCCGCAGTTCTTTTTGTCTGGGAGAAAGACAGTAAGTGGAACTTCTCACTGGCACATTTGCAGACTGTGCTCTCGGCGGAGTCTTCCGTTTTCCCAGACCTCTTGCAGCATTGATAGCAGAGTTTGGACGATACTTAGGGTTAGATGGGGGCTTAGGGAAATACACACACTCTTCTCCAGCAGGAGACAAAGAATGTACACCTGGTCTTACAGGAGGTACTTCCTTCATTCGAGAGACAGCGCCAGAAGAACTGGGGTGTGATTTTGGAGACGTACGTTGAGTTTCAATATCAGTGAAAGAAACACTTATTGGGGGCAAAAAGCCCTGGCTTTCAATATCACGTAAACTTAGAAGTTCAAACTTCCCATCTTTTTCCACTAGGATTTTACCATCCTTCTGTTCCTCATTCTTGCCAGCATGTGGTGAAAATGATGGGCTTTCCTGTCCCATGTCATTAGAAATATGCAACCGAGACAGCCTATTTGAGACATCATCTTCTCTCGCAAGGTCTGTTTTACAAACTTCAGCATCTTCTGGAGGAGGAACTTCAAGATCCACCAACGTATCCTTAAATTTTAACTTCCGTTCTCTATTCTCATTCACAGGAGCCTGATTCTCCAGCAGTTTGTTGGCTTCTTCAATCTTTTCCAAGATGTAACGCTTTATTTCTTCATCCTCTTCCTCATCCAGTTGCTGCTGGTTTTCTAGCTTGGATTCCTGGATAGAGCATTCACTATCCGTATCAGATAGATGATCCCCCTGTTTCATGTCAGACCCTGATACCAAACTTTCTTCATTGTGGGGTTTCACTTTCACATCTGTGCCTGCTTCTGAAAGCTGATCTGGATTTTCTTCCATTTCTTCACTGTCTTCCTCAAAGGTCTCCACAACTTGAACAATTTTTCCTTCAACATGCCCTTCATTTCTTTCAGGATTCTGAAAAAATAAAAATATTTATCTCAAACTGTTCTCCCAACCAAGAACAGTATCAGAGAAACAGAAAAGGAACAGCAAGAGAGAAAAGCAGTACTAACTACACTATTTTTAAAAACAGGCTGTCAAACAGAGAATGTCTTAACAAATAGCTTTTTTGGCACTAACATCTCTGCTACGGTTTCTCCATGTTACATCTATACAAAGTTTAACCAACCATGGCTGGAGCAGTAAAGCAATCAGTGACAATATGAAAACAGAACAATGTGTTGCACAAATACTTAAAGGAGCCTGCACTGAAAGCAGAAGTACTTTGTACTGAATATATTATTTTCAATGAACTCTGTATTTTCTGTTTTAAGACAACTATAAGCAAACTAATCAGTTCATTGATTTTTTTTTTCACTGTAGTTCCAAGTAACATTAATTCTCAAAATTCAGCAAATGTACCTACACATCTCAAGCTGCACTGAATTTTGTGCTTAGGATTCCAAATACTACTTTTTCACCCTTCTAAATAAGAAAACTATCAATTAATTTAACAAATACCTCTATTTCACCAAGGTTTTCTTTTTCCTCTTCATTAATTAGCCATTCAAGGTCTTTTTCAAAGTCATCCTCATATTCTCCACTTTCTGTTATATCACCCATATTTGCTGGATCACCTTGGTCTTCATTTTCACTCATTTTGGTGATGCCTTAGAGTAATACTACAAAAAAGAAGGAAAACTCGTTTTAAAGCTCCAGTGACAAACAAGCACAGAATGTTGAAATCTCCCATGGCATCCACATCAAACTTGCAAGCAGAATCAACACAACCACGTTAGATAGTGCCACAGCACCTCAGAACTAAGGAGCATTAATGGTTTTACACATTAATGGTTTTGGCCTTTCCAGCTCTGGCTAGCAGGGCAAGATCTGAGTCAAAACAAAACAAAATATACTCAATAACCAGTCGGTCAGGTTGACTATAGTCAAATTCATGACAAAACTGAGAGTAAGCCACTGTAAGGATGGGATCTGTCAAATGATCTTTTCTCTTTGTACCTGCTGCTGTCTGCTGGAAGTTGCTGCTTCTGTCTCTCTCTCACAGGATAAGCCTGCATCATTTACAATACACCACTACACGAACATAGCATAGCGTATGGCAACACAACATGGGATGTAGGAATCAGCTCTGACCCTAGACGGCCCTGGAACTGCAAAACAGTTCTTGCTGTTTGATCCTTCTTGCCTTTCCAGACAATAAGGGTTGCACCTGAACTTCCCAATCTGTAAGCATTTCGTAATGAGGTTTGTAAAAACTCCTCCATCCAGAAGTTGCTACTTAAATTCCTTCAAGGTTTTGAATTCTGGTGAGCATCTTTGAGTTCTCAGTTATTTACTCACACAAACACCAGCTCTGCCTCTTAAAACCCTATGTATCACAACTGACAAGCATTGCTCTTTTAGACCTCAAAATTTAGTCAAGATTTAGCTACAAGAAAAGAATAATAATAAAGCTGGATACTTTTATTGCAAACTTGTTTGTATGCAAACTTTACAAAAGCTCCTCTTTTTGCTTGAACCACATTTTGGTCAATAGAATATGACAACTTTTTGCTCCTCTCACTTCTTTCTAGCCACCACTTGCCAGGAGAATTACTTACTCACACTAGGTTTCTCCAAGTTTAAGTTTTCGAGGCTCGTTCAGACTGCTGACTTGGCTTTCTACACATCTATTTCCATCATGTCTTACCTGCACCTCTTCCCATAAGACAGACAAACCTTTTTGCTTGGAAATGCCCCTTCCTTCACAAACGTCATTGCTTTGGGTGGCAACACGTAACTGGGTTATTAATGAAGGTTACCTTACTCTAGTGCATATTCAGCACAAAAGAACTACTCCTCCTTAACTTCTTTGTAATTACAGTTGTACAGTTATAAAAGCCACAAAGGTGAATTGTGCCTTTAGCAAAACGCATTCATGTCCGTCTCTGCCACTTGACACAAATACTGAAGACATTTCAATTTATGTACGATGTGTATAGTAAAGGGGAGAAGCATGAAATGAGTCTCTGCTATAGCATAAAGTAGTTGTGGCTGAGAAGACATTTTCAGTTTCCTCTAGATGATCCCAAATCAGCTGCTGTTCTATTCTTAATTATTAAGTATCCATTAGGGACCAAAAGTATTTAGAAAATATAAAGTTGTCACAGAATCACAGACTGGTTTGGGTTGGAAGGGACATTAAAGATCATTGAGATCCACCCCCCTGCCATGGGCAGGGACCCCTCCCACCAGACCAGGCTGCCCAAAGCCCCATCCAGCCTGGCCTTGAACACCTCCAGGGATGGGGCATCCACAGCTTCTCTGGGCAGCCTGTGCCAGGGCCTCACTGCCCTCATGACAAGAATTTCTTCCTCATGTCTAATCGAAACCTCCCCTCTTTCAGTTTAATGCCTTCACCCCTTGTGCTATCAAGGAGCACCTGACACCTATTTCCCTTTTATAGGGAGGAAGGGAGCAGAAGGGGCAATGTACCCTGTGCCTGACTCCTGCAGAGCCTCGCAGCCCCTCTACACCGCGGCCCCGTGACACCAAGATGCCGCCCGCCGCGGCCGCCATGAGCTGCCCCCCCCGCCCCGCCCCGCAGCTCCGCCGAGCCTGGCGCCGTTGCCATGGCAGCAGCACGGTGCCCGCTCCCCGCCGACGGCGGCCCCCGAGGCCCAAAGTCCGCGGCGGACGCGCGCCCGCGCCGTGTGGCACCGCCCCGTCGCCATGGCGTTATTTATTTTTGGTCATGGCCCCGCTGCTAGCCGGTGGTCAGAGGGGGGAGCTGCCGGTGTCAAAAATCGGAGCTTTTGTTAGTAAAAATAGCGCTACACCTGCAGGGAGGTGACCTGCTGCATCGCATCACTCTCACATCACACATCACTCTCACAGAACTTCGAAATGCAGTGGGAAAGAAATAATAAAAAATACATTAAAAAAAAAAAGCCAACCCCAAATAAATGACCTTCTGGGCTGGAGAAGCCAGCAGAGGGACCAGACACAGCAGCCGAGCTGCATGTTGTGGGCGCGAGCTGCATGTTGTGGGTGCAGGCACTGAAACAAGCTCCGTGCTGGCTTAATTTACCATGGCACCTGCCTTCGTGGCTTGTGCAGCATGGCGCTGTACCTCCCAGCACCGCATTCAGGGGTATGGCCCCCCTCAGGCCTCCTGCCACCACAGGGCTGCAGGAGCACGATGGCTGTGGGCAGAGGGGAGGGAGGTGTCTTGGCTGGCAGCACCAACGTGGTGCCCATCACCTCATCCCCAACATGCAGGTGGGCCCCTGTTTTGAAAACAAACAAAAAACCCACATCATTATCTGAGCTGAAAATGACAATCTACAAGTACACCAGAAGGCCAAACACCTCAGGGACAACATGTTCTGTGTCCCAAGGGCTTATGTAAATAAAATAAAACCCAGGCAGAAAACAGCCAGGAGTAAATTTAGCCTGGGCATCGATAGCTCTAAGGGACATGAGGACAGTTACCCTTGCACTCATAGCAGGGGGCTAAACCGTGTGAAGGTGGGTCTCAGGAGGTTTCTGAAGGCTTCTGGTGCAGGGGTTTCCTCTAGTCCTATGACATACAGCAAGAAGAGAAATGGGTTTTGACATTGTTTTCAGCAAGTAGGAAAGGCTCCCTGGTATTTACCTCAGATATACATGGCTCCTGCTGTACCTGGAAAAACATCAACCACTGACCCTCACCCAGGGTCACATAGGTATCTCGTACATGAAGATGACACTCTGGAGTTTCAATTTTCCACACTTCACAGACAGGTGGCTTAGACAAGTTCACAGCAGACTAAAATAAAGCTTTGATATTCCTCCCAGTTCTCTTTGTGCTCTGCTTTTATCGTAAGACCATCTTTCATCTTACAAGCCAATGCTACCACTTTCATTCACAAGAGATGCTTTATTCCACTAATTACGCATCGGTGTGATTGTAAGACAAGAATTAGACCCAGTTGCTGGAATATCAAGCTATAATGCTTAATAATGATATTTAAAGAACTTAAGATATTTTAAAATGATATTTTTGGTTCAATCTAAATGCATGATTGTGTTTATGAACCCGTATGTCCTTAAGTTTAGGTTTTCAGGTGTTCCTTTCTGTGGGGGAGCTACACAACATGGTTGTGAAGAAATGCAATGAAAACAATAGCCAAGCAATGCAGTGCTTCAGGGACAGGCCCCAACACGTTGGTTGCTTTTTTCCATGTCACTAATACATCAGATGCCACCTTTAGGGAACAGAGAAAGGCTGCATAACACCTTCAGAGAGCTGTTAAACAAGCATCGTAACACCTTTTATATAGTTTGTAGGAAACAGCTGACACTGTCAAGAGTCACTAGGAATAAGGTCCAGAGCTGCTAGTCCCCTGTCCCTTTCCATAAGGAAAGTCCCTCTTTCCTTCCCAAGTGCTTGGCTACGGTGACACTGATAGAGCAGAAAATGTAATCACATCTGTGCAGAGCCCTCCCCTTCCCCTGAAAGCTCTGCCAGAAGAGCTGGCTGTTCGACACACACAGAGACACAGCACAGCAGAGTAAAACCCTGCAATGCCTGGGCAGGCTCTCAGGGTCAGTGCTAGCCCAGGGTCACCGCAGTGGGGGCTGCCCACTAAACAGCACCCTCCAGCAGGTCTCACCCTGCCTTACGTTTTGGACACAGCAAGCCTCTCTCCCTGACAAGGATCCCGAAGTCCAGAAGCCATGCCACGGACCACCAGCATCACAGCAAGCCCGGCACAGGATGCACAGACTGAGCTGACACTTACCTCCAGCAGCACCTGGCACGAGCTGGAACAGGGAAACAGCCACCGTGTCCCAGGGAGGCACCCCAGCCACGCGTGGTATTTATCTCGTCTCTGTCAAACCGCAGCGTGCACTGTACCACCAAGGCAGGGATTCAGCTCCGTGGCAGCAGCTAGGCGTCTCTTCTCAGCTCTCACTGTATGCAATGGGAGGAGCAAGGGGGATTGCCACGGTTCACGTGGACCTGCTTTGCTCACAGGCAAGAGCAGCTTCAGGATTCTTGTCACAGCACCTTTCAGCAGCACCAGAGACATGCAATGCTTGAATCCACCTTGAAATGTAACACTATACTATCTGAGCTACTAATTACCCTCCTGCTGTATGCAAGCATAGATTTTAATCCCTTGCACAGTCAAGAAGCTCAGGCTGGCATCCCTTTACAGCTAACTCTTGTATTTACCCAGAGGAAGCTGATGAATGAAACTCAGAAGCCTAACATGTTGACAATCCTATCCATCCTGCCTCAGCGATAAGGCTCTCAAAGAAACACTTGCAAGGACTGCATTTTTTCCTAGCACACACCCATTCTCTCCAACCACCCATTTTCTATTTTTCAACAAGCTCTACAGAAGGCTTGCTGGCTACAAACTGGCAGCGGATATTCAGAGAGCAGTTTCCCTTCAGCCCAGCCTGTGCTAGCAGGTACAAGCCATCTCTTCCAGAATCACAAGACAGGAAGGGACAGCTTTCTAAACCAGTCAAGTGTGATATGTCAGGATAGGTAATGTATAGGTTTCTTCCTTAGGGCCTCAATTTCATAATTAGGTAGATGTGAATAGAAAGGTCCTCCTGTACAGTAAACCTGCACCTGATTTCCCTTACAGTCACCCTCAGTGATGCTGATGCTTCCTGACCAGGGTTATCCTGCACCAGTGAGTAAGCTTCTCCCCCACTGCACCAGTCTGCACTGGAACTACAGAGTGGAATTTCTGAAATGATTGACAATTAAGGAACCTCAGGGTAATACACTTGCACAGAGCTCCACAAAACTACACAAAACACTCAACCACTATCTTTAAGACTTAGTTCTCTTTGCCTGGTTTGTCTCAATTTTTCCCTTTGTAACACAGATGCTCAGAACAACCTGCATTAGTCTACTGCAGCAGCAATGTTGTGGATTAGCAAGTTAACAAAAGACAAAAACACTGGCCACACGTATCTTGAAATATTTTTATTTAACAAAAATATCTATTCAATTGAAACAAGCTGAAGGGGTCCCACCAACAACATCAATATGCTTACAGAATTTCATAGGCATCAATAATTCCACGTACAGTCAGGCTCTACTGACACCTCATCACCACAGCAACAGCATAACATAAGAACAACATCTAGGTGTAGTTTCCATACATTAATAGGCCTGAAAATGTACACAGTGTAGCACGTCACTATTAGAGCTGTCACAATTTCATGACTTTGGTAGAAAAATTGTTATTGCTGTAATTCATTAGTTATTTAAATAGAAGTTGAGAATTAACTGGGTTGTTCCCCTTCAAATATTTATTCTCTGTATGAAAAGTGCAATTAAAATTGAGTTGCTTCTTTCTGTCACTTGATACAAGTGCCATGCATCCATGCCTCATCTCACATCACAGCTGCCATCAAGCCAAGGAACCCAAAGGACAAGGTATGCCCTTACTACCCTTTCTCAGGACAGCTCGTCAGCTAGCATTTCACAGCTTCAGATTATTTTTTATACAGTAAAGAACAGAATAGAATATATATGTGGTTGGCTTCAAGTTTCCATTTCAGGATAAGGCAGTTAAGTTTACACATGTAAGTATAAATAAAGCCGAGCCCCTAAGACACTTCAGAAGGCAGCCTGCTGACACGGTGAAGCTTTGGGGAGCACACTTCCCTGAGCAGCCAGCCTTAAAGAGCTCCACAGACCCCAGAGAGCACATCCCAAACACGTTAGTCATTCACCTTGTGTCATAAAGGCTGAGGCGCTCAGAATTTATGAGGAAGATCGTATCTGTCCCAGCCAGGAGAGAAAAGCTGTGACGTCTCCATGGCATTAAACAAACCAAGTAATGAAATGAAGCTGCTTCTTCAGGCTGACTGGAATAAGCTCCAACCACCACAGAAAGAGAAGGCATGGAAAGGAAGCACACTGCACAGCACGTTCTCCCTTCCAGTTCTCCCATACGCTTAAAACTACAACCTGCACAGCAACTGGGACAGCTTATAGGCCATGACCACAGTGCACTACAGATATCTGTTGCTGTGCTGGTTTTGATGCCTGAGTACCCAGGTGCCCAAGCCTAGGACAGCTCTGTGCAACTCCTTCCCAGTGCTGATGTAATTTGGAAAAAAAAATCATTTTAAAAAACAGATGAGGCAAGTCCCAAACTGCTCAGACTGGACAAAAGAAAATAAAAAAAACTCTTCTCTCCGTAAACACTTTTTTTTTTTTAAGTGGAAAGAAGAGGTAGAACTAGTGGATAGAGACCCACCAGAAATAAAGGCATTTTAAAAAGGGAAGAAGCAACAGATCAGCAGTCAGCATTTTTCAAGGCCTCAGGTGTTCATTTTGGTAAATACAGTAACTGAAGATGTCTAGTCACTGCAGTTATGATTCTGAGGTTACAAAGAATAGCTTAAAATCCTGCAAGTCACCTTCCTTCTTGGTGCTACACTCAAATCCACTATCCCACTGAGATAGCCCAGGCTCCTGGGATACGAGTCAGTGACTCTTACAACTGCAGGAATCTGCAGACCTAGAGGACAAAGGCAAAGATGCCCAACGGTTCTGCAGATCAATATCCTGCCTACTTGAACTCCCTCTAGGCTTTCCCTAGAGCTTTACAGTCCCTTGGGTGCAGACCTTCACAGCACAAGAAGCACCGCTGGCAGCGAAGTCAGCGCTGTCACAAGTTGCCCCAGGACAGTTAGATTTTTGTGGAGGTAGCATGATCAGCTATGGTGAAGCTCTGACAGCAGGGATAGCAGATAAACTGCAGAAATAATACTAAACTAAAAGAAGCACGTGTATATGCAGAAACATAAGTGTATGAGTCCTCAGAACACAGTATCCAGCAAGAGCCATGCTGCAGAGCACTGGCCTAAGGCCACCTCCTCTCCCAGGCCCAGGTCTCTCCACAGAGAGGTCTGTGAGAATGCCCTCACTACAGCAGCATCTTAATGACAAAGAGAGTAGCTGTTTACCATGCAATCAAAGCTGCCTTTTCAAGGACAGTCTCCAGATGCACGGCTTCAGACTAAAGCCTCTCAAGGCTTTCATTTTTTGAGAAAACTTACTGTTCTTCGCTGCACATCCCATATATGCAACAGAAGAACAAAAGGCATTTTAGAAAGAAGATATTTGTTCTTACTTACGTAAGACTTAATACATTTACTTTCTAAAATGTGCTACTAATATAGTATAAATATGGATCAAGTGCCATTAAGGTGACTGCCTTGGGAAGAAAAGGCAGAGATTAAAAACCAGACCTCTATCTTCATATGTAGCCACTGAAGGTCTTCACTTGGTGCACTAATGGCTTTCAGGAGATCTGCTTTGCATCTGCTCTTGTCTTCTGTAAGCTCTAATAATACTGTATATGCCGCTGCCCAAGAACACCAGGGAGATAGCCGCAAAGTAAGATGCGTAAATCATGAACTGCAGAGAAGGTGAGAAAGAAGAAGTGGTTAAACAAAACAGTTATCAAATACATAAGAAAGTTAATTCACGAGCTTCCTTCTTCTTCTAATGTGTCAGGAATTAGTGAACATTAGTTGGCAAGGCCTTAACCCAGAAACTGGTGGCTGAGAGGCTTTACAGCCTGTTTCACCTTCCTCTCTCCCATCTGTAAAGCTAAAGGGGGCTATCATACCTGGGTGAAGATGTCTAGCCCAAGCCCACTGGCATCCACAACAATCAATGTGAGTAGAGTCTGAAGTGCTAAGGCAATGAAAGTATTGACCCCAAACACCAGGGCGTACCGTTCCACGCTGAGATTTGTAGCGATCTGGAACCTGGAAAGAAATGGATGACCAAAAATGTAAGGATGGGGAAGAAGAAGGGAACAAGAATATGAGGAACATCTCTGTAAAAGACAAATATGCAACCTAAGGAGTTACATAGATTGGTCCAGTATTTTCCACAACTAAGTTAGCTTGCACTGACAGTGTGTTTTGAGAAATAAGCTCATGACAGACTAGCAGAAGATCTGCAGAGACATCTAAAAGGCTGCAAAAACTTGGGAAGGTCTGTGGGTTTCAGTAAGACTGAAACATCCCTGCCTGACGCAGCTACAAATGGCCTTGCCACCCAGAGAAGGTGCAACACCCTATAGTCTCAGAAAGCTGTTGGCAGTCCCTAAGCATCAGCCTACGGCAGTGTGGTCCATAACCTCCTGCATCCTTCTGATCACAACTCCCTTTGCAGTTACCAGCTTCGACATCTCCCCTCAGACTGTGCCTGGGCTGTCATGTAGCCCTGAGTATGTGTGGTTGAAAAACAGCTGTGTTTTCCTTCTCAAAGACAGGAGTTAAATTGACATTTTCCTCCATGCAAGTTAGCAAAAATTGACCCCACAATGTAGATAAAGCATTGTCCTCCCCTTATCTGCTAACACTTCAATCCAGCCACGTTTACAAAAAAAGCAGCGCTATCTAATATTTAGAAATAGTCACATTAGTGTCATACGACTTCTGAGCCTGGGTGGGCTGCCAGCCAAATACACATCTCCGTGCCTCTGTTTCCAACCTGAGTCAGAACACAAACCCTTGTAAACAGACTTCCAGACTCCTGGCGGGTGAGACCCTGCTTACGTGGACAACAGGCCAGCTTTCCAAACAGCTGTAATCTCAAGAGCAATTTACAGTAAAAAATACTCACGTTGCTATTGTGATTAGCAGCATGTAGATAATTCTGAAGACAACATACGATGCATAGCACACCCAGATGTTGTGAACAGTGTCCATGATGTATACAGCAGCAGCAATAAGAAAGGAGAAGAGGGCAAGTGCCACTTCACCCCACATTGCCCAGGATGTTTTTATATGGCCCACAACAAACACTGCAACAGCTCCTGTGAGGGGGAAAACAAGCATAACTGTCAGTTATTGCAATTCAAGTAATTTGGACACTACAGATCAGGAGCTGTATGGCCTCTGTTAGAGAATCATTAACGACGTGAATGCTATTAATGTGCACACCTTAGGAGCTCTCCTTCCTAACCTCCCCCTTACCTGGAACTGTGCTGTAAGTTCCTATTCATATTTCTGGGAACAACAGCAACAAAAACAGGTCAGTGGCGACCCCTCCTGAAATCTTCTCCCCAGCTTCGTAAGTACAATAGCCCCATGACTCATACCACTGCTGCTGACTATAGAGGTGTTGTCAGCTAGGCAGAGAAATGCAAACCCTGCTTCACAAAAGCACCCAGTTAATGATTTCGTGGTGCCTTAGGGTCTACATTCACTGCAGGTGGGGACACAAAGACACTATCCACTTTAATACACAGCTGTTACAGCTCTCACTCAGGAAGCAGGAAAACCTGTGTTTGCTGTCATCTTCACACTGGGCTGTAACAGTAAGAGCATGAGTTCAAAACCCCATCTACCAGAATGAAGCTTCATTGAAAGCTACTGGGGCTGTAAATAAAAAAAAAAAAAAGTCTTTCACCACTAACTGTGCATGAACAACCCTTTACAATCAGAACAGGTTGGTAGCTCCTGCTGGATTTTAGAAAGGTGGGGTTGGGAGGAGAAGACAGATCACACGGTGAGTGGCATGAATTGTGATGCACGTTTCAAGCAGAAGACAAGGTCCATTTCATGCACTATTGCAGCTCTAACTTCTGAGAAACCAAAATACATATTACAAGTAAATTCCTGTGCGAAGTAGGCTTTGTTTTGCAATCAAGCCACAGAGCAACCGATAGCATAAGGATGCTGCTGCATACAGCGAACAGCATGCTGACAAAGGGAGGTTCACTGGAGATCTCTGAAAAACAGGATTGTATTCAGCATTTGACCACTGTACAGAAGTGCCACCCGGCAGCATTTATGCTTTGTAGCCCTTGGCTGGCCTGCTTTCTTAGAAACCCTTCAAGCACACGAAGGTTTTTTGTGTACAATCAGTGTACCAGCCTGCAATCCTGTCAGATCTCACAACAACCTTGCAGACTAGTGCAGGTAGCTCTGACAAGGACAAAAAAAATTTATTCCCTCCCCCTCAACTCCTCTTCCCAGTGCCTGCCGTGACATTACCAGACTGACATTTTGTGGTCTTTGGAAGCCTGGATCCCCTAGCAGCAAAACCCTGAGATGCAAAAAGAAGCTAGGTCCTAGAGCCTTCTTTCTACTGTCTCAGACATTCTGAAACCTGGGGAGAGAGATTCTACATCTCACTCTGGGGATTTAGTGGCAACTCCAAGTCATACTCCCCATATGGCTCAACGTTACACCAGCCCGACACCTAATTATGAAAACATATAATCCGTGTGCTGCAATTAGATACCTACAGCTGATTCAGTGGTTCCCATCTCAGTCTGATGAAGGAATGCCACAGTCCCAAGAAGCTGCAGGGATACAGCTACACAGTCAGTTGACCTCACTACGGAGCATAATATTTATCTTGCCCAGGACAGGAAGCTGACAGCCACGTGAGTCACCATGCTCTACTCAAACCCTTCTAGCAGACACCACAGCTACAGGCAGGGATGGCAACAGCATCTTTTATGAAGGTTACCAGACATTGCTCATAACAGATCACAGAATGACCAAGAGCAAGGACAATGGCAGATGGGATCTGGGATACACCAGGAAAGGGACTTCCAAAACAGTAAGAAAAGTAAGGAGCATTCATGTTCTTCTACAGATCTGAGGACTACAGCTGCACTCAGATTTATTCAAGGAGTCATCCATCTTCAAAAAGAATGCAACTCAAACCAGATTTGGTGCAAAGAGGGGCCTGTAAGATGACAGTAAATGAAGAATGTAAATTTACTTAAGAATGGGTAGAAAAGGTTGGTTTCACTGGGTGCTCTTTCTCAACAGATCACTTCTAGTCCTGTTATATTTTTAAGGCTTTTTGTTGAGATTACTTCACTAAACTTCATTTGTTCCAAGTAATGAATCTGTCAAGCAGAAGGATTTTTCGGTTTTCTTTTGAGCAGTTCAGGGACAGAAGCTAATTCACTTTCAGAAGACTTCACCCAATATAATTCAACCATTTACAGAAAAGACAATAGAGGAAAAATCAAAGTTTGTTTTGTGGGAAAACAAAAGTTTCAGTTTTGCTGTAGTTAAGTGCCAACAACCTTTCCTTCCAATAGGACCACTGTTCACAGGATTTGAAAAGGACCTTGATATCACAGATGCTCATAACAAGCTTTGAAGAATATTTCCTCACTTTTTTTCCCCAATCTGTCCACATCTGGCCATGCTATGATCCCTTAACATAATAAATTCACATGCTTGGTAAAGACTTCTCAGAACCTAACAACTGCTCTCTGAAGAGTCCCTGCTTTACAGAGCATGCTCCAGTTGAAGTAAGAGCATCTTCTGTGTAGCGGTGACCTGTGATTTCTGCACCCACAAACTGACTGGTGTCTTCTTTTGCTTGATACAAATTCTTCTGCTTCCTGGGGCCAAGGCAGGATGGTAGAGGAAGCTGAATCAAACAAGAATTAAAAGAGCCACAACATCATGCTGTGATAGCATATGACCACATGCTATTTAAGTGCACTCCAAAGACGACGATTCTTAAGGATCTGACCATTAAATAAAGGTGGTGACAGGTTCAAACCCAGTTAACAATGGGTGCTAGTCCAGCTACTAGAGCTATAAATGAGTCTCAACTTCCCACTGAACTCCAAGAGGGGTCTGAGCATGCCAAAGACGAGCTCCAGGCCTTGCTTGTTTGGATACCTTGGTTTCTTCTGCCCCAAGAAGGTGAAGTTCACAGCACATGGAGGAACAATGACTCCATCAAAGAAAAGGAACATAGTAGAGCAACACCTAGAGAGCCTCTGCAAGGATACGTTAGCGATATTAAAAGAAGTATTGTTCTAGTTCTGGTAATGAAACAGCATTAATAACTTGTTAAACAATTTCTTTTTGTTGACGGACCCACCTGGCCCTTTCAAGTCAAGTGACTTCTTTCATCTTAATAGCCTTTCTGCTTAACGCTGCTGAAATGACTACACAGTGGCTCACACATGCTCGCGCGTGTACAGGAAACTTTCATGTGCTCCCTATGCTGCCAGAGAAAAAGCAATGAATGCACAGGACCCTTAGCTGGGCTTTGAGTGGTTAAAACAAGCAAAACCCCAACTGTTTCAGGGCTGCAGCTACAGTGACAGCCAGGAAGAGTCGATCACACACCTGGAGCCTTTTTGACAAATCATTCAGAACAACTGACTTGGGAGGTTCCTTTAAACACCTACGCACTGGATTACAAGAACCAGGGCTGCATGCAACAGCAAACTCTACACTGAGTGTGACACCACGCGTGTCATGGAAGACTCATCCCAAGTGCAGAGATTCCCTTGCCTGCATGTGTGGGGAAACCTAAGACACTTCCAAATCACGCTCTGGTGACCCTGAGGGACATAGGGCATTTCTCCCAGCAGAGCAGGAGCTACATCAGCAGCTTACCTAGCAGCGTTGAGGCCGCCTCCACGCCACCGTTGTAGATTTCTGTGCTGTGAGAAGGCAGCACCATCTCCCACAGGCCCTGAACGTAGTTGATGACCTGGAAGTAGCCACAAGTGGACAGTGCCCACCACACTGACCAGCACAGCATGGTCCAAGAGGAATAGCACTGCAGGAGATCCCGCCAGAGATCCTTGAGCACCTTCACGATGTCTACTTTCTGCTCCTGCATAAAGGGGAGGGAGGGGGAGAGAAATGTTAGTCTCCGTTTACGAATACTGCACACCATTCTACAATACGGAAAGGAAGGGGTCGGTCTCAAGCATCCTCTCCACCTCCAACTCTCTCACACAGAGCAGTAGCTGCTGGTTGTTAGAAGGGCCATGAGAGGTACCAGAGAGAAGAGGCATAGGCCCATATTTATTTTGGACAAACGGGTTTGGAAGCCAGTCACTCGAATCACAGGAAGAAGCATCACTGACATTTGTTAAGCCCTGATCCAAATTCAGTCAAACCAGTTAGCATGGAGAGCATGCAAGTGACCAGATGAGGGTACTTCTCCCTCATAATAAGTCAATTTTCCCTAGCACTAGCATTCAGGAATGAATTATTCAAAGGAGCAATATCATTCCACTACTCTACCCGTTAATGTTCACCAAGGCTCTTAGAGAGGTATTGCCTGGGGATCTGCAGAGAAATGAAAGCTCCTTCCATCAGACCCTGTCACAAACGGCAGCTCTCGTTTATACAAGTGCTTTGACGATTCAGTGAGACAGAAATGAACCTCTCTTCCAGATCTTTCTAGAAGAGCACAAAAAAGGGGGGCATACCCACAAAATGGTTTGAAAAATTTTGAAAGTAGGTCAGTCTTAGCAAGAAGGGATGGTGACAAATGAAAATTGCCTTTTACATACAGGCTATTAGACTGATGTTCCTAACCACTTTACACCAGATCAGCAGAGGAAACGAAGAGGTCTTCACTTTGTAGACAGAGCTGCTAATTATGTTTGTTGTGTGCACACGCTCTTTGTAGACAAGCAAGACCCTTCTCACATGAGCCCAAACAGCAGTTACTTCATGTGGGTCTTGACAGAGCTCCTGAGCCCACCCAGCATCTATAGCTTAAAATCCCTGCGGGATAACATAGAGCTGTCACAGGACTGAGCTACTGCACACTGAGCCACCACACAGCCAGTTTTGGAGCAGCTTCCCCATCAGCAGCAGCTTCGTGCTCTTGGCAGCATGCCCTTGACCCAGGGGAATCACTCACCCTGTGCCCTGGAAAGAATATTCTCCTCAAGCAATAAAACTTGTTTTAAGGCATCGCTGCTCAAACTCCTAACAAAGACCGCAGCCTAACTCCATCCTGAACTCCCTTTCTCCACCCCTCAAAGTGTCACCGGTTTCTGAGTATCTTTATTAAATACCACACGGCCCCTTTGGTGCTTTGCCAGAGGCAAAATGCTTGCTCTGCGTGCAGATACTACTTCTGCAAAGCCCAACAGAATGACTTGGAAGGAGGTCAGCTCACAGCAAGCCAGCGTTAGCCAGACATCTCCCACGCAGAAGGCTTCGCATGAAGCACGAGTTCAGGTGCAGAAAAACAGGGAAGGTAACTGCCACACATGCTGCAAGCACTGATTCAGCAAGCTCGGTGCAAGCAGGTGCCTGGTAAGCCAGAAGGGCCCATCAGCCCTCCTATCGCTTGGCAATGGTTCAGTTCAATTATTTGTACAGCCTCTAATGCACGTTCATGAAACGCAGTTGCCATTACCTTCGTTAAGGCTACAGACACCAGTGCTTCTCAGCTTTCAGCACCTGGTGTGACCACCACCAGGTAGTTACACTAAAGCACACGTACCTCCCTCCCCCTGCATCCCCCCCTTTCAGCATTAATTTTGAAGCAGCTTTGCCCCTTGCTCTGGGAGAAAGATAAACAGAAGGGGAAGATAAGCAATATGCATCCCTTCACCGTTACTGGCACGGTGGCGGGGGGTTGGAACTAGAGGATCTTTAAGGTCCCTCCCAATCTGAGCCACTCTGCGATTAACAAATACCGTTCAGCATACAAGTTTGCACGGTTAAAGACTTTTTTTTTTTTTGCTTTTAATCACCTCAGCAAAGCCACTCCTGCCCTAAAACCAGAAAATCTGCAGAAGCACATACACACTAGCTCTCAGGTGGCCACACTGCTCCCTCCCTGGTGCCAGCACCAGGAGGACAAGGCAGGAAAGCACCCTTCAGGTGCTGGTATCTGGGGACAGCATGGAGCAAGAGACCAGAGGGAAAGGCCCTCAGGACCAGCCTCGTGTGTTCAGGCAGCCCCCTGCTGCTATGCCACTTTGTCCTGGCACATTCTCCTTGCTTCCCACCGGATGACAAAGCAAAATAAAGACCGGCCCCCTTTAAAAATATATATACTTTTTTTTTTTTTAAAACACCTTGCCATCTCAGCAATTGGGTCTCAGCAGACTGTGCTGGATGGGGCAGGATCAGGTCCCTGGAATGTTAATGCCTTTAATTCCCAGCAGCAGCTGAAGGAAGCTGAAAGCAGCCTGGGACACTGCCCCCTCGACCCAGCCAAAGCACAGAGCCCTCCTCTGCTCCCCCCGTGTCAGTGAGCAAACCCCGGCTCTGACACATGCAGCAGCAGCACAAATGCTCTCTTCACACACCTTAAGAAAAAAATTACCCCAGCTCCTCATTCCTTTCAATCCAGGGACAGTGCACCTGGCCCCACACAAAGTGCCGGCACCTGCAGCAGGCTGCTCTCTGTGCAATTGGTCATCTGTAATGAACGGCCCCAGGACAGCTAGCAGCCCTCGGGGGACTTTTGCTAGAGGTTACATAGCCCAGAGTGCTTGGCATAACCTGTGGTGTGCTCATGGGATGCTCTGAAGTTTTACCAAAAGTATCTCCTGCAATTTACCCGTACCCTATGCCCCTGTAGGTAACCAACGCCAGTTGTTAGCGCTCTCCAGAACTGCTGCTGTTTCCTCCCCAGACTAGTGTCCTTCCAGCACTGTAAGTAAAAATCCAATTGCTACACATCTTCTTACTACACAGCTTACACAACATCTGAAGGAACGAACGTTTTCAAGATGTGGATATTGGAAGAATGGCTTTTTTCCCTGCAAGTCACAGACACACCCAGAATTTGGACAAGCACAGAATTTTTAGTGCCCTGAGATTCTTCTGGCATTGTACAGTTGAGCAGCAATTTGATACCCAGAGAGTTTTAACCAAAGCCTTGTGAGGCACGCAGAACGACTTCAGCAAAACCAAGGAGCAGCCTACCATGCTCTATCGAAGAAGGGAAATCACAAGGAGATTTTCCTGTATAATAAATAAGGAAGTTGGATAAGTAAAGGGATGCTTTTTGCTATTGGATATTGCACCTCTACTGCTGTGTGCACGCACGTACACATACACCTATGCATGCATGACAACCACAAGTGTTGCATCCTCTTCTGAAGTACACCCAGGGCACAACTCACCTGTTTCTCTGCTGCACTCCCCTCCACGTTTAAGGGAACTTTAGTCTCATCCTCCCAGCCAGGTGTCCTCTGCACACTGGGCTGATCTTGGACAGCTGATCCATTTTTACAGTCCATGACCTTCATCTCCAAGCTGAACGGCTGACTGGAGACATGGTGAAAAAAAAGGCTTTTCCGTGGCATCGGCAGGAACCAGGCTGTGCCGAAGGCAATGGATATGGAGGTTAAGGAGATGACGTTCAGGCTGAAGAGGGACCACCCCGCCACAGACACGAGGACCTGCCCGGACACCGAGCCTACCGTGTAGCCCACCAGGGTGGCGCTGCGGCAGTAGCTGGTGACCTTCTGGTACAGGTCAACGTCGACAATGCTGTAGATGTAGGAGTAGTAGGCGACATCGGTGGCGGTCCCCATCCCGTAGAAGAACTCGAGGAACTGGATGGCCCGCAGCCCCTGGGCGTAGAGCAGCATGAACCAGGTGACGATGAGGCTCAGGCCCTGCAGCAGCACCACGGGCTTGTAGCGGAGGTAGTCGGTGGCCAGGAACACGGGGAAGAGCAGCGCCAGGTAGGAGTACGTCCACACCGGGTAGACCTCGTTGAACACCTGCCGGGGGAAAGAAGAGGCGGCGGTAAGACGCATCGCCACCGCGCCGCGAGGAAACCCGAGCCGCGGCCACGCAGTACCTGGGTCTTGGAGAGGTTTTTGTGCTGCCCCAGCAGGTACCGGGTGAGGAAGGGCTCGGAGGGCCGCACGCTGCAGAAGAAGCCGTAGGCGCACAGCAGCGCCGTGGGCAGCGCCCAGCAGCAGCCGGGGCCGCCAGGCCGGGCTCCCCGCGGCCCCGCCATGCCGGGCAGGGAGCGCCGTGCGGCCGCCCGCTGCCCCCGCCGCCTCCGTCCGCGGTCACCTCCCGCCGCCGCCACCCCCTCAGGGCGCGCCTCCGCGCCGCCGCTCTTCAAGCCCATTCGCCGCCGGGAGGGGGGCGTGCCCGCGCGCCGGCTTCTGATTGGGCGCGGCCGCCTCCCCCCAGGAAAGCCGGCCAATGGGGAGAGGAGAGCGGGGCGGAGCCGTGGCGGGAGAAAAGCACGTGTGCGCCGGGCGGGGACGGGGCTGCTCCGCTGGAGGGGGCGAGCGGGCGGGGGGAGCGCCCTGGGAAAGGGGCCGGGGGGGGGGGCGTTCCGCTGGCCTCTAAACTTCCCCGTCTCGCCCTTCCGCCGAGGGCAGGCACGAGATTTTCCTGGGAAACATCTCTGCGAAGAGCCTGTACCTGCTGTGCCGGTCCTTCCTTGCCTGGCCCAGGCTCCTTCAATTGCTGTGAGAGAGGGAGTTAAGGGAATCGTAGTAGACAGGGTGCTGACTAATGAATACCTAGATTATTGTATTAAAAATAGATGTTGCTTAATGTCTTTGCTTGCTACTGTGCAAATTAACCGAAACAAGAAGTCTCGGGGCCCCTCACAAAGGATGGTTCCTGACAAAAACGGGGAACCTGTCTCAAGAACCGTCTGAGACTGACCCTGTGGTTTGGACAAGAGCCATGGAGCAGCTGAGTCTGCACAAAGACAAGAGGTCAGCTAGCAGTGATGAAGAAGAGCTATCAGCCTTCATTCCCACAACCCCCGGTGACCACCACCAGGAGACACTGCGCAAGCGCAGACGGGAGGAGTTTATGGAAATGACTCCTTGGAACTAATTTTAACATGAAGCAGGGATACGTCATGCATATGTGTAGGCACATGGGGAAACTTCATGCACATGTAACTACTGCATATAACCAAGGCAAGTTGCCACATTGGGGTGCGCACAACTTTGGTGGGACTACCCCCCGTACTGCCCAGCGCTGAATAAACATACCTTCTTTACAATCTTACTGATTGTGGAGTCCGTTTTCCTCATGTCACTAAAGCTTCATTCACCCAGGACTACAGTCCTCCTCCAATCTATTGGCTGTACTGCTATTCACTCTACCCCATGTTACCCCTTACTACCCCCTACTAGCCAGCTCCTTCACCTTTGTGCTGCCTCCCTTTGATCTCCACTATGATGCTACCACTGCTATGGCTTCCTACTCTGTACCGACAGTTTGTTCTCCAAACTGGTTGATGCTTTAGAAAGTTCATGTAAGGGGTCAGGCCTCCTACTTCTGCAATTGCATATCCAGCCTCCTAGCTGGGGACAGCGCGTGAGGATGCAAGATGAAAGCCCTTAGAAGGCATCTGACTATGCACAGGTGGGCAAGCAAGAACGGGTTCTTCTCAAACCCAGAGCAGATTCCTTTAATTGCAGGATTTTATTCCTATCTCCATCATTATAGCTGAACACATGTAGCTACAAAAGTTCTAGGTTAATGAGATTACTCAGCTGTGTAAAACTCAGCTAACCATTTTAAACATTTTGGTCCTGTATCATCTGGCATCAGTGGCTTGTCTGGGTCCTGCAAAATTTCCTTTCATTTGCCCTCAGGCCATTTCCTCTCAGCAGTTTCATGCCTTCTTTTGTTTGCAGATTTGTTAGAAAGAAAAGGAAGAAAGAAAAGATGACAATTGCCACTTCACTGTACTTTAGCTTGAAGCACAACTCTAAACAGAACAAATCAGGTCTTGCTAATACTGGTCTCCACCCCAGCCATTTGCAAGGAACTGCTGATCTCATAAAATAGCATGGTTAGGGTGAAATGAGACAAAATAATGACTGATAAACAAGTTGCTGTGGGAAAGAGAACAGAAATGTACGGTTCCCTCTCACTTATCTCCTAGCATCCCCTCTGTACTGCTGGCATGTGGCTGAGCAGCAGGTAAGTAAAGCCTGTGGCCTGCTAGAATGAGGTGTTGGGCATCCGCTTACTGACCTGGGTCATCGCTTGGTGCCAAGCAGGGGCAGGGGAAGGAGTGAAACCTCGGAGTTCCCATGGCACGTCCTGCCTAGGGGCAGCAGCTTCCAGGCTGCTCAGAGGATCTGATGGGTGGCCTCTGTCCTTTCCAAAATAGCAATCCCTAGAGTAGTTCCACTGCAGCTCGACACGTGTACTCGAAGCGATACAGACCGTAGTCAGGGAACCTAGATTTGTCCCCCAAAAGCTGCACAAGAAAAAAAACAGCAAAGTTCTGACTGAAGTACACTGGGTTTTCCCAGGGTTTCTTTTGTTCTCTGAAGCACACGCCTTATTTTGTTTTCACAGAACACTTTCATCCTTTGGAAACAAGCCAAAATTATATTCCTGGGATTTTTACTTTCTTCCTTCCCCAGTCTTCCTCCCTATTTTCTCTTGCCATCCCCCCACTCTACTAGGAAAAGTAAAGTCAAAGGCATTTGGCTAGTAGACAAAAAAATTCAAAACCTTTTTTTTTTTTTTCCCAAGATGGAAAGCATTAGCTATGAAAAGTAGGATTTCTCACACTTTCTCCCCTTAATCTTGCCTGCTCCCCACCTCTCTCAACAAGCATACACCTTTTTCAGTAGAAAAAAGGAGTAATAGAAAGTTTAAAAATAAAGAAAAAAAGAATAGAGGGGAAACTCCTAACTTTTAACTTTTTTTTTTTTTAATTCCAAACCCAAAATAACCTTATGTTAGTACTAGAAAATAATTTGGTTTGTTCCAAAGCTATGTGTTTTTTCATCTCTAGCTTCCTAATCAGATAATATGAAGAATGTTTTGAAAATGACTACCTTCCACAGAGGATGAAACCATTTTCCAGAGAAAAGCACCCTCTTATTGGAAAAATGTGACTGGTTTGAGCAATCACTCAAAATTTTAATAGAAAGCAAAGCCATAAGGTATCCATTTAAAACTTGTGTCTAATCTTGGATACATTAATGCAATTTGCATTAAAATGAATGCCAGTTGGGTAGCAGTAAGCAGGCCCTTATCTTCAGCTGGCCTACAAAGAAGCCCAAGCAAGTGTAATGGAGGAAATGTGAACTTCTGAGAATCCCACCGCAACCTGGTGGCTGCAGGCTTCAGGTCAGTGCCCACTGCCTCAGAGGGCCTTCTCTGCTGGATTCACCTGGATACAGATCTATTGTACCTCACCCAGTCACTCCTTTGGTGGTAACTTCTGTGTTGTGCTACCTCACCACCCAGAACGGCCTTCAGAGTGTAAGGGTTTCCTCAAACAACCTCTTTACGAGGAGCCTCACCTTCGTTTAACATAGGCAGTAGCATGCTAGAAGGCTCTTTGGCTGGCTAGGGGACCTGCCCGCTCTTCTTCCTGCTCCTCTGTTGCACAAGGGAAGCTTGAAATCCGTCTGTACTTGCCCCAAGAACTCTTCAGATTCTCAGACCAATCTCTGAAATTGCTGTTGGCACTTTGGAAGAAAAGAGTAACACCAAGCCCTTCAGCATGGCACTGTTGCTGCTTTCCTTAGTGCTAAGGACTATGAATTCTTTTTGTTTTAATCTAGGGTGGAAGCACCCTTAGGGGATGCTTGATTAGGCACGAGATCCAAGCAACTCATCTAAATGCACAGTACAGTCTGAGACTCAAAAACGTTTTAAGGTCACATCTTACCTGCACCATAAACTCTGATTAAGTTTCACACAGAAATGCACCAGAGGGGAGCACTGTTAACCAGTTCTGGCCTGTATTTTATTATGGAGGATTTTATAAAATGTACGCACGAGAAAAGTTCTCTTAAATTCTTGCCAAGCTGTTTGGAGAAAAGCTTCTGTAAGTTAAAAACTTTACGCGCTCTTGTGAAGCCAGTAGGTGAAAGCACTAAGATGGTGCAAGTAACTTGGAAACTCACCAAAAGCAGGCAGTAAACCAGATTTTTTTCCATGCTGCGCATGGACGTAACTCTGAGAAAAGGCAGGAACTAATTTCTGTGCTTTTATAATTTTGTCTGATTAATTAATTTGAGGAATTAGACTTTATTAACTATCATGTATAATGGAATGCAACAGCAGTGTGAACAGAAAAAACAACAACAACAAAAATATTTCTGAAATGATTAGTTTACAACAAGGCCTATAGAGTGTAGCTACCTATAAGAACAGAAGATTGGTTGCAACTTTGAAGGTCCATCTCTTCTAGATCCTCCTGGCTGATCCTTTGATTTGGGGTCTCTCAACAGGAGACTTCCAGAAATTAAACAGTCATGAAGGGCTAATTTAAAAGCTTTGCCATTGATTACTTTACTCAGATGCCTTATTTCCTGTTTTTTCCTAAGCTCCTAGGGTTTGTTAATTCCAAACATTTAAGATGTCACATTTTCAGTAAATATGCACCCCAATTCAAGAGAATAGGCCTGTCCTCCAAGCACAGGGCATGTGTTTCCCTGGGATCAAAAACAATGGAACAACATAATTTAATTGGAGGGAAGAACATAGTGTTTTCCCATGTCAGGACCTCAAGCAGTAAATTCCTGTTGTTAAAAAAAAATTAAGAAAGACAACAAAATTGACTCATCTCCATGATCCCCTCCTCTTTTAGAATTCTTTCCCCTCTTTAAAAAATAAGGATGCACAAATTTTGCTTGGATATTCTTCCAATGCCACAGCCATTTTTGGAGCCATTCTGGCTTTTGAGAGCAGGAAATCTCTTGGGGGTACCTTGTAATTTTGTATTTTACAGAGGTAAAGTGAGCGTCAGTAGTCGTCGTCATCACTGTATTGCTACCATCTGATCAATTGCTCTTGAACTGTAAGAAAAGGTCCCTCGCTAAAGGAATGCAACAGCTCTTCTCTGTAGCATGAACCAATGTCAAATATTTTCTGCTTCTACTTTACTACAACACAGTCTGGACGTCCAAGAGTCCAAGACATTTTAGTACTCTAGTTCCATGCAAATTCATATTATTATTATTATTTTTACTATTATTGAAATGTCTCTGCTTTTTACCTGTAGTTCATGACTTATTGTCCACATTGTTCCTCCATGTATCCCCTTCAGTGCTGTCTTCATCACCTCTAGTTTCACACTTGCTGGGTCTTTTGTTCAACAAGAGTGGTAAGCCAAGCATACCCTGAAAACTGTGCAAGGGGGAAGAAACAGCAGCACTGCAGTTTACTGGAACACAGCTGACAGAGAAGCCAGTACAAAATCCAAGCTGTGGAGACCTGCAGAAGCCTTAGGACACACAGCAGCCACCTCTGCAAAGTATAGGAGCTGTTAGGAGGCAGGTGGCTACCTAAAGCCTCTGGCAGAAGCTTTATCCACTGGACACTATGGCACCCGGTGCATTTGACACAGTGCAGGCTGAAGCACATGGCCACTGGAAATAAGACATTTATGGCTGAAGGACTTGTTTGTGGAATCACTTGCCACGGGTTATCAGATTAACCCTTAGTCTAAGATGGATCACGTTGTACAGCATTATGCATTTCCATTATGGGCAAAACATTTTTGAAATGTTTTTCGGTTGGCTACTGGGAAAAAAAACAACGGAAAAGTCACTTAAGTCTGCTACAGATGGGGACACTGATGTACAAATTTTCCTGATAAGTGCCTAAAGAGGGCTGTTATAAAGAACAGCAAACAGTGGATCAAATAGAGTTAGAAGAAACAAACCCAGTACTTTTTGAAAATAAAAAAGCACAAGGATCAGACTGAATTAGCTTGTGCCTCTGGACATACCTAGTTGCCAGTGGGCTTAGCATAGCATTTGTCCCACTAGGAGAGGTGTTACAGATGTTCCCAGGAACACTGGGAACGATTCCGTGGCCCATTTTGGAGGGTGCTATACAAACTTCCAAGACAATGGAGTCTCTACCCAGAGGAGGTTATTGTAATTAAAGCATGATGCAAGTACTGGGTGTAACAAGCAAGTGCAGAATAGGGCACAGTAATGATAGGAAAGTGTGGGTGGATGAACTGGGTGGATGCTATACAACTAACATGAATAAACATAACAAAGTAAAGGAGTGAGAGCAAGAAGAGGAACACTCAATGCTCGTTAAGTGGAACGACTGACTCACTAATACCAAGCAGCAATTGGTCACCCCAGGACACTGTTGCATATCATTTTTGTGGTACTATATAGTAACATGTAATAAACAGTCTTCCCTAGCACATCTGTGTGCATGGGCACAGCTTTTACCTTCCTCCTTCAGGTAAGTCTCCAAAAGGTCTTTTCCTGTCATAGAAGATACCACCTGTGCATCACTGCTTATGAAGTTGCAATCCCCCCCTTTTTTTTTTGTCCCTTAGCACAGTTCTAAAAACACCGGTGTTCATAGCCGTACCAGGGTGCACTGGAGGGTGCTCAAAAGGCTGGATCTTTCCCTGAAGTCCTAGCCAGATTCCTACTTGATGCTTTTTCTGGAGAGTTCTCCTGGCACTTCATATGGGCGTGCCTTACTTTTGCCACACATGCTCAGTGATGTCTAATATGTGAAGTACCCCGAAGCTCAGATTCACCTTTGCAAATCTCAGGAGGTTTCTGGGTAGCTGAACACAGACACATGATCTGCATCGACTCGAATCCATGGGTAATGCGCAGCTTTGTATCTCCATGGTGCTTTGCTATGCCTTTACAGCTACACTTCACAGCGCAGTCTGTACAAACCTGTCTGAGTACTGGGCTCACGCGTCTGGGTCTGGAGAAAAAACTACTGCGGTGCTGCTGTCAGCAGCTACTTTAGAGCTGCTCAACTGTGGTTACGTGCACTTCCTCCTCACTTCCCACCGACATGCAGACACAACCAGTTTCACAGCTTCTGCCTGTAGTCCAGCCACCACCACCTCTGGAAAGCAAAAAGAAACGCTTAGTGGCACCTAGTGAGAAAAGTGTGGGGATTCATGTGCACCTATCCCTTACTATCATCTGGAGATGCTCTGCTTTGGACACCCTGTGTCCTCCTGGAAGCTGAGATTATAGAGCAGCAACTCCATAACTATACCATTTGAGGCTACAAACAGTTAACGCTGGGGCTTTGGATCAAAAGGCCAGCATAAAGGCACCCACCTAGACTCATGTGTGAAGAAATTATTGGCAAGATGTGAATACTCTGCATTCTGACACTACATTTCTCCCTTAGTCCAAAAGAGCTTGTGTTTGTTAATGTTTCATGCTGTGATACACATCTCTGTTTTTTAGTTTGAGAGAACTGCAGGAGTTTTTGCTCTCCTTATGTATTTTACAATTAATTTCAACATACACAAGATTCCATCCTTTGGTGTGTAAAAGGTGGTACAAACCTGATCATTTTTACTACGTATTTCCAAAAGTCTTGGCAGATTCAATCTAAGCTGGCTGCCTCATAGACATGATAAAAATTCTTTGTTTTCCAGTCACCTAAGGGCTCATTGAACATAGCTTACCTTCAGTTTGGCAGATCCAGTACAGATATGTTTTCACATCTTGCTGTAAACTAGACCAAGAATTTGACCCCTCCACTTGCATATGGAAATACTTTGTGTACTTGGTCTTGCTGGGATGGAGTCAATTTTCTTCAGAGTAGCCCACGGGGTGCTGTGTTTTCAATTTGTGACTAGAACAGTATTGGCAAGGCACCAATGGTTTAGATATTGCTGAACAATGTTTGCACAGCGTCAAGGCCTTTCCTTTTTTCCACTTTGCCCCCGAAGCAAGTAGGTTGTGGAGTGAGAGGTGGGAGGTTGGGAGAGGACACGGCCATGACAGCTGATGCACACACTAAGCAAAGGGATATTCCGTGCTGTACGACATCGTGCTCAGCAATAAAAGCTGAGGGAAAGCAGGAGGAAGGGTGGCACATTTGCAGTCATGGCATTTGTCTGCCCAAGTAACTGCTATGCATGCTGAGACCCCAACTTCCAGGAAGTGGGTGGACATCTGCCTGCCAACGGGGAAGTAGTCAATCAGTTCCTGACTTTACTTTGCTTGCCCGCACAGCGTTGCTTATTAAACTGTCTTGATCTCGACCCACAGCTTATTCTCATTTTTGCCCTTTCAGTTCTCTCCCTCATCCTGCCAGGGGCAGCGTGTGAGCGGCTGGGTGGGGGCTCTGCTGCTGGCTGGGGTCAAGCTGCCCACTGGTCCCTGCCCAAAGTGTGGCAAAAGGGGTTCAAGATAATGACAGACCTGATCAGTGTGCCAGATGGAACTGATAGCTGTTAGAGCTGTTTAGCTGTTAATTAGCAGGGTCCTGGGCCTTACTGCTTATTAGAGTCTAGTGCTTGTTAGTGACTAGTTTTGACTTTTGCTGTTTAAGCCCTTATCATCTCACTGCGCTGTGCCCAGGAATATTGTGATAACAGTGATGGCCACGTGCCTGGGCTGGCAGGTGGCCTGGGCAATGCTGCCACACTGGTCATACTGGAACTCCAGCAAGAACCGGAGTCAAAGGGACTGTGACCATTGAGTAAGTCCACACTGAAGCAGATACACACTGTCGGAACCCGTGACTTGAGTTGCATGTTATAGGAAGTACTGCAATGTGAACCACCTGAACCAACAGAGCATGAGCCTCACAAAAAGCCAGGCAAGCGCAGCAGTGACCTGACCTGAGCTGGGTTTGGTGTGCAGGAACTCAAGACAACGCACCACCTCTGCTGTCCTGAGCAACTACTTTAGCAGGTGGAACTTGTGTCATGGGCTATGAACTGAATGGACATTTTACAGGGACGGACCATAGGCTAAGGGAACAACATCTGTGTAGGTATCAGAGGATGAGAAGGGAGGGAGGAGTTAATGAGGATCTTGATATATTGTAGTGTAGTAGGACCTGAGCATGATCTAAATGTTATAGAGTAAGGAGTAGAGATTGTACTAGGCCTGGCAGGGATGGAGTTAATTTTCTTCAGAGCAGCCTATATGGTACTGTGTTTTGGATTTGTGACTAAAACAATGCTGACAACATGCCAATGGTTTAGCTGTTGCTGAACAGTGTTTGCACAGTGCCAAGGTCTTTTCTTTTTCCCCAGTCTGTCCCTGCACCAAATAGGCTGGGGGTGCACAAGAGGTGGAAAGGGGGCACAACCAGGACAGCTGACCCCAAACTGACCAACGCCCCATCCCTAAGCAAGCAGAAGCAGAGCCTCCAACTTGGAACATTGATGCGAATATATTTACTCCTGCTCCTGCACTTGTCTAACTTTACATATATAATAAAGGTTATAAGCAAGTAATTAGTTTAAGAACATGGCCTTCTTAAATATAGATTTGTTTAGCACTCATCACACAAAATTCTAATTCTACCAAAGTTAGCTAGCATTCATTATTTGTATTCTCAGGTGAAACCTTTCTCCACAGGTTTAAATTACTTAAAAAAAAAAAAAAAGTGAAGGGGGCTTTTATTGCAATTTCATCATTGTATCAAACAAAAATAAATTAAGCAACATTAAAAGATCAGTCTCTTAATATTTTCTAAGATAAAACAATTTTCCATACAGTTTCACAATTTGAAATTAATTCTAATTAGCACTGAAATTTCCCACTGAGCAGAAAATTTTACTTTTGTGATGCAAATTTCCACTAATTATTGCCAAAGAGGTATGACTGTCAAGGCAAATATACAAATTAAAATGTTGATGGTTTTCATGCTGCAGTATTATCTTTATTTTCCAGTGAAAAATGATAAGTTTGTGACATAGTAAAAAAAAAAAAAAAAGGAAAAATATTTTAGTTGTATACTTCTTTACACTCCTTTTCTATATCTTTATTTTGAATGGTCTATAAGGTACAAGATTTGAAAAGCTACTGAAATAACTCAGATAATACCATATGAGGATCAAAGACAAACTACTTCAAAAATTCCACCCTTCTCAAGGAAACCATGTGATAAATGGGAGGTTTGCAATTAATTTACAGGATAGAATCCAATGACACTAGTGAAAGCCTAGCTAAAACTGCTGGAATGAATTCATGGACTGCATTTGTATTTTCACTAAATGTAGTCACCCTGGGAAAAAGATGTGTACACTCTACACAAGAGTAGCTCCTCTAGTGAAAACACTGTCAGTGCTAAATAAGATGCAGGTGTTTATTATCCAGTTTCATCTGCTCCTCCTCTGCTACCACCAGGTTGTATTTTCAACAGCTAAAGTTCTCAATGCTACCTATTCAGGGAGCTCCTCATAGTCTAAAAGTTTGTATGAGGCTGAAAGTAAGGAGTTCTGGATTTTCCCTTTGGTTCTGCCATTGCTGTTCCATGACCTGGGGTAAATCACTTCCCTTCTCGCTTCTGGGAAAGAAAGATATGGCTGACTCTTCCTCCCCTTGCCAGGACACTTAAGTTAAACTATGTGAAATCCATAGCTTTTCCACTGTGCTTGGTATGTAAGAACCAAATCAATAATGTGAACCCACATTCTCAAAGAAGGGATACTGCATATGCCTCAATACTGGGATGCATTCTACCTTTGGCATACTGTAGATAAAAGACACATGGAGGTGAGATTACCCCTACTATCACTTCTTACCTAGGCATTGCTGGAATGCAGCATGACAGCTCCATATCTGCATTTGTTTTCCATCTCAAGCACTATGTACAGAGAACATCCACCTGTAGCTGCCTATTCTTCCTCTACGCTGCAGAAGCATTACAAAATGGAGGCAATCAGTGCTCAGGATTAAGGCCTGAGTCTCTGTTCTCAGGGATTTAGAACTTAATTTTAAGTAGAAAGCAAGATTGTACTGCTTAGGATGAAGAAGAGATATATAAAACAGAAGAGACTTCTATTTCTTTACAGAGAAAAGAAGCTGTTTTTTGAAGTGTGTATTTATAGGAATGAACCATCTGCCAAAGAACTCCCTCAATTCTTGTTGGCAAAACATTAGGTCTTTTGATGAAGCACATATCCAAACTAATAAGTATGATTGCTTTAAGGATTAAAAAAAAAAAAAAAAAGTTGCTCTGCTTGATAAATGCAGAAGGGTTAAGAGCTCCCAGATTTTTCAGTCCTTTTCACAGCCAGACCCCCATCAAAATCACACCCAAAGAGTTCTACCCGAAGAGCAATTCCATGATACCATGTCTTTGGAACAATGCGGATAAGCCTGGACAGGATGGGTGGGTTAAAGAAATGCTTGACATGTCCATCGCTGTTTTCATTACCTGAGAAAACCTGCAAATACAAAACACACAATTAGTAAAAATGCAGCACATTAAAAATAAGCTGCTTTTTCTTTTTAAATGGTTCCTAGCTGTTGCGTTAGCCATCCAGGATAGGATGGACTGGCTAACTTCTGATTTTATTTAAGATCCAATCTGTTCCTAAAATGCTGGGTCGAAGTTATTTAAGTCACCAATATCAATATCTGAACAAATTAAACAGCCTCTGTTTCCATCCACATTTCAAAAGCTACCACTCTAATTGGGATGGATAACAAAAACAAAATTCTGTTATTTTACCTCCACTAACAGCCCTGGTGGGTCAGGTTGGTGTACAGTGATACAGGTAACAATATAAAATACTGTGCCTGCTCTGTGTGTATCTAGAGCCTTCCAGCTCTGTTACAACATAACAATTACAAAATAAAGGCAAAAACAAGAAAGTTGGAAAGAAGTCCTCAAAAATCCCTTGTTCATTCAAATTAAATGCTCTCGTGCATTCAAATTGAATGCCCTCCTTTACTAATAGCATCAGTTCCTTTTATCACAATGTTTACTGCTTTCTCTATGGATTTGGTGTTCTTTCCTTTCATGACTGTAAATTACTTTGAAAAATCAGATGGCTATTATGAAGTTATCTGTAGTAACCCCAGCTCCCAAACAATTTAGTGTCCTGTGAGAATATCTTTTTGGCTGGCTATTCTGCTTTTGGGCCCTGACCGTGCTCAGAATCTAAACCCAAGCAATGACAGAATTGTCTGAGCAGAGCATGATACCTTTGCCACTGAGCTTGAACCATCGGTATAGGATTTCCACTCTGAGCCTTCGTTGCTGTAGAGAATAACATAGGTTTTCACAAAGTTTTCAGATGATATGGACTTGACCCCCTGGGTAGCAACAGCAGTTATCTTCTTAATTGAGAGTAGATCAATTTGCAGCCACTGTTGGTTGTTGTTCGACTACAATTGATAAAAAGAGTTATCTATTAGCAAACATGTCTATGTCTTTATTTGCTTAATTGAAAATTCCTGTTTAAAGATAGTTAAGACTATCTGAGGAAAAAGTCAGAAGCATTTTTGGTGACCCATACAACTAACTTATTCACTGCAGATGGTGTATTTGGAGTCTTTTCACATTATTTTCTATGCATAATGAAAAATAACTGTATTAGGTTTATGTGGCAAGGTTTTGGTAGGGGGAAACTGCAGGGGTGGCTTCTCTGAGAAGAGACCAGGAGCTGCCCCATGTCAGATAGAGCCAGTTCCAGCTGGACCCACAGCTGAGCCAATGACCAATGCTGGTTATGCCTCTGTGATAACCAAAGGATAAAAACATACAGGAGCTGTCAGAGAGGAGTACAAAAATGTGAGAGAAACAACCCTGCAGACACAAGGGGAGGAGGTGCTCTAGGCACCAGAACTGATTCCCCTGCAGCCAATGGAGAAGACCATGGTGCAGCAGACTGTCTCTCTCCAGCATTAAAATTAAAAAAACAGTAGCTTCCAGCAAAATTCAAAGTGCCTTGTACATAATACTAATACCAAACACTTTAGAAAACAGTTGCTTCCAGCAAGTCTCCAGGTGCTTTGTAAAGAAATGCAGCTCCATTTTGCAGACACAGAAGCTCACATGTCTTGCTGAAAGTCATTCAGCAGAACAGTGGCAGAATGAACCACAGAATCTGCAGCCCCAGATCCATTATGCTGCTCTGCCTATCAACCAATCCAGGAAGGGTTTCTTTAACCGCTTGGAGCCAAATATTCAATCTGTATTCAACTCCTGAAATTAAAAGGGCTGTTTCTCTGCGGTGAAGTGCTGCAGGCTCTGGCCCAAAGGACACCATTGATCGCTCCAAAATATGATTTCATTGCTGTTGCTAACAGCTTAACAAGTTCTCTAATGAAAGAGAGTTAAATGGGCTTCTCAAAAGACGGCTAAAGAGCTGTGAAGTAAGCTGTGAGTAAAAGCTGTGAAGTCCATTTGGCACTGGACATGGTGTGCAGGAATTCCACGAGCACACAGGCAGCACAAATTTATTAACAGTAGCTGTCTTGCCCTTGTCCCTCTTTTTCACTTGTTACCTTAGCTCGCCAGGCATTTATCTTTCCTTTCTGATTGAGACGAGCAAGGGAAGGCTCCCATGTGTTAAACCAGGATGTCTTAACAGATGAGGCTGTTATCTGGGTATTCTTGATCACTCCATTTTCCATTCCAAGTGGCAAAGAGCAACCTGTTAAGAGAAGTGCCTTGTAGTTCTGTTCATCCGAATAGCCATAGCTTAAGCAACAATGTTGGAATTGAGAACACCCGCAATTTTAGCTTAATTTAACATATTAGTTCAAAAATTAGCCAGAAAGGAAGCACCAGCACATGATCTGTTCTTACCATCTACTTCACAGCCAAGGAGCTCCATGCGAAGAGTAGGCCTGTTATAGGCCTGTGTTGGGTAGACTCTGATATACTTAGCAATAATAGGGGGATCGATGATGTTCTCTTTTATACCATAGGCATCAGAATTACCTTCAAAAATCTATTAAAAAAATCCGCATGTAGTTAATATAATGCAAACACAAACTGAAAGCCCACGCTGATATGAAAGTGGTCTTTTATGCCACTAGCACCTTCCACTGTGACAGAGCAACCTATGCTGCAGGGCGACTTGAAATATCTCATAGTTCCACCTTAGCACATGTAGAAGCACCTGTAGGCCTCAGTTCAAATAAACAACCCATTGCTATGTGCTATATAAAACTGTACAAAGACATTAGTAGAGGCAAAAGGAGAGGTAAGAGAATAGGTTATTGGTTTAGGAGTTCCACCACAGACACCTCAGAGTAAATGGAATGGAGCTGTATTTGGTAGGGTTAGGCATAAAATGAGCCTCTTGCAGGGTATGACCATTCGTATTACACGGGCCTCCTACAGGCGTTTCAGACAGTTTAAAATTCAATTGTTGTGACAGCTGGAAGGAAGAGAAAGAAAACAGGATCTGGTAGGCCTAATTTTTAGTTCATCTTCCTGCTTGCTTCAAAAAGCCAATGTGGGCTTCAGAAATAAAAACAGGGAGAGATGTTTGTGAGAAAGCCAGACTCTACAGTCAAGGTTACAGGGCCAATCTAAACTCCAGCCTCGGAGGTTCCTCAACTTGTAATTTGTCTTCTAGTCTGAATGTGATTATTCGATAATTTGATTCAAGCACTATATTATTAAAGTCTCTGAAGACCACCAAAATAAAGTTATCACCTCACTGCATCATCTAATGAGGTTACCTAGGTTGTGGCAACCCCCGTAGCATGTACAGACCTTTTGTGCTTGAAAGCTGTCTCCTTTGAAGGTGTTCCACTTCCGTTTGTCTTTGCTGTATGCAATAAAGAACTTCTGGACGTACAAGGACTTTAAAAATTGTTTGGCACCCTGTGTCTGTATCCCAGTTAACAGAACTTGTCTTTGAAAGTCCACCTAGGAAATTTGAATGTTTATAAAGTCAATACTGCACAGTGAAGTAAGTGTCATTCTTTGACATCTACACAATTGCTTTGAGACCTGCATTTTGGTACCCACAATACTAATACTCTCAGGAGGAATACAAACAGATGGCAGAGTCCAAACAAATGCTTTCTCTAATATCATTTGTGAATTTCTGTGTGTATTTAGTTTCAGAGTCCATTTTAGTCCATTCAGTGTTCACCACAGCACTACAAAGACACCTCAGAATATCTGCATCTGTGCTAGGCAGAATTGCTATCTCCATTTTTACAGATAGACAGAAATAGTATAGAGAAAGTCAAGGCTCATATTTTCATAAGCCACCTCTAGTTTTGGATATTCAGGCTGAGGAATGGAATATGACATTCTGAAGTGCTAGATAGCCACCATCCCTTCTGACATCAGATTCAAGCGCTCAGCACGCAAGAAAAAATTAGCAAGATGTTCCTGTCAGCAGTGGAACTCATTCTCTGGCATATGCCATCCGCCCCACATCTCTGCATGCTTTCCTGCAATAACCTCAGCTTCTCACAACCACATCCCTTATCAAATTATTTCTCTTCCCAACATTCTTTACAGTTCCCCTACTTCACCTCCACTAACTTGATAGTATGTCAAACATTAGCAAGCCAAAAGTAACAGCTACTTGTTGAACTTACGCTGCAACACTAGTTCGAGTCTCTCTTCTCCCAACTGCACATTTTCATTTGATTTTTAAGAAATTAGCTATGTTCTGTAGATTTGGGTTTAAACTGGCTATCTGGTGCAAAAGTGATGGGAATAGAAGAAAGATGGAAGCGATGCAACTGATTAATGCAGTACTTGAAGCCATAATCACATAAGCTTCACTTCCCTGTGATGTGTCAAACTGGGCATAGAAGCATCCAGTAAAAACAAAAAACCTCCAAAACTATCTGAAGCAGTACTAGAGAGTATTACACTTCAAATGATCCCCCAACAAACCTACATAAAAATAAATATGTACTGTTAGGTAGACAGTACAAAAAAATGGTAGTGGAAAGAATGACTTAATATGCCTACAAAATGGCTAGTCTAAATTGTAAGGGTAACTGTCCAGGATCTGAGCCTCAACAGCAGTACAGATTGGGTTACACCAGAGGAGACGGGCAATTTATGGTATCACCAATCAAACTTGCTGCATCTTCTCAGTTTTCCCCAGCAGTCTTCCCTACAAGAACAAGAGCAGCTTGACCTTCTAACAGAAGTTACAACAGAATCACAACACAGGATTGTATGGTCGTGTCCAGACTCAGTGATGGCCAAGCGTGTGTTGTTTTATACCTGGATCCAAGGGAGATCATCTTTCATTACTGTGCTCCAAGCATTGTATGTTCCAGAATTGTTTAATCGGGCTAGCTTAGGTTCCCAATAGTCTACAGAGAAAATATGAATAAAGCAAGAATTTAAGGAGATGCTTAATTTAAGTGCTTCAGTTCTTTTCAGATCTGTTGGGGGAGGGGGGAAGGGGGGGAGAATTTGGACATAGCCAGCATCTGCAAGTCAACTATTACCCTACAAAGCTTTATAGTTAGAAGAATGACTTTAAAAAATAACAGCATTTTATGTAATATACTCTACTGATTTGGGATCAGGGTCTAGAGTTGGCTAAACAAGTTTTGGCTGTAAGCAGGATCAGACGAAATATGCTCTATATTGCCATATTCATGGCAGAGTTCCCCTATGCATAAGGAAGTTTCCATGTTAAGAACTGATGTTGAATATATACGAACCAGCTTTCAAGCCTTCATAACACTGGGAGGGGATGGGACAAGAAGGGGAGGAGAATATCAAAAAATGCAGTTACATCCGCAGCAAAATCAATTCTTCAAAATAGGTAATTTATTTGTTATTTCAAGGGAAATGGTGTGTTTCTTCTTGTGTGTACAACCTGTATATCTTCTTTTGCCTCTGTCTATGTAGAATTCTATCAGTATCTCTTACCAAATGATACCAATTTTATACCAGGAATAAACTTGGTAAATCAAAGACTGTGACTGCTCTAGATGCTAGTTTCCCAAATCTTTCATAACAGATACACTTTGCACTTTCACAGCTCATACCACATGCAAATCTCATATTATTTTTTTTTTAACATTTGGTGTTGATTCTCAAGCAGGGAACCCAGAGGACAAAAATATGAAGCTAAATTTGTTCCACGTCATCCAGCAGGCCCACGACAGAGGACTCCCTCTCAGGCTTATAACGCTGACAGAAGACCCAGAACAGTGTTAGAATACAATGATGAGGCCCACCTAGTACAGGTCATGATCTCTGCCTGCAGAATTGAAGAGCTTTTTAACCTGACAGTTGATTCATTAATGAACTGATCTTTTACGATGTATCATGAGATGTAAAAAAAATATGGAACTGCAATACTTTGCTAGGGATGTTCAGTAGCATGTCTGGACTTTTTCAACTATTAACTCACCTATATGATGTGAAGCGTTGATTTGTGAATCGAGTATAACTCCACTTGCCAGACCCATTGGAATCTTGCACTCTAGAGAGAGATCAAGGAGTTTGTTTTTAAAAAGCAGTCTATTCCAATATACATCTTGGTGGAATGTTCTAAAACAGCACTCAGAACAATTATTAATAATACTGTAACATCACCACTCTTTTCCCAAAGAAGACCAAATAAATTTCTGAATTTTATTTCAATAGATTAATCTACTGGTCACTGTGAGGGAAAAAAAAAAAAAAAAAGTTCATGACTAGTATGCTAAAGGCTGCATATTTTTTCTTCTAGAATAAATTTACAGTAATCACTCCACCTCCTCCTTGAAACATCTCCCAAATTTACTTTTAGCGATCCTGAAAGTGTAGACATGACTTTATAACTTGGCTCCTCCAGACAAAAAATACCTTAGTTCAGTACCTTTCTCTAGAACCAAATAGGATGCCTGCATTCCCGCTTGCTGATATTCCCCCACTTCAGTGTCTAAAAGCCACCAGCCAGGTCTCTGTGGTTTCATTTCAATTGTTTGAAAAGAGCCTTGAAAAAAATGGAAGAAAGAAACATATCAGAAGTGGTAGCATTATGATTAGGTTGATGTTAGTTAGGCTGGATGTTAAACTAAAGATCATGCTATGACCTGATCCAGAAAAATTAAATAACCTGCTAAACATAGCAGAGAAAGCAGCAACTATCACCACTGTGTCAACTGCGCTATAGATCATACTACTATTCATCTTCCATATACATCTCTGCCCATCTGAGGGGAAGATATTTGCCCATACCATATATGTTTTGTCTGTAACTTTACTCATCCTTCCAGTTTTAGAGGACAACATTATCTTTGTTTCCCACCTCTTAAAATAAGTGCACATTTGCACCTTAAGGGAGGTGCAAAGTGATGAGTTTTTGACCATCACTGGCAATTGAACCGTTAGTGCCCTCAAACTTTTTCTCCCTGTGCCCAAAGCCAACTTCTATTCTTCCTTACATTGTTACAGTCTGTCATGATTATACCAATCACACCTTAGAATTTATTCTAATACTTACCTGGAAGGAGTGTATATGTACCAAGCTGATACTTTGGCTCTCCTTGTTCAACGAAGATCTGTCCATGGAAATGAACAACATGAATGTCTTTTGGCCCTCCCATATTCAGCAAATGCCATCGGACCAGTTCACCTTCATACATCGTTAAGCCTTGCAAATTGTAGGTAATTCCATTAATTGCTAAAAAAAGAACATATTGTTGATAAGGATACACTTCACAAAATAGGTCTTATAAAGTGCTAGAATACAGTTATTAAAATGAGTCAAATATTTAACGAAGTAACGTATTTGGGGAAAAAACATTACTTTTTCCAATCTAAAGTGCTATACAATATAGTCTATGTACCATCAATTCAGAAAATCCAGGGACCTCATCACAGGATTTGAGCTCAGTTTGCTTGCAACATGTGGCAGGTAGGAGAACAATGATGTATTCTGTCACAACTGACACCCTTGATTAATAACTGATTTTGGAGACCACATTTTCAAAGGCAGATTCTACTTTTCAACATGCCTTTTTCAAACATTATCACTTAAGATTTATGGCACAAAAACATCAGATTTTTAAAAGACTGTGCAGATTTCCATAGGGTTTCATTAATGACCATTATTTCAAAGAGAACAACAGATTACCTTTCAACACGTAGCTACTTAACTCTACATAACTAAAATCTCTGTATCCACACAGAGGTAATATGAAAGGCTGTCCTAAAACTGCTTAAAATTCTTTCAGTAGAACTAGCTGATTTGCCAAATTATTATTGTACTTCTACAACTCAGGCAGGTTTCACTTTTCCAGAGTATTAGCTTCTTACTGAAAATAGTTTTGTTTGTTTTAAATACAGGGGGTAAATGCATGTGAAAGAAACTTTCTGTAGAAACTTTGTCTAACATGTCCTTTCTACATTTTAATAACAATTTTCCAGCCAATGATAATCTTTGCATATAAAACTATGACTATTACAGGTACAGGAGAACAACAACAACAAAAAATTTACATAATTAATGTGCAGGATTTATGCATGTTCAAAGGCAGGGTGAGTTGAGAAAACCTCCCCAACACCTTTCCCTCTACCCCAATAAACTGAATACTTGACAAAAGGAAGTAAGTACCATAGAATTTGTGGCATTGTTGAGTTCCTTGGGTCTTCTCAGTACAAGATCTTCTAGAACGTTTGTCAAAGTACCAGCTTTTCTCTTCATCAAAGACCATAAAAAGTAAGAAAAAGTCTCGGGTGGATGTTCTTTCATTGTTTGACATACTCAAGGTTCCTTTTTGACAGATCAGTATCGGTCCAATCAAACCTGAGTGAGTATCTTTCTCCTAAAAGGTAGTAAACCCACATTTAATGTAAGAGTGGACTTTCCAAAAGATGTCAAAAAGCCTAACATTCTATGGAAGCGCACTGGACCCTAAAAATTCAAGGGAAGGGGCCTGCGTTTCCACTGCTTTGTAACCTTACTCTCCTCTGCTCAGTCAACTAGAGCTTCCTAATTTAAATCTATCAACTGCATATGTCCCCTTTTAACTGAATGTAAGAGATTAAATGTCAGATAGGAACATTAGGCCAGATAAAAAGGACAGCTATCTAAAAAGTGTTCTGCATCTTACATTTCCACAGCTGTACAGTAACATCATTTGGAGATGTTCAAAACCTGACTGCATGTGGTCCTGGACAACCCACTGTATCAGATTCTGCCAGAGCTGGGGGGTGTGTGGAATTGGACTAGATATCAGGAGGTCCCTTACAACCTAAACAATTTTGTGATCAACTGCAGCAACACTGTCAATGTCTATTTCGATTTCCTTACCAGATTTACATCAGAGTAGTAGACCCAGGACCGACAAGCTGCTCCTGACTGCAGAGGTCCTGATCGCCTGTTTGCATACCATACATATATATAGCTGCTATTCGGCTGAACTTTGTCATCTTCCTTAAACCACGTAGTAGACTCATCATCGTAAGTGCTTCCCTCAGAGGACTTTTCATAGAAGAGTCCATGGGCGTGGAGGGAATATGGTCTGGATGCCAGATTCTTAAAATGAACCTAGAAAAAAGGAAAAAAATTCTGTTGAGCAAATTCAGGCCTAAACCACAGCACCTACACAATACATTCCAATAACCTCAAACCAGGATCAAGATTACAGGCCACACTGTGACTACAGGCCACACTGTCCATGTCAAAGTTGGTAAGGATATCTTTTGAGATCTCCATGCAGAGTCACATACTACAATGCAGGTGGTTAATTACAAAGTAGGAAACACGAGTCTGACCCCCTGTCTTCTACTGAGCCCAGACTCCTAAGATTCTTGCTGTTGCCCTTCACTCCTGGGTATGCTTATTTACAGCAAGCAGAGAGTTTCTACTTATGTTTTGCTGCGTGGTTGCAGTAAAGAAGGGCACAAGATAACCAAATAGTAACATTACACCTCTGTATGTGTCAGTCACACTGAAATCAGCGCTTCTCCCTTGTCCCAGAGAAGAGACATGAGGATAGGGAAATTCCATATTTACCTCCCCAAGCTAAAGTAGACTTTCTTCTTACTCATGTTTTTAACATAGTTCAATGTGTTCCTATGTATACCACTCATGGAAATAAGCAGAAGTGTACAAGATTTACTGTATGTACTCCATCCTTGTGTGCTGGAAGACTGGACAGAGAATGGCGAGGAGTATTTGACGGTTGGAAACTAGAAAACCAGAAGTGAATTTACTGTGGATAGTGGAGAAAAGGGGGATACTACCCCTTCAGTGAAACAACACATCACTGTGCTCTTCTGTCCATAATGCAATTTCTAGCTCTGAAAAATGTTTCCCCTATCATCTTTTAAAACGTGGTATTTTCAGACTCATTTATATCACTCTAAGATCACCATGAGACTCCTATCTTGTACACATACTCAAAAACAGTGACCTACTAGGATTACATCATCCACTTCAGCCTGGATAACTGGTCCCAGGATGCCAAGGTGTTCTTCATACTCGCCTTCATCCTGGAGAGTTGTAAAGGTACTATCTGTATACCTTTGAAAAATCACTTTATATGTGGTACCATCTTTACAGGCTTTGTCGTTCACCATTGTACTGAAACGAAATTCCCACCAGAAAAAAACAAAACAAAACAAACAAACAAACAACAAAAATCATACAAGTGAACTGGAAATTGCTCTGATGAGATATAAGTACTCTTACAACAGAAACATTTCAGAATATAAAGAATAAGCACACAAATGTCAGAGGATTCTGAAAATCGTAGCTTACAATATTTAATCAATTCTACTTCTTCAGTTCATGAGATCCTTCAAAGATTTGGTCATTTGTCACTGAAAAAAAACTCCAACTAGCCTCTGGAAACCCATTTGAGCTGTTTTACTTTTTTACCATTAGCCTCAATAAGCTAAATCAGAGCTTAGCTCAGAATGTACTGCGCTACCTACACCTTACTCTCATAGATGTACCATTTCCAGAAACCTAACAGAAACACATTTTACATCTAATTATATCTGTATTTTGCAAAAGCAGAGAGGGTAAGAACCAATACGCTTTTAATCACTCAGACCATTCTTTAGGTCTTAAATAGAAGCACCAGGAGGTTATTATTCTGATAAAATAGAAACATTGCCTTATTACCAGTAATGCAAAAATAGAAACTTAACCTATGTCACCTCATACAATGGAAGACTGGTTTTCAGCTCCTCCGCACACTGAGACTGCATATGCCATGGGCTCTGTTAACTTCACTGAAATTACGTATATCACAGAGGCTGAGAATGAACCTCACTGCGGAGGTCTGTATAGAGCTCTGAGCATAAGGATTTCTTTATTTTTCCAAGCGCACTGAGAAACTGTCTGTGGTTTCTGCTATTTTTACAAGTGCCATTTACACAGACTAAGGTGAGTCAGGAATAAACCCAGAGGATATAGAAAAAGGGTGGAAAAAATCATTCAAATAAATTGGAAATTCAATCTGAAAAATTATATATTTGATTATATTTATTATTATATATATTTATTTATATTATATTTATATAATATATAATTTATTATATATTTATATATGTATATATATATATATTATATATATATTTGATATATATGATTTTTCTGTACTAGCTGTTTCCTTGCTCCTTCTTTTGCTGCTTGTGATAAAAACTGAAGTTGTGGCAAAGCAGGCAATTTTGGTCTTGTTCATTTAAAGAACAACAATATTCAGCTTTTTGATGAAAAAATGACTAGGAATTCTACACACTGTAGGGTAAGCAGTGATCTTAATTTGGATGAACTAAGTTAAATTTTTAATACGAGTCTCTCTCAAGTCACATACTTTTTGTTGTGGCATGGGGGCGCTGTCAAAAAAAATACAAGGAAAATCCTCAATGTTAGGGTCTGTGATCCAGTCAGCTTCTGATTTCTCTAAACAGTAAGAACAACACTGCTATAATTCATGCAGCTTTGTTTTCACTTTAAATATAAAGCATTTTCCATCACTAGCATGGTTAATCATTTTGCATGTATTTTTCAGTGCCATGACCTTGTAAGGTTGGAAAGTATTATCTAATTTTACAAGAGAGAACTGAGACACCAGAACCACTTCTTGCTAGTGCTAGAAACTGTGATTCCATGCTGCCTCTAAGCACGTTCTTCACGTATTAGATCAGTTAGCCCATTTAACACTGGAAAGGCTTTGCGCAAGGAAGTCTCTATGCCGTTTCTACTACAGAATTCAAGAATTCAAGGAGGACGTAAAACACGCTGTTCAAGTATAACAAAAGTGACTGGAAGTTTCCCTCCTGACCTACTATACAGGGTTTTTCAACTTCTGTTTTGAAGACCATTTCTAGTGAGTCTACAAAAGGGGGGGGGGGGGGGGGGGTAAAAAAAAAAAAAAAAAAAGGGAAGTGTTTTTAGTTACGTTGTTCTTACTTATAGTAATCTCTCTATGTGACATTCTAAGTGGGTTCCAGCCTCCCATGGAAAATTCTTAGAGTCCTGTAACTGAAACGTTGAAATCACACCGCACGTTACAGATGTTCTTTAATGTACGAGCACGTATATCGACATTCTGCTAGTACATATGAGGATGGTATGCAAAAAGAAAGTAAAGGATTTAGCCAAACCTTTTTTTAAATCCTGCATAGTTCCAGCAGACTTCCTTGGCTGCAATGTAGTATCTCCTCTCATTCCCTCTGCTACGCAGGTAATGTTCAGCAATGCTCTCTGGGTTACGTTGCTCTTTGATGTTCACTTTTGGGTCTGTCATGTACGGGTCATCAAAGGTCACATAATGGTATTCATATTCACCACCTGATGTATCCTCAGTGTAATATTCTCCTGAAAAATATTCGTAGTCTCCATTTCCATGGGGAAGACCAATCACAATGGATGGCTTAAACTGCCGTGGCGAGAGCGTGTGATTTGGCAGCCCTCCATGGCTGGCCTCACTGGGTGCCTCTGTGGTGTTAGTGCAGCATGGCAGCATCGTGTGGTTGGCCTCAATCGGAAACAACGCGCGGCCAAACTCTGCAGTAGGTTTGGTGAATTTCTGGGATTTTTTACTCCTTGGGCTCAACAAGTGAGCAGTTTTTGGGTATTCCTGTTTTTTCCTTCGTATCCTGATGAGGGTTCCGGATGAACTCAAAGTATCGTTCTTGTTTCCCCGCTTTCCTTTCAGAGTTGGGTGCAGGTGGCTGCCTTTGCGCTTTCCTCCCATTAGACCTGAAAACCCTTCATCCTTCTTCATATGCTTATTTAGGAATAATGTACCATTTCTGCCACCATGACGGAATTTACCACTAACAGACTTATCTAAGTTTGCCTCTAATCTCAGACTCTCCTTTGCAGACACCAAATTCCATTCCTCATTTGTCATTTTGGATGAATACTTCACGGTCCTGGGCAATGATGCTTCCAGTAAGTTCTTCACTAGTGCAGGGCTGGAATTAGGTCTTACATTGCCCAAAGTATGATCTAAAGAAAAAGTATCTGCTTGTTTGTCTTTGGATAATTCGAGTTCAGAGAGGCTGGATGCATTAGCCTCATCTCCTCCTACAAAGACATCCAATTCAAGTGTCAAATTAACTGCTGGCATAGCATTTCCCACCTTAATTTCCTCCTCTTCCAGTTCATCATCATAATCATTTGGAAGCTGTCCATCTCCCACAAGAGTTATATTGGTGGTGTTCTCTGCATGATGCATGGAATGAGGTGCACTTGTCTTGTCAGAAAATGAGACATTTTTATTTCTTACATGATTTAGAAGGGCATTCATCTTTTGCACGGAGTAAAACTTAATAGCCAGTGAGCTTCGCTTTTTCCGTTTACTATTAATGCTGTCAGTTCCTTTCCCCGTGCTTTCTGTTTGATGTTCTTCTGAAAAAAAAATACTGTCCTTTCCATTAGTCAAAGGCTCTTCTGCAACTTTCATTTGGGCTTCCCCATTGCTCAGCAAGTGTTCAGCTGCAGACATGTTACTGTGATCTATTGCATAACTGCTTTGGCTTCTATTCTCAAATACTAAGTCAGGCTTTCCATCACTCGTGCTAGCTAAAAATAAATCCTTTTCTGCTGTCACTGATGTGTAATTTGACTGGAATGTTTCAGCCTCAACTTGGGGAAGAGGAGTGGTATGAATTTCTAAGAACTTTGTGGATTCATTGGTGTTTATAACTTTCAGACCTGAGTCAACAGCCACCTTAGAACTTGCAGCAGCGTCTTCATACTGTTCCCAGGCCAGTGCTGTGAGGTTTTGTGTTTCTTCATTTCCTTTTGACTTCCTTGAGCTTCGGATGGAGTACATAGCAGCCAGCTCTTCCTGGTAATCATCTTCAAAATCATCTGTCTCTGCTTCTTCTCCCACACTTTCTTCAGCTGAGGTGGAAACAGCCTTTTTATCAGTCTTGGTGTATGTGAAATCCACAACTTCAAACGAAGAATCATCCTCATATTCACATCTGGCATCTCTGAATCTCAGCCTCATGCCATAACTCTTTTCTGGGGCACCCCAGGATGCTAAAAGCCAAGTGCCTGCAAACAAAATAAAAAAAATGTTTTTCTAATATGCAGTATTTATTGGAGTGGATATTGCCTGTTGTGTAAATGGTCAGGGCAAGTTGCTGGGTTTGTTTCTGCAGCAATTGTTATAGCAGAGTGCTAATCCTCAGCTGGGATTCCTATGAGCTCCACTGCAGTGAAAAATAATCAATAAATGTAAATAAACAATAGCAAATAAATAAGAGTTGGAGATCTCCAATGATTAAGGTGCACCTAGGATCTGAGTCCAAACATATCTCATGAAAAAGAAAGAAATAAATTGTATAAAGAATCCTATGTTTACAGCTAGATCTAAGATTCTGATCTTTTGAGATAAAATTTTAATTTTGAGCTGTCTTTTGTGTTACATATATTACCACACACAAGGAATTCCAAACAAAACAAACACTTTGAGAAAACATAGACAAACCTTTGACAAACACAGCATTTTAAAAGCTTTTGAATGCAAAAAGGATGGATGATCTTCAAAATAATGAAGTAACTTGAATTTCTACTATGGACATAAAATATTAAGCTGCCAATCCGAGCATCTAAATGTCTAGGTTTTGGAGGAATTATTAAAACTTTCAAGTTAGAAGATAAACTCCTCCATTTGAAACTAGGATATGCAGAGAACAAAATACAAATCTGATTCCTTAGACAGCATTAGATCAAGTTCTTTGCTTGTTGCAGCTTGTTTTTGGAACTAGCAGAAGTGACAGAAGACAGAATGATGTAGTGTATTGGGTTTATGTGGCAAGGGTTTGGTAGCAGGGGGCTTCAGGGGTAGCCTCTGTGAGAAGAATCCAGAAGCTGCCGCATGTTAGACCAGAACCAGCTCCAGACAGTTCCAAAGGGACCTGCTGCTGGCCAGAACCGAGCCAATAACCACTGTTGGTTTGTGCCTCTGTGGGAGCAGATTAAAGACAGGGAAAAAAACTGCTGCACAACAGCAGCTGGGAGAGAGGAATGAGAACCAGCCCTGCAGCCCCTGCAACCAGTTGCAGCCCTGCAACTGGTGAAATTGCAGCAATTCTGATGAAGTTATTATAATCCCCCAGACTTGAACAATAAAATTAAAAAAAAAAACTTTTAACATACAATGCATTTTTAACTGATAAGGTCTTAAGATTGTGAGATCACTGAAAACAAGCTTAGAGGACAAAAAGAATCAGTTATTCAAACATACAAAAGAGCTAAAAAAAAAAACCACTGATATTTTAAATAAAGATACCTAAACCCTGTGGGATTTTAAGGTGATCATTGGACAGTCTTCAATGAGGAATGCATTTCTCTCCTTTCATAGGTAATTCCTTAGGTGTGGACTACATGGGTTGTAATACCATTTTTTTCAGGATCTGGTATTAATTCTAGTTAGATATTGAGATGGATACTAACGAACTAGTTAGTGATCTGATTCAGGCTGGCAGACTCTACTGCTGCTAAATGACCACAAGCCTAGAGGTAATACATAGCCACTTTGTTCAATAATGACCAGCGTAATTTGACAATCTTGGCTCATTTTAGGTTACTTTGGATGGACAAGCTGGGAATCAAAGTTGGGAATTATGCAGTGGACTTGATATTGGACTGTTTGCATGGACAGTCTTAAAATGCCTTAAAACAACTGTTGCTAACCCTAATTCTAATTGTGAAGTGAAAGAAAAACAACAAGAAACAAACACAAACAACCTCTATGCTATGTGCTAAGCCAACAAAACTGTATACGTAACAGTAGCACTGGGGAATGATTCAAGATTTTATGCCGCTGTGTTTATCTGAAAAGCTTTTCAATTTGGGTAAATCTTTACAGACTAAAGAATAAAATAGTATCTTAGAGGAGCTGTCAAATAAACACTGCAGTCTTGCCACTTACCAACATTGTCCATTTCCACTGTGACTGATTCTCCACTCATTGGGAAAATGTTCAACACATCTTCATATTTTCCTTTATACAGGAAAGCATGCCCAGAAAGACGCACAGAGACAATGTCATCATGAGTGCCAACACTGGAGAAATGCCACTGAACCACGTTATCTTGGCAAAATCCAAGGATTTCACTGCTGTCAGACACATAGCCATTTATTGCTAAAATGAAAACAAAATAGAAGCGGTCTCAATATTTTCGTGCCTCACCAATATTAAAACTAAAGAGCAAGACTTTTAAAGTTCTTCAATGTCAGTCCACAGAACAGGACTCATATTTACACTCAAAGAGAGACTGGCACAGGGCTGAAACCCCAATAGCCTTGATGGAAATTCCAGCTCTGGAAATATCATCTCCAAATCAGCAGAGAGCTGCATCAAATTGAATAACTTTTGCCTTTGCTTTGGTTTGAAAGCCAGCCCAGTGCTGGCCACAGAATTCCCTAATTGCACTACATTTCTGAACAATCAATCACTGAATGCTCAGGCTCACATGAGCTTTCATAATCTTCAGCTTGATATCCCACTCACTGTGCATTATGTTCGAGTTATAGAACTTGGGGTCATCCCTTTTAACACTGGCAGGGTTGCTGCAATAGTCCTTGATGTTATCTTCTATGTACCAGCTCTTATTTTCATCAAACACAGCAAACATTGCATGCTGCTCCCCATCTGCCTTTTTCTGAAAGACAACCAACAGAGCACAATTGCATTTTATGAGCCAAGACATTCTTATTTACTATGTAAACAACGCAAGCTTCAACAGAGTTGTGGTAAGTGTGATTCAAGGGCTAAATGGAAGGAAGTAGAGGGTCAGGACTTCAGGATGACAGTGCAGCAACCAGCCTGAGGTGGAGCACTGAGCAAGCCACTAGCACTACTTACATGCAGATGGTATGCAACAGAGCACTTTGTAAAAGGACCAGCCTTCTGGTTTGACCTGAGCACAAGCTTTTGACATTTTTTTCTCCAAAGCAATGCTTCAGTCTTTGCCAGCAAGATTTCAATGGATTGTAAATAGAGAACCACTCTCCCAGACTCTCCAATCCTGTCGCATTGCTCTAGATTTAGTGATGCCTGAGATTGTAACGGATGTAACTCAATAGGGTCTGACAGACAAGAACCAGCTCAGATCTGAATGTCTTTAGAGTGCATAACAGCAGCAGGAAAAATTAGCATCGAGTCTAGGAACAGACTTGCAAATCAGGCTGACTTCTTGTTGAAATGCTGCTCTAAGAAAATTAGAATATAATTCCTCCACAACTGTGGATGATTACTACGTCTTCAAGTCATTTCTTCAGAAAAATATTAGTTTGATTGTTCTTCACAAGACATTTCTCTAAATCAAAGCAAAACCAAATTTCACTGTAGATAAATTCATAAGCAAAATCTCTCCAAAAGGTTGCCAGACATGTTACCTGCACACCCTTCTGAGTCAGTGCTTCACTTTTGCAGATTAGAAGTGGGCCAATCAGTCCAGATGCTATATCTCTCTCAATATCTACAGCACTATGATATAGCCTTGTAATACACTGTGCATCCCGTGCAGTGGGTTGATCTGTTTTAGCAATTTGCCATTCATAAGTGTAGGTCTTCCCTGGTTGAATTCCTTTACTCTGGGTGTCATTGCCTAAGGAAAAAATAAAGAGGGAAAACAATAATGATACAAACTTAGAGTCAGATCTTTATACAGCGTCAGGTTGCACCTTTTAATGAAATTGGTGTAGTTATACCATTTCAAGCTAAGTAAGTTCAGCATGAGCTTTTGTCTCTCTCTAAAATCACAAGCAAGAAGAGAAAATTAAGACACCAAAAAAAAGGGCAGTTGTTTATGGTTTGCACACACTACCCTGGTTTCTCTATAAAGCAATGTAACAGGTCAGCAAAAGCAGAGCATAGAATTCAGGTCTCCTAGACATGCATTCCTATCTACAGCATCACTTTCAAAACAATGAAACCCTCCGCAACAGTAAGTGGTATGTAAAACATGACCCACAAATTTCTTACTTGTGGGATCCAGAGGATAATTTGCTCCTTCTGCATTCTTTGAAAGTGTCACTCCATGGAAGTAAATACTGTAGGGTCGACTGGCCTTATTTTTGAATACAATCTGTATTGACAGACAAAACAAAAAAGACAAAAATAATTCAGTACTCCACAAATCTGTGTCTGAACATATAACCAAAAGATTCAACTACAGTAGAATTTGCCTGGTTTCAGCTCTGGAAGAGCTGGAAAGGCACAGGGATACCTTAAATATTGTCTAACATTATAAATCCAGTGTCTAAAGGCTGCTGATACCTGTCGGGATCCCACTGATTCTGGGCTTTGTGGAGTCCATTAAGTGAAATTCAGCTTCTTACACATACTTTCTAGAAAACTTAAAAAGAACATTTGTTCTTCCAGCTTTTAGGTACATACTGCTTCAAGAAACATGTGAAATTATTGACTGAAATTCTTCATAACCTTCAGTATGAGAGAAGTCTGAATTAAAAGCCTATCTTTTCCCAGACTCCAAGACCCAAAGGGGAGGCGAGCAGAAAAGATAAGATGTCCTATCTACTTGTGATAAAACCAGGGGAAAAAAGGAAGAAACACTGTGCTAAATTCAGATTCAGAATCATAGTAGCAACGAAAGGCCATGAAACCTTGTGATGTATCACTAAGTGACAACCAAAAGGTAAGTGGAAGTGATATTGCAAAGCAGCAGCACAAGCCTGTGAAGCTTTGTAGTTTCATTTGATAACTCAATAAAAGAATATTTAACTATGAAATCTTCGTAACATTGTCTAAAACAGCCAGAAAAAAAAACCCACAAAAAACGCAAGGAGTGAGCATATCATTAATTTCAGCCTCAGATCTAAATTTCCCCAGAAGTCCAACAGGGTCTAACTTTTTTCATTTTGGACCACTGTCAATATACAAACATACTTCACAAAAAGTGTAAATGAATAGTGTTTGTAAAATAAAGCACAATTATGGAAATTATAGACAGAATGTTGAAAAATTTAACCTAAACACCGTCACTCATCATTATACCTTTTAATAAGGCCAATATTTATAACACTAGCTATATGATTTGTCAAAAAAAATAATCAAACTAGTTCTCATGTAACTCTGCCCAATAGAAAAATTATGCTATAGTATATATCTCTGAATTTATGTTACTTACTTTAACTTTGTCATTGAGTTGAGCTCTTATAGTTGGGCCCAAGATCCCAGTTTCCTTGGGACGAGGGTTTTCCAGACGTTTGGTGAAGGTGCCATCAGTATACTGCCTAAAAATAGCCTTTTTATACTTTTTACCTATGAGATTTGAGAAGTTGTCCAAGTGCTGTGCTTTATAGTGTCTTAAAAATAAAGGAAAAGACAAACTGATCAACAAAATTTGAATAGTGGAATCTGCTAGAATACAGAACTCGCACTGGATAAACCTGTAGAAATCTCACTGCTTCAAAAAAAAATCCAACCTCCTAAACTAATCAAACAGTCCTCATCCCAGGTTTTAAACTAAATTAGGTAAGAAGCTTGGAACATGACTTGTGTTTTAGGACCATATGTGACCAGTTAGTATCAGAGTTTTCATTGTGTTTAATAGAGTATACATGCAAGAAAGAAACTCAAGTAGCAGCTACATTTCAAGTTAAATCAGCAGAAATTGCTGTTCTCTTAAAAAGGCATAGTCAAGCATAGGAAAAACACTTTGTTTACAGTAGCAAAGACTCCAGGAGAGACAGGAACAGTGCTAAAATAACCTTATATCCCTATCAAGCACCATACAATAGCATTATACCCAATTTTAAAAATGTTGAGAATTCTAATATTGAACAAAACTAGGATAAATATTAAGTAATGCAGAGTAATGTATTTGCTCTCGTCATTTGCCCTTCAAAAAGGGTTCCTGAACAGGGATGAATGCTGAAATTCTGAATAAAAGAAGAAAAATTGGAGCACTGAGGTAGTTAATCGATGCCATGTAACTAGCAAAGAAAGAGATATAAAATGAGACAAGTTTGCCCCCACACAAGTGCAAGTGAGAAGGGAAGCAAACGATACCAAAGAAGAAGGTATACTTAGAGTTATGCCAAAAACATGTTTCTAAGGAGTTATATGAAACTGTAACTCCACACAGGATAAGGAAGTGTCTTGATCTGCTTAAATCCTTACAGGTTCTTACAAACATCAGCTTGTAACATCAGCACTGCTACAGCAGTGAGGAACTGGCGGAGCACCTCTCTGACCTACAGTGCACTGGCAACACTGTGCGCTATGACCTCATGTTTGTTAAATAATTCTTTCTATTTATCTTAAGTTGAATGAAATAGCCCAATATGTGTATTTATTGTGACTTATTTAATCTACTTTGGAGCCGTTTTTATTCTGTAGAAATACTCTCTTCCTCCTCTAAGGACTGTTCCTTTCAGCAGAATTCATGTTGAAAAGCAATTTAGAAAACAGGCTCACATGCTACCTTGGGCATTTCCCAAGTCATCTGAATATTTTGAGCTCCCCATTAGCAGTAAAAGAAAGTGTTCACTTTTGAGCACCCCAGCAAAAGAAAGGCATTGACACACCACAGAGATCACAATGGAGGGTCACTGAGGTGTTTAGCAGGCTGGAACACATGACATACAAGGAAAACCTGGGTTTATTCAGTTATGAGAAGAAAGGGTTAAGGAGGCATCTTAGTTTTATGTTTAGCTACCTAATGGAAGATTACAAAGAAAACAGAACAAGACGTTTCTTCAGAGTTGCACAGTGAAGGAATGAGAGGCAATAGATGCAAGCTGCTACATGAGAAAGTCTGATTATATATAAGGAAAATCTTTTTCACTGTGAGGTTAAAAAGGTGCCCAGGCTGAGGAGTCCCCAGCCTTGAAAACTCAATGAGATGCAGCCTGGTCTAATTTTGCAGTTGGAAATAACTGATGTTGGCACTGCTTTGAGTACAATTTCAGGTGAGACAACCCCCAGAGGTCATCTCCAACCTGAATTATTCTGTGATTTCATATTAACATTCTCTATTATGTTGACAAAATATTATTTTACCTGTCAAGGCTGTCGGGAATATTTGGGGCATAATCCCAAGTGACTTCTTCTGCAGCAATGAAATATTCCCAGCTCTTGACCATACGGCGCTCTTTATAGGAGAGACGACTCCTCTTCGCCTCTTTGTCCCCACAGTCTCTTATGGTGAGGTACCCATGCATTCCAGCTAATTGAAAAGAAAGAGTACCACAGTGATTTTTCCATTTTATGAAATCTTACCGTTTCAATTGCATTTCTCATCTCTTCAGCTAAGGTTGCCTGCATGCATTGGTCCACAACTGTCATCATCTCAGGCTTAAAAAGGCTGCATCCACATAGGTTAAATGTAGGCTGGGAGGCCTCTAAGGAATCCATATTAATCAAATTGAATACAGCAGCTCTCTCAACTAATCCTTTTTGAAAACACCAGCTGAACTGATAGAAAGCTACTTTTCCTCCTTCTCCCTTGCCCCCCTTCAAAATATATGTCTTCCAGCTCTCATAAGAGAGATTTCTCTCATTCTTTAAAACAGAATTTTGATCCCTAATTATACACACTTTCAAATGACAAGGAGTAAATATTTTCATTAGATTGAGTGGTCCATAGCTAAAAGCGCTCAGTTTCGCAGGAAACAGGCAGTTCCTCACTTGTTTTATAATGTTGCTCATCTGAGCAGCTCACAGACTTAGAAGCTCAAGTTCAGATTTGCTGCTGCTCTGTGATCTGCACACAGCTGTAAAGCTGCAGGTAAGAACACCTTTTAGTTCATCTTACATTTCCAGTTCCAACAAAATGCCCTGTTCTCTGCTGGTTTCTTAGTGAAATGACAACCAGCTGAAACATGGTTACTGTACCATTGCAGAACAGGAGAAGCTCTTTGGGACATACAGAAGAAGAGGACAACTCTACAGTTGTCTAATAAATAGATGTTTCCTTGCCTTGCAGGTGCTTTTGGACAAGAGAAGATATCAGCCACCTTCCTTCTTCGCTCACTGTCATGTTTACTGTGGTTGATGCTCCACCCACTAGGTTAACAGTAGAAATTCGGTGATGTCTTTGCTCCATGGCCTGGCCATTGATATGAATGGAGAAAATTTCTGGCTTGGAACTCATTCCTATCAAATGCCAGCTAATGTTGTCATATGCACAAGCCTCTAAATCTGAAAGAAAAGTGAAGTAGTGTTCAGAATACAGGCAAATCATACAAATTCCCCACGCCACACTAAGTGTAATATGAGTCTTTGCTCAAAACATTAAATAAATCTCTGATATCTGTGATTAGCAATTGCAACGTGGAAGTTTCAGAACCTTGTAAATGAAACAGGTACCAGAATTCTGTAAAGTCAGTGGAAGATATATTTAAATCTTACATGCAAGTGACAACCTGACTTATAGTGAGACTGAGAAGGAGAAAGCTCTCCAGTAGCTCTCTTTCAGAGAGCCAGTCTGTCCTTGTTTGAAAAAATGACAAGGACCCACGCTAAAGTGACGTTCCGTGTAGTGAAAGTAACTACCCTCTCCAGAATTTGTTTAAAAAAAAAAACAAAAAAACTCTAAACAGTCTTTTGTATTTGCTCAATAGACTGGACGGAGATATGAAAGTAGTTCCTTAAGAGAAGGGGAAACAGTAGCAACAAAATAGTCCTATTACTACCCTCAAGGTCTTCCCACTTAATTATCTGATTTAACAGCAACCGATTTTCCACTTACAGGAAGTTTTCCATCTGCTATGTTCCATATGCTGTAAAATCAGCAGTTTACCTAGCCAGATCACTATTTCCCCATTACCTGAGTTAAAAAATATTTTATTTTTTAAGTTAGTAATCCTGTTCTTCTTATCAGCAATATGGCATAACTTCCTTCTAGCAGCATATGTATTAAAAAAGGCTGTATCCAATTCCTCTACATTCCTGCTCTCTTGCACAAAAAAAAAAAACCAAAAAAAACCCCACAAAAACACTAAAGGCAATATTTAGTCTTCACTAATGTTCATTTCACATCACACAAGCTTTGGGTAGTACCTGGTAACGTTCCATTAGCATACCCATTAATTGTGTATTTGAGCGATGCTGATCTTTGCCAACTCTTGTTTTCATCAAACACACCAAACATGAGTACATACTCCCTGTCAAAAAGTTTCTGGGACCCATCCTCATTGAGGCTTCCTATGAAGAAGAAAGAAACAACAGATCTCAATTTCAAGCAGAAGTAGAGTAGTTTCCACATCAGTGTAACAGCGTTTTTGTGTATTTAATGAGCTTGCTTCATCTGTTACCACGTGCTGGCTGAGCCTGCCCAAGAACCAAAGATCTTAATAATGATCATAAAGTGATTTTACTTCTCCAGTGCTTTTGGGTTTGGGTAACCATGGAACCAAAAGTCTCTAATATCCAAGGGAAGATTAAAAACATGCAATGAATTGACTCAGACAACTCTGGCAATGTGCTGCAGATATCACCTTAATGAATGGTAGAATCAAACAGCCTTCTGTCCACGATCAGACTCTGGCTTCTCTTCTGAGATTACAAGGCAAAGAGAAGAATGATGTCTGAGCCATCTGCAGTGTGAACACTGCCTTTTCAAGCACCACAATGAGATCATCAGTTCCTTTAAAAAGCAAAAAACTTCTACGTACAAAAGAATCACAAACACTGCAGAATTGGATCAGTTATAAGAAGCTATTTAGTTGAGTTTGTGATGCAGGTGAGATTTCTATCCATAAGCAGAATTAATTTTAGGCATAATTAACTGCCACACAGAACTGGTGTGATTTCACCGATTCTTTCTATAGATTGCTCAGATCAAGAACTTCAATTTGCTACTTTCAGTAAATGTACATAATTCAAGACTAAAACGTATGTTATTTGGACTGCTGGAACTAAAAATTTGGGAGCTTGCAGATTATTCTACTTAGGAGGAAGCACCTGCAGTGGAAACAGCTATCTTTATATAATTCTTTCCTTTTTATGAGGCTACAAACTCCTGTATTCTTGCAAAGAAGGAGTCTCGGATCAACAGAGGAATTTATCTGCTTGTCATGCAAAGAATATTCAGTCAATGTATTAACTCAAAAGTCCCCTTTTATAACCTTCCCACATTACACAACCTATGACGCTCATAATGTGTCAGGCTGTGGTGGGTTAACCCCAATCAGCAGCCAGGCACCCACACAGCTGCTTGCTCACTCCCTGCCCATCCCCTGCAGCAGGATGGGAGAACAGGAAGAATTAAAAAAACGTGTAGGTCAAGACAGAGGTAGTATAGGGAAAAAGGAAAAAATGAACAAACAAGTGACACACTAAAAAATCACTCATCAGTTCCCATAAGCAGACCAATGCCCAGCCAGTCTGAGCAAAATTCACCTTGGAAGCCAACCCCACCTCCACCCACCGCTTCTTTGTCCTCTATCTCCAGTTTTTATTGCAGAGCATGATGTTACATGGTAGGGAATATCCCTTTTGCCAATTTGGATCAGGTTGTCAGCTGTGTCCCCTCCCAAACGCTTGCCTACCCCAAGTCAGGTTGTTAGATAGGGCAAAACTGGAAAAAGAAAAAGTCTTGATGCTGTGCAGATGTGCAGGACCAGCACAAAGCTGCACCAGGGGAGGGTCAAACTGGACATTATGAAAAATTTCTTCACTGTGAGGGTGGTCAAACACAGAAGCTTCCTAGGAAGGTGGCAGATGCCCATGGCTGTCAGTGTTCAAGAGGCATTTGGATAATGCAGTTGATAATGTACTTTAACTTTTAGTTAGCAGTCAGTCAGGTGGACTAAGTGATCTTTGTAAGTCCCTTCCAACTAAGTATTGTGTTGTATTCTAATACTAAAAGCACCAATTCTCAATGAATAAATAAATAAATAAAACTTCAGGAGGATCACGGTTAGTACTAATGACACTCCTTTTCAGTAATAATGAGTAGGCAAGTTTTGCATTTGAACAGATGTCTGTCAGTGAGAAGAGTGCCCTTGTATAATCTTTTCCTTGTACAGGAAAGGGTCAAGATCCAAGTCCATGCAGTCTGCAGTCTATACAACATGTTTGACTCGAACTGCAGGGAAAGATGATCAGAAACTCACAAAACTTTTACTAAAAAAAGAATATCTAACAGAAAAATCTATGATTTAAAGGACCAGCAAGTAGGTTAAGTAGCTTACACAGTGTTAGGCTGTTTCAAACTTCCCTCAAATCAGTGACACGTACCTAGTGGTTACTTACATGTCCTACAAGACACCAGTTTGTATTAGTGAAGATAGAATGCAGAGAAACTGCTGAGAGACAAACTGTGATCACATGCATAAGCAATTTTCAAGGACTTGTAATCTGCTCAAATATGGCCATATTTTCAAATGACTAGCAAAAGATGCTGCTCTGTGATTTCAAATCCTTTTTACAAAACAGACTGCTACGGCTTTTTGATCAGAGAGTCGTTAAAAGGCACGAATAAAACAATGATTATTTCTGTGCCTTATTCTCCAGAATGGTTAAACTATTTCAAATGAAGCTGTAAAAGAAAAGTATTTATTCTAAGACAGGAATTTGGGGATCAGATATTTAATGGCTAAAACTGAACTGCACAATCTGAACTGAAAACGCCATCAATACAGGCAATTATTTCCACTAATAGCACTATGATCGTACAATTATAGGATGAATCTGCAAAAAACTGATATGTAAAAACTTCAGTGTCTGAAAGAAGGATGCTGAAAACCATTTCCTTTACACTACATGTAAAAAAGAAAAATAATATATCTTGCCTCATTAACATACAACCTTAATGTTATTAAAAAATAAGCCTACGTTACCTTACAGTAGTCAAAGCATTTCATTACCTTTCTTGCAGATAAGCAGTGCTCCAATCAGACCAGAGTTAAAATCCATTGCCACATTCTCATGAGAATAATAAGCGTAAGTAAGACATGGAAGGTCAGCTTCTCTTGGACCAACTTCTTCTGTTATATCCCAAACATATGTGTAGACCTGGCCTGGAAGTACAGCATCATCTTGTTTTTCTACAGATGATGTCCTGTCGTCATACAGGGAGCCTGTAAGAAAAGCCAGCAGGGTCACATGAAGATAAAGAATAATTAAAGCATGAGGTAATTAAAGCTCATACAATCAATTCCAAAAGTCTGATTTCTTTCTTGCCTTTATGATGGTTCATATACATAGGAATGACTCATGGTTCTATTCACATTGTGGAGAGTAGCATAGGGAAGAGTACGTATTCAATTCTTCTGTTTCTTACAAATTTAAAATTTTCTAGGACTTTTTTTCACTGCCAAAAGGTGGGGCTGTTCAATGGTCTGACCAGGGTTAGGATGGCATGAAGCTGTCTCTGCTCACTTATCCTTTATGGATGTATTTGTGGATGAATACTACCCATTTTGTCATCTTTCTAATCATCTCTCATAAAGCCATCATGCAGGCTAGCACTGGCCTGCTGCTTTAGACTTTCTGTGCACTGGATATCAGTAATCTCTCATATCTACGCCTACAGTACCCCCCTCTCCAATATGATATGACAAAGGGGAGTCAGAAAACGAAAATTCTAGGTATAAAAGACATATCGATAGCATAGTCAAACTGAGTTACCTATCACACTCAATAACATATTTTGTCCAACCCCATGAGATGAAGGCAAAACTCCTTTTGCAGTCATATAATAAATAAAGCCTTGAATAAATTTGAAAACTGCAGGTTAGAGCTCTGGTTCAGCACCTAGGGCAAGGCAATCCAAGAAACACAGTCAGTCACTCAAACTCACTGTGTTAATGCTGACATTTAACTGTCAGCTTGTAGACTATCAAAAAGAGATCATAAACTGCATCAATGAGTTTATGTTTCCTAAAATAGATCATTTTGCAATTACAGGATGAATTGTCTCTGAAAACTTTGTGGGTCTTCACTCCAAACAGTATGCGAGGGAGCAAGATAATGTTCTGAGTTTCATTTGCCTCACATACAGCTAACCACCTGCTCGATTCAAAGGTCAAAAGCTGTCAGATCCCCATGTATGTACAAATCCATTCATGGACTGTTTGCTTTCTCAGTGTTTGCTTCTGCAATTCTAGATCAGTGTTGTTCTGAAAAGCTTTTGAAGTTTACAGTTCTTTTCTCTTCCTCCTCCTTCATCAAAACCTGCTCCAGGAAGGAAAGTCCAGAAGACCTAAAGAAACTCTAGTCTCAACACTTTCCTGGGCCACCCTTTTCCTTGCCAGAATATCCACGGCTAGAGCTCTTTGAGAAGTAGTATCCCTGACTACCCCTTAAATTGTCCTAACATTAAATTCCGTTCTACTCTTTATTTGGTTATTAGATGAAGGTAAATGGCCAGACAGCATGAAGTTGAGTGATAAAAAGCTAGTTCTGCCTGAATGGGGTTCAATCGTTGTACTCTGGAAAACCATTGGACTATATCAGTGTTATCCAAATATGTATGTTCAGGTTCTGCTGGAAAATACAGCCCACTGCCCTTCAACTCCCTTTGCTTCCAGGTTCCTGAGGAACAAAAAGTATTAGCACACAGACAGGGGAGCTGGTCGGGAGAATGTACATGTCAGAAGACACTCATATTCCCAGTATTATACCGATGAACAAGAAGCTAACTGAGTGTGAAGTTTTAATCCACGATCAACATATATTTGTGTTACACATAACCCCAAACATTGGTCTGGGGCCCTTTCTATATTTCATGCAATAGTCTACAAGAAGAAAACATGGATCTTTTATAGCATTTACCTTCTGCCTTTTTATTGTAAACTAAGCCCTGGGGATGAATACTGACCGGCTTGTCAGCCATATTCTTAAAGTGAACTACTAAAGTATCTCCGACTTCAGCACGCAGGGTTGGTCCGAGAAGTCCTGTAGACATTCAAGATAAGAAAAGAGGAAGCTGTGAGAAAAACAGTCTGTTTAGAGAAAGGAAGAGTTCTTCTCCAGCAGAGAATGTGACCTCTGCTAAAGTACAAGTTGCACAAAATATAGAATGGGGATATAATACCACTGCAATGAATATTTACCCATAAAAAGGGACATGGGAAGTGTAAAACATGCAGTTCACAGTCAGTAATGTTATGAATTGTGTATCTGGAAACTAACACTTAAAGAAAAGGCTATTTTCCAAGTACAGAGTATTTATCAAAAGGTTCATGTTGAGGATTATTGGGAATTTCTAGGGATCCTTCACATACTATTCAATCACACATTTTCAGGAAGGCAGATTAAGAGTTTAGAAAGGCATTCAAACATTTAAGTAGCACTCTCAATGCCATAAGTCACAGGACAAAAAGATCCAACAAACATGTAATCCAAAGAAATAATTGGTTTTATATTGCAATTTCTTTATGCATAGCCTGCAACAGGTTTTAAGAGGGGCTTATATCCCTTCTTAAAAGGGATCACTAAGGCAACCTTTGGACTGTTACTCTGTAACTGTAACCAACTGTAAACCATTTTGTAAATTTCTTCCTCTGTAAAGAAAAAGCACTTTCAGAAATTACAGGAGAACACACGTCTGGGAAGAATTGGATCATAGACTAGACCTTTCAGGCTGACTTGTAACAATTTGATATCACCAACCTCACATTTGCTTTGAAATCTAGATGGTTTTAACCATCTAGAAGTTATTTTATTCCTTAATATGAAGCACAGATAGACTATATAAGTACTCTGCATAAGTATCAGAATACAAGTACAATGCTCATGTATGGCATAAGTACAAGAATTTGCTTCCATCCATTTAAAGTGTCTTCAAGCAGTAGTGGACAGTAAAGGCAAGGGGATATTTTTTCACACCTGACTTCATAGTTTGTGTCTTCCTTTCCAGTGATCTATCAGAAACATATTTAGTCTCAGACCTTAGGCTAATTCCACATGAATTTATTGGTGTCATCGCTGTGACTGTGCCATGCAATTCTAAATGCGTACGGCAGGTTTCATCTGATGCTGATAATGAAGGGAACAGCTCTGTACCATGCAATTTATTTGCAGATAGCACTGAGCCCTAGCCTCTGAAAAATCCAGCTTCTCAATGGCCTTTCAAAGCCTAGTGCACTGTAGAGACCTCATCCCCTGTGTCCATTTGGTTAAATGTGCAAGAACAAGCTTGCTTAGCAGGTTACTGGCTTTAAGACCAACAAACAAAAATACTTCAGAACTTTTCTTTCCTGTTTACCTGCAGACTTATTTGCTGGCTTTTCTTTTTTAAAATCAGCTTCATATTCTCTGTAAGAAATTTTCTTAAACACAGGATCGGAATGTGCCAATCTGAAATCAGAAGAATTGCAAAAAAAAAATAAATATTAAAAGGTGTTGTGGTTTAACCCGGCTGGCAGCTAAACACCACACAGCCGTTCGCTCACCCTCCCCCCTCCCTCTCTGGGATGGGGGAGAGAAACGGGAAAGTGAAGCCGGTGAGTTGAGATAAAGACAGTTTATTAAGACAGGAATATAATAATAACAATAATAATAATAATAGTGATAATGATAATAGTATTAATAATAATAATGTGTAAGAAACAAGTGATGCACAACGCAATCGCTCACCACCCGCTGACCGATGCCCAGCCTATCCCCGAGCAGCCGGCCCCCCACCCCGGCCAGCCACCCCTATATATTGTTTAGCATGACACCAGATGGTATGGAATACCCCTTTGGCCAGTTTGGGTCAGCTGTCCTGGGTCTGTCCCCTCCCAGCTCCTGCTGCACCCCCAGCCTGCTCGCTGGCAGGGCAGAGCGAGAAGCCGAAAAGTCCTTGGCCTGGTGGAAACACTGCTCTGCAACAATTAAAACATCAGCATGTTATCAGCGCTCTTCTCATCCTAATCCAAAACATAGCACCCTGCCAGCTACTAGGAGGAAAATTAACTCTGTCCTAACTGGAACCAGGACAAAAGGACAGATTCTCAGAGATGTCGGTGCTTTTTAACAGATATTTCAGGAAATAAATTCTGGAATTGCATTTAAACACACATTTTGCTGAAGGCAAGTCACATGGTCTAACACTTTTTACTGTCTTCCCTTCTCCCTCTTACTCTATTGTCTCTGTGACATTCTTGAGCTAGGCCATTTCATACATATTAAACGTACAATTACAGTACCCAGCACAGTTTATCCCTGATTCTGCTTGCGGTTTCTATAGTCCTTTTCATTCTGTGATGAAGATATCTTTGTTTTCTCCATTTAAGAGAAGATGTCCTGACCATATTTACCTAGAAAGCATCTGACAAAACATTGTGAGAGACCTGTATTTCTCTTGAGTGAGCTCCTTGCTTAAACTTTCAGACTTACCACGATGATTGCATAACAGCATAAACAGCAAGCACCTGTAGTAGCTATGACCTCTGAGACAAACATAAAACTGTTCCCTGAAAACAACTAAGAAGCTCACAGAAAGCCAAAAAACCTGCTTTCTGGGATACCTGACAATTCTTCCAAATCTTGTTACATAAATGAAATACACACCCAGTAGACCACACACTGTTTTCTCAGCAAATGTTGAAGCAAGCAGAAGGAAACCAGCACACAACATTTCCGGAATGAAAATGATGAAATGAGGGCTGAAGGGAGAATAATCTGTACTTAGTTTCGTATATATGGGCCGATTTCCTAGTATGTACAATGACTGGATCCAACAGTACTTCCACTTACTATTTTTGTAACGCTCTTTCAGTTAAGCAAGGCACGTTTGATAGTGGGAAGCTGATGGGTGTCTCACGCACAGAGAAGCTGAGCAGAGATAATCAAGTGAACTTGCTTCAATGGCATTCAGCATCCAGAAGGGGGAGATGTATTTTTGTAAAGATCTTTTGTAAATACCTCTGCAACACTCTTTCAACTAGTCAGGCAGAAGCAGTCCATGCCTCAGTTCATTCTGTTCTCTTTGAAGTCACCGATAAAATTTAATTTCACTCTTAAGGAGAAGGACACGATCCACCTTCATTGACAGGTACTGCCCTAATGTGGCAATGTTCAATAGAATATGCACGTAAGACTACGGGGTGGAGGAGGAAACTTACTAATGCCCATTGTATTGCTAAAAGGAACACTTCACAAATCTCAGACTACACAACCAAGTCTAGTTACATAACTTTCAGCAATGGCATTAACAATACTGCATGCACAAATAATACATTTGCATTCTGCTTTGAAGTATCTTATAAATATCACTCAGTCACGGTAATCGTTAAACCTATACAAAGATAAAAAGACTGATGCTGAAGAGAAGTATCCTTAGCCTGAATGACTGGAAAATTAAGGAAGCAGTTCAGGAATAATCCATTTTCTTTTCAGCCTCTCCAATTATTTAGAACTCCAAAAAGTAAACTATCAGATTCTTACTCTGTATTTACACATTCAGTTCCTATTGAAATCAGAACAAGTTAGATGCCTTTGGGATTCAAGCCATTAGCCCTTCCTCAGTAAGTATCTTTGTGGAGTTATGTGTTTTGTTTTGTTTTTAAATTTAAATATTTCTAAAAGTTCTACAAAGTTCATTAGAGCCACGCAGTATGTAACCTACTGTAAACATGTATGTGAGATATCTCAATAGGCACTGCTCATGAAAAACTCTTACCTAATTACAGAGTAAAAACTTCATACTCAGGTTTGAGACAGTTACTGAATCTCTACTGCATGAAAACAATCTATCCAAAACGTGACCTTTAATGAAATAGTAGTTGATGCTTATATTGATGCATTCAGTGCAGATGATATTGAAGTTCTAAATACTAAATCCACGTGACCAGGTCAACAGTTAAACGGTATTTAGCTTCATATTCCTGCGTCTAAAACCTGTATTCTTCTGTCTTGCCAGTTTTACGTTATGGTCACAGCAGCTGTATTAAACTTTCAAGGAGAAGTTTTAGAAAACACAGAAACTTTGTTTGAATTAGTTTTGAAAAAGGAACATGTAGAAAATTGAAAACTGAATTGGAAGTGTCCTTGCCACAGCATGCAGAAATCCAATACACATTAAAAAATAATAAAAAATCACAGACTAAACCAAAACAAAGAAAACAAGTCATTCACTGATATATAAAAAAACGCTGTAATATCCAAATATATCCTTCAATGTAGGACAATACAGAAATAGTAATCTCAGTAATTTGTACCATTTCATTCCACTGCATGATGAAAAGCTATGTATTTTGACTATAGTAAACCCAGTATAAGAACCAAGCCTAATTTAAACAGAATTCTAAGTTAGGTCTAAGATCTGTCATTTGTAGCAATGCACTTGCAGTGTGTATAATTCTAAGCATAATGGTGGTAATACAAAGAAGTTCTTTTATATGCTTGATTTGTGTATGCATATAGGTTGGCCATTCAGCAATGCTATATGAAAAAAGAGTTTTGAAATTAGTGTTTTCACGTAACGTATTGCAATGCTTGATCCTACAACCTTTGCTCAGCAGAACTCAGGATGAACATTTCACAAAAACTACCAAACAACTCAGAAACAACAACTAGTTCCAAAGTTCATCAGGCTTCGATTTAAGTGAAAGTGATAGTACCCAAATTAGGACCTATCTGTGAAAGCTTTCAGACTTTAAGGAATAATCTTATCAAATCATGGCTAAACTTAGCATTGCTCAAAATCTATGTATCTAAAAATAATGACATTAAAAAAGACAAACACAGACACAGATGATGATAAAAACAAGCCCTGGTATGTATTCAACAAAAGTGTTCTGAAAACATAAAAATGATTCTATAATTAATGAACAAAAACTTTTGATACTTCATTGTCTCCAGTTCAGATCACACAGCTCCTCTGAAGCCAACAGATCAGGCTCTGAGGTCCTCCTAGGCTCCAAAATTCCTCAGAAAAATCAAAACACTTCCAGTCACAAGAGACAACTAATTTTACCCTTCCTAACGTGTACTTTGTTACCTGGACTTCTCCTCAGGTTCCAGTTTGTAGGTCCAAATCATGGTCTGAGCAGCTATGTAGTGCTCCCTGATCTTTGCAGCTCCCACCACATGCTTCTCTGAGTCTGGCCACCATGAACCGAGCAGAAGCAAGAGAAAAAGACGCACGCAGTGGAGTGTCATGGTACAGATGCCTGCAGATGCTGCTTTGGAAGACGAGGCAGAAACTGCTGCTTTTATTGCTGTTGCTGCTCCCAACTTCCCCTCAGAAATGAAATAATCCTGACGCAAGAGGGTAACAGTGTTCACTACGCTCAGGTCACTGCTCTTCACCTTCTCCTCCCCTTGCTGACAGGGATCCAACAGAGATAAAAAAAAAACTGTTTAAACTACCTTCCCACCCCTCCTCCACTTCATCTTCACTGAGAGACCTGCACCACAGAGAAGCTGCTTCAGCCCCGCTACAGACTGCAGTTGGGCCATTGTCTACTGAAGCAGCAGGAGCAGGAAATAATTACTTAGATTACTTACAATTACAAGATGTTTGACTTAACTTGATTAGGAAGGAGGGGGGCACATATTGTGTCTCACCAGGAAACAGAAACTCGGCACATACTTGGCGTAGTAGAAATTTCCCAGATAGGCAACAACATCTCCTAAGGCCTGTGGAAACATTCCCAGTTTGAGAGCAAAATGCTGAGGGATTAGATGTGGGGACTAGAACTGGATGCAGAGCTAAATCTAGTTCAAATCTAGTTCAGGTTACCTCATACAGCATACCCAATTTCTTAACATTGCCAACTTCGTTTTTTTTCCTGCTATATTCTCAAGAAACTCATACTAGATAATGAACTGGTTTCTCAGTGGCAGCCAACAGGTCAGCCTGAAGACATGGGCGTAGTCAGAATCCTTCTCATCTAGTCTTGGTAAGGGTCTGTTAAAATTTATCTAAAGAGAAATTATTAGGAAAGTACCTTTTGATAGGCTAATTACAAATGTCAGCTATACCAACAAAGGTGTCTCTCTGCTTTTGCCAGTGTTCAAAAATTTGTCAAAGCAATTAGAAAGTTGTTAGCCTTCATCCCTGTGCACTGCAATAACTGGAAAAAGGAAAATATCTAATTTTTTTCATGAATAGAAGTTTACAACAGTTTTACAAGAATACTTTGCTACTGTTGGCAAGAAAAAAATAACCTAAAAACACAAACCCAAAACGATCTCATTCCAGATCCAGACATAAGTAAGGATGATACTACTTCAGAGTACTTTAAAACAAAACCTGATGAAGTCCAGTTTTGATATGTTGTTCAACAGCAGAATGGCCTAATTGGCAGCTCATATGATAACTCTATTTCAGCAGGTATGGCATGGCCTTAGAAGAAATAGAGAAACAGTTAAAAGAAATAAAAATCAAAGAAGACTAATAGCTAAATATTCCTTTACCAAACTTCCGAATAGTTTGATACCTAAACCTGAAAACAATCATGATCACTTGTACAGCATATGACTACAGGCATGGAAAGGTTTCATCATGGAATGGTTTCAAGGCAGCATATTGAACTGAAGTTACCTCTTACCGCATCTGCATGGAGCTCATCACTTGTACCCATTATCCACTTTGACACATTCATTACGTATGAAATGGATTCAAAATCCAGAATCCAGCAAAAACTAGGTTGGACTACAATGTGTGCACTGATATTGATGAGAAAATCTTAGGTAAACACAGTCCAATAGTATTTTATTAATAAGGAATTCTTGATTTTATTAAAGAACCCATCACAATCCTTACCAAACTGCTTCAATAATTTTAAGTAAGAAGTTGTAATATTTGTCTTATTTCTACTCTGGTCCCAGTTTCATCCTTGGTTCAGGATCTCTTTCAGTGCAGGTCTGACAGCATGAAAATGCCCGTAATCTGGATTTTATGAAAAACAACAACAAAAACACCATCTCCACGTAAATGAATTATTCCTACCTTCTATTCGGACCTGATGGGGAGCAGCTGGTGCCTATCATTCTCTTAAACCTAAAGCATATTCACTTTTAAGCCAGCTTGTCTCTACTTCTTAAACATTCATACAGAAGCATATACAAATACCGCACACCTCTCTGTCAAAAAGAAAACTGATTCATGCTATGTCCAGTCTCTACCCATTGGACTTCACAACACTGTCCCTAAAACTCCCTCCCATAGATGGATTTGAGGATCTCGCTGTACTCTGATGTGATACGCTGATGAGACAAAATTAAAATACAAATTAATTTGGCTTGACTGTTCGATGATCTGTTTAGGTTTTTCCTTATATGTATGTTTCTAATACTTAATTCTTCCCTGTAATTAAAAAAACAAAAAACAAAAACAAGTGCAGGCCAAGTACGAATACCCAGAGAACCTGATTAGAAACCCTTAATGTGAGATCGTTACCTAAGAATCAAAGCTGATAATCAATTAGCTACTTCTGTTTTATCCTTTTTGATGGACGTGGGGGTTCTATACTGGCAAAGTAATCTGCAGCACAATGAACAAAGTTATTCTCAAAGCTAAGCTGTACCTTTGGGATGTACTGATATTGAAATGCAAAATAAAAACAAAGCATGGGAAGAGAAGAGTAAATAGTACTTTTTAACACTAAAAGCCAGCCCACTAAATGGGGAAGTTTACTATCTGTTCTGACACCTAGGTGCTGGTTCTTGTTATACTACATGTGAAAACATACTGAAAGAGCAGCAGTAGGAAGTGATGTCCTATTAAAGAGTAACCTTTAAAACAAACCGGTATTGCTAGTTTTTCACCCAGAATAGCCTAGGCTGAGTCTGAGCAATCAAGAACAGATAACTCTTCAAAAGAGTTATGAGGTGATTTTCAACTTTCTGTAAATTACAGACTAGGACCCACAACAAACTTGGTTCTGTTTTATCACAAATGCTATCTTAAGTGCTATCAGGTAGTCATATCCCAAAGACTGCCATTAGTTTCAACAATTACATTATAGTGACTAATAGCGAGCTAGTATAAAGATGTAAAATAATTACTGAATTGGTTGCTAATAATGCCCTAACACAGGTCTGTATCTCTCTCTCATTCAAACACACAAATCAATGCACAACGTGTCCAGCAAGCATACTTTGTTTAGCGCAGGGCGAAAGGACTTCTACGGGCAAACAATGAGTTAATTATTGATCAGCAGTAAACACATGATTCTGAATGTAGGTAAAAGATAGACACGTACTTACCAGATCTACCAGGCACAATGCAGAGGGAGAAACCATCAATAAATATCTTCTCTTCTGCAAGAAGGCACTAAAGCCAAGAAAGCTTGATCTGTGAAATGACTCATTTTAGAAGTTTAAGATAAGATGCACTATGTTGAAAATCACGTGAGCAAGCCAAGAAAACAGATGGTAGAGAAACTTCTAGGCTTTCTTTCTAGGTACAAATTATGCAAAAGGAACATGTACATGTGTTTTGTATTTGATGGCAGCATGTATAAGAACACATCCTGCATAACCCTTTAATAAAGGCAGACCGTGTAACATGAGTGACCATACAGACACTACAAGACAGTAGAAATATAGAAGAGCAGCATTTTCAGACTGCTCTGGTACTAACGGCTTCAGATGATACATCATCACATTGATTAAGACAAACACATCCACATGTTCTAATCTTCTTTTTCCTTAGGAGAACAGCAAATCCTCAATTAGAATTGGGTATTTCTCCAGTCCCCAGAAACTGTTATTTAGCCAGACCCAGTACTATTTGTACAGAAACACTGAATTCAATTTCACAGAAAAAAATATGAAATCTCTAAACGTTGTAAAATTTAACTTCAATTTTTCAACAAATTTGTCTGATACCATTGCCTTTTGGTCTGAAAAAATGTTCATAGAAGAAATAGAAGGATGAATTACCTTCCTTTCTTCAAAAACTACATTAATGTCTGACTCAGAAATTTTAAAATTAATTTTTGCCCCAAAATTTTCAGTTTCATTCCACAAAGAATTTTGCTCCTACTTAAAACCATGCTTGTGTTCTGTGTTCCAGTTTCACTTCTGTACTATGACTTCTGTATTTGCCCATCTGACAACTGATATTCTGAACAGGACTAACTGCCCACATGTTAAGTCGGTCTAGCAACACGCTAAATTTGGCTTTCTTTCTGTATAGAATAAAGCAAGAACACCAGTGCTTATAATACGATGTTAACCAGGTGATGTAAGATTGCAAGAGTTTCCAACTAGGAAGATTTGCATTTTTTTTTTATCATAAATCCTTGCTGGAACCAGAAGGGGATTTATTATCAAAAAATGAGCCTTTTGTAAAATTACATGCATGCATATTTCCAACAGTAGTTATACTTTGTGAATGAATTATCTCTCCTTTCACATGGCCATGTTTCCCACGTGCATCTTTAAAAATAATAAATTAGACCTGAATCAATTCCTACAGTTACTTGTAGATAAGGTTGTTTTCCAATAGGAAAGCAGATAGGTATGTTTCAGGAAGAAACATGAAATCAATAAGCTAATGAAAATAAGACACTAAATTACATCTGTCACTACGGACTTCATAACACCAAGAATGCCTTGAATTTGTCTGGTTCTCCAGCAACTGATTAGGGTGTTTGTTACTAAGCCCGTCAAACAAGCTGTGCTTTCCCACACCTAAAAAAGCTGCAACAGAAGGACAAAGTTGAAATTGCCCTTGTTCTTTAACACTATTTCCACCCTTCGTTATTTAAAGTTTCAACTTGGACTGAACTTTCTAAACAAAGCCATGTATGGCTTGGAAGTTATTTGATTTTTTTTTTAAATTGGAAACATGACTTTGTGTTTTCAAAGCATTTCATGTAAAATGAGGAACAGACATCAAATGCGACAATATTTAAAATATCTAAAACTACTCCCTTTGCATTAAAACCCATTCCCTAAAGTTAAAAAATAAATAAATAAATAAAATACAATTTCAGATTCAATGGAATCAAATCTTACCTAGGTCTTCAGTGCAGTACCTGTAAACTAGAACGTACTCGAAAAAGTCTAAAATCAATGCAGAGAGATCTAGAAGGCATGTAAACCAGAAGATGCACAGTAGGAAAAGGACTCCAGCATAGCAGAACTTCTCAGGAGTTATTTCAATAGAGGCAAAATTCAGACAATTAATGACAGCGTAGGATTTGCCAGAAGGTATAACTGAAGTTACTATGTTTGCATACATTTATAGCAGCTCCTACAGCAGCAGTCTTCATTTCTAACATGAATTTTTAATACTAGTCCAAAATAGAAAAGTATGAACATACAGTAAAATTGCTGCAAGTGCACACATCAACTCTGTCAGGTCAAGTACAGCCGCTTTGATACCCATCCATTTATTCTCGTGTGTGGGTCAGGTTTTGTAACATCAGGGTATATTTGTGCTACAAGTGCCATAAGATGTTAAATATCATGGCATTGATGGAAGCCACTGACTAGTTCGCTTCACTGCTGCTGCCCCTCTGTTTTTCTGCTATAGTCAGAGAAAAAGGCCTTCCATAACTAAAAAAGAAAAAAAGTATAATCATGCCACTTACTTCTGTCAACAGCCTGACAAAGAACGTGGTATTTGTTATCTCAACATACTGGAGACTACTGAAAGGCTAATTCGCCTTCCTAAAGGAGAAGAATAGACACCTTTTAGGGAGAAGGAGGTTTCAAAACATTCTGACAGAGCAAGCTGTTCCCCCCCCCCCCCCCCCCCCCCCCAAATAAAAAAAACAAAACAAACCACCACATACATTTTTTGGGTGGAGAACACCTATTTCCTTTGTTACCAAAAAATTCAACACATCTTTGAAATGAATCTGATAGGAAAATCCTATGACATGACTCAGAGGGTGTGGCTAAGTTTTAATGTGTTTCAGCCAGCATTACTCTTCACTTATGTAGACACTGCTTTAAATATTGTCCAAGAAAGAGGTGAAAATTGGTATCAAAAGAGGAAAGCTGTTTTAAGCAAAGAACAGAGAAATTGATTATAGACCTTCATAAGTAAGAACATAGTACACAGGACAGCCAAGACAGGGATCAGTTGTGCCAAGCTTCCTACCAACTGTAAGTTCAGAAAATTCAGACAACCAACTTTGGATAATCCTGTAGAATGAGGGTTGGATGTTTGTGAGACAAAGATGTTGTTGTGAAAGCTACAAAGACTCTAAGTGAAGCTATGACATACACATGACAGTCCTTTTCTCCCATCTTCATCAATGATGAACTTGCATTTTATAGGGCAGAAGATAGCTGCCAAAGCCTGGATGTGTCTGCAATACCTGAATTCAAACAACATTATGGACACTAACTTAAAATGGAAATCATGCTATTAAGCTGCAAGTTAGCATAGTCTAGGTTGGGACAAATTGTCAAGTTTGAACCCTGCTCTAACACAATCTTCTCCCTCCTTCCATCTGTAATTTTGTCAATAACACTGTTCTTGCATTTATTACAAGTTGAACAGGCTACATACTAATACTCCTTTGTCTCTCCAAAAATGCCATCTCCAAATGCTAGTCTTGCTCAAGTGTAAATCTGAATCACCTTTCAAAGAATGTTATTTACAACTGCTTTAGTTTAAGACGTAGTTAAATTTTCCTAGTAAGATCATCGCTTATTTTCCTTCAGCTTTCAAAGTCTTCCGCCAATTAGAGGAAACAACCATTCATAACTAAGGGAAAAAACAACTTGTCTCTCAAGTGAATTTAAATCAGAGAAGTAAGTCACATTTTCAGGAATCATCTTAAGGATGAAGCCAAAAAGATTAGGCTTCTACTAGTAAAGTAGACTTTAACTTCCAACCTAGAGGAAAGAACAGTCTTCTGCTGAAAGGAAATTGAAAGAATTATGGAGAAAAAATCCACCTTTTATTGCAGTATATGTATAGGAATGAAAGTGATTTATTTATTACACACAGACTTTTATTAAAAAGGCTGGTAATGGAACATTTTATTTTAATGCATTGACTTGATAAAAGGTTAGTTACAGAAATTGTGTATTATGTTGTATGTCACATGGAAGGGTTATTTAAAAAAAGATTTGATAGACGATCTCTCTTATTTTAGTTACATCGTAAAGTGCCTTGTGTAGTCATATTCTATTGTCGGAATGACTGCTTGTACAAATTTCAAGAAAATAAGAAGGTACCTGTGTTTGTTGTTAAGGAAATGGTGCAGCAGCTAGAAATCCTCAACCCCCCAACCCGCAAACATACCAGCAGTCACATGCAATGGTCTGCTCAACAGTTTTTCTTGCTAGTAGGAAAACAGTACTTAAAAATTATACAGTTAGAGACTGGGAAATTTATACAGTAGAACTCTATTAGTAACATCTGATGCTCCTCCAAATACACAGACCTTTCTTTTTCAAGTTAAAGCAAGGAAACAGAAGTTACTTTCAATAAATCTTACAAACTACACAAAAATTTGTGATCCCATTTACATACTTAATATTCGTAATTAACAAATGCCAAGGTAAACTGCAGCTAGAAAGGCTAATTCCTAGCTACCTTCCTGTAACTGCAGGGAAAGCAGGCTCCTCGGTGGCTCAGAAAAAGAAGTTGCTGTTCTGAACAATTCTTTGGAAGAGCTCCTTCCTGTTGATGAGGGAAAGTAGAGAAATTAGCTTTGCTAAGCTTTGAAGTCTGCCTTCCTTGAAGCCTTCCTAGTCTCCCTTATGAGTCACCTTCAAACACTTGTTGTGTCCCAATCTGTAATGTGGAATATGCTGGATAATTGCAAAGCTAAAGCGTCTGTCTAATTGGGACTGAGACAGACAGACAACCAAAAAGAAAAATAAATCACAACTTACGATAATTATGTTATACTGGTACTTGATAGAAGAAAGAAATACTGCTTTGGCACAGTCTCATTGACCATTTTTTGACAAACACAAACTACATGACAATGATGTACAAAACTGTCTGTTAAAAACCCTCAATTATGTTAGCAATAGCAAAAAAAAGTAATAAAAATCTTGAAAATAAGCTATTTCAAACTACTGAGAAGCAGACAGCTTCAACTAACCAGATGTATTTTCCAGTTCATTTTCAGTTGCTGCACAAATTTAGCAAGTCTCAACTCGGTGAACATGAATTTTACTGATTCAGGGCCTCTAGCTTGTCAGTAATCCCCTCCTTTGCTTCCCTTGTAGCTGCAAAAGCAGTTAGATTACTGTTCTGAAAGGATTTACTTGCTTTTAATACTAAGGTTATTTCAATTATAAAGTACAGTACCAATTACTACAAGCATAACGCCAGTCACTTGACTGAAAGGAAATTGTTAGGCATTCCGTACTGATGTTCAGAACGATGTCATCTTCATTGCTTTGTCAGCCTAGTGTTTTACCAAAGCAAGGTTTGTCAAATATTCTCTTCACTCCATGTGAGCAGTAATAGGATCTAATAGGATCTCCACACCTGTCAGAAATGAATCTCAGAGCCAAATCTACCACAGAAGCAGCATCTCTTTACCGAAAGGGTTGTTAGGCACTGGAATGGGCTGCCCAGGGAAGTGGTTGAGTCACCATCCCTGGAGGTCTTCAAAAGACGTTCAGATGTAGAGCTTAGTGATATGGTTTAGTGGAGGACTTGTTAGTGTTAGGTCAGAGGTTGGACTAGGTGATCTTGGCAGTCTCTTCCAACCTAGATGATTCTGTGATCTCTCATATTTCTAAGTCTTTACTATAAGGTAATATAATAGCATGGATTCCCAAACTACACTTAAGCATGTATCAACTCTGACCACACTCTATGAACCTCCAGCTCAACCTCCTAATACATCCTCCTACATCAGACTATCAGTTCCATACTCACAGCTACTTCCTTCACACCTGTACAGAGACTCAACCCCTGTCCCTTCAACACTACCTACTTTCCCCTGTGGTTCCTGCCCCACTCCCCGCAAGTGATTAGTGGTGTTTGTTTGGACAGAAGATCTCATCCCAGAACTCTATTGTGCTACCAAAACAGTTGTTTACTGCTTTCACACACCACTGTATTTCAGTTTAAGAACCCTTAGGTAACAGCTCCTTACAGTGCAAAAAAATCTCTAGAAATACCACGCAGTAATGAAAAAGGATACATGTGAACTCCAAGTTCTCCCCCACCTTCTGCAACAGTCTCAATTATTTTCTTCATCACTTCTGCATGCCTGAAAAACAGTAAAAAATATTTTAAAGATAAAGCAACTCCCTCTTCATTTCAGTAAGATTATATTTTGCGCAAACTAAATTTTGGACGGTTAGCTTCAGCGCAGGAGGAAGAAATTTTCAGTTTATTAAAGGAGAAATCGAACAATAACTGAAAATATTAAGTCATGAACATAACATTATTTGCCAGCCCCTTACATTGACAAGACAAGGAGAGGATGCGCTATGCTACAATGTATTCTGAGTAGCACAGTGAGAGGCATTCTGCTTGCCGCTAGTATATCTGTTAATTGTGAAACACCACAGAAAGCACCAGGAAAGGTAATCCTTACCAGAAGCAGCTAGCCACCAGACATTCCCAGGTGACCCTTCAGAAGATGACTAGATATTGCTGTAGCTTTTTTTTGCTGCCTCTTCTAAACTTTTAAATTTGCTTAAGTTGAGAGATAAAATACTTACATAATTCATAAAGCTTCCTGGAAAAGCCAGGCTAAACCATCCCTGCATAAAACACCTTTTTGCTCTGGGACTGACTAGGGAAACTTTCCCTGGCTACAGCTGTAGCATGGGTTCTATGGCAACAATTTCTAAATTATCTTCTGCTCACTCATGACTAAAATCATGCCAAGGTTTAATCTGACGAACTCTCTAAATCAGATTACTACTGTGCAGTGGAAGATGAACATTTCTTCATGTGACTGTACTTTGAGGTTAAGTCAGTGACTTACCAGAGCTACTATGAACCACACAAATACTTGTTTACAAAGCCGATCATAGGACTATGACATGGAATTACAAAAGAACTGAGATGAGAAGAATTAGAAAAGACTCTGGTCATCATCTAGTCCCGACCTCCCTGTGCAAGGAATAGTGAGCTAGAACAGATTGCTCAGGGATGATGTCTGGTCTAGCTTTGAATATCTCCAACAATGAACACTTCAGATCTTTTCAAGACCAGTTATAATTTAGGAATAATGGTCTTGTGTTCAGGATAGCTCTTCTACCTCATAACCTATGGGATGAAGAACATACCAAATCAGAAAACTACTGTATGGTTAATTGAGGTTTTATTTATATATTCTTAACCCAAACTCACCTTACTTTCATCTATGCATCAACACTATTTTAAATTCATGATTCTGCAGGCAATCGTGATCAGAGGCACCATATAGTTCTGTGGACACTCACTTATACAAGACTTCAAGCTAGTCAACAATAGTAGTTTAAAAAAGCCATCCTGAACAACTATGTGCCTATGAGATCTAGAAAGAGTGGTAAGTACAGTTTGCGTAACTTACTGAACACGCTTTGATGTTGTTATGCAAATCTAAATAACTGAGTAATTGTTGGCATTCAGCAGTCACCTCTGAAGTTAATCATTCTGACAGTGACTGTGAACACAAGGAAGGAAGCTGTTGCAAAATTACCAAGACACATTGTAAACAGGAACATGTACGTCTGGGGAAATACAGAAGGTCAGCATTTGTCATTTACTGTGCTGCTGATCTGTGTAAGCCAGCTACTCTTCACAGTTGATTGCAGTTCTGGATCCTCACGATGCCATGGCAGAACACATGCTGCATGTGGTACCAAGGCCAGTTACTTCAACATAGGAAGCTCACTGCTGTTAAAGCCCACCATTACAGATGAGGTCAAAACTTAAGCTATTTTTTGTACTGGCACAGAGTACAGGCCACCCCATAGCTGTTAGAAGTGTTTTTATAGGATACTGGTTCAATCACATACATCTTAATGACTATTGTTCTTTTTTTTTTTTTTTTAAAGGACTAGAGTTATCTCAAATTCTTTAACAGCCATCATAACAGTCATTCTTACAGTTACTTGGGAGCAGCTTTTTAAGAACCTTACAAATTCTCAAAAGTTGGTTTCCTTCCATTAGGAAATTTTGAGGAATTAACATGAAGCATACACCTCCCCCTCCATATAAAAGGAATATGATAACTTTGGGAGAAATGTAATCTAAAACATCCTATCTAGAAATCTCAAAGCTCAAAGATTATTTTTATTTTACTCTGAATAAGAACTCCCCAGAGATAAGTGGTTGTCTTAATTCAAGGTGACTAAATACTACGTGCTCACCAATGGTTGTTCCATGACCTGTTCGTAGATCACTTGAGCTAACAAATAGGTCAGTCATTTGAAACACCTACTAAAATCCCCTAAATTACTTTCAGGTATTACTTGAATCACCTCAAGAATTGGTTGATATGAGTTATTCATATTCCAAGTCAGAAATACCACTGTTGCTACTGAAAAGAAATTGAAATATACAGAGTTAAGACCATACATTAAGGGGCTATAAATAAATTGAAAGCTGCTGATTTCTTAGACTGATAAGACAACCATTTATGCTTTCACTGGGAGTTTTTGCTTTTTAAGTGAAGAACCCCCCTCCTATGCTTTGCAACTAAGACTTTTCATTAAAGAAATAAATTTCACAATGGAATTCAGCACAGCTGACATATTGACATTCTCTGAGTATCAGCTGGAAGGGAGACATCACATAGGAAAGTAAGTGGAAACAATAAAGGCCATCCAGATATATTGGGGGAAAAAAAGAAAAATCTCACAAAACACGTACCACCTCCAGAAGTGATTGATCTGCCCTAGTTAACTGGTTCGATGGTTCATTCGTAGAATTGATATGAACAGTGAGAATTGTGATTAAAACAGTTTCTAGCAATTAATGAGGAAGTTGAGTATGTTCCTGCCAGTACCATAAAAATGCTGACAAGAAATAAATCTTCCAGCAGAGCTGCAAGATGAACAGTTTCAACTAATTACTCAAAATAGAAGCAATCTTAAGCAGCTGCCCATGGCAGTCATCTTCACTCCACCACCCTATTTCTCTCTTCTCTCTGACGCAGGACAAAGGGATATATGCATCACAAGAACAACCAAGCAAGGTTAGGGCCATCCAAATACCTTACATTACACAATATTTGTAATGTGTAGGGAAGCAACAGTAGCAGAGCCAGATAAACACTGGAACTTCCCAGCTAAATTAAGAAAACCAGTACTTTGGGCCTTTTTTTAAAAAAAAAAAATCTCAAAAGTCCACACTTTCTTAGCTGTAAGCTTTATTAAGTTAAAGAGATGGAACAGCTCGCCTTGGAGAACAAGAGAACATACCTAATGCTTCAAAAGTCAAGCAGCATGAGAATCTAATTTAGCCAAGGTCTTTACAGCACTGGTACCCAGCAGTCTCATAGAATTCATAGAAAACCATTTGAAACATCCATTTTAGCTATGCTATCAGTCACTTTTCACATTCTCAAGCCTTTCCCAGGTCAAGCAGGTGCCAGTCAACTAGACTGCCTTGTTTCTGAGAAGGCTACATTTAAGATTATTGACAAATTGGTCTCGCTGCAATACCTATTTTCTTTTTTGTTCTTAAAAGAACAATCGCAGCAAGTTTGATGATGCAGATTGTTTCTTCAAGAGTAGATGTGGATTACATAACAAGGGCACTGAAACTTCACTCACTTCACATGAAAAAATGAAAAGATACACTCGCAGCTCTCCTTACAGAAAAGGAAAACTCAATCCAAGTTCACAGGCTAGCATTAAACTGGTTCTTCCTCTGCGAAGGAGTTTGCAAAATTGAACATTGTAGTAGGTTACATTGTAGTCACAGCCCTACACAAACCATACCTAGTTAACAAGGGCTGTCATGCCCAAATGTCTTGTCATGTTTGTTTGTTCTCAGAGTGCCCTCCAACGTGCATCCATCAACAGAAGCTTCTTCACAACCAACTTAGTAGCAGGGCTTTCAGCAGTGAGTAAACTAAACCATGGCATCATGCATTTTTTTTTTTTGTCTTTGCTTTGGTTAGTCATCTTCCTAGTCACTCTTAAGCCTTCCTACATTCATCCCACCTGATACTCCTTCAGAAGTACTAGCTGTGCAAAGAGCTGGATGCACTTTTTTCTTCCAAAACCCCACTTACTGCAAACAAGACAGAGTAACAAATAGGTTGACATACTAAGATTTCTATCTTCATATGTTACAAGAATCTTTGCATCACACCAGAGGTCTACCTCATTATCTGACAAATTCATAGTACATGCCCAAGAAGCCTGAGCGAGCGCCTTGTAATACTTCCCCAAAATATTTCAAGTCTCCAGCAGTACACAGCCCAGAGATGCCCTAATACTGAAGCTGTAACTTCACTTGTAACAACTCTTAACAGACTTTCTTTCATTATATTGCCTGAACAACTTTAGTTTAATTAGATGTATGCATAATTTACTCCTTTTTCTGGCTTTCAGCATGCAAGTAGTGAGTTGTGTTCAATGCCACTAGTTTTACTATTTAGAAGAGGAAAAAAAAATGAACACCTATCATTTATTCTCCTTCTGCAGAGTTCGTGATAGAGGAGGTCACAGAAACCAGAACTCCCTCCTTAGCAGCATTTTGCTAGCTGAAGGGTGGCATGTTATTCAAATAATTCCTTATTTGGAAGAAGCTTCATAACTGATAGCAGTTATCTCTAACACCCTCTTTGTACCTCTTCCAGTTTTAGTCTTCCTTTACCTCAGACTATAGAACTGATGACCAGAACTGTACTGCAGTATTCAATTTCTAGGTGGTGCCACACATTAATCATAGAAGCTTAATGACATTTTCTGTTCCACATTTTATTCTTTCCCTAATAGTTCTCTGCTTCCTGTACTGCTCGAGTACCAAGGCTTATGCTTTGACAAATCTACTGTTACTGCAGTCTTAAACCTGGTGATTTAAAGACCAACAATGAAGTTCACTATTTAAAAATTTCTCTAAGTCAGGTGTACAGGGGAGAAAGCTGTTTCCCACTTGTACACTGGTTTCCCTGCTCAGTATTGTTCAGACATAAGCCCAAGTGCTTGATGAAAGCAAAGATTGCTGTAAAACAGTGGTTAAAGAACTAAGATCTGGAAGAAAGACAAGATGCAGATTTCTGAAGTACGTGAATATACATCTTCATAACAAGATCAAGAGCAGCCATACACTGGTGCAAAGCTCCCATGCTCTTTGTATGTTAAGAATGGTATCTCCTTCCCACGACATGTATGGTTAATACAATTAAAGATTGCCTAAACCAGTAACAAGAGTGTTTTGAGTCTGCAAAAGCTACCATAAGCTTGTCAATGACAAGCTAATTATTTGACATCTCAGCTAGTGACGTAAGATCCACATGTGTTTCTTCAGGTACAAAGCCATTTACAAGACTGAAAGAGGCAACTGGGATTTTATTTGTTTTTATTTTAAACATATGCAAGATTATAAAGTGTATTTATTTTTTATTTTTAAGAGGAAGCCCAAACTCCTATCTCCAAGATCTTAATACTACCAAGAGGTTGAGGAGTTACACCAGGATACTGGTTCTGCATCACTAGGCCACTTCACAGGAGATAAAGGCCTACCATCTAAGATGAAATACACCTTCAAAGACCTGTTAGAAAAAATATCTGTACAGCTAGTCTAACTACAGACTTCTTGTAAAATGGATAAGAAATGTGGAAAATGCAACAAAACACTGAGAACAACTGTGTTTAGCGCTTGTGTTCAACAAATAGTGTGGCATGTAGAGGACTTATTTATGAGTATAAAATTTCAAGGACTGCTAGAGGAGCAGAAGGTAGCAATTACAAAATAGGAAAGTTATTTCACACTGAAATAGCTTTTTTCTTCTCCCAGAGTACACGTTATGCAGCAAATTAACACATAGAACTCTTTTTTATAGCATTCTAGTAGTCTGCCATCTTCTGGAATCTATAGGAAAGTGGAGGAAAAGCAAGTTAAGCACAGAAGAGAGCTCTAACTTCATAATACACTTGCAGCAACAAACACTGAAATGACTTCCGAGAAAAGCTGTTATCTGCCTCCCTCAGAAGTGAGCAGACCACTATGGCAGCCACCTGTAGAAATACAGCCAGAAAATCTAAACAAAATTCCTAACAAGACCAGCAAAATGCCTTATGTCTGCATCCCGAATCACACCAGAAACAAAGACATACCTGCACGGATGAACTGAGCACATTGGAGGAGGAGGAAGATGAGGATGGTTTTCAATGGTCACTGTTTTTTTGACGTGATCTTGACTAATATCTTCATACATATGCTCTACTGTTAAAGGCTGCCGTTGCTACAAGAAAAAAGGGAACATTTGAACAAAAACGTTACTGACAAAGAATCTTTTGCCCCTTCTCAACAATTCTAACATCACTAACGTATGAGGTACTGTAAGTTACAAGTATCTAACATACAACAGCTCTGAAGGTATATTGAAGGAACTGCAATAAGATCCATATGGTGTAGAAACAGCACTGCACAAAGTTTTGCTTTTAATATACAAGGTGAATGGTAAAGTCAATATATTTGAGAACCAAGGTCCTGGTTCTCATCTAGGAATTTGAGCCGTAAGTCCCCACAACTTTAACTCAAGAAATTTCATCATTAAAAGGGAAAAGTGATTTATCTAATCTTTTCCCCCGAAGATCATGAAAACACACACCTGCTTACTTGTGTAAATTGACTGGGGTTATTTCTGGTAGCTCTGTACAGCTAGTAGCTTAAGAAATAGCAGCACATGATTTTCTTTCTGTCAAATATGCTTGGTTATTAAGTACAATTTTTCAGCGAAATATTTTTTAATTCCTGCAACCCCCAAAGCCCTGTCTGCAACCCTGACTGTATAATGGCTTTTCTCACCATTTCTTCCTTTGAATTTGTTCAGTGAATAAGAAAGCAATAACAAAGTAGCCTTTCTATTTGACATGATCTAATGTCACAGAGGTGAGGAAAAAGATATAGCTATACCTCATCATATCCAAATAACCAGAGCCTTGGAGTTTGGTAATATTTGTCGTAAGTGATGTAGAGGTCATAAGTTCTAGTCTGCAGAATAGCATCTTCCCCTCCAACATCAACTTTAGCTTTGTTAACTTCAACAATCTGTCTTGTGTCAAGTGTTGCCTGGTTTTCAAAGTAAAAATGATAATATTAGTACAGTCTTGTTTGTATTCCCTCTTGTCCCATCCTAAGTAGTTAGGTAGGGCTGTAAAATTGAAATTAATGTTCTTAATTAACATTAAGAGATGTAGGACTTGGGGTTTTGCTTTAATCTTCAAAGTAGGAATATTGATTTCACACAATTTTTTTCCCCCCTTAAGTCTGATTTCTCAAGGAAGCATGCAACTACATTGTCCTATCCCCTCCATTCTTTCACCAATAACTTTTGAACTTTTTGACGATTCCAATGAAATTCAGAAAGCAGAGAGGTCTCAGTTTATGCAGGTGTCACAGACCTTAAGCAAGTACCCCAAATAACCACGCTCTCTGTTTTCCCTCATTACACTCCAGCATCCATGTAGTCAGTTGAACCCACAAGCCACTCAATTCATCACATATGAGCCTCAAGAACAATCACTGCACTTTATAATTCTTGTGAATAGAACATTGCATGTAAGCAGAGCAAAGCAGATCAACAAAGAAAGCAAAATTACTGTAACCAAAATCTTTCAGGACCTAAGAGCTAGGGTAGATTGGCAGGAGACAAATCCACAGGAAACCAAGCTCAGAAATCCCACCACTTATTATAAGCTTATGTGAAATATTTGTCATCCTTATTTTTATTTTCTGCTCATATTGGTGATAAGCGTTGCAACAGACAAGACAGAACTGTTCACTCACATCATCTGTCTCCAATAGCCCACTTTCTTCATACTCTGAAAAGAAGACCCATAAAATTCCGTGTTCAGCTCATAGTTAGCTGTCATATTTCCCATTCATAAACAACTCCATTAAAAAATATCCACACATACCTAAAGATGCGTTATTCAGGGAGATCTCCCAACCCCTAAACCACATTATACCTTTTAACACAATTTGACAAAAGACTATAACAAGTACATGATGAACAATCCTTAAACGAGTAGTTTTTAGTAGACAGATTAAATGTAGGTATGAAGCCAGAATGAAGCTGTGCCATAATCCCTATTTTTTGTTTGCATCTGTGCTGCTACTCAAACTAATTTGCCACTCAACATTCACAGAGATTTCATCACACAAGTTAGAGTAAACATGCATCAATAAGACCATTAAAAAGATAAAAACATGGACCTGCTTTTTTTTTTTTTTGGCATGCATTCTGTAAAAAAAAGAAAAGTAGTATTTTCTTAGAGTGTACCGCTATAGTGAAAGGCCTGAAATAAATACACCCTCTCATTCAATTTAAGGAAATACCTTCCATGTCTGCAGCTTCCCCTTCATCTTCCTCATCATCATCTTCACAGGATGCTGAACGCTCTGGTATTTTTATATTATCCTTTAGAAGTTAAATTGAAAGCACTGTTTTAAGACAACAGCGTTTAAGCTACATCAACACAGTTTTACAGCTCCAGCAAGTTTAGGTCCAGTCAGCTGAACTATGCAGAAAAATAACTCCTACAATATTAACAACTATACCGAACTCACATACTTGCTTATTAAACAAGCTTAGTTTCAAAATCCTAGCATAACACTAAAAATCCACTACAAATTTCTCCTTTGACTTTGTAGTCCAGGATGACTGTATTCCTAAAAGCAATGAGTAGACATGATATTAAACAGTCAATTTCTTTTCAAATAATCCACCTACCTCAAATGAAAGTAATGACTAAACATGTAGATTAATATTTTGTGTGAATTAATCCACAAACAACCGTGCAACAGTTCCATAATTATTTCTGAAACATTTAAGAGCCCCAAAAGGTATCACTTTTTGTTTCCTCAAACAATGATATAAAAGAGTCCAACAGAAGTGAAGAATGACACAAGCCCTCGGCCTAATTTTGTGCTGATACATAACATTTGAATCCAACAGACGATTCTAGAGAAATTTAGAAGGGGGAGGTCTCAATTTATGCTAGTTTCATGAAGACTTTAGGACAATACTCAAAATGATAAGAATTAGAAACTGCTCTAGCTGTAAGTATCACCACACTGGTTTCCTCACTGGAAAAAAAAACAACCAGTACAAAAATACTTTGTCAAGTACTTTGGAAACAGTATATTATCATAAAAGGATTTGTCATTCTGGGTTGGACTTGTGCTCCAAGAAATGATGTACTATACAACAAGCAGATTTTTTCTGCATACCAAATATAAAAATGGAAATCCAAGTCATATTACAACAGTTACGCATCACAATAATATTCTAAAAGTACTATGTTTTGTAAAAACAGATCACTTTTAGGTATTCATTAAGACTGTTTCTTCAACCCTTATGTAACGGAGTTGTGAAAAAGCAGTATTTTTACTATGTTCAGCACAATTCCATTTGAAATGGTTGAATTTCACAGTTCATCATATCAATAGTGTTTTGAGTTGTTTACAATTTGTGCAGTAACACGTGGGAGCCCATTCTCTTTCCCCTTAAACTTCAGAATCTAACGATTTATGGTTGGATAGTTTCACAAATTCTCATAAGGCATAGATGGAACTCCACTCGAGCCATCAGCTAATTTTAAAGCACTTTGTCTTTGGCTCTCTTAAGCGCATTAAGAAATACGTACATACACACATCCCTCACTTTTTTTCCAACTGTTTCCCAAGGGCTTAAGTTTCAGATTTGGCTCCTGCTACAGAGTGACTTTTTGGAAAAGTACCGATAGTGATGACTTTATAAGATATTTAAACAATTTCAGTTCTTCATGTGGATGTGAGGACACCAGTTTGTCAAATAGGACCTAATGTGTTTAAACTTTGCTTGCAGTAGTATTTAAACATTATGAATAAATACTTTATGCTCCTGCATTATTCTTCCCAAATAAAGATTTCTTTACACTGGCTCTCCAAACATTAGATTCTTGAGACACAAGGACAGTATCTACCACTGTAAACACAGTATCATTTTCAGTTTGTAGAATTCTGGCAGACTAGCTAAAGACATTGCAATAGGATCACTGCTTTGGTAAACACATGGTAATGAGGAAATACACATGCTTAAACTACTATCATGGGCTTTAAATATCAATGAGTACCTGCAACCAATCTAGTGACAAAAGTGTCTTTTAAACTTTTAGAAACAATACTAGATTGCTGAAGATAAGATTTCTATTACCTTTACATCCTGTAATAAAGCAAGAGAAATTTCAAAACAAATACCTTACTGTCTAGTGTGATCTCCTTAACTGCTTCTGTTGCACCCACTATACCTGTTAATTGAACAAGAAGTTTGCATTAAAGTTGTTGTTTCTTTGTCACAGAACACTACAGAAATAGGTTGAGAGGTTGCAGAGGTCTCAAAGCAGCATATGATTTTTCCAGTTAAATGTCACAACAATTTTAGATACTTGAAAGGCTGTTTATTTGGTGTTGAAAGTATGCTTGGAGATGGACATCCATAATGACACCATACTGTTAACGCAGAACACAACAGCACAGTTCTTGTATTTCAAGCAAATTTTGTTGATGGAACACTGCAAAGTAATTTGGATTTTTATTTTAAGGAGTTTTTACACAAAAAATGAGTTCAGCATAGGCATTCACATCACAATAGCACTCAGCTTTGTGATGAAGGCATGCATTTGCGAGTACTTCTGAAGCATCTTGAAAAAAAGTGTTCATAACAAAGCAATATCATGGCAGGACACAATGCTTTTAGCTGAGGAAGCAGTGGTAAAAAAAAGCCACCCCAAATCACAGTAGTATCAACTCTTCAGTACCTCCCTGTTACGTTCCTAGTTTTAATGCAGCTCTCATCTGCTGCTCTTTGGGATACATGCCAGCATCTGCTTTGACACAGTATATGCATCTTATTAGCTCTTCAGATGAGAAATTGATCATTATGGAGAATAAACCTGGAACCAAATTACTGCCCACCAGAAATGCACAAATGGACCTCAACTGTTTGGGAAACAGATATGCCAGGCCAACACTGCTGGGAAACAATGCATTTCCAGTGGCTGTGTGATTGTTCAGAGAGTTTTTCCCACCCACCAGAAAAATATGTTGCTATAAAGCATATAAATGCAGACAGGTGGAAATAAATTGTCTCTTCTGACAGTGTTCGGAAACGTGGCTAGTCTAGTCAAGAGTCTTACAGCTGTGCTAGCCCAGCATGGTGACCAAAATCAGTCTACCCTAAAAACCAACCAAACTTGATAAAGCAGGAAAGGGGAACGCATACTTAATTCAACAATATGACAAAGCTTTGTCAAAAGATTTCTTTGGGGGTGTTGTATTATGAACAGCAATGCATTTAAGAGTTGCCAGCAATCAAAAACATATATATAAAAGAAAAAAGGATATCTTCTTTCACTCCTCCTCTCCCCAGCCTGGCTGAACAGCTTAGTGAGAACATCTACCAGATTACAGCAAAATGAAATACACCAAAGAAAATAAGTACTGACTGAAGTATATTCTAACCTTGGAAATGGTAGGAGACAGCATCATTGGAAGACAAGTTGATGAACTTATGACAAAACATGAAGAAAGACTAAAACTAATAAAATTGCCAGTTCTCAGAGAAGAGAAATATGATTTAAGAGGTTCTGCCAGAAAGACTAATGAGACAAATTCACGTAAACAGTAATTTTAGTCTTTATTATAAATGCAAGCCCATCTGAAGATTTCCTATGAGAAAGATCATATCTCACAGTGATCACTGTATTTAATTTTTCTTTTTCAGCCCCCTAGTTGACCTCAGATACTAAAATAAGAGTTATTTTCTAATGATTTCCCCTTTTAACTCAAACGCAACAAATTAACAAAATGTGAAATACTACAGTAATTAAAGTTTCTTTGGGTCATCATTAAGCTAAAGGATCTCAGCGTGCTTCACATACAACCTTACTAAAAGGCAGAAGTTAGCACATTCTTCAAATTAATATTTTAAAGCAATATTCTCTAAACAAGATCTTTTTAAGGAACGAACTGGTACACAGCTCTTCGACCCACCAATAACTTACTTGAACTTTAATAAGAGAATAATAAAATACTGTCAACCAAACCCCCTGAAAAGCAGCCTATTTCAGGCATACAAGCACACAGTTAAATAACTAAGCAGCCATGTACAGAGCAAGTGGGTAGCTGGCACTGTAACGTATTTTTCCCAGATTAGATAATGGAACATAGCCATCTGAGAAAGATTTTACCTTCTAATAGTGGAAACTGATTATCTTATCAATTACCAAATGCAAAGTTTGAAGCGAGACTTTGAATACCTGCATTGTGAAAGGTGTCTACCCATCCCCCATCACCATCATCTTCTTCTATAATTGCTTCCTGCTCATCTGAGTACTCCATCTGCTTACATCTTTTGTAGCACGGAACTGCAAAAAAATCGCACATCAAAATGATTGCAGCCATTCTATACAAAATCAGATGGAAGTATGAAGTTATCGTACAAAGCCTTCTGAAATACGGTAGTCTCTCACATATCCTTATTTAAGGAATTCTAGAGCTATATTTCAAACGCAAAAGCACAAACTTAAATATGGTAAGAGGTGTTTTATCTCATTGCAGTGCATCACTTGCAGTGACCGGAAAAAGCTTATTCTTGCAACCCACTAGAACATTTTCATCCAAACTCACGAGGATCAGAAAAGCTAACCTCTCATGTCTCCTTAGGCTGCCTATTCATTTGCTAACAACTGGAGACAACCTACTAGTTCTCTTCACATCACCAAAACATTTCTAGTCCAAGAGCAACTTTGCTTATATCAGCATCAGTTTACTGAATTGATTTGTCTTCTGCTAAAAGTTTACATCAGCAATTATTAAGCATAGCTAATTTATCACGTTAATTATCTCAAAGGTTGGAAGAGGTTAGAATTAATACGTTATTTAGAATAACTTCAGTCACATGCATTACATCACTGTTCAAGTACAGATTTAAACAAAGTTTTCAGAAAAATTAACAGAAAGAATGCAGAAAGCAAGAACTATGTCAAAAATGCTCATTTTCAGAAAGAGAAGGTATGAAAGAGTGAAGAGAGGTTGTCCACACTTCCAAAATGAGGTCTGTAGCATGGCTCTTGGTTTCACCCTTAGCCCATAACTTCTACTCATGGGGTAGGCCAATGCATCATTACCAGCATGGATGGCATGAACAGGAAACCTTTTATAAGGTGTCCTAGAAGGGTCACAGCAATGTGGGACCCTGGAAGCATGAGAAAAGAGAAATAAAGTTGGCCATGCAGCCATCAAGACCATCTCAGCAAAGTCTGTCCAACACTACTATTAGCATTTTCACATGACAGTTCCCTGCAAGACTCTGAAAGCCTGCAAGTGAAATCAAAGGATGAAATTACAACCCATTGCAAGTACAAATCTCTTCAGGATCCCTTCAGTTCTGCAAGTACTTCTAATGACATTACCTTGACATATTTTGATACAAGATCTCTCAAGAAAATGATTTTGCCGTGACTGTGTTGCAACCTTATCTTTCTCACGCATTTTATTAAAAAGGTAGTAATCACAAATATTATATATATATATAACTGTGAATCTGATCAAAATTTGATTTATAAATGTATTTTATATCACTGCTATTGAAAGGAATACTAACATTAGTTACACATCTGAACTAGAAGCATTGGTGTCACCATGAAAGACATTCTAGGTACACTTCCATAACCCAGGTTTTCCCAAAAAAGAGGAAAATAAAGCTATTTTCGTTTTAGAAACTGAATGTGAGCTGAAGGGCAGGAAAAAAATAAACAGGCAGATAAGGAGGTTTTATGATACTTAAGCTTCATTTCTACTTCAGTAAGGCAAACTGCATTACTAGTATAAAGCCCTAGTAGCAACTGGTCTAAAGAAGAGATTTTAGATGTGTAGGAATTTTTTTTTTTTAATATCCCAAAGCCAAAACATCCAAAGTGCAAGATATTTGCTTCCCCTGTCAATACAGACAATCAGTAGAGTTGATAGCACAATCAATCATGCTATCAATCCTAAGAACACTTATATTTAAACTTCAGCCTTACCATTTTTAGTTACCAAAAACTGTTTGTCTGTTGGCAGATAAGCCTTGACTTTTAGTTCTTCTCCTGAAGCCCTGCAAAATGAAGTGCACCATAAAAGGTTGAGAATTTGATGATGTGCAAAAGAACCCTATTTTCAATTTATACGAAGAACATTCTACATACTTCTCTTGCCCTTTTCTCAGAATTTGTTTGCTATGACTTTACTCTTGGCTATAGAGAGATTTTGATCTAGGTATGAGGTCAAAAAGGTTGGCCACTCCTAAACTACAAAGTCTTGGATCAAAAACTATTTGCTGATTCACTAACTACTTAGGAACTACAAGCAAAGATGGGTTGACAGAGGAATCTAGTCTATATGAAACGTACTAGGATCAGCAACAACATAGTCCCAAGTGTTTGTAGGGATTAACTTCAGAAAAAGCAAGAAAGACTTGTAAAGATAGTCAAACTGGCAATAGTCACCAGAGCTCACATTATTTAAGCACTTGCTTTCGCCTTCAGTGTTTTTTGGTTTGGAATAAGAGTCTAAGCTTCTAAATAGCCTGTTGCCAACTGCTGACACACAGACCTGATTAAACATTTTCTCTGAAGGAGACAGTAAAAAGGCAAGAAACAATGATTCATGTATAACAATTCCTCCTTCACCTGTTCATGGCCCGGTATAGAGCCAAGAACCTTGATGATACCAACTGCACAGACTGATTAGTTTTATAATGCAAGACATTAATAAAACATAAGTACCTTACTTGCACCCTTACCATACACAAAAGATAAGGGATTTCTGAGGGCAAGCACAGCAAAGTTAGCTGATGTGGGCCAACTTGAAAATATTTAACCAACAAGCTCTTGTTTAAAATATACCAAATACAACTTGTTCTTAGCAAGTTTCAGTTGGACATGGCCTTTGCTTTTTCAATCACCATTACTAAGACAAACTCAGGGAGACACACTGATGCTGCAGCTGAACACTGAAAGCATGCATGGTATACACTAGCTTATTTTCTCTAGAGCCTTTGGGAAACAAATAAAAGATCCCCAAACAAATCCTCATTTCCACTACCACTACACAGAACAATAAATAAGACCTGCTTGACTTAAAATTCATATCACTTCATCACAGAAATAGCATAAGTTCTACTGCAAGAGTCAGTGTATTATTCTGAAATGATGAATCGTATCCAATGGAAACACATAAAAGCATAAGTAGGAATGCTAACTTTCCTTAATTATTTTGATTTTGCTTACCATTGCCAAGTAGGACAGTGGTGAACTAAGTGATCTCCAGCTGCAACAAACTGTTAAGACAAAAAAAATAAAGTACTGTTAAATATAGAGTAAGGAAGCAATTTCCGCAATAGTAATATTTCAGTCATGTATTCCTCTGATAGTTCTTATTTACAATATCAGTTTATATTATTTTGATGCTTTACCAATTTTTCAGCTAATCATAAAGACTAAAGTAACTTCACCTGAAGGAAATGCATACTAAGCACTGCTTCCTAGGCCAAGTAACACTGTTTACTCTGTAATGAATAAGCTGCTTTTCTTTGCTACTCTTCAAAGTTTTACAAAGACACTCGAGATTAATATGAGAAGATGAATACTTGAACTTAAGCTTTCCCCTAAAACCAAACCAAAAGAGGTATTTCTGTATTTCACTTGAGTTTCAGCTACAAGATGTTTCTCTTCTAGTGTTCAAAACAATTTTGCAGCAAGAGAGGACGTGAGATTGTCACCATTTCATTGAACTAGTGAGAGAACTGCAACAGAAGAATAAATAGTATGCTTTAGATAATGACCGTCACCATGTATCACCGACTAATGTTTACTAGATATGGATAACCAAGTAATTCGAACATTGAGAAAAACTTGTGTAGAACTTTATTATGAAGAAATAGCTTTTAAAAATCTTCACTCCACTTGTTCTTATTATCAGACAAGACAGCTTTTTTAAAATCACATCCCCTTTTCAAAGCAATATTGGATATGCTGTACTAGACTTGCATACCAAGTCAAAATCCACACAGCAAATTCTAACCCACTGGACTTAGTTTTTCCTATACAAATTGGAGAAGGTGAACCTGCATTTAAGGATAGCAATTTGTGTGCTCTATGCATTAGTGCCTTTTGAAAAGAAGGTGCATGCCTACTCCTGCAATCGCTTTGTCTTAAAACACCAGGTTACAATAATGTACTTCCAGGCTGACTACAAGCTGTTATGGAGTGACACAGTAGGCTTGGAGTGCCTGCCAATGCAAGGCACATCGGTGTAGTAGAATCACAGAATCATCTAGGTATCACAGAATCACATAAAATACCACAACATGTATTGCATGCAGATTAGCAGATTTAATCTCCGCAAAAGTGATTTCTTTCAGCCATTTTCCATGAAAAATCTCTAGCTAAAGTGAAATATTCACTTTAAAGAAAACAGTAATCTCTTCCAATACACATGGAAATTAAAAAACACACATTAGGCTTTACCTAATAATAAATAACACATGAAACTTTAAAATCATTTAAAATTCTCTGTTCAGAGAATTGGAACAGTGTTTGTAGTTCCAATGCTGAAGGACATTATTTAAGATGAAAAATTCAAAGCATTCTTTGGAAGTCTATGAATGCAAAAAACTAAAAACAATACTTAAATTTCTTCTCCATTTTCTTCAGCCTAAACAGCATAATTAAACTAGTTGGTTTCACTTTCTATTTCTAAAGCACTAACATTACCATACCTGAATTGGTACAGCAAAAGTGGCAAGAAAACAATTTGAGATTTGTCTGTACTTACATATGAAATGAAAACGGCTACCTTTCTGAGGTATTAGCTAGCAAGAACTCATGACAGGCAAGAATTTGCTAAAATTAAATCAACTACACTGATAAATGAAAAAAATACAGATGTTGAATTTGATCAGTCATCATTAGCCTTATCACTAATAGACTCCTCTTCAGAGACAAGCCACAAGAGCCACACAGTTTATCACAATGGTGAGTGTCTCAGACTAAGATACAGGCAGAGCAGGTTAAACTGAGATTCATTACTCACAAAATCCAAACTCATTCAAAGATAACACCCTAGCATCATCACAGCTGATATCAGTTCTCTAGCAATCACTACTATATCAAGATCAAAATCATCAGGGAATGGGAAAGACTGTCAAAGGGACAATCAGCAGATCATGCTCCTGTCCTATCTAAGTTTAACAAGACAAATAGTCTTGCTGTATAACGATTTCCCTTCAACATGGCTTTGAAGGACCTGTTCTATTCATCCTATCAGCATCTATGTTTATAACACATACTACTTGCATTCTTTTACTGGTGTTTAAATGCTGCAGTTTAATCTAACTCAGCGTGGTTCTTGCTATGTTCTATAGAAAGTATATTGTCTTTCAGTCCTATTGCAAAGTTCTCTCCTACATATCACAGAGGAATTAAACATTAGTAGATGTATCTACTTTATCTGTAAACAGTTTTTATCTATAATACATCAGTATGTAAAATACACAGACACCTATACACACACAATTATCAGAACACCATGTTGCTAAGCCTGTCTTTCTGAGTAGTACTCCCATGGATCACAGAAACCACAAGTGCTTGCATGCCTTGCAACAGAGCAGAAAAATGCTTGCTACCAACATTAGGAAAGACACTTTTGCCCACATACACTACCTGTACCAGTTATAATTTGTTCTCTCCCATCTTCACGTTTGTACGCTGTCTCATTTTTCTGTCATTCTACCTAACAGTCTGGACACTGTTCTTATACCTCTGTAAAGACAACGTATTTTCAGAACAACAGCATTTTAACATGAAAAAAGCAGCATAGGGAAGCCTAAATAGCACTGCAAAATCAGTGCTAATATTTTAGAAAAATTCTTGTTGGTTTTTGTTCACAGCAAACTCCTTTAAAAACTACAACTGCTTGGCATTAAACCAAAACACAATCACTCTGAAGCAGCCTCTTGGGGTTGGGAGAGGGATGCTTGCTGTGAACAAGCATATATAATGATTTAGCCACAGCCTTGGAAGGAACTGAAAGAGAAGAAAGAGAGGACTGTTTCCAAGACACAGTAGTACAAGTTCTCCTTTGAATTGCTTATGGAAAAGACCTTTGAAACAAACATATTCCTGTTTACTTCCATGATATATATGGAGTTGTTGACCCAGCATGAGCTTCCTTATTAGTGTTTTAGGATGTAATACAGGAAAAGACAATCCACATTCAGATGCCACGCTGCATTTCGAGAAGAATTCTGCTGTTGATCTACTTCACCTGAAGAGTAACAAGGCCATTTAGAACTTCCACAGCATGGAAATTGTTTCAAGAAGGAACTGGCAAAGGCGTAAACAGTTTGAGATGAGCATGATCATTGTGAGTAAAAGTTGTATTTAGAAAATATAGAAGTACTAATATTTCAAAGGTTCTAAGTACTTACTTCTTCAGGTGTAATTACTCCAGTTTCTTTAAATTTGGACTCCTGCAATAAAAAAAAAAGTCAGAAATTGTGAGTTCTGCTGGCAAATCAACATACCCACTTTACTGGTAAATAAAAGTATCTGCAAGACTTTCATCTTGCAACTAGCTCAGTCCACACAGATCTCTGAAGCAACTTGGAGGCAGCCTCTGCCTGGGCTGATATAAGATTAAAATATATTAGTAAGATGTATAAGTAAGACCTGACAAAATCACTTAGATGCAGGATCTGGGGAAATTGTGAAAAGATTACATACTCAAAGTAATTTTTTGATGTAGCCAATTATATCAACAAATAATAAAAGAAGACTTCTTACACCCTGTGTTACATTCACCAGTAAGAGACGGGAAACCAGCTAGAATTTAATGATCCTCTCAGTCAGGACTTTGGGACTGTTTCTTAGCACCAAACAGCAGTGCAATGCATTGATACAAAGGTTTTTAGTTAAGAAACCTAATATTTGGCTACAACTTCAGCTTACTCAATCATTGGGAAAGCATTAAAGAAAACCAGCCACTGCTTAACCTAGTTATTCTTGACACTTAACCCTGGTGCACACTACCACCTGTGTTATATAAAGGGAAATGAGCACACCTATTTCATGAACACATCTGATACCTTTCTCTCCCATAATGTCTCTAAAGAAGAGACATTTAAGGACAATATTAAGAAAAGCAAACTGGCTGCTGTGCAGACATCATAGTATCACTCTATGCAGTTAACAAAAAAATCAAAGAAACCCAAACAGCTATAATTTAGCTATTTGGATTACCACAAAACTAAGAACTCCTGATAACACATTATGCAACATCACACTAGAGTCAGCTTACTATTTAAAACCTCAACATTAACTACATGCATTATGCAACATGCACAAACTTGTGCTTCTGGAATTACAGAAGGAAACATGTAAAATACCCACACTCTGTTCCCTGAGGTAAATAGTTCACTTTTTCATCTTAAAGCATCCTGTGGTATGCAAGCTAGCGCTAGACACAAGCCTAGTTTCTTTCTGAAGGAATAGGAGCACTTATTTCAAGCCCCTTGTAAAGGGAACATATACACATATTATCACCTCCCCCATGTGGGAGGGTCCACCTTGTCTCCCAGCCGCTAGCTGTACATCTGGTCACATAAATTCCTCCGCTGTTCGCAGTAGAATAAAGTGCCAGCCGCTCAACAACAAGCGTATGTGGTGAACACGTCACTTCACATTTCCACACCACAACTTCACTGCAGCACGCATTGGTGGTCAAACCTAGGAAGATCCACTATCCAGGCAGGATACCTCAAAGGG